>NC_088295.1:71021052-71644077 GCF_032854445.1 Liolophura sinensis | reverse complement strand
TACAACAGTTTCCAAAAATAGATTGTACATACCATTTTTATAATTGAAATGGTAACAATCTGTAATGAATGGATAGCACAGAGCACAGAGGTGGATATGATATATTTGTGATTTTATGTTTTAAAATGAAACATTAGCGACCAATCAATTTTCACGACATAACTCAAAGGTCGGTAACTACAATGTAATGTCAATTTTTTAATCAACCTCGGTGACCCATGATTTGGCGTTTATAACAAAAATCTATACTTTGGTCGTGGAAATTGGAGGAACTGACAGAAACATAAATGAAATCAGGGATTGCTTGGTATCTGGTTCCTTTTGACTATCGCCATACCCTATTACTACCGCCATAATGAAAACGTTTACGAGCTCGGTCTCGTGAAGAAAATGAAGTACGTTTGTCCAATCATAGCACACAAATATTTATTCTGTTGTCATCATCTCATTTCTGCTCACTTCATCATGATTTCTGCGTTCTCGTCGCAGATGCTGATGGGATTTATGGCCAAAGAATAAAAATTCAGGCCACATGCTGGGTTTGCATGAGGAATTGTTCATGTCAAACTAAAAGAAAAATGCAATAACCCTATGGATTGTCAGTAGGTTCTCTTGCAATACGGGATTAATTTTTGTAACTTGATTTGAAGCAAACATCAAAGATAAAACAGATTCTCCAGTTAAGCAGATAGTTTCCTGTCCAGCCTGCATTATGTCTTAACTGTTTTTATTAAGGAAGAATTTTTGAAGAGATCGTACTGACGAGGATAAAGGAATTTGACGTGATAAAAATTGGTACTGTTCATAAAAGCTTTAAACACCTCAGCATTTTGGGCAATAAAACTTGGGTTGTACCGCAAACTGAAGACCATCTCCTCTAAGGATGCACTTTCCCCTTCATCAGTCGTGACACACATACAGTGCTGATCTCCGGATAACGCCTTACTGTATTCGAGCGATTCCTCAAGCTTTATCGTATTATGACAGAATGATTAAAAAGTCAGAAAAACCAAACAATCAAATTCACGATAAAACGCTTTCATATAAAGTATTAGGGATATTTCTTGTGTCGAGGAATACCTGGTGACCTCTCGGTATTGACATGTCGCAATACATGTCGTTTTTGTATTATATTGCCTCATATTGTGAAAAAATGATCAAACTCACGACGCTCACTTTCTCAAAACTTCAAGTACTGCATCGCAATTTATTCATAATTGACGTCGCCCTATTGCATTTTATCACCGGCAATTCCATTTCCCCAAAAATATTTGAGAGAAAAGGAATCTGCGTAGTTTAAAGAAGATGCTAATATGGATAGCAATTCCTCGTCAATCCTTCTTCATGCGCAATACATCGATATCGTAGTGTATTCGTAGTCAGCTAAACGTTCAAGTGCGGTACGAAAACATTTCTTAAGAAATGTCCGCCATGTTTTAATGATCAGTAAATTTACATGTATGTAAAAAGCGTCACCTAAGTGATTCAGGCTGTTCGCAAACATATTTCCTGTTGCTCACTTTTCTTGTCTGTTACAAAGGCGCGCTCCTTATCATTTCTCTTCTCTTTTCAGCGTCATTCGCGCGGTAATGTGATTGTTTCATCCTTAACAACTGGCCATTTTATGTTACCGTAGCCTGCTTGACCCGAAGGGTATCGATAAGCTCAATTATAATGCATTTGCTGAAGATACTTTCGTTGTTTATCTTGAAAATCCATTTGCAGTATGTTTTGTAGGGTAGCGATATAAAAAATTACCAGTGAAGCTTTTTTCTCTTTATTTCCCTTCCCCCTATCCCGTAAATATTATCTGAACTCATTTCACACCACCTTTGTCATAGATATTGATTTAGGAGATCCAATTCTCTTCAAGTGCCTTTGGACAAAAGAGCCATTTTGAACCCAAGTGAAGGGAAATTGTTATCGTTTAAGATTTATCATAACGGCCAAGAGGCAGTTGTGAGAAGGTCTGAATGTCGATATGGGGTCAGCGGATCACATAAAAGTGTTTCCTAATGGCTTTACAGGAACCTTCAGTTCCCTGTTCAGATTTCTGAAATCTTTCAGTTTTTCCACCCAAATTTCCCCCACATCCACCATTCTCGGGGCCCGGGTTGTAATAAGCAGTTCTTGTGGTCGTTTACATCCCAATTATTGTAACCAGCAGTCGATGGTCTCATTACCAGTGAGATCACAACCGATGAACCCGTCTCGCGATGATTGTTAAATATATAAGTAAAGAATTATATATTTTTTTCTTAATGGATATGTACGATACAGTCTTACATAAATATATCACTGTGTATAACACTTACATGTACAAAGTATGTAAAGCAAAGCAACGTAATTAAGAACATTTTATCTAAGAGTGAATTTTAATGTAAGTTTGTCTGACATGAAAGCTACATTGATATTTCTTTAATGCATCAAATATGCACTGGTAAGTTCAAAGCTGTAGAGTAAAGGAGAAACAACGCTTCTGTCAGAATTTCCACTGTTTTGCACAGGTGCAAATAGGCATTCAGACTTTAGCATTTATTTTGTTTGGATGATGTTCTGTTTAAGTCTCCAAGGGCGAAATTGTTGAACTGTACACATTACAAATGATTCCATTTTTTCGGAGCCCCTGGAAGAGTACTCAACATCTGAAGAGAATGTTCAGGAAGAGCGTTTCGTGAAATAAAAGGTAACATTCACGAGGAGGAATTATACATTGGCTGATTTTATACCTCTTTCTGTTCCCACGGAAATGAAGACAGTACGAGCCTCGTAGCTACTCAGACTTTTGATTTCATCATGGATCTTCATTCGCCACATCATTCCGCGATAAATCTCAGCTCAGACAGACATGTTTACCCCGGATATGAGACTGAGGTAACTGCAGCTTTCTGTCAGGATTGTCTAGCTCATCAGAGACAGTGTTCTAGAGACAAGAGGCTCTAGCGTACAGTGATTGTGTACATGGAATACACTGTATACACAAAACGTGTTTGAGAAGAAATATGAGAAATCAAAAACATGAAAAGTTACTCAGAGTCTGACTTAATAAGACGAGCTCTACATTGTCGATCTTTCCAATTAACGTGTCCTTGATCTTGTGTGTATTCCATCGACTATCGTCCTGAGCTGATTTACGTAACGTCAATAATAAGTGTCTATTCCACAGCGAAAGGATTTGTCACATGAAACTATACATGTAAAACCGATTTCTGATCCGTGGGGTGTTATTTAGGAGCGGATAAAGACATGGGTTTGCACACGTAGAATAATACACGTGACGTTATAAGTCGTTATTCACGTGGATCGATACACGTGGCCTTGTTCACTTAGAGCGATACTCATCGTCGTGAAACCTTGCAAACTTATACACACATTCCGTTACACACATGGCGTTATCTGCAGGGATGAGAGCAAATGCTGCTGCAAGGAAATAACCGTGTTGTATATCCAGGTACAACAGAGCAGAAAGGTTGTATGTCACAGAAATAATTCCCTATCCTTTGATTTGGCAACACGTGTCAAATTGTGTCGTAGGAGTCCGTCAGACAAAGGGCATAGGATAATTACTTAATTATTGATCAAAAATCATTTATCCCTCAATTACATGTAGTAATGGGATGAATAGCAGCATTTTATCTCATGTGTTTAACTGTATCTTGACTTGGATTCTTCGGTCAAACAGCTTGTTATTGCTATCTCTTACGGGCAGTTTTCCGGCGTTTAGAATTATTTAGAAAAAATTCCTAAACCAACTCAATACCCAGTTAATGTATATATTATTTAGCTAATATTGCGCTGGATATCAGGTCAGACTAAAGACTATAAACATGGTACTTGCTTGGCGCTCATCAGTGAGATGTTAGAGCAAGGAAATAGAACTGGTTAGCTTGGTGTATTCATAATGGATCTAGTTGGGTGTCATATCTGGTGTCTCCGAAATGATGTGTCGGCAGCAATGTGGCCGCATTGATTCGCCCTGCTAAAAGAAGACCCCGTAGATGTAGGCTACAGACACCTAATGACTCCTCGTCATCAAATGATTGAAATATTGTTATGCACGTCGTAATACCCAGACATATATACATATATTTATAAGTCTGCGGTGTTGCTACGGTTGTCACATCAGTTCACACGAAATCGGTTCCAGCAGTCTCACCATATAATTACCTTGTGTCAGTTGGAGTTTTAAATGCTGGGATTTAACTGGGTATGAAACGAGGTACGGCGGTATCGAGTTACTCCGTAGAGGTCATGAATGTTAGACCAGTCAACGCCAATCTGAGCCTGCAGTTGATCTAGATATTTCAAAGCTACTTATGAATGAAGGCACGCATTTTTGCGTGAGATAAGAATGTAAAAGTCTTTAAGTAACAGAAGTGATATGTGTAAACTACATAAAATATCACTTTTCTGAGTGAAGGAAATGTCAACATTTTAAGTTATATATAAATTATAAAAACAACTGTAAGACGTAAACAAATTCCATTTTGTTTTTAGAAACAGCAACATATTTCTCGCCGATGTAATCCTACCTGCCTGTATGTAGCGTGACACACCCGATGTTGTTTGAAAGGTCATCTGTACTTTATATGTGTATTTGCACACGGCCCTAAACTGACAGTGGTGTAGTATGTTGAACAATTGAATATGAATACCAGTGACATCAAGTATAGTTCTTGAAGGCAATAATATTGATTAAAAGCAATTCAACGAGCCTTGCTTTAACATTAGATCTGCCATACATCAGAAAGGTTAAAATCACCATGCTCTAACAACACATTTTATTGGCAACTTCCCTTCTGTAGCTCCGCATAATACTTCTGATGATATTGAATTATGCAAAATTTATTTCTTCGTGTCGAAGCCAAATCGAATTTCAGCCTCGCTCTCATGACCTAAACTACACTTAGCAGGTAATGAATAGTAAACGGGCAAATAATTATCGCTCGAGGGTCTCTGTGCTCCGTTTCTGTTACCGGAAATTTATAATGTCTCTATCTCCTGATCCGTATTCCGGGACTAGATGACACTGACCAAAATCACAACCATTTCTTTCCGAACTCAGGATCTTTTGTGTTACATTTTAGCGCCGCATTGCACATTGCCGACACTGTAGTTATGTTAAATCCTAAATTTCTCTCATACAAGGCTGTAGGTAGGAAGAAATTTATACTTCGCGGTCATGTGATATTTTCGCGAGGAAACAGGAAAAATTCAGTGTCACATTCCTGTGGCATGGATAGCTTACACTATCCTGGCTTGATGATTCCTGTGGCATGGATAGCTTACACTATCCTGGCTTGATGATTCCTTTGGCATAGATAGCTTACACTATCCTGGCTTGATGATTCCTTTGGCATAGATAGCTTACACTATCCTGGCTTGATGATTCCTTTGGCATGGATAGCTTACACGATCCTGGCTTGATTATTCCTTTGGTGTAAAACTTACCTATGCGTGTCTGATCACATACAGTTAACGGATTTGATCTATATGATTCCGCCATTGCCAAATGTTTTGTTTAGCATAGAGCGTCTCTGTCCCTATCTTTATTCCGTTTGGACGCCAAGCAACAGCAGGGTCAAAACTGAAGCGATTGTACGGTGAAAATTGTGCCAACTAGGCTAGATAAACCAAAAACAGGTTATTCGATTGTTCAACGGGTTTGATTGGTTAATCTACAAGAATGATTCCTGCTTTCCCAGTTGGCGTAGATTCATTTTGCCTACCATTAACACAGAACAAAATTACATATTACAAAACTTCCCAATGGAACTCACGTCTAACAATGAGAAATAATTCGTTAGTATACACATATACATAAAAGGCATCAGCAGGCTACGCTTTGGCTAAGGCATCCAATGAGAGCGTGACAAAGCAATCTCTGATTTCATTGATTGGTTGCATGCTCATTGGTTCAACAGGGTTTCATTTATTTGCATGCATTATTCAACTGATTGATATATTCAGGTTAAGCTCTTGATTTGTACGTCTGTACGATTCATTTTCCATTATTCATATTCTGAAAATCTAAACATATTTCAAAATAATTTTAAACTGTATCATTTTATGTTGACCAAAGCATCTCTCCGAAATCCCATTTTCCATTACCAGAAGAGGTCTGTTACCACTGCCAATTTTGTTGTAAGAAATGACGCAAATCAGCATGTCCAGGGAATTTAAAGTATCGGTTAAAACACTACAAGAGAATCCGAGTGAACATCAGATCCTATCATTGCACGGGGGGGATGTAACGCTGGCGACGTAAAAACACTCGGCATATGTGAGTGTGTTCCTTTTTTATTAACGTCATTGTGATATGAACGCAATGTTTTTCAGTATCAGCACATATTAAGCACATTTTGAGAATTTAGGCAGATATCATGCACGAAAAGTTATGACACAAATCATTCATATCGCAAAGTAAACTGATGTATTGATATCATTGCATGTAAACTATGCTTGATGGCAGAATCGATCATAGGAATGGCGGTGCAAAAGCATGTTGATTTATCGATACATCCACCTACAGTTCTCTTTTCTGATGTGACACTTACGATCACCGATATTGCATTCAGTTTACTATATAGTTCCCATCTCATCTACACCTGTCTAGCTAGGCTCTTTACGCTGTTCAGTCGGATACACATTGTTCCATCAATATCACGGGAATATCAGTTATGCGCCGGTTAAACAATTCATATCACACGAGTTTCCTCTTCAAAAATGATTTGACGGCGAGCCGGACGTTTTACAAATCTAATAAATTCCAAAATATTGCATCCTCTGCCCTGACGGCAAAAGACAAAAATGTATAATTTGATTCAAAAAAGCAGAATATGTTATGAGCATACCCATCGCATTTATTCGTTACTTTGACATCGAGTATGCCATTTTACACTGGAGTCGAAGTGCATAAACTAAGATAGATTGTGTGTAAAAATTAACAGCATAAATCGACACGATATAAATCGACACATATATTCTGTCAACAGAGTTAACCAGTGGGCTGGTTTGTGATAGCTGACAATGTTATATTTCGGTAGAATAAACCATCCAATCGAATGAGAATCGATTGACCTGTTTTTAAATTCCTGTTTCTATTTATTATTCAGTTATCTACATTCAGTACGTGGGAAGGTCTGCCAGAAGGTCTGCCAGAAGGTCTGCCTGCGGATGGTCGTGGGTTTTCCCGAGCTCTGTCCGGTTTCCGTCCGCCATAATGCAGGCCACCGTCGTATAAGTGAAATATTCTTATTTATTTATCTGATTGATGTTTTACACCCTTCTAAGAATATTTCACTTGTACGTCCACATTGTGGATATATTTGACAAACTAATGCCTGCGTGAGACTCGCAGCACATTGTTGTCAGCCTCTGCGATGTGGTATGGAAAATGACCTTTTACGCCAAAGATTTAAAGAGCAGCCAAGAGGCGACAGTTTGACAGCCCTTGGCACTCAGGGGAGGAACACAAACTTACTCTTCCCTGGTTTGTTGCGTGCATGGCCAAATTTTTGTTTTCATTCTATGAGAATTTTTGTGCTTTTTCCCAGCATCTAGCTATAAGTTCCAGCTTTATTTGAAGTTTGAAAAGGGTTTTCTACGGATACATTTTAGCCCAGCCTAAAAGAAGAACTTTTCGATCATTTCAGCCTTTCTTCATGGAAACTAAATTACAGAAAGTACATTCGTGTTCAGTCCTTGCCTAAAGCTAGATTTTTAGTCTTTTTGTGAGTCATTATATTTCACCGGGACAAAAAGTACATTTTTTAGGCTCTATTCTTCGCTTAAACTACCTAAAGTGAAGTTAAAGGAAGGTTTTTTTTAATTTAATGGATGAGAAATTGGCCGCTTTTAAGATTTATCTCTGATGTCGACAGGCCGTGTATAAGAACTCTGAGTGTTTACCTGGGGCATGCACGGTGAGATCTGATTGGCTCACTACAAGTCTGATGCGGAAAACTTCAAACTGATGGAAACAGGTCAGATGGCTTTGAAAGTTCAACTAGCATATCTTCATTATGTTGAGAATCTAATGAGAAAGGTAAAAGGTTGTTTTGCTGATGATTTTGGAGGCGATCAGCTCAAAATAGCATAGCGAAACATTTATTACTTAAGTCTCCAGTTCGATACGTAAAACTTGGTTTTCGGGTTACATGCATAGTTCATTTTCTTTATTCAGCATATCGGAACTTTTCCAATCGGCTCCTAAGAACCAGATTGTCTCTGGTCACTTTTAAGGCATGGTGATATTCATTAAATAAACTTGTATTTAAGGATTATCGGTTCTGAACCCCTGTATTTTGTTCTAAATCGACCAAATCTAGAAATAGTGCATGGTCATCAGGAATTTATTTCTATTTTTTCCTGAGTGATATTTAACGCCATACTGTAGAATTTTTCTATGAATCCAGGAATTTGTTCTATGAATCCAGGAATTTGTTCTATGAATCCAGGAATTTGTTCTATGAATCCAGGAATTTGTTCTATGAATCCAGGAATAACCTTGATGTTGTTATCATGACAGCCACGATGCAATAGAAAAGTTTAACGTCTTACATTTTTACCGGCCCGGATAGCACAGTTGGTAAAGCGTCCGCTTCGGGACCGGTAGATCCAGGATCAATCCTTGTTCGAGTCACACCTAAGACTTTCAAAGAGGAAGTTGTAACTTCCTCGCTCAGTTACAAGAGGAAGTTGTAACTTCCCCTTCATGCGTTCTGCATGAAGGGGATAGTGCAACAACTGGTTGCCCCGTATCAGTATAATGGCTCGGGCGGGGCCGCTTACTTGCCTTCGGTAAGTCGTCTCAGTGAAGCAGCACTAAATAAAAGAGCGGTGGAAATCCGTCCTGCAACAAGGAGGCACATTACACGTACATGCACCCTAATGATTCCTACGTCGTCATATGACTGAAAAATTGTTGAGTACGACGTTAAACACCAAGCACTCACTCACTCACTTACAGACATTTAACAGTTTGTATACCCTGGTCAAACCCAGGAGAAGGATAGACCGCTGTCCGTGTTTAGAGAGTGACCACTGACCGAATCTGAACATTCAGGTTCAGTCTACACCTCTTCACAAGTAATTGAGCAAATTGCTTTCTTTGCCTGCTGGTGTCTTCTCTCATCATCACAGCAGAACTCCTTCTTTTTCCACCTGACCTCCTCCTTCTGCCTTCGCCATACACCCTTTTCTCTTAGTTCTCACACAGGTTTCTCGACAGGCATGGCTCCCAAAAACATAGCTAACAGAGTTACAATGACCTGTCGGCAAAATTACAGTCAATAAAAATTACGATTTAACGAAGTATTATCACACATGCAAGAATGAATCTTATTGCAAATTAATGACAAACAGAAATATAATGCAATCTTTTCCTAATTTTATTCTTTATTGAGAATGGAAAACATATTTAAATTATGATTCAACTAAATATAATTAGTTTAATCACTTGGAGACACCAAGTGAGTTCAGAAAGTAAGAAGCCTCTTGAATTTATCGACATTGCAGTTTTTGTCATTCTCATTTTAACGCAGCGCCAACCTGTCTCCAAATTCATTTGTCTTTTATGACGTTCTTTGCTTGCTGGCAACATTTCATAGTAGAGTTCTAATTCTGTAACTCAAATTTCCATTGCCGATGAACAGTGTCAGCGGTAACTCATACAGACAAGAAACATGTGCCTGGCCCACTTGGTGAAATGGAATGGAATTATCAACCCCTGTTTTATTGCCTTGAACACTTTAGAGTGCAGAAAGTTGCACTCTTTTTATTACATTACTCGCTTGATTTGGCTGATTAGTGTTTTATGTCGTACTCACGAATATTTCTTTTACTTGCCAATAGAAGGTATCAATGTTATGTGGAGAAAACCAGCTCATGAATCGGGGAAATTAAATAATTCTATCGATCATGGAGGAAGAAAAACAGCATAGAATTCATCATTATTCCTCAAACAGAATTGCTGATAATTCATTGGCTGCAGGGAGGCTATGTGATTGGTAAGTGGTTTTGGTAGTTGTTACCGCTAAATGATTATCTACTCGTCATGAACGGAACTAACAGGATATATGGAATCAAATGTCAGACAACCGGTAAATCGAGTTTTGTGCGATAACTTAATACATTTCAATTATTTAACAGTGCTCCGAATACTTGTGTAAGTTGTTATTAGCTTTGTCAGGCTAGGAATGAACTTACCTGATTAAGCTTATATTGACTTGGTTTTGAGTTTACTCAATGGATATTTACATTCTTTTTGGACTGACACTCATTTATTCATTCATTGAAAATAAATAAAGTGAACAGCATTTTGGATTTGCAATTGTCTTCCCTTATTTGGCTTGTGTATTTGCCTCATTATTTGTGGTGAGTTAATCAGTACCATTGCAGGACCTCCTCTTTTGTTAATCACCAGATAGTTTGGAAGATACAGAATACGAGTGTTCGTGGATAGAAAAAGCGTATTGTGGCGTTCTATAAAAAGCCATCATATGAGAAAATATGATGTTGATCTAACCTTTTCTCAAATCCAGGACTGAGATATATTGTTGACATTACCATTTTCTCCACTTTACATTAATAAATTTAGAAAATACAGATTATGGTAAACCTTATAAATACTGGGTCAAATTTTAAGAACAACGAAGAGAAAAACATAAAAAGCTGCCCTGCGCTAGGATGTTTTCGTGATGTGTACATTAGGCAATGTACAACCACGCCTTCTAACGCCCTCATCATTAGTAAACACAAAACAGTTTCCTGACGGTTTTCTCATTTTACATGCGTGACAACATCAACTTTTTTCTGAAACTACGTAACACGGTTCGTTTTTGTGCTGCATGTAAAGCTAATATCAAGTCATTTGGCCCAACCGATATTACATAAGTCTTGGCACATCTGCTGAAATTCAAAAACTTCTTTGAGGCAGTTTTGCATAAAAACGATTTGAAGGTATTGATTCTGGGTTTTCTACAATCTTTGTTCTGGAAACATAACCCGAGGTATAACTAGGGGTCGAAAGAATACACGAATTGTTGTGTGGTTGTAAGGTTATTTTCTGCGCCTAGGCGTTATAAGTCATTAAGGTAGCTCATTAACCGAGCCTTTCATTAGCAGCAAAGGCGGACAAATCTAGGGCATGTGTGGACAAAGCAAAGCGTTACTTCACTCTCCTAAAATAGTGAGTTACACCATGCTGTCATAAACAAAATTACAACTATCATTTGTCTAAATGTAACAATAGCACTCCTTCAGATCGCTGCCAGCTCACGGGGAAGATTTACATAACAAATATTGTCTCTTATTGAAGCAGACGCTGTTGGATAAAAGACGATGTTGTGATAACTTGATCGGCTAGTTAATCATCTCTGTCTGCACTGTTCTTTGATAAATACCTACGATAACGTTTGGAGATCCGTACGAATACTACTGGAAGCAGATTATTTAAAGTCACAAACGCTGAGACTTTGGTGGTTATTTCACCTCTTTGGGGCACACCAGAGTCCGCTAATCGAATCCGTCCTGTGTAGTCAGTACTTGACATAGTTTCTTCGCGGTTACTGGCGCTGACTGGACCTCGAGAACTGTCAGTTGCTTATCTTACCATAAGTCACCTGACTTCTTTTGTGGCCTATTCCTGAGCCTCTTCTCACAAAGCCCCAGACAACACCCGTGAGTTGCTTATCCTATCTCATCTCACGTCGCCTCAGTTCTCCTCTCACCTCTCCCTGTACCTCTGCCGACAAAGCCTCAGACAACACCTTTCAGTTGCTTATCACTATCTCACCTCAATTCTCCTCTCACGTCACAACTTGTACGTCTCCCGACAAAGCTTCGTACAGCACCTGCCAGTCAACAAACAACTCCGCCTGTGGCCTCCTTGATTATTAAAAAAATTACTGTTCAACGTACGAAAAAACGCTAGTTTTTAAAGTTTAAAGAATATTTTATCTCATAATACCATGAGGATATGATTGTGCGGAGACATGTAAACATTGGTTCCGTCACCGTTGTTACTACTTCGACGCCTTAAAAATATTACAGATTGAGATACTATTGGAGGAAAACCTATTTTCAGACAGAGACGGGTGTGTTGTATCTCTCATAAAATCAAAATATCTTGCATCCCACCTTCTATGTAGCTTCTATGTTCCCATCTCATCTACAGTTGTCTAGCTAGGCCCTTTTACGCTGTTCGGTCGGATACACATTGTTCCATAAATATCACGGGAATATCAATTTTAACCGCCGGCTGAACAATTTATATCACACGAGTTTCCTCTTCAAAGGTTAGGAATCTCTCCGGGTAGAAAATGATTTTACGGCGAGATGGACGTTTTACAAGTCTAATAAATTTGAAAATATTGCATCCTCTTTCCTGACGGCAAAAGACAAAAATGTATAATTTGATACAAAAAAGCAGAATATGTTATGAGGATACCTATCGCATTTATTCGTTACTTTGACATGGAGTATGCCATTTTACACTGGAGTCGAAGTGCATAAACTAAGATAGATTGTGTGTAAAAGTTAACAGCATAAATCGACACGATGATCACATATATTCTGTCAACAGAGTTAACCAGTGGGCTGGTATATGATAGCTGAAAATGTTATATTTCGGCAGAATGAGCCATGCAGAAAATCGAATGACCAGTTTCTAGATACCTGTTTCTATTTATTATTCAGTTATCTTATACATTTAGTACGTGGGAAGCTCTACCAGTAACCTGCGGGTGATCGTACAAGTGAATATTCTTGAGTACGACGTAAAACACCACTCAAATAAATAAATAAATCTTATACATTCAAAAGTCATAGGTGTTCCATCGTGGAAACGTTTCATTACGCCAGAGACTAAATCTGGACACACCCCAGTGGTTTTCTGATTGTTCCATCCCATAATATCACTATCCAGAGGTCATCTAACTCTTTACAGAGACAAACATTTTCTGTCGCGGCACGTGAACTATTATCTCATGTCGCCAATGTCATTCACAAAACAGGACGTAAACGATATTATGATATGGAAATGTCAGAAAAAGCGCTGTGTCCAAATAAAGCACTAATCGACGTTGTGATGTTGTCATGGATTATGTCCACATTGTGGATATATTTGACAAACTAACGCCTGCGTGACACTCACAGGACATTGTTATCAACCTCTGCGATGTGGTATGGGAAATGACCTTTTACTACAAAGATATAAAGAGCAGCCAAGAGGCGACAGTTTGACAGCCCTTAGCATTCAGGGGAGGGACACAAACTTACTCTTCCCTGGTTTGTTGCGTGCATGGCCAAATTTTTGTTTTCATTCTTTGAAAAGAATTTTTATGCTTTTTCCCAGCATCTAGCTGTAAGTTCCAGCTTTATTGGAAGTTTGAAAAGGGTTTTCTATGGATACATTTTAGCCCAGCCTAAAAGAAGAACCTTTGCGCTTTTTTAATCATTTCAGTCTTTCTTCATGGAAACTAAATTACAGAAAGTACATTCGTGTTCAGTCCTTGCCTAAAGCTAGATTTTTAGTCTTTTTGTGAGTCATTATACTTCACCGGGACAAAAAGTACATTTATTTAGGCTCTATTCTTCACTTGAACTACCTAAAGTGAAGTTAAAGGAAGTTTTTTTAATTTAATGGATGAGAAATTGTCCCCGTTTAAGATTTATTTCTGATGTCGACAGGCCGTGTATAAAAACTCTGAGTGTGTACCTGGGGCATGAACTGTAAGATCTGATTGGCTCACTACAGGTCTGATGCGGAAAACTTCAAACTGATGGAAACAGGTCAGATGGCTTTGAAAGTTTAACTAGCATATCTCCATTATGTTGAGAATCTAATGAGAAAGTCATAGGTGTTCCATCGTTGAAACGTTTCATTGCGCCAGAGACTAAATCTGGACACACCCCAGTGGTTTTCTGATTGTTCAATACTACAAAGATATAAAGAGCAGCCAAGAGGCGACAGTTTGACGGCCCTTGGCACTCAGGGGAGGAACACAAACTTACTCTTCCCTGATTTGTTGCGTGCATGGTCAAATTTTTGTTTTCAGTCAGTGAGAATTTTTATGCTTTTTCCCAGCATCTAGCTGTAAGTTCCAGCTTTATTGGAAGTTTGAAAAGGGTTTTCTATGGATACATTTTAGCCCAGCCTAAAAGAAGAACTTTTGCGCTTTTTTAATCATTTCAGTCTTTCTTCATCGAAACTAAATTACAGAAAGTACATTCGTGTTCAGTCCTTGCTTAAAGCTAGATTTTTAGTCTTTTTGTAAGTCATTATACTTCACCGGGACAAAAAGTACATTTATTTAGGCTCTATTCTTCACTTGAACTACCTAAAGTGAAATTAAAGGAAGGTTTTTTAATTTAATGGATGAGAAATTGTCCCCGTTTAAGATTTATTTCTGATGTCGACAGGCCGTGTATAAAAACTCTGAGTGTGTACCTGGGGCATGAACTGTAAGATCTGATTGGCTCACTACAGGTCTGATGAGGAAAACTTCAAACTGATGGAAACAGGTCAGATGGCTTTGAAAGTTCAACTAGCATATCTTCATTATGTTGAGAATCTAATGAGAAAGGTAAAAGGTTGTTTTGCTGATGATTTTGGAGGCGATCAGCTCAAAATAGCGTAGCAAAACATTTATTACTTAAGTCTCTAGTTTGATACTAAAGACTTGGTTTTCGGGTTACATGCATAGTTCATTTTCTTCATTCAGCATAGCAGAACTTTTCCAATCAGTTTTTATCTCCTGTATTTTGTTCTAAATCGACGAAATCTAGAAATAGTACATGGTCATCAGGAATTTATTTCTATTTTTTCCTGAGTGATATTTAACGCCATACTGTAGAAGTTTTCATTTGTGTATATCGGAGGTAAAAAGGTTGAGGAATTCGCCTGGTATCTGACAAACTTCTCTGACCAAAAACCGCGGCATAACCAGCTTGACCTAGATTTAAGTGTGTGACCTCTCTGGCAAGTTGCTGTCGTCTGAGCGACAGGAATCAGAAAAAGCTGTGCTGGTCTTTGTGTACAGCGTGTCACGCTTATCATATATTCATGATTAGTTTACCAATGTGAATCATACTACTAGTTGATGTTATTTACTTTACTTGTTGAAATTGCCCCAGTCCAATCGAGGCGGATTTTGTCATGTCTGCGACCATTCTGACATGATCAATGGTTTATTCTATGAATTCAGGAATAACCTTGATGTTGTTATCATGACAGCCACAGTGCAATAGAAAAGTTTAACGTCTTACAGACATTTAATAGTTTGTATACCCTGGTCAAACCCAGGAGAAGGATAGACCGCTGTCCGTGTTTAGAGAGTGACCACTAACCGAATCTGAGTCTACACCTCTTCACAAGTAATTGAGCAAATTGCTTTCTTTGCCTGCTGGTGTCTTCTCTCATCATCACAGCAGAACTCCTTCTTTTTCCACCTAACCTCCTCCTTCTGCCTTCGCCATACACCCTTTTCTCTTAGTTTTCACACAGGTTTCTCGACAGGCATGGCTCCCAAAAACATAGCTAACAGAGTTACAATGACCTGTCGGCAAAATTACAGTCAATAAAAATTACAATTTAACGAAGTATTGTCACACATGCAAGAATGAATCTTATTGCAAATTAATGACAAACAAAAATATAATGCAGTCTGTTTTCTTTTCCTAATTTTATTCTTTATTGAGAATGGAAAACATATTTAAATTATGATTCAACTAAATATAATTAGTTTAATCACTTGGAGACACCAAGTGAGTTCAGAAAGTAAGAAGCCTCTTGAATTTATCGACATTGCAGTTTTTGTCATTCTCATTTTAACGCAGCGCCAACCTGTCTCCAAATTCATTTGTCTTTTATGACGTTCTTTGCTTGCTGGCAACATTTCATAGTAGAGTTCTAATTCTGTAACTCAAATTTCCATTGCCGATGAACAGTGTCAGCGGTAACTCATACAGACAAGAAACATGTGCCTGACCCACTTGGTAAAATGGAATGGAATTATCAACCCCTGTTTTATTGCCTTGAACACTTTAGAGTGCAGGAAGTTGCACTCTTTTTTTTTTACATTACTCGCTTGATTTGGCTGATTAGTGTTTTATGTCGTACTCACGAATATTTCTTTTACTTGACAATAGAATGTATTAATGTTATGTGGAGAAAGCCAGCTCATGAATCGGGGAAATTAAATAATTCTATCGATCATGGAGGAAGAAAAACAGCATAGAATTCATCATTATTCCTCAAACAGAATTGCTGATAATTTATTGGCTGCAGGAAGGCTATGTGAATGGTAAGTGGCTTTGGTAGCTGTTACCGCTAAATGATTATCTACTCGTCATGAACGGAACTAACAGGATATATGGAATCAAATGTCAGACAACCGGTAAATCGAGTTTTGTGCGATAACTTAATACATTTCAATTATTTAACAGTGCTCCGAATACTTGTGTAAGTTGTTATTAGCTTTGTCAGGCTAGGAATGAACTTACCTGATTAAGCTTATATTGACTTGGTTTTGAGTTTACTCAATGGATATTTACATTCTTTTTGGACTGACACTCATTTATTCATTCATTGAAAATAAATAAAGTGAACAGCATTTTGGATTTGCAATTGTCTTCCCTTATTTGGCTTGTGTATTTGCCTCATTATTTGTGGTGAGTTAATCAGTACCATTGCAGGACCTCTTCTTTTGTTAATCACCAGATAGTTTGGAAGATACAGAATACGAGTGTTCGTGGATAGAAAAAGCGTATTGTGGCGTTCTATAAAAAGCCATCATATGAGAAAATATGATGTTGATCTAACCGTTTTCTCAAATCCATTACCATTTTCTCCACTTAATAAATTTAGAAAATACAGATTATAGTAAACCTTATAAATACTGGGTCAAATTTTAAGAACAACGAAGAGAAAAAACATAAAAAGCTGCCCTGCGCTAGGATGTTTTCGTGATGTGTACATTAGGCTATGTACAACCACGCCTTCTAACGCCCTCATCATCAGTAAACACAAAACAGTTTCCTGACGGTTTTCTCCTTTACATGCGTGACAACATCAACTTTTTCCTGAAACTACGTAACACGGTTCGTTTTTGTGCTGCATGTAAAGCTAATATCAAGTCATTTGGCCCAACCGATATTACATAAGTCTTGGCACATCTGCTGAAATTCAAAAACTTCTTTGAGGCAGTTTTGCATAAAAACGATTTGAAGGTATTGATTCTGGGTTTTCTACAATCTTTGTTCTGGAAACATAACCCGAGGTATAACTAGGGGTCGAAAGAATACACGAATTTTTGCTTGGTTGTAAGGTTATTTTCTATGCCTAGGCGTTATAAGTCATTAAGGTGGCTCATTAACCGAGCCTTTCATTAGCAGCAAAGACGGACAAATCTAGGGCATGTGTGGACAAAGCAAAGCGTTACTTCACTCTCCTAAAATAGTGAGTTACATCATGCTGTCATAAACAAAATTACAACTATCATTTATCTAAATGTAACAATAGCACTCCTTCAGATCGCTGCCAGCTCACGGGGAAGATTTACATAACAAATATTGTCTCTTATTGAAGCAGACGCTGTTGGATAAAAGACGATGTTGTGATAACTTGATCGGCTAGTTAATCATCTCTGTCTGCACTGTTCTTTGATAAATACCTACGATAACGTTTGGAGATCCGTACGAATACTACTGGAAACAGATTATTAAAAGTCACAAACGCTGAGATTTTGGTGGTTATTTCACCTCTTTGGGGCACACCAGAGTCCGCTAATCGAATCCGTCCTGTGTAGTCAGTACTTGACATAGTTTCTTCGCGGTTGCTAGCGCTGACTGGACCTCGAGAACTTTCAGTTGCTTATCTTACCATAAGTCACCTGACTTCTTTTGTGGCCTATTCCTGAGCCTCTTCTCACAAAGCCTCAGACAACACCCGTGAGTTGCTTATCCTATCCCATCTCACATCGCCTCAGTTCTCCTCTCACCTCTCCCTGTACCTCTGCCGACAAAGCCTCAGACAACACCTGTCAGTTGCTTATCCTATCTCATCTCACATCGCCTCAGTTCTCCTCTCACCTCTCCCTGTACCTCTGCCGACAAAGCCTCAGACAACACCTGTCAGTTGCTTATCCTATCTCACATCACTTTACCTCAGTTCTCCTCTCACGTCACAACTTGTACGTCTCCCGACAAAGCCTCGTACAGCACCTGCCAGTCAACAAACAACTCCGCCTGTGGCGTCCTTGATTATTAAAAAAATTACTGTTCAACGTACGAAATAAACGCTAGTTTTTAATAGCATGAGGATATGATTGTGTAGAGATATGTAAACATTAGTTCCGTCACCGTTGTTACTACTTTGACGGTTGCAGCACATATGGTTAAAGATTTTTATTATGCCTTAAAAAGTATTACAGATTAAGATACTATTGGAGGAAAACCTATTTTCAGACAGAGACGGGTGTGTTGTATCTCTCATAAAATCAAAATATCTTGCATCCCACCTTCTATGTAGCTTCTATGTTCCCATCTCATCTACAGTTGTCTAGCTAGGCCCTTTTACGCTGTTCGGTCGGATACACATTGTTCCATAAAAATCACGGGAATATCAATTTTAACCGCCGGCTGAACAATTTATATCACACGAGTTTCCTCTTCAAAGGTTAGGAATCTCTCCGGGTAGAAAATGATTTTACGGCGAGATGGACGTTTTACAAGTCTAATAAATTTGAAAATATTGCATCCTCTTCCCTGACGGCAAAGGACAAAAATGTATAATTTGATACAAGAAAAGCAGAATATGTTATGACCATACCCATCGCATTAATTCGTTACTTTGACATGGAGTATGCCATTTTACACTGGAGTCGAAGTGCATAAACTAAGATAGATTGTGTGTAAAAGTTAACAGCATAAATCGACACGATGATCACATATATTCTGTCAACAGAGTTAACCAGTGGGCTGGTTTATGATAGCTGAAAATGTTATATTTCGGCAGAATGAGCCATGCAGAAAATCGAATGACCAGTTTCTAGATACCTGTTTCTATTTATTATTCAGTTATCTTATACACTTAGTACGTGGGAAGCTCTACCAGTAACCTGCGGGTGATCGTACAAGTGAATATTCTTGAGTACGACGTAAAACACCACTCAAATAAATAAATAAATCTTATACATTCAAAAGTCATAGGTGTTCCATCGTGGAAACGTTTCATTACGCCAGAGACTAAATCTGGACACATCCCAGTGGTTTTCTGATTGTTCCATCCCATAATATCACTTACGTCATGCTTTGTGAGTGAATGATCCAGAGGTCATCTAACGCTTTACAGAGACAAACATTTTCTGTTGCGGCACGTGAACTATTATCTCATGTCGCCAATGTCATTCACAAAACAGGACACAAACGATATTATGATATGGAAATGTCAGAAAAAGCGCTGTGTCCAAATAAAGCACTAATCGACGTTGTGATGTTGTCATGGATTATGTCCACATTGTGGATATATTTGACAAACTAACGCCTGCGTGACACTCACAGGACATTGTTATCAACCTCTGCGATGTGGTATGGGAAATGACCTTTTACTACAAAGATATAAAGAGCAGCCAAGAGGCGACAGTTTGACAGCCCTTAGCATTCAGGGGAGGAACACAAACTTACTCTTCCCTGGTTTGTTGCGTGCATGGCCAAATTTTTGTTTTCATTCTTTGAAAAGAATTTTTATGCTTTTTCCCAGCATCTAGCTGTAAGTTCCAGCTTTATTGGAAGTTTGAAAAGGGTTTTCTATGGATACATTTTAGCCCAGCCTAAAAGAAGAACCTTTGCGCTTTTTTAATCATTTCAGTCTTTCTTCATGGAAACTAAATTACAGAAAGTACTTTCGTGTTCAGTCCTTGCCTAAAGCTAGATTTTTAGTCTTTTTGTGAGTCATTGTACTTCACCGGGACAAAAAGTACATTTATTTAGGCTCTATTCTTCACTTGAACTACCTAAAGTGAAATTAAAGGAAGGTTTTTTAATTAAATGGATGAGAAATTGTCCCCGTTTAAGATTTATTTCTGATGTCGACAGGCCGTGTATAAAAACTCTGAGTGTGTACCTGGGGCATGAACTGTAAGATCTGATTTAGCTCACTACAGGTCTGATGAGGAAAACTTCAAACTGATGGAAACAGGTCAGATGGCTTTGAAAGTTTAACTAGCATATCTCCATTATGTTGAGAATCTAATGAGAAAGGTAAAAGGTTGTTTTGCTGATGATTTTGGAGGCGATCACATTTATTACTTAAGTCTCCAGTTCGATACTCAAAACTTGGTTTTCAGGTTACATGCATAGTTCATTTTCTTCATTCAGCATATCGGAACTTTTCCAGTCAGTTCCTAAGAACCAGATTGTCTCTGGTCACTTTTAAGGCATGGTGATATTCATTAAATAAATTTGTATTTAAGAATTATCGGTTCTGAACTCCTGTATTTTGTTCTAAATCGACGAAATCTAGAAATAGTACATGGTCATCAGGAATATATTTATATTTTTTCCTGAGTGATATTTAACGCCATACTGTAGAAGTTTTCATTTGTGTATATCGGGGGTAAAAATGTTGAGGAATTCGCCTGGTATCTGACAAATTCCTCTGACCAAAAACCGCGGCAGGACCAGCTTGACCTAGATTTAAGTGTGTGACCTCTCTGGCAAGTTGCTGTCGTCTGAGCGACAGGAATCAGTCAGAAAAAGCTGTGCTGGTCTTTGTGTACAGCGTGTCACGCTTATATATTCATGATTAGTTTACCAATGTGAATCATACTACTAGTTGATGTTATTTACTTTGCTTGTTGAAGTTGCCCCAGTCCAATCGAGACGGATTTTGTCATGTCTGCGACCATTCTGACATGATCAATGGTTTGTTCTATGAATCCAGGAATAACCTTGATGTTGTTATCATGACAGCCACAGTGTAATAGAAAAGTTTAACGTCTTACAGACATTTAATAGTTTGTATACCCTGGTCAAACCCATGAGACGGATGGACCGCTGTCCGTGTTTAGAGAGTGACCACTGACCGAATCTGAACATTCAGGTTCAGTCTACACCTCTTCACAAGTAATTGAGCAAATTGCTTTCTTTGCCTGCTGGTGTCTTCTCTCATCATCACAGCAGAACTCCTTCTTTTTCCACCTGACCTCCTCCTTCTGCCTTCGCCATACACCCTTTTCTCTCAGTTCTCACACAGGTTTCTCGACAGGCATGGCTCCCCAAAACATAGCTAACAGAGTTACAATGACCTGTCGGCAAAATTACAGTCAATAAAAATTACAATTTAACGAAGTATTGTCACACATGCAAGAATGAATCTTATTGCAAATTAATGACAAACAAAAATATAATGCAGTCTGTTTTCTTTTCCTAATTTTATTCTTCATTGAGAATGGAAAACATATTTAAATTATGATTCAACTAAATATAATTAGTTTAATCACTTGGAGACACCAAGTGAGTTCAGAAAGTAAGAAGCCTCTTGAATTTATCGACATTGCAGTTTTTGTCATTCTCATTTTAACGCAACCTGTCTCCAAATTCATTTATCTTTTATGACGTTCTTTGCTTGCTGGCAACATTTCATAGTGAAGTTCTAATCCGGTAACTCAAATTTCCATTGAGGATGAACAATGTCAGCGGTAACTCATACAGACAAGAAACATGTGCCTGACCCACTTGGTGAAATGGAATGGAATTATCAACCCCTGTTTTATTGCCTTGAACACTTTAGAGTGCAGAAAGTTGTACTCTTTTTTTTTTTTTACATTACTGGCTTGATTTGGCTGATTAGTGTTTTATGTCGTACTCACGAATATTTCTTTAACTTAGGCAATAATAGCTATCAAGGTTATGTGGTGGAGAAAGCCAGCTCATGAATCGGGGAAATTAAATAATTCTATCGATCATGGAGGAAGAAAAACAGCATAGAATTCATCATTATTCCTCAAACAGAATTGCTGACAATTCATTGGCTGCACGGAGGCTATGTGATTGGTAAGTGGTTTTGGTAGCTGTCATCGCTAAATGATTATCTACTCGTCATGAACAGAACTAACAGGATATATGGAATCAAATGTCAGACAACCGGTAAATCGAGTTTTGTGCGATAACTTAATGCATTTCAATTATTTAACAGTGCTCCTAATACTTGTGTAAGTTGTTATTAGCTTTGTCAGGCTAGGAATGAACTTACCTGATTAAGCTTATATTGACTTGGTTTTGAGTTTACTCAATGGATATTTACATTCTTTTTGGACTGACACTCATTTATTCATTCATTGAAAATAAATAAAGTGAACAGCATTTTGGATTTGCAATTGTCTTCCCTTATTTGGCTTGTGTATTTGCCTCATTATTTGTGGTGAGTTAATCAGTACCATTGCAGGACCTCCTCTTTTGTTAATCACCAGATAGTTTGGAAGATACAGAATACGAGTGTTCGTGGATAGAAAAAGCGTATTGTGGCGTTCTATAAAAAGCCATCATATGAGAAAATATGATGTTGATCTAACCTTTTCTCAAATCCATTACCTTTTTCTCCACTTAATAAATTTAGAAAATACAGATTATAGTAAACCTTATAAATACTGGGTCAAATTTTAAGAACAACGAAGAGAAAAAACATAAAAAGCTGCCCTGCGCTAGGATGTTTTCGTGATGTGTACATTAGGCAATGTACAACCACGCCTTCTAACGCCCTCATCATCAGTAAACACAAAACAGTTTCCTGACGGTTTTCTCCTTTACATGCGTGACAACATCAACTTTTTCCTGAAACTACGTAACACGGTTCGTTTTTGTGCTGCATGTAAAGCTAATATCAAGTCATTTGGCCCAACCGATATTACATAAGTCTTGGCACATCTGCTGAAATTCAAAAACTTCTTTGAGGCAGTTTTGCATAAAAACGATTTGAAGGTATTGACTCTGGGTTTTCTACAATCTTTGTTCTGGAAACATAACCCGAGGTATAACTAGGGGTCGGAACAATACACGAATTGTTGCTTGGTTGTAAGGTTATTTTCTATGCCTAGGCGTTATAAGTCATTAAGGTAGCTCATTAACCGAGCCTTTCATTAGCAGCAAAGACGGACAAATCTAGGGCATGTGTGGACAAAGCAAAGCGTTACTTCACTCTCCTAAAATAGTGAGTTACATCATGCTGTCATAAACAAAATTACAACTATCATTTGTCTAAATGTAACAATAGCACTCCTTCAGATCGCTGCCAGCTCACGGGGAAGATTTACATAACAAATATTGTCTCTTATTGAAGCAGACGCTGTTGGATAAAAGACGATGTTGTGATAACTTGATCGGCTAGTTAATCATCTCTGTCTGCACTGTTCTTTGATAAATACCTACGATAGCGTTTGGAGATCCGTACGAATACTACTGGAAACAGATTATTAAAAGTCACAAACGCTGAGATTTTGGTGGTTATTTCACCTCTTTGGGGCACACCAGAGTCCGCTAATCGAATCCGTCCTGTGTAGTCAGTACTTGACATAGTTTCTTCGCGGTTGCTAGCGCTGACTGGACCTCGAGAACTGTCAGTTGCTTATCTTACCATAAGTCACCTGACTTCTTTTGTGGCCTATTCCTGAGCCTCTTCTCACAAAGCCTCAGACAACACCCGTGAGTTGCTTATCCTATCCCATCTCACATCGCCTCAGTTCTCCTCTCACCTCTCCCTGTACCTCTGCCGACAAAGCCTCAGACAACACCCGTCAGTTGCTTATCCTATCTCATCTCACATCGCCTCAGTTCTCCTCTCACCTCTCCCTGTACCTCTGCCGACAAAGCCTCAGACAACACCTGTCAGTTGCTTATCCTATCTCACATCACTTTACCTCAGTTCTCCTCTCACGTCGCAACTTGTACGTCTCCCGACAAAGCCTCGTACAGCACCTGCCAGTCAACAAACAACTCCGCCTGTGGCGTCCTTGATTATTAAAAAATTTACTGTTCAACGTACGAAAAAAACGCTAGTTTTTAATAGCATGAGGATATGATTGTGTAGAGATATGTAAACATTAGTTCCGTCACCGTTGTTACTACTTTGACGGTTGCAACACATATGGTTAAAGATTTTTATTCCGTCTTAAAAAGTATTACAGATTAAGATACTATTGGAGGAAAACCTATTTTCAGACAGAGACGGGTGTGTTGTATCTCTCATAAAATCAAAATATCTTGCATCCCACCTTCTATGTAGCTTCTATGTTCCCATCTCATCTACAGTTGTCTAGCTAGGCCCTTTACGCTGTTCGGTCGGATACACATTGTTCCATAAATATCACGGGAATATCAATTTTAACCGCCGGCTGAACAGTTTATATCACACGAGTTTCCTCTTCAAAGGTTCGGAATCTCTCCAGGTAGAAAATGATTTTACGGCGAGATGGACGTTTTACAAATCTAATAAATTTGAAAATATTGCATCCTCTTCCCTGACGGCAAAGGACAAAAATGTATAATTTGATACAAAAAAACAGAGTATGTCATGATCATACCCATCGCATTAATTCGTTACTTTGACATGGAGTATGCCATTTTACACTGGAGTCGAAGTGCATAAACTAAGATAGATTGTGTGTAAAAGTTAACAGCATAAATCGACACGATGATCACATATATTCTGTCAACAGAGTTAACCAGTGGGCTGGTTTATGATAGCTGAAAATGTTATATTTCGGCAGAATGAGCCATGCAGAAAATCGAATGACCAGTTTCTAGATACCTGTTTCTATTTATTATTCAGTTATCTTATACATTTAGTACGTGGGAAGCTCTACCAGTAACCTGCGGGTGATCGTACAAGTGAATATTCTTGAGTACGACGTAAAACACCACTCAAATAAATAAATAAATCTTATACATTCAAAAGTCATAGGTGTTCCATCGTGGAAACGTTTCATTACGCCAGAGACTAAATCTGGACACATCCCAGTGGTTTTCTGATTGTTCCATCCCATAATATCACTTACGTCATGCTTTGTGAGTGAATGATCCAGAGGTCATCTAACGCTTTACAGAGACAAACATTTTCTGTTGCGGCACGTGAACTATTATCTCATGTCGCCAATGTCATTCACAAAACAGGACACAAACGATATTATGAGATGGAAATGTCAGAAAAAGCGCTGTGTCCAAAGAAAGCACTAATCGACGTTGTGATGTTGTCATGGATTATGTCCACATTGTGGATATATTTGACAAACTAACGCCTGCGTGAGACTCACAGGACATTGTTATCAACCTCTGCGATGTGGTATGGGAAATGACCTTTTACGACAAAGATATAAAGAGCAGCCAAAAGGCGACAGTTTGACAGCCCTTAGCACTCAGGGGAGGAACACAAACTTACTCTTCCCTGATTTGTTGCGTGCATGGTCAAATTTTTGTTTTCATTCTTTGAAAAGAATTTTTATGCTTTTTCCCAGCATCTAGCTGTAAGTTCCAGCTTTATTGGAAGTTTGAAAAGGGTTTTCTATGGATACATTTTAGCCCAGCCTAAAAGAAGAACTTTTGCGCTTTTTTAATCATTTCAGTCTTTCTTCATGGAAACTAAATTACAGAAAGTACATTCGTGTTCAGTCCTTGCCTAAAGCTAGATTTTTAGTCTTTTTGTGAGTCATTATACTTCACCGGGACAAAAAGTACATTTATTTAGGCTCTATTCTTCACTTGAACTGCCTAAAGTGAAATTAAAGGAAGGTTTTTTAATTAAATGGATGAGAAATTGTCCCCGTTTAAGATTTATTTCTGATGTCGACAGGCCGTGTATAAAAACTCTGAGTGTTTACCTGGGGCATGAACTGTAAGATCTGATTGGCTCACTACAGGTCTGATGCGGAAAACTTCAAACTGATGGAAACAGGTCAGATGGCTTTGAAAGTTTAACTAGCATATCTTCATTATGTTGAGAATCTAATGAGAAAGGTAAAAGGTTGTTTTGCTGATGATTTTGGAGGCGATCAGCTCAAAATAGCATAGCAAAACATTTATTACTTAAGTCTTCAGTTCGATACTCAAAACTTGGTTTTCAGGTTACATGCATAGTTCATTTTCTTCATTCAGCATATCGGAACTTTTCCAGTCAGTTCCTAAGAACCAGATTGTTTCTGGTCACTTTTAAGGCATGGTGATATTCATTAAATAAACTTGTATTTAAGAATTATCGGTTCTGAACTCCTGTATTTTGTTCTAAATCGACGAAATCTAGAAATTGTACATGGTCATCAGGAATATATTTATATTTTTTCCTGAGTGATATTTAACGCCATACTTTAGAAGTTTTCATTTGTGTATATCGGGGGTAAAAATGTTGAGGAATTCGCCTGGTATCTGACAAATTCCTCTGACCAAAAATCGCGGCATGACCAGCTTGACCTAGATTTAAGTGTGTGACCTCTCTGGCAAGTTGCTGTCGTCTGAGCGACAGGAATCAGTCAGAAAAAGCTGTGCTGGTCTTTGTGTACAGCGTGTCACGCTTATATATTCATGATTAGTTTACCAATGTGAATCATACTACTAGTTGATGTTATTTACTTTGCTTGTTGAAGTTGCCCCAGTCCAATCGAGACGGATTTTGTCATGTCTGCGACCATTCTGACATGATCAATGGTTTGTTCTATGAATCCAGGAATAACCTTGATGTTGTTATCATGACAGCCACAGTGTAATAGAAAAGTTTAACGTCTTACAGACATTTAATAGTTTGTATACCCTGGTCAAACCCATGAGACGGATGGACCGCTGTCCGTGTTTAGAGAGTGACCACTGACCGAATCTGAACATTCAGGTTCAGTCTACACCTCTTCACAAGTAATTGAGCAAATTGCTTTCTTTGCCTGCTGGTGTCTTCTCTCATCATCACAGCAGAACTCCTTCTTTTTCCACCTGACCTCCTCCTTCTGCCTTCGCCATACACCCTTTTCTCTCAGTTCTCACACAGGTTTCTCGACAGGCATGGCTCCCCAAAAACATAGCTAACAGAGTTACAATGACCTGTCGGCAAAATTACAGTCAATAAAAATTACAATTTAACGAAGTATTGTCACACATGCAAGAATGAATCTTATTGCAAATTAATGACAAACAAAAATATAATGCAGTCTGTTTTCTTTTCCTAATTTTATTCTTCATTGAGAATGGAAAACATATTTAAATTATGATTCAACTAAATATAATTAGTTTAATCACTTGGAGACACCAAGTGAGTTCAGAAAGTAAGAAGCCTCTTGAATTTATCGACATTGCAGTTTTTGTCATTCTCATTTTAACGCAACCTGTCTCCAAATTCATTTATCTTTTATGACGTTCTTTGCTTGCTGGCAACATTTCATAGTGAAGTTCTAATCCGGTAACTCAAATTTCCATTGAGGATGAACAATGTCAGCGGTAACTCATACAGACAAGAAACATGTGCCTGACCCACTTGGTGAAATGGAATGGAATTATCAACCCCTGTTTTATTGCCTTGAACACTTTAGAGTGCAGAAAGTTGTACTCTTTTTTTTTTTTACATTACTGGCTTGATTTGGCTGATTAGTGTTTTATGTCGTACTCACGAATATTTCTTTAACTTAGGCAATAATAGCTATCAAGGTTATGTGGTGGAGAAAGCCAGCTCATGAATCGGGGAAATTAAATAATTCTATCGATCATGGAGGAAGAAAAACAGCATAGAATTCATCATTATTCCTCAAACAGAATTGCTGACAATTCATTGGCTGCACGGAGGCTATGTGATTGGTAAGTGGTTTTGGTAGCTGTCATCGCTAAATGATTATCTACTCGTCATGAACAGAACTAACAGGATATATGGAATCAAATGTCAGACAACCGGTAAATCGAGTTTTGTGCGATAACTTAATGCATTTCAATTATTTAACAGTGCTCCTAATACTTGTGTAAGTTGTTATTAGCTTTGTCAGGCTAGGAATGAACTTACCTGATTAAGCTTATATTGACTTGGTTTTGAGTTTACTCAATGGATATTTACATTCTTTTTGGACTGACATTCATTTATTCATTCATTGAAAATAAATAAAGTGAACAGCACTGCTGCTTTAATTGGAAACCACACCTTCGATGTTGATCTAACCTTTTCTCAAACTTATAAGAATGCGCGGAGTATTACACAGGATATGTGTAATGGCTGGAGTATGTAATGTATCCCAAGACTGAGATATATTGTTGACATTACCATTTTCTCCATTTTACAATAATAAATCTAGAACATACGGATTATAGTAAACCTTATACTTATGTGGTCAAATTTTAAGTACATCGAAGAGAAAAACATAGATAGCTGCCCTGCGCTAGGATGTTTTTTGTGATATGTGCATTAGGCAATGTACAACAAAACAGCGCCAGCACGAATAACACACCACGCCTTTTAACGCCTCCGTCATCGTCGTTACTACTTCGACGGTTGCAACACATATGGTCCAACATTTTTGGTCCGCCGAAGGAATATCAGAGATTAAGATACTATTTGAGGAAAACCTATTTTTAGACACAGATGGGTGTGTTGTATTTCTCATAAAATCAAAATATCTTGCATCCCACCTTCTATGTAGCCGTGGGGTATTTAGCATAATAGCACATTTCGCTTCGTTAGGTTATAACATCTGTAACTTGTACAAAAGCGATATAAGCCGTGATTTAGTCCACGTGTATCACAAACACGACAGGGAAGGTATACCAATGTACCTCATTTCTATAGTGTAAGCCATAGACGTCTATTGTGTTACATTTTTTTTTTCTTATAATTCACTTAGGTTATCTGCATACAAAATCCTTATTTAATAAGAAATGACGACCATACTTTGGTAAACATTCACCTAAACAACTGTTCACAATAATACATGCTCTTTCTGAGTTTCATACACAGTCACTCAAAAGCTGAGAGCTGACGAAATTTGGATGGGAAGTCATTCAGTCAGTTCATAAAAGCCTTATTTTCTACCATCATTGTTGATGTAATGTCATGGTTTTATCTTTAACCGCTGGCCGTTTATTGCTTTCATCGCTCCTAAACAGTTTGATCCAGTGCTATGGGTTACATAGATAAGCTCAATTATGATACACCTGATATTATTCAGACCATAAAATGCTATTGTTTTTTTATCTTCAAATTCCTTTCGCAGAATGTCTTATGTGGTATAAAAAAGTCACAAGAGAAGTTTTTTCTTTCTACTTCGTTCCTCTTTTCCGTCCTATCCTATAAATGTAACCTGAACTCATTTCACACCACCTTTGTTACCAATATTGATTTAGGAGATCCAATTCTCCTCAAGTGCCTTTGGACAAAAGAGCCATTTTGAATCCAAGTGAGGGGAAATTGTTGTCGTTTAAGATTTATCGTAGCTGTCAAGAGGCTGTGGAGAAAAGGGGTGAAAGTTGATATGGGCCAGCAGATCGCATCATTGGCAACATCAAAGTGTCTCCTAATGGCTCTATAGAAACCTCCAGTTCTCTCTTTAGATTTCTGAAATATTTCAGTTTCCGCGATGTGATTTTCAGCGCTTCCACTGGTATCGGGATCTTGGTTCTATAAGCTCTCGGAGGCGTTCCTCTGACAATTTAATTTATACATGACGTTCGTTGGAGATCAATTGTCCTTCGTGAATAGAACGCACATTTATAGACCAACGACAAATGTTGAAAAATTATCTATTTCTTGCCAAAGGCAAGTGGTTTTCTAAACTTACAACTCTTGTACAAGAGAAATATTCATGAATATGGCATTAAACCACACCCAAACAAAAGGAATTGTACTTATACTGAGACTGCCGACATAGTTGTAGGTTATGATTTGATGGACATTCGCTTATTAATGGCTCACTTGCCATGCCTTATACCACACGTACATGTATCCATGGTTACGATTCTTTCTCCAAAACCGCACAAAATGGGACATTTTATGCTCTTTCACATAAGTATAGCCTTAGTGGTAGCCTTTAGTGGTAGATTGTCTCCAGGGGACCAACTCACTGACACAGAACCAATGAACTATTACTTGGCGTTAGATTGCAATCATTCCATCTCGAGTTACCGGATATCTGGACAGTCAGGAATTGGACAATTTCCAGAACTAAAGATTTTGATCCCTGAATATCAACACCATTGCACGAGATGGTTCAACACGCAAGTCCATTGCCTCAAGAAATCATCGTAAAACAGATAATCGATGCTGCAGTCCACAACCAATCATCTCATCACATGTCCCAGTGAAGTCTGTATATTTCTGATATGTATATTCTCACATAAATCTACTATAGCAGTTACATAGTCGGCTTTTATTCCCCTAAACTAGATGCTCTGTATTGCTGAAGTCAGAACTTGTTTTGAACTTTTGAACTGGGCAATTAGTCTGCCAGCTTAGACACTATTTGATATATACACAAACCTCCGTTTATTTAGACAGTAATCATTTACCTTGGCAAACGCTCATCTTACATTTGCCAGAGGAAAGGCTTTTTGTTTGAACCACTGATGTACGTAATACTAATATGAGTCATTCATCTGACACAGACAAGTTACGCTACATTTGAAGAAAATAAGGAAACCAAAGAACTCGCTTGACGAGGGCTGGGTAATAAAATAGTGAAACAAGGTAATGGTGAACATTTTGTGGAAGGATAAAGGTAAAATTGTGAGACAAGAAAGGGGAGATTTTTTAAAATAAGCACTAGTACATGTAGCTTTTGCGTACAGTTATATCTTGGACTTTGATTTTAACTTCAAACAGCTGTTGTAGGAAGGTCTGTTAGTAACCTGCGGATGGTCGAGGGTTTCCCCCGGGCTCTGCCCGGTTTCCGCCCATCATAATACTGGTCGCCGTCGTATAAATGAAATATTCTTGAGTACGGCGTAAAACACTAATCAAATAAATTAAATCAGACAGCTGTTGTTTGCTACCTTTTAGGGGCATGTCCGCCAGTGCAGCGATCGCAATTTTATTATTATTTTGACTGTTCTTTATTTTGGAAAAAATGTTATACACAAATTAATCTAATTTGTAAAATGAAGAGGTTGACTCGGCAGGTTATCCGTCTGATAACAGGGACTCTAACCGAGTTAAACGCTTCATATACATGGGTATATATACACGCTGTTATACATCATATACCTGAGACTAAAGCGAAAATTTAGGATTTCCACTTTGCTGGTAGCACCCTGCTTCAATAGAATTTAACCGATGCACTCAAACTTTCGCGATCCTGGTCATCAATAATAAAGTTTTAATCTCCCTGTAGTAGAAAAACAGGCCACATTTAACTATATTTCCCCGGAATCATATGATTTTATGCATTGATTATAGGCATAAAGTTCCACTGACGAGGCACATATCATGGTCATATATGTATGACTCGACCGTAATTGCCTGATTACCTGTGCACTAAAACAGTCAACGCCACATTATCGCTAAATGGCTACAATTCGAATTATTTGTACATGTTTATAACTTCCCTCATTATACACAATGATTATTCTGTTCATCCCTTCTTTCTTTTCTTCCTGACGCATGCAAAATTGTTCCTCCATGTTTAGCATAGCATCTAAAATATGGACATTCTTGCATTGATTCTTCTCATTCTTGTACAATATATCAAGATTCATACGACGGAATCAAGGGTATGCCCAACTGTCGTTTTAAGTAATGTTTATTTGTGACAGCATAAATGCCTAATGTATTCCAGTTCCTCATGATTCCCTGCAGCTTCTGTTGTGGGTGCATGTTTTGGGTTTATTCCTTACTCATATAGGCCTTATATTGGTCTTCAGACAAGGCGATTGACTGATGAGCGGCCAAAAGCGTTAGTCCAATGAATCAGTGGTTCAAACAATCTCTTGTGGTTAAATTAACCTACATTTCTTCCATTTGAGGAGGAATCTCAATGAACGTTTTGCATACATACAAGGCGATACGAAAAACATACTATGTGGGGCTCTTCCATAAATAAAAAGCAACAGGAATAACAGGTTATTGTTTAAAGACATTTTGGGCCTCCATGGCTGGGGTTAACACGCCAACGTGGCGGAATGAGCCTATGCAGCGGTCGCTGTGAGTTCAAGTCCATTTCATACTGGTTTCCTCTCCGGCCGTTTCCCACGGGTTTTGCCCGGTTTCCTTCCACACATAATGCTGGCCGCCGTCGTATAAGTGAAATATTCTTGAGTAAAACACCGATCAAATAAATAAATAAACTTAAAAACAGATATTTTCATAACCATAGCCTGCACTTATCATCTAAAGAAGAGGCCTCCTTCATTTCGCTATACACAACAGAGTCTTCAGAGTGAGTGAGTGCTTCGTTTAACGTCGTAGTTAACAATTTTTCAGTCATATGACGACGAAGAAATCCGTAGATTGCATTTAAGTGTAATGTGAACGGATTTTCACTGCTCTTTTCTCTTGTGCCGCTTCACTGAGACGCCTTACCGAAGGTATGTAGGCCCACCCGAGCCATTCTATATTTACGTGGGCTGACTCGCTTTTGTAAGCCTGAATATTCCATCCGGATTTAGACGTTGTCATCAGTAAGAGACTATATATTTTTATAATTATTTGTATTGTTTTGTATATTATTGCTAGTTGTATTATTTGTATATTTTACCAGAATATGTATAGAACTTAATCAACTGTCTTCGTGTTTCTTTCTTTGATCTTGTGTAAAGCCTATCGCTTCTCTGAGAGTTAAACAAGCCAGTTGTTTCTCATCTTTACTCTCCAATAGTGGTACCTTTACATCGTGTTTTATATATTCATGTATTTATTTAGCACTGTGACTGATACTAATGAACCAATGCGCACATTATGACTGGGTTTGCCAGTTCCCTCCAGCTAACGTCATTGCTTTTTTTATCTGTTATTTTATGGTGACTGATCTTTCCTTTTCTTATTTATTTGTTGATGTTTGTCTCCGTGACCAGGAATTTTTCACTTATACGAAGGGGGTCCGGTTTATGTGCGGAGAAAACTGGAATGTCCCCAAAGTGAATCAATGACCCTCTCATCCCTCTCATCGGTGTTAAGCCGAAGTCGAAACAGCGAGAGGTCGATTCGGGCCTCAGTGGTCAATGGCCTGCACATAGCCTGCCTGCTAGCGCTTTTAGCGCCCGGGCCAGCGAGGAAGCAGGATTAGGCCATGTTCAACAATATAGATAATTTAGCTGTATATTTCTTAAGACAACTATTTCATCATTTCAGCAACTAGCCGGTGGTCGTGGGTTTCCACCTGGCTCTGCCCGGTTTCCTCCCACCATAATGCTGGCCGCCGTCGTAAAACCCCAATCAAATAAATAAGTAAATTTCATTATTTCAGGCTGATAAAAGACGAAACACGAAACTCACACAGAAAAAAACTAAGGAATAAATACCACAGACAATGCTCGAAGAAATATGTTTTATTGAAGCTGAATTTTAATGTAAATCGTAAAAAAAAATTTAATTCCATGTTATACGTGATGAAGCTACTTAAGTTCTTTAATGAAGTAAAAAACAGAATTAAATCTAAACTAGCCGCAAGGAAAGGAAATTTCGGACGTTCAGGATGGTCATTCACAGGAATTGTTTCTGCTGTCAAGTAATCTGGAAAAAAGGAACGAAATTTCAAGAGTTATGACCAGTTATACCTGCGATATCTCTATCGTGGCGTTATTATAAAGAAGTATATCAGCATATGGTCCAAGACAAACGAAATGTTGATGGTATACACAGACATGCACTCTTACTTAAAGGATGTGAACATTATTGAACAAACAAGAAGTGTTTAGATGCATGCTGGTCCTGGCATAATTGTTTGTGAGTCAATTATGTTTGATATTAGCAATAATTCCCTCAGCCTAAATATTCGTTATGCTCATATTTAATTTAGTTTCTTTTAAATGATCCTTCCAATCTGGCGTCGTCTTGAGTCTGTTTCCGTCTATATGCTGATTCATTTACCTCATTGTATTTAATAATGTTTCATTTGTATGTTGGTGGCCAGTTTTACTGTTGGAGACAAGCGAAATACCCGGGTTAAGCCGCGGACCTTTGGTGCGTTATTGAGATATATCACACTGGTAGAAGGCAAGCAATCTTCTTCGAACCTCATGCAAAACACACATGTGAGTACCTTCTCTTACTTCAACCGGCCCGGATATCACAGTTGGTAGGGCGTCCGCTTCGGGAGCGGTAGATTCATGATTATTCTTGGGTCGAGTCAAATAAAAATAATACTTTAAAAGAGGAAGTTGCAGCTTCCTCGCTTGGCATTCAGCATGAAGGGGATAGTGCAACGACTGGTTGACACGTATCAGTATAATGGCTTATTTGCCTTCGGTAAGTCGTCTCAGTGAAGCAGCACTAGATAAAAGAGGGGTGGAAATCCGTTCTGCAACAAGGAGGCACATCACTTACACCCTAAGGATTCCTTCGTTGTCAACTGGAAATTGTTGAGTACGACGTTAAACACCAAGCACTCACACACTCACTCACTCACTCTCTTACATCCACTAAAGTCACAGAACAATCAAAGCAGAAAATTTAGTAATGAGACTGAAACTACGTCTTGTGTTTGAAATACAAGTACCTCAGCCTCTCGGCCACGGCCGGTCCCCCCCCCCCCCCTCCCCGAACCCCTCTCGTGGTTACATAGGGCAGTGTAAATTTCACCTGTCTTACCTTATCTTTTCAATAACAGATCTTGACCGCAAATAACGCCCGACAGCCTTTGTGGACCCAAACATATCTTTTAGTCCAGCCATAGGTTATGGGATACCTGCAACGGCTCTTTGACAATTGCTTCTTGAGAACCACACCACTGATGATTCCTTTGACGTAACATTCTTTGTATTGATAGTTCACGCTGCTGCAAGTCAGGAACCTGGTTCTACACACGGAAGCGTCATCTGTAACCAAATTACTAACATATGAATATGGAATCTTTAATCAGTAATATTCGAAATATATTTATTTATTTATTTATTTGATTGGTGTTTCACGCCGTACCCAAGAATATTTCACTTATACGAAGGCGGCCAGCATTATGGTGGGAGGAAACCGGGCAGAGCCCGGGGGAAACCCATGACCATCCGCAGGTTGCTGACAGGCCTTCCCACGTACAGCATTAAAAATATAGCAAAGAGTATTTTAAATATAACTGCAGTACGATATAGGTAAAAACTTTAAGACAATACACTTTTATAAAAGCTCTGCCACTTATCGACGTATTCCCCAACATGTACAACAGCTGTCAGCTCCGCACACTAAAGCATATTCAAAATGGTCTATTCTTATTTATGACACCTGAAACAAAGGCAGATTTTCTTGAATGTTATAACCCCCTTGGGATACTGTGAAACTCACTTTGATGAATGAGGACAACGAAGGTCACGGCAATGGCAAACAAAGCAGTTGAATTCATCTTATTGGTGTCTTTTGTTCTGAAATCAAGGAAACCAAAAATTGGGTTGTTAATATAAAAGTAACAGCTTTCACAATCCTACACATAAAAACAAATTACCTTTGAATTAAAACAATTCCTTATATGAAAGAAAAGACAACAAAAAAGATTATTTCAGAAGAGGAGTTTATACAGGCCTTAACGGGCATAGGCATTTTTTCCTTGGTAACTATAAATTATCTTTTAATCTGGAATTTTAGAGAAACCGGAAACACGATGTCGAGTCATGCGTACCCTACGCTCTTCAATATTAGAGGCGGGACATTCCTTTGCCGTGAGAAGTACGGTGTACGTGTAGCCTACCCCTCTTCTCACCTGTGAATGTTATTAAGAATTTTAACTTTTTCCCATGAAATGAAAGGTATGCCCTCTCAAACGAATATACTTAATGTCTGGTGCCTGATTGTAGTCCTCATTTGTATACCTGCTACTTTATGTTTTAAAAATTATCAGGTCAAACAAATATATACGAAAGAAATATAATTCCGATTGACGTTACATTTACATATCGGATCATATCGGAGTTGACAAATACTTTCCAAGATACTTTCTCTCCGCTTACAATCGAAATATATAGTTACCCCTGTAGTGATCATACTTACTAACCACAAACTGTTGTAACTGTTCTTCACGAGTGGACTCTGTTCAGGACAGGGTAGCTTATATAGGAAGTCTTGTTTCCGGGTGAATTCTGTCTTCAACATGCAATCGTACAAAGAATTTCCAGTTTCAGGATCTAAACACAAAGACCTTTTGTCTCTTAGGTTGGTATTTCTAACTGCATTCATTTGTTTTTATGCTAAACCGTAAATTAAATGAGAAATTTTGCGATTGATGAGCTCCGTATTCGGGGAGCTTTACCTTACCATAGGCTGCTAACGCTCCTTTACCGGCTACGACCAGGATAGGAACAAATTATTTATCTTTTTTTCTTTTTTGAAGCAGTTTAGCAGCTTTTATTCTTTGTAAGAAGAACATCCTGTTCTAATTTCAGGATTTAAAGACGAAAGACTCACGTTAATTAAATGAGAAACTTTTTTGATTGCTGAACATCGTAACCGGAGAGCCTTACGTAATCAATCCCAGCTAGTTTATTACCGGTTGTCCTCACCATGACACAGCGGTACGCTAACTTCTATATACTTGACACGAACAGGATGCGAATAGAATAGATAAGGCTCAAGTAAAAACAACTGGGAGAAAACATGGCGTTCGTGTGACAGTTATCATATACATCTCCCACAGGGTGGAAATTGTAAGACTCGAAATTTGAGGTGCTTTCGCTAACATACACTTGCTTAATTATTCTTGTGACTCCCAGTAAAGAAATCAATCTGAAACGCTTCAATGTTTATATGATGACTTATTTATTTATTTCATTTTATGTCACACGCAGGACTTTTTCACTTATACGATGGCGGTCAGTTTTTGCAAAAAATCGGAGTCGCCGGATTATAAACCACCGACGTTTAGCAAGCAACAGACATGCTCTCCCACATTTCACGTACTGATATGCATGCCATATTGGCGGAAGACAAGTGGCCTTCTAGGAACATAAGACTGCACGAACAGCCACGCGAGCGTACAAGCTTTGGGTTGAACCCACACATCGTGTATCATAGCAATTGAAACGTATTAGTACTAAACCCGCACCCGCTCTCTGATATTACTATGGCTGTAGCCGTACGAAAGTATCGAATGATATCTGGGATATATAATTAAAGTTGTACAGCATGGAGAGTAATCCCTATGCAACGACAATGTAATGGGTGGTAAATGGTTACACGTAACCAGTGAAATACGGCCTCTTGTTAATTTATTTCAGGGTTTTATTCTGACTGTTCATGTAAATGCATAAATAGTAATGTCATACACGCCCCCTAGCACTAAGGCTTAAGATGAATTAGGTTAAAAAGTGTAGTGATGTTAATTGCAAGTTGGTACACATCACTGGTCTAGAGCTGTTCAAAATGCTGTTGTATTCAGCTTTACATGGTGCTTTGAACCCAGCGCAAGACGCCGTGAAATGTGACTGACGTAGTGACACAAGGCTGCAGTCCAGTCAGAAGGGAAATGGAATTGAAGGATGAGACTTAATTGATAAGGAGCTAGCACCATTTTTATGTGCAAACGTATGAGCTTATTACAACACGGCTTTGACGTTAAACCTGCATCTTCAAGCTCAGTCCCTATAGTCAGGGCAGACAAACGACATCACTAGGGGTAGTTATTTGTTATCCTTGAGCCCTTTAATTTGCTTCTGTAGTGACCGCTAAGGGCTAGTGATCACCGGATGAAGCACGTTGACAACACGCTCAGACAAGAAGTCCAAACAGCAGAAACCGTAAGGCGAAAACGCGAGGTTAACATCACTTGTATTTTCGACCTTTTAATAAAGCGAAAGAGCGTGTCTTTTATCTTGTCGACGATTCAGTTTTCTGTAGAATCAGTCATACGCGCCAATATAACTGCCTTTTTATCAGTGACAACTAACACCAAAACTTATCGATATATTGGACATTTATTTTATTGCAAATTCTAATTGATAATGTTAATGTCCACAAGGTTGTTCTCTACACCAAAACCTCGGATGACTTTTATAATTACTTTAAAACCAGTGAACAATATCCGAATATAAACCAGATTCTCGTCACGAAAGTCAAAAGGTTTTGAGTTCAAAATAAAACATCAACAAATCAAATAAAAAGATTACAAGCCGAATCACAATTGCATCACTGATAGAAAAGGCAGTGTCATAAGCCGCTAAGAAATGCCCCCACCTCAGCAAGTGACTGACGCAGATGTTTATCTACGACATGCTATGCAGCTAAAGGAATGACATGGCGGCTCCCGTGTCCCGTATTTATGTACCGGTACCCTGTTTGGTCTTAAGTATGAGGCAGTGAATTATGAATTATCCTATTTTAATGTCCAATTAACAATTTAATGTTGAAAACAAGGTTGATTATATGTATATTCTTCGTCAGTATAATATAATCAAATAATTTTATAAATGGGGCATACAAGTATAGGGATTTTGTCTATAAACGATGTACATGTGTACGAAAGGTTATATCTCTCATTCCACAGATATTCTTCCCCGGAACAAACAACTGACTGGAGCAAGTAGGTTCACATCCAGCTGTCGGTTGCACCTTCAGCTCAGAAACTTCACACAGTCAGATCTCACACGTGTTGCTTTACCACTACCGCAAACAACACCGTATATAAATATAATCAGGCTCTGACGTAGTGTAAACATCTCAGTCCTTTTCTGGACGTTGACATGTGATATCATGTATCTCGAAACATATAAAGCGAAATCATTATCCACCCCAAACTGATACATGGCTAAGCGAATTGACTACCTGTAAGCTATCGATAGGGTCGATGTCCATCCGCGATGTGAGCCCTCTGGCGTGAGATCTAATGCACGATTCATCTACAACGTTAAAGAAATAATCTTAACCTGTGTAGGCCCACAGCACACGGATAAATGTTCAGATAATCTAAACTCAGTGCATGTATGATAGACGGCTAAGTTTTCCAATTCATTACGACAAGCTCCACCTATAAAACTCAGCACAGGTTGTTGGCCGAATGGCAGATATCGTAGCAAAAATATCTACTTCATATGCTGCAGTTTACATATGGTGAACTCTGTGCTATATAGTAATTTATACACCAGCAGCATTTTTAGTCAGGAACATACTGGGAACTTAATTATAACCTACGTGTAAAATGCCATTTACCACACAGCGTTACATGTAACAATATATCACCTCATGCCACAATATACACAACATACCATACAATGGAAAGTAAAGCAACAGGTGACATTGTGTCACATGGCACGATGTCACACAATGTCACATAAAGCAATATTGGAACATTGGGATTGACAGTAGTTGTTTCAGGGTTACTGGGGGTCTCCGTGGCCGAGGGAGTTGGCGCGTCAGCACGGCGCAACGATCCAGGTGCCTCTCCCCAATGCAGTTGCTGTGAGTTCAAGTCCAGCTCATGCCGGCATCCTCTCCGGCCGTATCCTCTCCGGCCGTAAGCGGAGGAGGCCTGACAGCAACCTGCGGATGGTCCTGGGTTTCCCTCGGGCTCTGCGTGGTTTCCTCTCACCATAATGCTGGCCGTCGTCGTCGAAGTGAAATATTCTTGAGTACGGCATAAAACACCAATCACATAAATAAAGAAATAACAATTACTGAACTTATGTTGGGGCTCCACCATTTGTATGACCTGAATCACTGGACTCGCTTTGGGTCTGTTCCAAAGGCAAAACTGATTATCAATTTACCTCAGCTAAGGTTTTATTCCAACTGTTTACGAAAATGCCAAAATTGAAGCAAATCACGCAGAAATGTTCAGTAACTACTATTTATTAGACGGCACTGGTCACGAATTACTCAAAATGCTGTGTTGTCGTAATATTTAACATACCTCACTATTACAATCTGATCATTAATTAATGAAAAATAAAGACAATCTTTTTAATACTCTAACAAATATAAAATTCATTCATATGTTACTGTATGTGCCTTATAAAAATGCTGACTGGCATCACAAAGTTATTTTAAATACATTTATTCATGTATATTCTCACAAACATTTCTGCACAACAATATCGATATGACCCATATCATGCACACGTCAGAACACACAAGTAAGCAAAATATTATGCTGAATTAAAAAAAAGTTCATATTTTATCAAAAATGATCTTCAAAGATGCGTCAGTGCTTATTTCCATTACTCCACTCAGGTTAAACTATCAAGACAAGGAAATAATAAAAAACGTTGACCCAACATATACAAGTGTATGTGAATGATATACAGGGAAACTTTATTGCCGTTGATGTGAATACTGGGAAATTGAACTGATTTTCAAGAAAAAATGTCGTTCAAAGCCTGAAAAATTGATGTAAAGTTTAGACTTAAATTACTCAGTTTTATTTTTATTTTAATTATTCCATACGTCCATCGTACTGAAGACGGCATTTGACGGCTCATCCACATACCTTGTTTAGGGCAGCCGTGCATCCCTGATCAAATCTATCAGTTTGAAATCCGCTTTTCTCACCATAGGCTAAAATCATAGTAGTAAATATATAAGCATTTACACGTGAAAAGGAAATGAAGGTTGTATACATAAATTAGACTATGTTGCATATTTCAGAAACGGTGAGGTTGAGTGGGTAGTTCATCACTTCTACAATATAATCCAGACGTGAAACGCACAGGATTGTCTTTTACATATGCAAATGAAAGGTGCATTTTAATAAATAATAAATAAATGTACGGGAACTGACCAAAATTGTATATGAAGTGAAATTTATTGTCAGCATTTCTGATGAAACCGTCAAACTGGACGTTCATATTTTTAAAAAAAACCTGCCTGAAATTGAAACATAACAGTGCGTGTGTAATTCATATATGATTTATGAGCACACGTACACCGCTAATTATGACGTAATAAAGGAAAGAACAAATGAGATCACCACTATGGACCGTCTTGTTACAGGCGGGAATGAGTTTTACGAGCTTCCCATTTCCTGTAGCCCGGGATTCACAAACGTTGTTCTAAACAAGTGTACTGGCCATAACAGTTTTCTTTAAGAAATGCTATATAGTTGTAGTTGCAATTATTCTAATCTACTGTGTACTGTGCATGCTGATTTAAAACCTCGGTCGTTTAACATTCATTAGTTATCACTAATATCTCTTGACATGTATACCCACAACATGCACATAGGCCTACAATATATTTATAACACTTGCTATACCAACAAAGCCTGAACTTAGCAGCTATGCAAATTCCTTGCTCAAAATTCGTCTTTATGCGGCTGTGGTAACCAATGCCAACAAAGGTATTTCTTGCCACATAATGTCTACGTCATGATGGACATGACATCTGCAGTTTCCTAGTGATACTTGGGTTTGAGTATATTTGAAGTTTATTTAGATCTAGTTAAAATGGTGTCATGATGAGGTGATGAAAGGTCTGAAACGCCGAGCGAGAACTATCTTCTCTGGATCGATTAGAACGATTTAGGTAGTTACTTGACCATTTGGGTCACGCTCTTGTCCGTCTGTCTGCTAACGAAGACACAATGAGTATAGGGAGAGTACTATGGGATTGTTTTCTGTAGTATGACCGCTGACTCTCTTCGTCCAGTCTGTTCATTGTTCTCTTCACAGGCAACATCCTTGCACAAGACGATCGACTGATCTACGGTCATTGTCCCTGTCTACGACGAAAGGGCGATCTAGTCACCACGTGTCAGTCATGTCCACGTATTTCAAAAGACTGACCTCAGGGGATCTCAGGAAAGAAATGCATAAAACAGGCGTGTAAGTTAACCGAAGTAGCCTTTGAAATGTAGGAAGATATAACGTGAAAACAAATTACTGACACACTAAGATAATATTATTCCACATTTAAATCAGCCATGGCAATTCGAAAACAATCAATTGTAATCTTCATTATTAATGAAGAATTATTCATCAGTGTAATTCGTTATACTGCATGGTATCGTAATATTGGACACAATCGGTGTGTAAACTTTGTATGCATGGTGACTTATCATATAGGAGCAAGAAACGTGAAATGTTACTTTCACTTTATTTGTCACTCAAATAAAATTGCTAGGATCTCCAGAGATAGACTACATCCAAATAAAATTGCTAGGATCTCCAGAGATAGACTACATCCAAATAAAATTGCTAGGATCTCCAGAGATAAACTACATCCAAATAAAATTGCTAGGATCTCCAGAGATAGACTACATCCAAATAAAATTGCTAGGATCTCCAGAGATAAACTACATCTAAATAAAATTACTAGGATCTCCGGGGATGAACTACATCATGTGTAGGCTCATTTGGCTTTTTTGCCAAACATTGTACTGTCTGACAACTTACAACCTAGGGCTGTAGAGGTGGTCACAACCAGCCATTTTTTAATATTAATAGGCCAGCTCTGGGATCTTAGTTCCTGGAAACGATCACCCAGATGAACACTGGTTCCCTTTGGATGTTCCATGGCTATAACGTCATAATGAAGAATTATTCACTTATACAATTATCAAAAATACATGAATAAACTAAATATAAGGGAAGTGGTCTTTAGCGAACTAAATGTAAGCCCACATAGGGGATGATTGTTGACGGCATCAGGTGACCAAGGCATTGGGATTTGTCGAGGTGGGGGAAGCTTGAAAGTTCTCTCTGCGAGAATCGATCCACATCTCATGTGGCCTTTAGCTCTACCAAAGTCTGCGCCTTATCCACGATGTCATGACCCCCTCCCCAGCGCGATATAATTCGTGGAACATTTATATTGGCAAATAGCTGCTTTATGACCCTTATTATCACTCCTTGATGGGATGGTGTCAGTATTGTATATTTTATGAAACCGCATGTGAACTTTCGGCTATAGGTAGCTACAATTGTTCGTCACTTTCTGAAGTACAGTTTCAGTATAAAACTGGTTATACAGGTCACCTGACAAATACAGGACCACATAGAAGGTCTCAATGAATTCGTATAAACGCTACAAGATGTGTTTTTTTTTCCTGTGGAATTTAATGCCTCGCCAGAGTATAGCGTCTTATTTCTTTATGAGACTGTAATATGGGAAATGTCGATCTCTTGAGATAAAGGATTTAAGGTCTGGCTGAGGATTTCACGGAAAATTGATCTAGTGGTCAAGAAAATGTTACTGACAGGAAACATGGCAAATATGATGCAGCCTGACATATACGAGTATCAAAGTCTAACGGTTGTTACTTATTAATAGCTGATAGATCAGCAGAATAACAATCATGTTCTGGATGAAAAAACACCTGCCATTCAAACAAACTTTCAAACTAATACACACCTCAGATCACTGTTCTCGCTCGGATGAACTAATGTTGTCTTCTCCGGCAGCCACAAGGGGGCGTTCTTCAACACCATCAAGTATGGCAGACACGTGGGTATTATGAGATAGTGGACGATGAGGGTTTACTGAGCATTAATGGATGTACTTAAAAGAAACAGTTCCCGACCCAATGCATTTCTTCTGCCTATCATCATGACAGTAGAAAATATTTGTCTGACAAAATCCAAATTTCATTTCCGTGGGCACAAGCCTGAATTTCATCAGTTTTCTTTTCTTGGTGTCAAAATATATTTCATTGAAGAAATTTGAAATACTTTAAAGTTTCAGGGCTGGTTTTTTTTTTACACTAGCAAATGGATTTTTTGGAAAATATTGTTATTGTATTATAACACACAATATTTATGTCCTTTTATTTTTTAACCCCTCTCATATGGACTTATAGAATGAATTTGGTATACAACTTATATAGAAAATTGTTTGGAAACCTAGTGCCACAAAATCCGACAGTATCCCCAATGCTTGGATTTGCCCCAGTAAGAATTCATCATCGGGTGCTGCCATACCGAAAATGAACCTATCATCTTTTGAGTAAAGTGTAAGCCTAAAGGTGTTCGTCTGTTCACAGAGCTGGCCTCGTGTGTGTAACTCATCCTCTGGATGTGTGCCATCTCAAAACGGTTCGATAACTCAACCTAGTGTGAAATTGTCCATGTCTACGTTGTCCTGTTGATAGATACCTACGTTAATATCTGCTGCTCGATACAGATGGTTTTAGATTCTGGTCATTAGTAGTCTGAAACGCTGAGAGCAAATTGGCCTTTTCGGGGTGATCGGAGGGATTTACGTGCTCACTTGACCTTTCGGAGTACATCCTTGTCCAGTCTTCTCTTAATGAGGACGTCATGAGCAGAAAGTTGAGAGTGGAATGGGGTCCGTATTGGACGATTGACAACTGACCCAATCCAACCGAAGTGGTCCGTGGTTGACTTGTTCTTTCTCCTTGAATGTACTCTCTGACCTGGTGTAGATTCACTAATCTGGACGACTTCCCTAAATCCCTAAAACTACCGTGTCTCGGCAGTCCATTCCTGTGTCCTGTTATGACTGAAGAAACATGCATATCAGATCGGGGCGAAGGAGAAAAAGAGTACAACTGAAACTTTGTTTACCACTATTACATACTTAAAACAGTCTGTCATAAATCCCAATTACATAATTTAAAAGGAATTTGTTTTTATTGTTAGTATTTGGACATTTAATGTCAAGAGCTTATATATGAACGGATGAATGAATGCTTGAGGTTTAAAGTCGCAATTTTTCAGTCTTATGACCTGACGACGAGGAGTCATTAGGTGCATGTATGTATACTGTGTCTTTTGTGGCAGGACGAGTCCAGGCCACGAAAGTGCGGCCGCCTCTGAAGTATCATGCCGAAGACACCAGACAGGACACCCCAGCCAGTGACATTGTACTGACACCGGACCACCCAGTCCTGTTTCCTTGCTCTAACCTCTCAACACTGAGAACTAAGCGAGGAACCAACAAGTACCATTTTTAAAGTATTTGGTATGGCTTATGTATGAAATGAATTACTTATTTTTGTTGCTGGTTAATGCAACGCCTTCACAACAACAGAAATATTGATTTGCGGGGAGTTTTAGAGTAAGCTGTAGTAAGCACCTACTTGGGTGGTTATGGAAAATCCTCGAAGAAACGCGGAAATAGATCGAGTCTAAAAGTATTCGCTCTCGTGACTTTCTTCGGATTTTCATCGCGTTAAATTTACATGTTTTGGATCTAAAGATAGCAATACAGATTTGGTGGGTAACGTGCAGTTATACAAAAAAGTTTCTTAATCCGACTTCAAAGCAAAATACACCATTGAGACGTCAGCCGAAGTAAGCAAAACGGATGCAGCAAACGTGATATTTGCCTAACAACTGATGTTGTTTCTTTATTAGCAAGTATTTGAGCTTTCCTCACCCTCATAGTGGTTGAACCAACGGATTTGGTTGCAGAAGTTAACTACAGTCGACCTGTCATTCCTTATTGGAATACGCGTGTTGGGGCTACTTAAGCACATTATACTATGGCTTATATTTAGTTTAAATTTTTAAATATGTAAAACATTTTTCGATTGTCTTGTTTTTCAGTAGAACAAGGACATACATTTAACCTGATTGAATATAGCCCTTTCAGTTGTTGGGAGCAACTGAACGTGGTACTCTATGTATATGGACAACGCTTCTCTGAAGCTCTATTTTTTTTATAAACAAGCCATCTTTCTGCAGCATTTTCAAAACAGGTGATGAGAGTATATCAATGATTCCAAGAAAGAGCAACCATCTAGATAGTGCTGTGAATCAGCAAGTTAAAACTTGTCCTAATCTGAATACATGTCAGAGACGGATTGAGGGAGACAGAGTCCGGACAGACAAAGATCCCATCCGTGCGAGGCCAATTTAAATAGTCTAAGCCACTCCATCAGGTCGCTGATCGGTTACAAATTAGGCCGAATCCAGAATTCTGGTCAATAAGTACAAGAAAACGTGGGATTGACTTATCTCTATCGTGCGAAATGAAGGCAGGGATTGTAGCACTATGGGTTGAGACTATTTGGTCGTAAGTGGACTCTACTAATCATCAGCGGGGAGCAGGCTTTGGTCGAATTCGTAGATCAGCACTTCCCCCTGCTTTCCTCACTCTCATTGTTCGGGCAGAAAATAAGCGCTCGAAGACGCTCGTGTGACCTTTTGCGCAGTCTGACGTTCGTTGAAGGACACTTGTCATCCACCAATATGGTGCATGTGTATATGTTTGACGTCACACGTCGGGACTTCATCAGTAACGTCGGTGCTTTCAGGAAGTAGACGAAACCTGTACAAGACAGTGACTTTATCCAACCAGTCACAGATCAGAATTCTGGCAAATAAGTGCATGAAATCTGTACAAGGCAGTGACTTTATCCCTGGCACTCCATCTAGCCACTGATCAGAGTTCTGGCCAATAAGGACAGAAAAACTTTTGTCTCTGTCTTTATCCTCGGCACTCCATCCAGTTAGTGATCAGAATTCTGACCAAAAAATGCACAGAATTTTTGAACAAGGCATTTACTCAATGTTTTAACCGGATCAAAGAAAAAGGTTAGCTTAAAAAAGAAAAAAGTTGACGCCTCCCTTTGTATAGTTATTCCCCTACTCCATGTGGTGTATATCTCTCGGGTGGCCCATGACGAAAACAAGTGTAATTAATTAATTTAATTATGTTTATTTGAGTAATGTTTACGGTCGTACATAATGTTATAACTTATACGACGGTAGTCGGGTTTGTATAAACGCGATTGCCCCTTTTTGGAAGGCTCTGTGTTGGGCTAGTTGATACAAGGACGCTCTAAAATGTGGGCATGTAACTTAATATCTGTCGAAACACAACGTAACAACTTTTCCTAAAATAACAGCCAACCCAACCTGCAACAAGTTTGTCTGCATGTTTACGGATGTGAAGCTATGCTAGAAGGCAGGTCGTCCTTTGCTAGCCAGATAACTCGTTCATTTTCTTGACGTTAACATAAAATTGTTTTGTCTTCCAGCAATGTTTATTCTGAGAACAATCAAAAGTCATATCATCTGTTTTTAGGTGTGGAGAACTTAACATGCATATTTTCTTCCAAACTACTCTACAGGATAAAGTTAGGATGTGAGAGATTTTGCCACCACTCAGGGTTTAGGTATGTTGTTTTGACAGCAATCTGACACCATGGCTCAGCTCTTTTGTGTCGCTGAAGTATGGCATCGCGTTATCAAGTCTTTTTCACAACCTTTGGTTAAAATATCAAACAACAAGGTGTTATAATTTGTTTCGACTTACTTGAATAGGGGAGTTTCATGTTCCAACTCATTTGTCGTGAAAGGTAAAAATAGCCCTACTGTATCACGTGACTTGTGAAAAATGTTAGGCAATCTTTGTTGACATCAGTGTATCTCACCCATCTCACCGTGCTTCAGAAACACAAATGACACCTCTTTCATTTCAGAACTTCTCAGGTTCATAAATGTTCAGCTTCTCAGTTTTCTTCACCTTTCATCTACTCTAAATCACTTTTTCTGAATCTTTTTACAGATGCCCATGTTACAATAAAAATAGACATTCGAACTCAAAACTCCCAAAATAGAAAATTAAATAGGCAATTGACAAACTTTCTTTATCAAGTCCACGAAAAGTTCTTTTCAGTTACGGCACAATATCTTCGGGTATTTTCCGGTTGAAATGTAAGCAGTTATGGATCATTTGTGCGGTAATTTTATATAAGCGTAATCCAGGATGTCACGGTGCAGATCACAGAACAACGCTGCCACTTTGTCCCGTTTAGCCTTGTGTAATCCAGGATGTCAAGGTGCAGATCACAGAACAACGCTGTCACTTTGTCCCGTTTAGCCTTGTGTAATCCAGGATGTCAAGCTGCAGATCACAGAACAACGCTGTCACTTTGTCCCGTTTAGCCTTGTGTAATCCAGGATGTCAAGCTGCAGATCACAGAACAACGCTGTCACTTTGTCCCGTTTAGCCTTGTGTAATCCAGGATGTCAAGCTGCAGATCACAGAACAACGCTGTCACTTTGTCCCGTTTAGCCTTGTGTAATCCAGGATGTCAAGCTGCAGATCACAGAACAACGCTGTCACTTTGTCCCGTTTAGCCTTGTGTAATCCAGGATGTCAAGCTGCAGATCACAGAACAACGCTGTCACTTTGTCCCGTTTAGCCTTGTGTAATCCAGGATGTCAAGGTGCAGATCACAGAACAACGCTGTCAGTTTGTCCCGTTTAGCCTTGTGTAATCCAGGATGTCAAGCTGCAGATCACAGAACAACGCTGTCACTTTGTCCCGTTTAGCCTTGTGTAATCCAGGATGTCAAGGTGCAGATCACAGAACAACGCTGTCACTTTGTCCCGTTTAGCCTTGTGTAATCCAGGATGTCAAGGTGCAGATCACAGAACAACGCTGCCACTTTGTCCCGTTTAGCCTTGTGTAATCCAGGATGTCAAGGTGCAGATCACAGAACAACGCTGCCACTTTGTCCCGTTTAGCCTTGTGTAATCCAGGATGTCAAGGTGCAGATCACAGAACAACGCTGTCACTTTGTCCCGTTTAGCCTTGGGTAATTCAACATTCATAGAATTCGTGTTTAATCAAATGATAAAAGCCATAATCGCATTTACTTGAGTTTGAACGAAATAGATATCAGCTTACTGAGGAGAAGAAGAATAACGAAACCCATGTTAATGAAGTGATAATATGCCTACATTGAACTATTAATTAAGAAAGTAAGACGGTAGTTCTTTTAATGGAGATCTGCTGTGAGAAAATTTTGATACTTCAGTGATCATTTAATACGTCGCTTAAGGTAATGTGGTTTGATTTTCAGTTGTGTATAGTAGACTACAACACAATATATGACCATGACTTGTGCACTTAAAAGTTTGTATGACTGTTAAGGACTGACATCCATATCTACTTGACATAGAACATTGTACATGTCGACATCTTGTTTTTTCTCTCTAATTTTCCTGAAAACACAGAAAATCTAACGTACACATAGATGAATGAATGTGACAAAATATTTCCGCGAGACTTACTTCCTGTTTGCGTTGATGAATATTCTTAAATTCTGCTGGAATGTTCTCGGGTATTACGATGTAATGTTTCTTTTAAAAGATTATCTGCTGTAACGTCAAAATATTGCTGGTAGAAAATTGTCACGTTATACTATTGCACAGTACTGATTCTATGAACAAGGGTTTTATTACAGCACGAGTGAGTGAGTGTGTACTTGGGGCTTAACGTCGTACTTAACAATTTTTCAGTTTTATGACGACGAAGGAATCCTTAGAGTGCATGTTATGTGCCTCGGACTACCACCGCACTTCATCTAGTGCTGCTTCACTGAGACGCCTTACCGAAGGCATGTAAGCCGCACCGCCCAAGCCATTATACTGATACGGGTCAACCTCTCTTTGCACTACCCTCTTCATGCTGAACGCCAAGCCAGGAATTTACAACTTCCTCGTTTAAGGTCTTACGTGTGACTCGACCCAGGATTGACCTTGGATCTACCGCTTCCGAAGCGGACGCTCTACCAACTGTGCTATCGGGGCAGGTATTATTATTATTATAGCACGAGGTTTCTAAGGGGACATTCTGTCGGAAGGAACACTCTGTTGTTAGGCGTCCCTGATTACTAACACTCTGACATCTCCCTCCTTCCCATCAGATATACACTCCCTCCTCCTGAATGACCCTCCCTGTGTAAGCCATGTGCGATTAAGTTTACTTCACAAGAGTAGAGGAGATACCGTCAGGTTAACACGTGCCTAGAGCCTGTAGATCACCGTCACCAGTATTAATAGGATAGCGACTGTCTAAGGTCCACTGTAGTACAAACATATAAATCACCACTTAATCTGTGAACTTGTGCTGTGTACATTTTAGAAGTATTTCTTTACACATGTATGCACAAGAGGTGGAAACAAAATATTGTGTTTTCCATATATTAAAAGTGTGCTGTGTTGGCACAAACATTCAAAGTCTTGCATATCATATTTATTTGTTAATAGAGCTATGAAATGCTTAAAACGAGACGAATACCTTCTCTAAGCTTGTACAATTAGAAATTACCACATTCATTGCTTACCTCATTTACGAATCTATAGCAAATGTAAGATATAAAGTATGTGTGACGTGTTTTCTTGAACTTATTTTGTGAAAGGGAATCGGAATTTTTAATGTGAAACTAAACGCACGAAAACATTAGTTAGCTTTATGCCATCTTGCTGAAGTGAATTGGCTGGTTGACACGGACTTGCGTGAAGTACAGAAAAGCGTCATGACGATCCACAGTTTGTTTTGAACTCAGTGTTTTGAAGCAATAGGCGGCATCAATCATAGAGGCGTATCGCGCATTTCCTGTCTGCCAGTTACATGGTTTCCATGGACGTCTCGGTATCTAAATCCAGCCTCTCTCTGAGTGGTACTATCCTCTGGCTCCTGGAAAGCAACGACTTCGTGGATTTGTCACCCGGAAAACGTTAATGGTTAGGTATGTTGCACTCCTCATCCTTGCCTTATACTCACCTTCCCTAAGCGCACGTGGCTATCATACAATCAGCTGTTTTCTCTGCCTGTTGTTATTTCAGTAATTGTTTCCCGGACGGAGTGTTGGGGATACCCACCACAGATAACCACGTGTCTCGTGTGTTACATGTGATGGGGGTGATGTGGTGGGAATTGTGTGGTGGGGTGAGGATGATGGTGTGGGGTGGCTGTCTAGCGCTAACAGGTGTACATAATACAGAAACAGAAAAAAGTGTTAACGAACTGAGGATAAAAATACAAAGCCCTTGTCCGATTTGCTGTTAAACTCACACGGGTAGGACAATTTGCACTGAAGTTATGGCGTTCTGTACAATGTTCTAATGCTCCGTGTAATGGAAGAAAAAGTTTGAAACAGTTTGATCGGATAATATTCCCAGTCCCGTACCAAAGTGAAAGACATTTAACTGAGAGCTACGAATATGTTCTGAAGACTTCAGTCTTTCCGTCTGGAGCTTTTCTGTTAGTTTGTATCAGTACGCGAGATCTTGTGCATTTATCTACATCCAAAAGTCAGATATCGGACAAGCGTAGGGTGTCAGCTGAAAAGGTATGCATGGACCGCATGCTTGTACGCGTATGGTTTCCGTCTGGTAGCTAATTGCATCCAAACCATCGTTGACTGATGAAATCTGTCGTTTACCTGAAAATTTTCTCTCGGTCTTATCGGACTGTCTTAATATTGATTCAGCTTTCGGGCGACTGTGCAGAAAACAAAACAAATACTTGTTCTTAGGATGGACGAAGATAGAAACCACGGACAATCGTGTTTTTGGAACAAATCAATCAGCGTTAACCAGAAGGCATGTCAATACATTCCACGGCCCAGGTAAATGCCAGTGCTGGACAAATACAGGAGGAAATTTCATAGGTTTGAGAAAGAAAGCGGTGAGTTTTGACTCTGAGACTCACTAGAAATAATCCTGATAAAAAGCTTTCATACTTTTAATAAACAAAACCATTATATGCTAATCATATTTTACAATTTATTTATTTATTTGATTGGTATTTCACGCCGTACTCAAGGGTATTTCACTTATAGCATTATGGTAAGAGGAAATTGGGCATGAGGTGGATATTTCATAATTAATAACTTGGACTTACCTGTAATAACGTAACGGTGCTATTTATACGATCATGTTATGAAAGCCTAAATGCAAAAGTTGCTGCAATTTCAACATATGTATGTGTTAGATGAACATATTCCCCGTTTGTTTTTGGTCTTAAGCTAGATTGGCTGAAAAGTTTTCCCGAAGTCGCCTACAAAGAGAGGGTTTTCCCTCATTATGTCATCATATTTTCTCTGAACGAATCGTTGACTAACTTGGGTTGATAAGCATATACTTTAGTTCACTTATAATTCGATGTTGTAACGTAGTGGTGTTGTCTCTTGGTTGATCACCGTAGAAATCATTATAATGCCTTCGCGTTTGCCTCATCACATCAATAGATATCTGTGAAAAATACTGAAGAATCGAATATCGTGGTATATCTATTGAAAATTATTGGAATTCTCCACTCAAATCACTATAAGTCACTACGAGATAGAAAAACTTACATGAATATTTCATCTGGCGGGTTGATAAATTTCCAGTATCCCTATGTGCTCACATAATGTATCAGGTGATACTAAAGTCAGCCTTTAGCAGACTATATTATTTTGGACCATTCCATTAACTCCTTTTAGCTGGTACATTTAATTCTGTACAATTCGGAGAATTATTATGATGCTAGTTGTAAGCAATTTTAAGTTCATAAATCTGTTAATAAACCAAAAGATGCTAATATGTCAGCACCTGGCAAAATAAGCAGTCAAAAGGTAATGGGGCTAGAGACCCTTATGACGAGGGCAAGATCAAAAATTTCTTGCTCTTAGGTAACACATTACTGAAAACACCCAACACGAATCAATGTCTGCAAGAAACGCTTCAGGAAATGTAATAGTATCCGAGATGTTGAAAAAAGAACTGCTCTAAAATGAAAATTCATATGATTTTTCCTCATTAATTACAAAAAGCGTTTTGTAAAAAGTGCTTTATGTCAATGGGAACGTGATAAGCATATTAACATAGTCGGGAGGATGCTAGTTAAAAAAAGAATGAAACACTAGCATGAAATTTTCTACTAAGTAGAGCTGCAGCAAGAGCGAAAAATCTTGGCGGCTTGACCATCATGGTTCGAATGTGTAACATATAACAGAAGATTTAAAGGGAAAAACAGCACTAGAAGACTGGGCAAACAGAACAAATCAAAATTCAAAACGTTTTCTACAATTTCGTTCGCATAAAGCAGACCTTATGACTAACTTAAACCTTAATTGTCGTCGGCCTTATTTTGCAAGGGCATTATTTTTCAGTGGGAGCTTGTCTATGAGTCAATGATTGTGGAGGGAATGTAGATTCCGTTTACCCATTTCGTAGGCCCCGTTTATCACTTAACAAATAGTTCACTAATTTCGGACTAATTGAGTCTTCATTACCAGCCCACTCATGTAGAATTGAACGGATCAGTTTTGAGATTAAAGGATAAGAAAATAAAGCAAATCATTATATTTAAGTTCAATGAGTAATTTCCTCATTATTTATATTGATCAACGCAATAGAAACTGAAAGCTTGTGCACATCTCAGATAAATAACTCGATTTTGTCATTATCGTCCAGTATGCACATTTTATCGAAACGAAAGGGGCATATTGAAAAAGCCATTTAATCGACATAATTCAAATATAACTGTGTCAGGTTAACTCCTTTACAAAATGTTTACTGAGTTACTATAGTTCCCACTTGGGCTGTTAATCGTGTGGCAAGCTGTTTACGACAAAGGTTTTATCACAAGGTGTATAGATTAAATTACTGGCCGCAATTCTGTGGATAAAATTGATGACGTTTTCAAGAAAGCCATCTTTTTTGCAACCGAGAATCTGATTTACGCCCGCTATAAATTTCGAAACTGCATATCACACTTTTTAAAGTGATTTTCAAATCCTCGATGTCCTACTGCTATAAATTTCGAAACTGCACATCACACTTTTTAGGGTGATTTTCAAATCCTCGATGTCTTCTTTTAGATAACGTGTGCAACAGCACGGCTTGCTCACGCCCTGGACAGTCTTCTTTCAATAGATGTCATAAGTTTTCCAATGTTTATATGGTTGCCCAAGTCCTTTTTTTGCTCAAAACCCCACATGAAGACAGTAGGGGCTTAATAGTACTTGCAGTAGACGTAATGTTATCAACAACAGTATATGCTACTGATCACTAAGAATCACTATACGGCTTATTATATGACGGTACAGATATACCTTTGGTAGTGCAACAATCTTGCTAATATCTTAGCTTAACTAACGTTATTAACTTAAGCACTTAGCAAGTTTTCATCCTGGAGACTCGGATAGTTATGCCATTTAGTCCAAACGGCTAGGACCAATTCTATCAAAGTTAATCGTTAACAAAGTGTCATGTAACTCAGCATCCATCTCGACTGGACTGTCCATGTTTTCTCATTACACTGAAGAAGAATACAAATTTCTTTGATGTAACTAAAAAAAAAAACCCCAGCAAAGTCCAACTCACCATTCCTTGTGGTTCCTGTTTGCTTATTTAAATAGAAAAAAGTATTCTTCTTCTTAAAAAAACAGTATATTTTAGCCAGAAATGCGTATATTGTAAATGCTTACATCCTCGTTTATGAAAAAAAACACATTTGCATGGATTTGTTTCTTGGTCTATACAAGTTTGGGGAGTAACAGACAGATGTACAATACACCGCTCAGGTCAAGTCACTCGCAAGAAACACGCTGCTGTTGACGACCATGGTTAAACTGAATTCTAGGCTAAGCAGGGTTTTCCACATTTCACAAAACGAAAGGGTAATGCAATTCCACCCATGAAACGATGTAAATTTTTTTATGCTTTTTTTTAGTTTAGTAAACTGTTTATTTAGAGGGGCCTGCGTCAAGAATGGAGCGGTAGTTAGGCATCTGTTTGACACGGTATCGGAGGAGAAAATGTTGAGCTATAAGGAATCTGGATGGATCACCAGGTGACCTGCTCTGCGGGTGATATAATAAGCCTGAGTTTAGTGCAACGTAGTGAGAAATACTGACACGTGCTCTGAACTTCAACTGATGTGTTACGTTAGTTGTTAGTCTGACAGAGAATCCGAGTTAAATTAGGGATAAATGATAACCGTAAAGAAAGTGTTTAGGGAGCATGAGCTATTGTTTGCGGCAAGTCGTTATATATTGCCGACCAAGTGTCGATCACCAGTTATTAATGTGATGACTATTGACTATTCCGTAAATAGGCATTTACCTTTATCACCCCAGGTGTGTTGTCACTGTGAGAATTGGAGGGGAGCGAACTCACATCCAAACAATTGCCGTGAAATCCATCTAATTAATCCTTCACTAATGTCGAAATAGATCCATTCCATTCCTCGTCTGGAACATTTCTCAAAAGTGACATGTACGTGAGTCTTCAGTGACATGTATGCCAGTCCTCAGTGACATGTACGTCAGTCCTCAGTGACATGTATGCCAGTCCTCAGTGACATGTACGTCAGTCCTCAGTGACATGTATGCCAGTCCTCAGTGACATGTACGTGAGTCCTCAGTGACATGTACGTGAGTCCTCAGTGACATGTATGCCAGTCCTCAGTGACATGTACGTGAGTCCTCAGTGACATGTATGCCAGTCCTCAGTGACATGTACGTCAGTCCTCAGTGACATGTACGTGAGTCCTCAGTGACATGTACGTCAGTCCTCAGTGACATGTATGCCAGTCCTCAGTGACATGTACGTCAGTCCTCAGTGACATGTACGCCAGTCCTCAGTGACATGTACGTCAGTCCTCAGTGACATGTACGTCAGCAGGTCTGTGTGAGTAACACATCCCCAAGGTTGTCGTGTCTGGAGCAGAGAGACATCAGCCTAATAGGTATCGCGTTAAACACCTGTGGGTGTGGTCTGATGGTATGAGTAACACATCCCCAAGGTTGTCGTGTCTGGAGAAGTGGGACATCATTCTGTAGGTATGGCGTTAAACACCAGTGGATGTGGCCTGACGGTATGCGTGAGGTGTTTTCACAGCTACGTCAATAAAACTTCTAAGGATTATCAGATTACGCACGGAAAGCGTTTTGGATTGTTGAGAATATTTTTATCTAGCACAACATTTTTTAGAAGAATTCTTTCTGGAATTCTTCATGCTCCAGTTGGTCATTGATTATTTATAAAACCGCTATGAGAATGTTTCATCCCTGTCAGCTCTCATGTTCTGATTGTGTCTACACATTTGCAGGATGAAAAATATGAAACATTACAAACTTACTGGGAGTAGTTCTCTACTGCAACTCTATGTAGCACACCCCGTCTCTGATTAACTTCTCAAAGAGCCGTTTCGTAACATGTTTCGCAAACGACGCATTCTTGTTCACAAAGATCAAGTTAAAATATTTATCATAAAGACTGTATAAGTTAAACGAGAAAGCAGATCAACACAGAATTTGGAGTAATTCAGTGACGTCTAATAAATTGCAATTATCACTGCATCTTGTTTTTACCTAAATCTGCTTTAGCAGCTCTGCTTTTTATCTCTATGCTGTGCGTATTAATTACTAGTATATTGTTGTCAAAACAGCAATGTCTGAACTAGCATTATTGATCTATACTTTACGTGGATTCACTGTGAATATAATATGCAGTTGGTTACTTATTACTGGGAAGTGTACCATGACAGATGTGCAAATATAAGCTTACATCTTCTGTTTTAGAGTACTTCTCTATCAGACATATGTAAAAGAAATATTACATGGAAGAATCTGATGACGTTTGTGATATCGGAGGATATTATCTTGTCGCTTTGCAGCCTTAGAGTGGCACTTACGGTTTGCTGAAGCACCGAAAAAGTGCTGACGTGGAGAAAATAGCGTAAATGTTAAAGACCCACAAAAAATGTCTGTCTGACATCAATAAAAAATAACGGCACATCTGGGCAAATTAAGATGTAATATAAATTCAGATTAGGGGAAAATAGACATACCTTCTCATCAGCTATCTTATTGTCTTACCTTTGACATTTGATACTGACAGTCGATTACCTTTCTTCTTCTCACAACATGTATTCTATTCACTGGTTCGTTTAACTTGATGTACACATTTTGTGAAATTTCCGATCAGGTGTCTGCCTTAGCTGTGGAAAATGAAATTGAAGAAGTTCGTATATCTATGAAAAAATCCACAAAATTCTTATATTTGCGCACAAAGCAAAACTGCATGTAACAGGTCAAGAGGCAGTGGACCGAGCCCATATCGATTGAAAGAGCAAACAGTTTGTTAACCTTTTGCCACATATTTTAGAAAGTATTCATCACGAATGATTGTCTTTAAGAGACACATGTATCAGGAAAAGCTTAAAATTAAGATGATATTCCACTCGTCAAACATAATGGACGTCCCGCATCAATAATTGCCAGATCAATTTACAAGTGCAACATCAATACAAGCAAAAAGACTCCAAAGAAAGTATAACAGGTACGATATTTTAACGCATTCATTTCAAGAAAAGCAGTAAACAGCAGTTCTTCATAAAGCTCGAAAGATACACGGAAAGTTCTTTGATAAAGTAAAAAAATCAGGTCTACTAATACAATCGACATTACGTTTCGCCACTCACTGTAGAAATTTTACTTCAAGAATATGCTCAAATTTTTAATTGACTATAGTGCTGCAGTAAAGTTAAGAAGTCTTAGCCGCCAGACAATTTTAGTGCGTTTGATTACAAAAGTTTACATAAGATATTAAGATTTAAACTTGAGATTGAACAATTTCTGTTCTGACGTTTCGAATATGTTATGCCTTTATTTCTCACATCATGTACGACACAGTTTTAATATTAATCAGATATAAGGAGAAAATAATATTCAAGCACAGAGAGAAATTTCCACAATATTTACCTCCAGAAAAACAAACAACAGAAACTCACAGGCTTTTGCACGATTGTCTGAGATAAAGTATCTCGTATTACGCTGCATAGCCAAGTGCAAACATTTTCTTCATCTAATGGAGAACATTGAAAGAGCAATTAAAACAACTGTATTTTGACTGTGTATTAAGTGAAACAAATGAACAATCTAATAAAGATGGTTATCAGTTGAGCTGTAGGCCACAGTGCGGACCATTTTGGAACGTCCATTTTATACCCAGATTTATTGCTTAAATATCTTCCTGCAATACTGTCGATGAAACGGATGACATTTTCACGAAGATTACGTTTTGTGAACCTCATAGCCTGATCTACACCCTCCTGTATTTGCTAAACTGAATGTTTTAAGGCGTATAAAAATGTCCCGTCTCTTGATAAAGATGCATGGCCTATTCAATAGAAAGTCTTACTGACGCACATACTAACCTTCAATCTCAGCTGATTTTATAAGCTTATGTTCTCATGGCATATATATTTGCATTAGTGACTTGTTAAGCACGAAATAAAAACCACAAAGAGGTTTGATAGTTCAGACAACTTTCAGCATAGCTGTAATTTGGTCAATAGCGCATGGCATTATTTTTCTACTCATAATTAAAAGTGACTGGCAGAGACAAAAACAGCTGTTCCATCACACTAGAAACCTACCTCATGTTATCGTTTAGCAGGCTAGAAGTTTTCTTACCAGATAATTACGCCATTTAGTCCTATTACCTGGACCAGGGCGCTCATGGCGAACCATTTAGGTTAGACAGAAGGTTTTTCGTATTCCACACAAGCAATATAATGTATTTCATACAACTCAAAAGCCTTACATTTTAACTTTTCATGAAACGCTTTCATCGCCGTACGAAGTTATATGGCATACTTTTACTTCTAGATCTATACAATTTCAGAAAGCAGAGGCAGTTTACTGTCAAGAAGTACTACACCTGTTCGGTCTTTTCGTACAAGTAGCTCTTGAACGGAAATGGAATTCCACTAAGGCAAACAATTTAATTTTTGGTGGGTTAGGGACACGACCTGAGGGGAAATTGTCAGTCAGCCCGGGGTGTAGTTGGATCGTAACGTGACCTGCTAGACAGGCGATATAGTCTTGGTATTTAGAGCCCTGAGGTTACCACGCAGCGAAAAATACCAGCACATGCTCTGGCATCTAACTTATGTGTTACGTGAGTCCCAGCCTGACAGAGAATCCGATCCCAATAACCACATAAATAATACCCCTAATCATCACCACCAATCATTACCATTCACAAATGTTTAAAAACTTTGAGATGTTGTCTGCGGCAGAATGTCACTGGATGTGTGACACTTCAGTACTTAAGTAAGGTGCTAAATATCTGTGGACGTGGTCTGATGGTATGAGTAGGCCTAACACATCGCCAAGGTTCCGTGTCTGGGGTTGTGAGACGTCACCGTTTGCGCTAGTGTAGAACATTTGTCATCTAGCACGAGATTTCTAGAGGAATTCCATTCGGCATTCTTCAGGCTCCAGTTGTTAATTGGTTCGATAAAACCGCTACGAGAGTGTTTTCATCTTCGTTAGTGTTCTAAATTATCTCTCCACGCATTCTGTTTACATGTTTGAAGGTAAGACAAGTTTTGGAATTTAACTACCAGTCAGAAGTATACTCACATGCTATATGGTACATCCCGTCTGGGATAAACTTCTCATTACCCTTTCGACCCGGATAATACTAAAGACTTTTAAAATGGTACTTGTTACTGTGTCGCTTGGCGCTCAGCACTGAGAGGTTAGAGCAAGTATAATTTCACTGGATGTCTTCGTCATGATACCTCAGTGGCGACAGCTTTGACGGCGTGGACTCGCCCTGACACAAGAAGATATGTGTACACACACCTAATGAGTCGTTGTCGTCATACTGTCAAGTATGATATTAAACCCCAAGCATACATATATACATCACGTTATACCCTTTCTGACTGTTCCACTTTCTGAGCATTTTTGTGCACATGACACCTTGTTCTTAATGGCTATTAAGTTGAAAATTATAATGTCTGTCAGAAAGGCAACAAAAGCTAAAGAAGAAGACATGCCAAAACGGCAAACTTCCATTACTGGCCCATGCTAGCGACAGAATTAATATGTGTAAAAGGTACAGGTAAGGCTGTGCCTGTGGGCCATTTGGGAGAAGTTAGGGCTTACCTTTCAGTTGCTACATCACGCCAGACGTGATTTCAACACCGCATCATTCTCGGACAGAGATTTTTCACCCTGGGTGGCAATAAGCCCCCTGCGGTGCTCTCTTACATGACGTTGTAGACCACTTGCCTTTCAAAATCATTTCCGCATGCCTCACGTGGAAAAGTCCGCCAGTGAAAAAGTCCGCCAGTGGAAAGGTCGCTGGTTTACTCCATGCACCCAGGTTTCACCTTCTTATAATAAGCTACTGAAAAAGAGAATACCTGAGTCATACTCTACTTTGTATAACACACTGATTTGTCAAAATCAGAAATGTCACATTTTTGGCTCTGATTCTAACCACCTGAACAAAGCCTTTCATGTAAATTTTTGTGTAAATGCACGGATACTTTGCTGGTAAGGCAAGGTATTGCAGACGAGATTCAACTGGACTCTTGAACAATATTGCGTTAATTCAGTTTGTTGATAAAGTTGTCTTTGATTGCATACGGATCTGATCTTTACTGCCCAAAGACAGAGATCTGCCTGCATCCTTCTATCTGTTGACTGACCTTAGTCAGCCCATAACTGTCAACAGGTCACTTCCCTGCTTGATCCGTTTCGGCTTGGCAAAATTGTACACCGTCTCAAGTCGAAGATATAACCATATATATAAATACAAAAGCATATTATCACAGCAAAACACATGGTAGCGCGCTTATGAACTTCAGAAAACTCAATGACCAGTGTAAAGCTAAAATAAATTGGTTTATGCAGACGTAATTTAGGTCTGACAACTGATGGGGGCTGCTACAAAGTTTCGAGGGTTATGGAGAGGTGAAACAGATGAGAGAGGAGAGAATATCTCCCCGTCAACCATGCTCAGTATTTGTCCTATTCTGAGTATTGCCAGTCAAAAATGATTGGCGCTCTTTATCCCATCATTCTGCTAAATGTTTCATTTAATTATGTTGACTACACAGCAAGTCGGCAACCCATGGCTTGCCGTGTGTGAACACATTTCAAACTCAGCGAAGATTGAATTCTAGAAGAATGTCTCCTATCGCGGTGCAAAAATGAGGCAATTTTACTCAGGAACGGTAAATAACATTTTGCTTTCATTTCGTGGAACAACGAATGTTTTAAGATCATGAAGAAAATGCTTGTCTACCATCAAAGGTAATAATTTATAGCTGAGCCTTTACGACACTTTTTAAAATAACTTCCGTTTAGCAGGCGCCTACGGCGCCGACATAAAACCGTTCCGGTTTTCGCTTTGTCCCGAACACCAACAAACAAAACGCCATCTTTTTTGTCTAATAGTTCTGATCGTAATTTGCCCTAACGCGTCTTTCGCTGAAAACATAATGGTAAACGGTAGATCTGGGCACATGGTTGAAACCCACAAACCCCCTGTTTATGTGGCTCTACAAGGCTGTTGATAGACATAAAAATAAAGTAACATAACTCTGTGAGACTGAGTTTGCTTGACAGTCTGTAGTTTTACCAGCGTTGTCCAGCGGATTTCTTTACTGTACATGCCTAATTGCAAATTTTAATGGACATATTTAACTGCTTTTTGCAGATCAATATGTTCTGCTGGGATCGTAGATCAAGGGGATTGTCTGGCGAAACTGGTGAAAGGGTGGTGATTTAATAGCTACTCAGATTCAAAAATTACTTCTGAACATTTCTTCTCTTTGAATGATGTCAAGTTTTCAAAAGACGCTTCCAATTTATTGTATCTATTTAGGTTTATTTATTTTGACTGGTGTTTTACGTCGCGCTCAAGAATATTTATGGTGGGACATTATGGTGGGAGGAAACCGGTGGAAACCCACAACCATCCGGACCAGGTTGCGGAATCAGTTTAGAGGAAAGTCCTTCTGGCTGTGCTGTTGTTTAATTGGACCACAAACATCGTCTGTGGCAATTCAAAAAAACTGCAACCACAACCTAACAAACACAAGATTTCGTGACTACTTTATTGTAAGTAGGTTACAGACATCATCATTCATGTTCCCAATTTTCCCGCCAAGAATTAATTTATAAAAATCAACGTATCTCTTACACAGCCTGCCATGTCTTGTTATCAGGTCAAAATTTCGCCTATCGGATCTAAGCCAGCTGTTTAGCAAGGATTGGCGTATGTATATCTCCGTTTCCTAAGCATGTCATCAAAATTCTGAGCTGGGGAAGGAAGTTTGTCTCACACGTCACGAGGGGGAGTCGTACATTTTGCGGTCGTGCACCTGATTCACTAATAGTATCTCATGCGCAAATTTCGGCCGCCTCGCCTTCATTGCTCATCGCCCCCACGACCCTCCAGACTGCAACACAGAAATTTGACTAAGTCTAGGCCCGTGACGTCCTAAAAAATTGCAATTAACATTACTGCATTTTTTCACGTAATTCGTCATAATCCATTTAGCTACTGGGTATTAAAGTTGCCTTCTCTGGAAAGGTCTAGCTACAACCTGCGGATGGTCGTGGGTTTTCCCCGGGCTCTGCCCGGTTTCCACCCCTCTGGCCGCCGTCGTATAAGTAAAATATTCTTGAGTACAGCGTAAAACACCAATCAAATAAATAAATAAATAAATAAATAAAAGTTTAAGCATTTACCTGAGCAGGTGATGATTATATCAATATAACCCTAACAAGAGACCTGATTTCACCGCTTATATGCGACAATTAGAAAGTGTGTTGATGGACTCGTACAGAAAAACACGCCTTCTCTATCTCTCATATCTAAAGCTGGGTACTGAGAATTTGTGCCGATTTCCTTTACACGGTACATCTCTGTTAACAAATTTGTTTCACTCGCACGGCTGAATACAACCGGGAAATCTTACTTGCCTTAACATTAGGCAATAATTACGAGAAAGGATGGTCTTCGAAATTGGGAATGTGTAAATGTATAAAACTGTTGGCTCTTCATCTTATTATCTTTTGAATATCCACAAATCACTAATAATCAAAAGTTTATATCTATATACTGGAAGCCTCTTCAACAGAATCTAATTTTAAAAAAACATTGATTTCGTGCTCATTTATTGTCATTGCTTGCCCGTTGCCATTCGAAGAATTGCTGTATACAACTGTCTGGTCATGCACGCCTTTGCATGCTGACACATTAAGAGGAGAAGGTTGGATATGAAATGGCGAATTCCATGTCCAAACACTGCCCTTTTCAAATCTATGGCCACCTCCGACTGGGAACCGAGCCTGGAAGATATGCAACATTATGCAGAAGGGATCAACATTAAAAGATTTGGGCTGTAGAGAACTTTTTACTGGTTGACAAAATACCGGGTAGAATGTGAACTGACAGTTCCCGCATAATCAGCTTATACCTTACGGATATTCTCCAAAGTAACATACGCCTCTCTTTGCGTTCAAAGCAACACGAAAGACGCAGTAGACAGACATCAACACAAGCCCCGACAGACTTCACTATAAAACGACGAGAGTAAAGCACTCTCAGCGAAGCAAACAGTCTGGACCTCTAACCATAATAAATACTTATTTCAGACGGACAGGTGTCAGGATGGTGTATGGTAGTAGTAGCCTTTAACGCTTCGGAGGAAGGAGTTTTGATCTTGGAACTTGAGTGTACTGAAGAGAATCTCTTCCAAATATATCACAGAGCTACATTGCCGACGTCATTCTGAAACCTTATCACAGTTTTACGTGAGTAGCAGTACAAGAGAACGTTTGGAGAAGATGGAATTTTTTGCACTGTTAGACCAAACTAACGCAAAGATTTCGCAGCATTTATGCTTAATGAATCTGAAATCTTGAGGTGGAAGTTTCAGAATGAACTTCTTTTACACGCTCTTGCACACGTTTGAATTTTCCCATTTTAGCCAAACTGTTCTATACCGACTGAGGGATTAGTTTTAAACAAGGATGTGATGGAAAAAGACAACTACTAACATCGCTCCCTAACTCCATGCCGAAAAGACCAGTAATGACGCCTCGTCCAGTCTTAGTATAGTGATATTTATTTCTTTTCATACCAGGTTCCTCACACCATAATGCTGGCCGCCGTCGTATAAGTAAAATATTCTTGAGTACGGCGTAAATCACCAATCAAATAAATAAATTACTAATGTACATTTCACTTATGCGAAGGCAGTGACGAGGAGGAAACCGGTTTACCAGATCAACCTCCCAGCCTTTGATTCATTCTAAGGGTAAGTCATATTGGTAGAGGCAAACGATTTCCTGTGAACGTTATGTCAGAACATTCACGTGCGGGCGATTCATCCCAGTATTCCACCCAGGCCCCGTGAGGCGTGCAAGCCACGGAATGTGGCTATTCCTATTAACAGTGTTCGACCGATTCCCTTATGCAGAGTGGCAAGTGATGATACATCAAGATTGCCAGTTTTTAATTAATCTTGGCCAGCTCCAGAACCAGGGGGTCTCGTGCCTACAGCGCGAAGGCTCTTATCACCGGAGTATGACCTTGGTATGCATAAATTATTTATCAGCTGAATTATCCTAAATCATCTACAATGTCCACCGACTAGGCCACGTCAAACCATGTCTATATCTAGAAATATCCAGTTTCACATCATGCTCATAATTAGGATGTTACAATATCAAAATCAAAATTTATATAGACAAACATATAAGATCGTCGAGTATTTCCTATCGTATGCCTTGTTATCGCCGTGTCAAGTTAAACCAGAGCAAATGTCGGCTGATGGAAAGCCCCATTAAAATCTTTCATTGAATTTATAGCCCATTTTTTACTTCATTGAAATTAGATGACCTGCTGTATTCTGTAGAAGCCTACTGTACATTATCGTAAAAAATTTTTGACTATGACGTAAAACAGTAATCAAATAAATAAATAAAAATCTGCGAGACAGAAGAACGATTTGTGCCAGTTCTTATCTCTGCTTCATATAAATTTTAAGTTAGTTACCTAATATTTCCATTCTGTTGTCAGCGCCACGTATTGTCATTTATTTTGGTAATTCTGTTTATTGAACTCTGTGTTTTTTAGACTGTCTGCAAATTGCCGAGATTTAAGGAACTTCCTATAATGTTGACAGCCTTGTGAATCCATCAAAACGTTACCAAACTTTCTGAATCGTGGTTCTTGGTACTAGCTTTCATATTCCGCCAAAATGTCAATGCCAGTTCTTAATAAATCTCCAAAATGAACTCTTTTTTTGTCATGTAACACAAACGTTTGACATAGGCTCAGATGGTAGGTAGAAGTTTTTTCGCGGTGCTGTCAAACAGAGAAAGCCTTATCACATGAAAAGTGAGAGACCGGGTAATTGAAGACATCCATTTGACTGATGGGTAGCCGAGGTTCGTATCCGATGTCGTACCTACCTGTTGCAGCTCCAGACGGTTATTGACAGCTCAGGGCTTGTATTCATCAAACGCCTTAAGACTTAAGTTACAACTGAAATCCCCACAAAAGCTACACGTTTATCAGTTTTAACCTCAGGAACCTTGGTTTCGGTCCCATGCTGTTAAGGAGCTTGCTATTCAACCATTATGACACATGCAGTGTGCAAACTTTGTCGATTGCCCAGCTTTTAGTGTTTGTGGAGCTTTCTTGACAATAAACAGTCGATAACCCTCGTGTGGCTGTTTGCAAACCCTAACGTTCATTGAAGACCACTTGTCTTCAACCCACGTGGCTCGTATACTCTAGGTTCCCATGACAGCCAGCGTTATGGGTGATTGAAACCGAAATATCCGAATAAATCACTAACCCTTTGACAAATTAATGGGGAACATACATCAGATTGGCTAATTGGAAGCGGTCTGCAGTGAATTTTATCTGGGACCAATACAACAGTTTTTTATGTAAGAGTTCACCAGAGAAGCAACGGACAAGTTCTTGATCACAAAGTCGCCGAGATGAATGTCTGGAACCAGGGCATTCTTGAACTCATATCCGAAAACTGATGGTATGGAAACCCCGTAGGGCATGGCCTGGAGATTCAAATGCTATCACCATAACGACGCAGCCACCACTCTCCCCACATAGTTTTATGGCCTGTAATATCGCTCATTGTAAGCTGGAATGGGGTCAGTATCGTGTGTTTTACGGCCATGGGTTTGTCGCCAAAATTACATCTGACTCCCAGAGGACATCATGCCATCTAGAGTTTTAGACCTGGCACTTAACCTCACTGAATACAAATAGGCCTACAGTATAAAACTGGATATAGTTTATTCATGTATTTGATTGTTGCTTGAATGATGGCAGATGACACCAGAATGCCCCGAGATAAACCACAGACCTTTGGCTAGTAGAATCTCAGAATAGAATGGATTTACAAGATTTAAGGATTTCCTGGGAAACAACCATTCAAGGGTAAGGGAGAAGGTTTCTGAAAAGACAGCTAGAAAAGATGATGGAGCCTGGCATACACGGACATTGACATCTTCTAACGGTTATTACCCATGTAGAACTTATCGTTTAGCAGCCTTGTCTAGGCTAAGAAAAAACCCAGCTGTTGTCCAAAGAAAAGTTCGATTCAATAAACCGACACCTCGGATCATCTCTCTGGATCGGGTAAACTGCTCTTGAAATATCCGGGAGCCACAGGGGGGTAGGTGTGTGTGTGATGAAATCTCGGAGGATGAGCGTTTAGGGAGTAATAATGGCTCTGCTTAAATTTATCAAACGGAGTACAGAGCGGCCCCCATGCTATATTTTTTCACGAATAACAATGCATATATAATGAAATACATGATCAAATTTGTGCGTATTTTCCATTTATAACCTAGCCTGCTATTTGTCAGCAAGAACGGAAATTGCAACTTAAGAACAGTCTATCTTTTCTCGCATATTTCTTTTACTACAACGCACAAAGAACGTTAATATGAACTGAAATACTTGTTTAAAACGAGGCGTGTAAGCCATGATGGAGCTAACGCAGCTGCTCAAACCTTAAACGAGTTTTCAAGAAAAAAATATTGCATGCCGCAATCCATCATCACTGAACTTATTAAACACTTCCAGCACATGGACTCGCCCTACGTAACAGGTGCAACCAACAACAACACACTGATATAAACCCCATTAATATACGTCACTTGCGTATGCAGTTATTTTTCTGACAAGCTGCTAATTTGATTTTTCATAGCCACATGCCTGTGTCTCAAACGGTTTCTTTTCTAGAAGCCAAAACAGACTCTACTATATGAATGATTATATTGGCAATATTGCAGCCATATAGTGGCCAGTTTCCCCTGCAGATATTTTTCAACTGTTAACTTTCAGATTTCGTTTATGTGCACAGATGTATGACTATATTCCAAACCATTACTACTGAATCATTGCATACATTCCATATGGATTGAATCAGTGAAAATGAAACATAACTCGACCTGTTCATTGTTTGGAAATCAATGAACTAAGGTTTAGTGTCAGAAAACCAGACAATTCCCCAGTGTTTAGATTTCCACTGTTAAGAAATCATCCTCGGGTGCTTCAGTAATGCACAAGGTACTGACATCATCTTCACAGTAGAGTGTAAACCTACAGCCCTTCTTCTCGACCTTGTTTGATATTTGACAAATGGTTTGAAAATTCAGCCTGGTGTGACTTCATCTACGTTTACTGTTGATAGATAGCTACGTTAAAATCAGCTGCTCTATGCAGATTGTTAGATTCAGATCGTTAGCTTTTTGAAACGCTGAAAGCAAATTGTCATTTTCACATTTTCACTTTTGTTGACCGATTTCTATTTTTACCACGTCCAGTTGTTGAAGCCGCTCTGCCTCCAAATCTATTAATAAATTATGATTCCATTAGGCTCAAAAACGAGTTAGTTAACAAAGCAGATGCCCTGTAATTCACACATATCACATATCATATAAATACATTAATTCATATAAGTACATCGTCACCCTGGAGCCTGTGGATGTTATATACGGACACAATAAGATGGAATCAATTATGTGTATACCCCCAGCGCGGACATTTCGCTCATCACACATGGCACAGTAATAAATGAAAACTGGGCTTTTGTTTGTATTTCACTGGTGATAGAGTTTCATCATTCGATTTACAGCCTTTCGCTGCATTTTCACAGCCCAACTACGCTTAACACATCACACCCGACTTCATAGCAACTGAAATACTGCTTTACCGACATCGAGTCTTATATTAGTCTGTATTTATCATTCATGTGTACAGCGCCTTGTTGGTTATGCAAAATCCTGCCGTAGAAAACCGGAAAGGGGACAAGTCTCAAAATATTCCCAGGCATGACTTTTTAGATTTCCATCATGTGAAGATCACTTTTTAGATTTCCATCGTGTGAAGATCATTATTAATTTACATGAGCGGAATTTTGATTTCAGAGAAAAATGTCGTTACAGAAACAAAATTTTGCGTTATTTAGGTCCCGCAGGCTAAAACAGCAAACAAACGCTCTCTCTTCCGAAAGCAGCTCTGGGGGTGAAATAAGCCGAGAAAAGCAAACGCATCAAACATATGATATTTGTTTGGTAACTGATAAGTGTACTAGTATGGATAGGTTTCACAATGCTAGTGATGAACAAAACGACAAAAAAAAATAACACTTTGTACAATGACTTATTCACAAGCTTTCGGAAGATCACCAGGTGTAGTAACAAACTGCGAAGTGGCAATAATGTGACATTGCAATATATAGAGCTTGATAATGACAAAAACATATAAAAGCCTGCAACTGCGCTATAGTCACCTGAGTAAAACAATAACACGAGGGTTGCATTTCAGAGTGCAAAAGAAAAACAAGGGTATGCACAGAAAAAAAATTAACGTTAGTCAGCTTTGTGTATATTACATAGAAAAAAATCACCCGAAGCTTGAAGCCTCATTATATGCATACAATTATTTCTAAGCATTGAATAAAAATAATGGTGCTGGGGCGATCATGTTGTTCAGGGAAGGCTTGTAGTTTTGCTACATACAACGACTCTTTAACTCTCAGTTTGAAATCGGTTGAACTGTAATCAAGAGTTTTTTGCGTGTGTTTTTATGGACTATGCCCGGTTTTGAGGCAGGTGACCAGAAAATTCAAATTCAGAGCTGCTGCTGTCGTGTTCAAGTAACCTGTCAGTTAGGTGTCTGTGCGTTTTACCGAGATAGCTTTCAGCACATTCCCCACAACTGATTATGTAAACAACTTTACTTCTGAGTTTAGGGTCTTCTATGTCTTTGAAACGAAAGAAAGAACTTATGTCACATTTATTTTCGTAAATTAAAACAGTTTTGATACATGGAAAGAGCTTGTTAAGAGTTTTCAGGTCACCACGAAGCTGGTTTGGGATTGCTCCTAGATATGGTAATTCAACACAGATAAGTTTCTTTCCATTTTTTGTTAGGTTTGAATTTATTGTCTAGAAATTGTTTAACGGTTTGTCCAATTATGTGCTGTGGGAAATCATTCTATGGTAAAATTTTCTTAAGATGTTGTTATTATGAGTGAAAAAGTTTATATGAGCTGCATATCTACCAAGATCTGTGAAGTAATGTTCTGATAAGTTGATTTTGTGGATTTTGGTTATGAAACTACTCCACCTGGTATAAAGTCCATTGTTAGTGGGTTTACTGTAAATAGTTGTTTCAGTTGTGGAGTTGGCCTTTGAGATGAGAATGTCTAAGAAAGGAAGAGTCTGGTCAGTTTCAGGCTCTGATGTGAATTTGATACTAGGGTGACACGAGCTAAGGTATGCGAGAAATTTGTTGACACCTTCCCTATTAAAAGCCAAGAAAGTGTGGTCAACATATCGTTTGTATTCAGTATGGCGAAAGTAAGGATCTGTTTGTGCACAAATTGAAGGTAGAAAAAGTTCATAAAAAAATCAGTCATAACATGGGCCATAGGTGGCCACATTGCGACCCCATCGGTTTGTTCATAATAACAATCATTGAATTTAAAAGTCACATTACCAGTACATAATTCTCTTGTGATAAGGGCACGTTTCTTCAATAGCAAGTACTTGTGAAAAACTGTACCTTTCATGTTGAAACTAACGACAACTAACCAGTCATCCTGAATATGAAAGTCCATAATAGTGCTGCCTTGATTGCCTGTAAGGCATTTTAATGTTTAAAATTTTCCGAATCTGTTGACTTTTACATTTTTGATTTGCGTAACACATAGACATACACTGACTAAATACAGCCGTATAATTCTTGGAAACAACTAGGCGTGTTACTTCTCACATGGCAGCGTTAACAGCGTCTCTATTGGGACAATGCCTCTATAAATGTGTATCCGTCCATACGGAAACTGTGTCTACAACACTTCTGAACTTAACACAGGGTGTGCGTATACAGCTGATTCCAAAAATCGGGCGTGTGAGTCAACCTATGCTAAGTTAAACCGTGTACGTCTTAATCTCAACACATGGCATAGACGGATAGGGGAGAAATAGACATAGTCCCGGGGGTTCGCCATTGACAACACTAGCCTCAAAAACAATGATACCATTCGTGCGAAGCCAATTTAAGCAGTCTAAGCCACTCCATCAGGTCGCTAATCAATTACAAATTAGGCTGCGTCTACAGTTCTGGTGAATAAGTACACAAAAACTTGGAACAAGGCTTTGACTTTGTAGCTTATCTCTACAAGGGAATGAAGACCGGGACTACAGCGATATAATCTGGTTGTTGTGACGTATAATTTGTAGCGTATAATTTGCTACAATTTACGCATTTATGTGAACAGTTAGAATAAAGGCCCAACAAATGTAAGATGATAAAGGTCCGAATTTTAGAACTCATTGCCTCATAATTATTCAAAACACAGTGGCTCGCTGGATATTCGGGGGAGCTCAATATGTTTTGACACAGGGTGACACCAGTTGCCTAAACTGCTATCGACTTTAATCTGAACACTGCTTCTGACACTCCTATACTTGACATTTTTTTTACGTTTCAGTGTAATATAACCTTCATAAACGAATATCATTTTATCACTCTTGGTATGTTATCTCTCGACAGTGTGTTTTTTTGGAGGTGGGTGTCAGGACATTCTCCTACAAAAACAATGTTGTCTGTTCACTAAGGCAGTAGTGTAGGCTGTGTTACTTTGTAGGCGAGTTTGTTAAAACGGGCATGTTGGTTCAGCTATTTGTAAACAAATTACTCTCCACGCCCATGATCCAGCATGCCACCTATTTTTGAATAATTATGACGTCACCCGAGGTAATGAGTTTTAGGTGTTGAAACCCGACATATGGATCAGAAAAAGTATTCTAACAGCATTTTCCTTGCAATAATATAGGCGTAAAACATATCAGTGTGTTGAGTTTGTGGTGTTACGTGTCACTAATGACTTTACAGATGCCTGACTGTAGGGGATTGGCTAAAAGAAATTGACTATAGGTCCTAATAAGGGTAACAGGAAGGGTGCATTGGCCGAGTGGAAATAGTTACTTTACTCGCTTGTTTTTATAGAAGGACATTTGTCAAATACTTGATAGCCTCCTGGTCAGAAGCGCAGTTGAAACAACGAGAGTTTGATTCGAACAAGTGATAATAATGGCCCTGACCTTAACAGTTACAGCAAACCAGCACTTTAGTGTCCCCATTTTGAAATTCAGTTCACCAATAACGGCCATATTAATGTTGTATATGTATGTACGAATGTTTCTTATAAGCAGGGCATACGTCGTTCTTGTATTTCGTAGCCTAAAACAGACATTGATGTGCGGCAGCTACCGAAAGTTTATAAAAGAAAATGACTAACATCGATGCTATCTTGAGAGGCTATATTTATCGTAAAATAGTTCTCACCATCAATTTACCCCCGTTAAGGGACACATACACTGTATGACCTGATGTGCAATTTGGCCTATGTAGTGTAGATATCGATATTGACTCAGACACTGTTTTACTCGTGGACAAGGTTTCTAAGAGGACATTATTTCGACAGGAACGCTTTATTAGTTCATTCCTGATTACTAACGCCCTGGGCTCCTTCAGATACCTCTTTGCTCCTCCTGGACCACCTCCCCGCACCCTTCCCTTCCTCCCCCACTGCCTAATCCCTGAACGGTCCAGCTTGCGTGGTTAGAGAAACGGAAAATAGCGTATGGATCACCGTCACACGCATTAATAGAACAGCAATTGTCTTCAATCCACTGGAGTACAAACAGATTTATTACCACTCAATATTGGAGCCTCTGTACTTACGGGCCTCACCAGCATTCTCACTGGTATTTATTTACATATGTGTGTACCAGAGATACCAGGCAAATATCCTGTTTTTCAAATGGTAAATGTATGTTGTATAGGCCAAAAATAGACAAAATTTGTTTTCTTACATAGGTATTATCTTGATATGAAAATTGGTGTGTAACCACTGGGGCTGAAGAAAAGCCCGAAAAATAAAACCTTCACTAAAATAATACATGGCTGACATCCGTTTATGTGACTGTACTTGTCGTATGTTTTCTTGTACTCATTTTAACCCCGGGAAGGGTTCGTGCATTTTCTGATGCCATGTATGACAAGGTGAAGTGGCTAGTTGGCTCAGTCTGTGTAATGTGAAACAAAACATCACGACGCTCCTTAGTTTCAAAGTTTGAAGCAAGATGAGGCAACATTCATAAAGACGTTACCCCTATTGCCCGTCTGTGGGTTACGTGGTTATATACATATTATGGTATCTAAATCCCTTCTTTTAGCGCCTGGAAAACAACGACTTCATAGCTCGGAAACCATTCGTGTTTAGATATATCACACAGCACATCCGTGCCTGATTTCTTAACTCGCCTAAACCCACATGGCTATCATGCAATTTGCAGTTTTGCCCTGCCTGTTGTTATTTCAGTGACTGTTTCCCGGGCGGAGTGTTATTGATACAGGAGATAACCGTGTATCTCACCAGAGACCACCTCATAGAGTTACGTGTGGCGGGGAGGATGATTTGAGGATGGCATGATGGGGATGGTGTGGTGTGGGTGGTGGAATATGGATGGTACGGTGTGGATGGTAGAGAGGAGGTGGCGTTGTGGGGATGGTATAGTGAGGGTGGTAGGGAAATGCTGTAGTTGGGAAGGTGGGATGGGAGTGGTGATGGTGAAGTGGCGATGGTGTGTAATGGTGGAGTGGCGATGGTGGGGAATGGTGGGGTGGGGTGGTGTGTAATGGTGGAGTGGCGATGGTGGGGAAAGGAGGGTTGCGGATGGTGTGTAATGGTGTAGTGGCGATGGTGGGGAATGGTCGAGTGGCGATGGTGTGTAATGGTGGAGTGGCGATGGTGTGTAATGATGGAGTGGCAATGGTTGGGAATGGTGGGGTTGGGGTGGTGTGTAATGGTGTCGTGGCGATGGTGGGGAATGGAGGGTTGGGGTGGTGTGTAATGGTGGAGTGGCGATGGTGGGGAATGGTGGGGTGGGGGTGGTGTGTAATGGTGGAGTGGCGATGGTGGGAAATGGTGGGGTTGGGGTGGTGTGTAATGGTGTCGTGGCGATGGTGGGGAATGGTAGGGTGGGGGTGGTGTGTAATTTTGGAGTGGCGATGGTGGGGAATGGTGGGGTGGGGGTGGTGTGTAATGGTGGAGTGGCAATGGTGGGGAATGGTGGGTTGCGGATGGTGTGTAATGGTGTTGTGGCGATAGTGGGGAATGGTGGGTTGGGGTGGTGTGTAATGGTGGAGTGGCGATGGTGGGGAATGGTGGGGTTGGGGTGGTGTGTAATGGTGTAGTGGCAATGGTGGGGAATGGTGGAGTGGCGATGGTCTGTAATGGTGGAGTGGGGATGGTGGGGAATGGTGGGGTGGGGATGGTGTGTAATGGTGGAGTGGCGATGGTGGGGAATGGAAGGTTGCGGATGGTGTGTAATGGTGTAGTGGCGATGGTGGGGAATGGTGGGGTGGGGGTGGTGTGTAATGGTGTAGTGGCGATGGTGGGGAATGGTTGGGTGGGGGTGGTGTGTAATGGTGGAGTGGCGATGGTGGGGAATGGTGGGGTGGGGATGGTGTGTAATAGTGTAGTGGGGATGGTGCTGAATGGTGGGTTGCGGATGGTGTGTAATGGTGTAGTGGCGATGGTGGGGAATGGACGGTTGAGGACGGTGTGTAATGGTGGGGTGGGGATGGTGGGGAATGGTGGGTTGCGGATGGTGTGTAATGGTGTAGTGGCGATGGTGGGGAATGGAGGGGTGGGGATGGTGTTTAATGGTGAGTTGGGAAAGGTGTCGTGGGAAAGGTATAGTGGGAATGGTGTTGTGGGGTTTGGGGTATGTATGTATGCATGTATGCATGTATGTATGCATGTATGTATGTATGCATGCATGCATGCATGTATGCATGTATGCATGTATGCATGTATGTATGTATGCATGTATGTATGTATGTATGTATGTATGTATGTATGTATGTATGTATGCACGCGTAAGGTTTTATGGCGTACTTAACAATTTTTCAGTCATAAGAGGAATACCGTGATTGAATCTCAAGACTGAAATCTTTGCATTCAAGATTAATGTGACCCAGAGACTCTTGTAAGACTTTAGTATATCCGCAATAGTCACGTGATCCAAAGACACCAAAGGCACTCTGTGACAAAACCGTGCAAGCGTATCACGAAGATGCTTTGCGATGCTCGCATGTAGTTTGTACGACAAAGCCGAGCAGCTGATTTTTGAGCATGAATAAAAACGCGACCACTTGTCACTAACTCTCCACGACTTATTAATCATAAGAATAATTCAAGATTTAAAACGATTACCTGCAATTTTCTCCTCACAAAGTGACGTAATTAGTCATAAATATAGGTTTGACTGGAGCTTTAGCTAATTGCACCCAAGCCTTGGCTAATTCAAGAAATAAGTCGTTTACCTGTAAATTTACCGAAAGCCTAATCGCACTAGTTTTTATTGATTCAGAATTTGGACATCTAACCCAAGACAAAGCAAATAGTTGTACTTATGACAGACTGAGAACAAATCAAACCAGAAGCCATGTCAATACATTCCACGGCCCAGGTAAATGTTAATGTTCGATAAGTAGACACGGGCATACCAAGGGCTTGCGAGAGGGATTGGTAAGCTTTGACCCTGAACATCACCTGCAATAATACTACTAACAGCCTTGATAGGGCTTCATATTCCATAGACAAATCTTTTGATATAAATAATAAAGGATACAATTTTGATGACTAATAGTCAGAATTTATTGTTTTGTATATGACCAATAATAATAAAATTGGTATTGGCAACTGTATGTTGTAAAATTGGTATTTTATTATTTGATCATGTTTTGGAAGTGGATTAAACCAAACAAAGGCGGCACAGAACAATTTTAGATTGAATATATCAGATGACCACATTCTCCAGTTTTCTGTGCCTTCAGTCAACTTTATGTAAATCATCACCTCCGTTACAAAAAGATAATTCCCCTGACATAGCTTTATATGATCATACTGCTCTCAGGGACGCAATAGTGTTGTTGATTGACTTGGCCTGTGCAGAGTATACTTTTCTTCGCTTAAACTTTGGTGTTGCAAGATAACAGTGGTGATTCTCATACATGTCGATCTTATGATCACGATAAAAACCACATCGCTCCTTTCTTCGCATGAAATTCACAAAACTAATTAACACAAACGTTAACCATGTTACTAACTAGGAGCAAATAACTAAAACGGATTCATGTGAGACAGAAGCATGTCATGAAATCTATACAGAAATTGGAATTCTTTGTCCCCAACAAATCGAAACCATTACTTGAGTTTTTCAATCGATGTCGCTGATTGGCTGATTGCCTATAACCACCATAATCGTTTAACGTAGCAAATGATACTAAGTCTCTAGTCAAGTCTCAGCACATTGCGTCATTCGGAACTTGGAGAAAGGCCAGCAGTGTTAAAGCCTTGTACCTCACGGAACAATTACAGACATTCTTTGTTACCCCGGCACCGGTTGCTGATTGATCCACTACAAGTTCTAAGAGATCGTTTCATCTCCGGAATCACTTTTATTTATCATATAGCATGTTGTGTCAGCATTTGTTCCGTAGTGTGACTGGGGCTTGTCAATTCCAGTTATTTGATGAGTCAAAACATTTCCAACCTAACTGTAAGTTGTACATTCCATCTGTCGCAACAACACAAAAGCCTGATCTGCGGGATTCCTACGTATCTCGCTTAGTTACTTTTTCTTTTCATGACATGCCCTTAGCGAACGATGTTTTCAGGACAGAAAATATTTTTACTTACTTGGAGTACACCTTGTTGTTGAATTGTTTACAATATGCATTTCATTCAGAACTTTTTGGAAACCACTCCGCTTCTGGTGAAGAGACATATCGCAAACCCCTCTATCTTCAGGTTTTACTTAACACACTATGTTCAAGTTACCATCAATGTCACCGTAACGCTACACAGGCAAGGACAAACAACCATCAATATTGTACGTGCCACCACTCTCCCATCCCATCCTGACCCCAACGTGTCTCTATTATACGTCTTAACAAAACGTAGATTATTTTTATCAAATTTCTCGGAATAATTTACAGTTTACATGTCTGAGATGGAACCTTCTTTCCATGGCAGAGCAGGAACCTTCTTTCCATGCCAGTGGGAATCTAACAGAATTACCAACGTTACAATTCCAAAGGCTAACTTTTGCGATGTAATGGTTTTCGCTGACAAAATATTAATTTACGCGATCGACTTTCCTCGTAACACATCGGCGTGCTTCTCAGTCGGCACGTTAAATGTCACGTTGACATCGGACAAAAGTTTACTATCAGTAAGGCCCGACGGCACTTACTGGGAAGAACTGAACAGAATTGAAGTGTTACGTATTCAGACAAGGTACAGCGACGCTGTTTCTGTCATTTATGAGAACATTGACTAGAGATGAGAGTCTGTTTTTACCTTCAGTGTGAAAAATAGTCTTTAGAGCCAGCTTCTGGCAACACTTGTAGGCATCTGAGAACATTTTAAGCCACATGTACATTGTGTTAAAACGACATGTGCGCCAGCACGATCAGTGGGTGAAAAAATATTAAAGAGACATGAAATAAAACTTCTAAGACGCAGGAAACCTGACAATCTTCTCAGTCATCTGCATGACAACATTACCACTTAAAGTCAATATTGGCAGTCCAGATTAGCCTTATTTCCACAACATCTATTCTATTAATGAGGCTATACCGGGGTTTTTTGGCAAAAAATCCATATTCGCTAATGAAACCAATTTTTCTCCATTTACCTACAGTAGTTCAAATTATTGCATTTCAGTAAATACCAGACTCGTACATTTATAGTGTTACATGATTATAAGGTTTGAAAAGTTATAACAAGCGATTCGCTTTATAAATTTTGGAAACTTCACTACTAATTTTGACGGATAACACGTGCACACAGCCGAGGTTGGTATTTTGTGCCAGGTAAGTACTTCCACTATTCTAAACTAACAGCAAAAATTCGATTAGAGTTGCCATTTTAACTGTACCGCTATTAATTGTATGTTTTAGATGTAGACAGTGAAAAGTAACAAGATCTCTTACAAAACACTCTGTAACGCTCAATATTGTCAGTTCAGTTTAGCGAATAAGGGTTGTTGTCCTTTAACAGACAAACAGATAAAAAAAACAGATATTGAAAACAACACAGATCAATGCCTTACAGAAAAGCTTCAACAAAGATAATAATATCTGAGATGTTACAATAATAATGATCTCTTCTGATAGTACATTGGCATATTAGCTTTTCCACTGTGTAAAAGTGTAAAATTTAGTACGACCCTAAACTCGCTATAAAAGACGTCATTATCATGAAAGTTACATTACCTAGGACGGCAGCAAAAGTGAAAAGTCTTCGCCCTGATAGGCTGTCCGTCTATTCGATTGAAAACAATATAACATTAATTCAGAATGCACGTCTTAAGAATTGGGCAGACGTACATAAAAGATAAAATCTAGGCTTCGAAACAGATATTCGTATGCCTGCCGTCAACCTAATTAATAATGTACCTACTGAAATATCGTTTCTGTGGTTACTGAAAGGTGTTTAACCGATTGTCTTTGCGTGTCCAGGGCTTTTAGTATTACACGGCTGGATTTTGCACTGCAATTTGTATCAATCATTCTGGCATGAACTGTTACCTATTTCGAGGGTCCTTTCATCGGTTGACAAATGGTTCGTAGAATCGGAACTAACGCTTGGATTCCACTACGGAACTGTCATTACCAGCACATAACACAGACTTAGATGGTAAAGGATCAGCTTTGGGATTAATTATAAGGAAAAGAGAATATTTACGTTCGGGGAATAATTTTCAAAACATTTCCTTCCCTAAGAACATTGGCAGAAGCTGGCAGGTTTGTGCGCATGCCGAGACACGTCACCATGCCATATAATGTAGTTTATCACTGCGCCGTAACGCCAAAACACATTTTGTTTCACCACTGGGGATTGAAAAGGCTATTAAATGGGCATATTTCATCCTTAATGGAGCTGGGTTAAGTTTATTAGAATGTTCATTTATTGAAGATGGTTCCCACTTGGACTGTTAGCCATGTTGCAAACTCTTTCTTAATATCGCTTTTATTCAAAGATTGATTGACTACATTGCTGTCTACAAAATGGATGAGATTTTCAAGAAGGTTGCCTTTTTTACGAATCGAGGGTATAATTTACACCTGCTTTAGGAAAATTTACACTGAATTGCAAAACTGAATACATCATGTTAAGGGAATTATCAAAATGTCCTGTCTCTTAACAGAACCTGTGTGTTCAGGCTGAGATCGGACTTACTTGGAAATTTTTCCGTGAGAAAAATGGTATTCCTCTCGAAAACGACACAATTTGGCACAAGAAATGCGTTTGTTGTTAGCCTCATCTGTGTACAAGGGGCATATATGCGTACTTTTGCTTAATGATGGAGATAATTTTAGGAAGGAACTGGCAGATATATAATACACTGACTACGCCAGGTCACACCCAAGTTGGTTAATGCGACAGGGTAATAATGCAGTTCCACTAAGGCAAATAATTTAATTTCTTCTCATGGTTTTTACGTAAGCAAACAGCTAGATTAAAGGGACAGGTGTCAAAAATGCAGAATTAGGGCGCCATGGGTTTGACACAGTAGACGAGGGCCAATGATACAGATGTCGGAAAGAGATCTTCACGGAAGATATGATCTTAGTGTTTAGAGTGCCAAGTTTACCACGTGAGAAACAGAAACACGCCGTGCTCTGACTTCTAGCTTCTAGTGCTACATGAACCCCGAGCCTGATAGAGAATCAGAGTTAAATTAGGGATAAATGACAATCGCGAAGGAAGTGTTTAGGCAGCATGAGCGATTGCCTGCTGCAAATCGGGATATATTGTCTACCAAGCGAAGATCACTAGTTATTAACGTGACAAATTATTCCGTGTATTGCGGTACCAAACACCGAAGCAAGAGGCGTGAAATCTCTCAGAACAACGCTAAGGTCGAAATAGGACCAGAACATTCCTCGTCTGGAACAGGTCTGAAAAGTGACATGTGCGTCAGACCTCCGGCAGGTCTGTGAGAGTAACGTTCCAATATCCTATATGTGCGACATGGTACAAGTTCGGCACCTTTGTGAAGGTGGCCCCAGCACTGTAACTACTGGGCCATGACATCCATGGCGAAACTCCATTCGGCTTAGAGCCTCGAAGGTGGGAGACCCGGAATCAAAACCCTGGTCGGATCATACCAAAGACTATAAACGTGGTACTTGTTGTTTCCTCGCTTGGCACTCACACTGAGAGGTTAGAGTAAGAAAACATGACAGGTTGGCCCGTTGTCAGTATAATGTGACTAGGTGGAGTGTCATGTCTGGTGTCTTCAGCGTGATTGTTCAGTGGCAGCAGCACTTTGGCGGCATGGATTCGCCCTGGAACAAGAAGACACGTTATAGACACATCATATCTATAAGGCTCATCGTCACCATATGACTGAAAAATTGTTAAGTACGACGTAAAACTCCAAGCATTCCTTCATTCATTCATAATCCATTCGCAAAGGTTTACCAAAGAAATGTAACGAAGGTATGGAAAACAAAACTAGAAATATCTTTTTCACGTACAACAGTCTTACGAGAGGGATCGACTGCTCATTGTCACGAAGTCTCCGGAACAATATTGAAACTGTACAGGAAAATTTAAACAAAACCCCTAACCGAGTGCTTTTATAATATTGTATGTAAAGGAGACCTGTGCTCAGTTCCTGTTAAATGAAGCAGTGAAACAGATGAGAGAGGCGAAAAGATTTTGTATGCCATTTCCTCGTTTCTAGCTCTCTGAGTCAGCACTGATTAACTTTCTGTGTCCCACTACTCTGCTAAATATTCATTCAACTATATTCATAAGAGAGCAAGTTGAGACATGTATATTACTTTTATAGAGAGTAATCTCTTGTCTGAAGAGCTTTTAGAACGCCGTGACATTGCCTGCCTGCATCAGTCTCCGGAAAGGAAAGGCTGGAATTGAACAGATCGAGATGTATACAGATTACAGAGATGTTTCATATCCCAGGAAGTAAACAACGCTTACCAAAATAGCCTGACGATGAGATCTTTGTGTTTTCAGAGATAAAAAGGCTATTGTCTTGCGGCAACCTATTCCTCAAACTACTTAAGATCAATCAATGCCTTACAAAAAAGCCAGGAGGAAAATACGTGATCAATGCATAAAGGTGGCTCGCTGGCGAAGCAAAATAATGTTGATGCTACCGTATGTTCCTTTTATTATTGGCCATACGAAAATACACGCCATACCTAGTTTCATTCAATTCATTACGCTTGGCATGAAATACGCACAAAGCCTCAACGATGATTTCCATCCTCAGCACCGCGAAGAAGATGAAAGACCCCGACATCAATTGTGCACCAAGGCATTGCATAGTACACTTTACGAACACACCAATTTGGATGAGATCAATGAAATTCCTGAGAAAGATAAAATAGAATTCGATAATAGATGTTTTGATTTTCCTTTGTGAGAATTAGGCTAAAAAGAAATGTTTCTACATAAGCCCTACTTCTGTACACAGCCATGTTAAATCAGCCTTTAGTCAGCGTGATTTATTTGTACATGTCATTTAATATATCAATATTCTTTACTACGCAATGTGAACTGAATTGTAGCTAATGCATAATGATTCAGCGCTGTAAATATCTATTAAGGCGGATAAACTGAAGAGAAGAAAATACAGTGTGCTGTCAGATTAAGAAAATCTGATCCGTGTCTTGCGTGTGTGAACACATCTAAGATTCAACGAAAAGAAAACTCGTAAAAATAATGTAATAAGACAAATGTCTTCTGTCGCGAGACGACGTGAGAACGAATGAATGTCTAGTGACCCCTTTTGCTTGTTCGCACTAAACAACGTTTAGCTTTCGTTCGGTAAACGTCTGTGATGAGACTACTTAGAAAAGAATTAACAGAAACAAACGGCCTAAGACTGATTTACTTATTTATTTGATTGGGGTTTTACGCCGTACTCAAGAATATTTCACGTATACGACGGCGGCCAGCGTTATGGTGGGAGGAAGCCGGGCACAGCCCGGGGGAAACCCACCGCAATCCGCAGGTTGCTGACAGACCTTCGCACGTAAGCCCGCTTTTCACCCACTTCAAAATGACTTCCGGCCATCAAGAGAATGCACAGTGCCGGCTTGACACTTAATAGTTTTGGCGTTCTTTGTATGCAAAAGGCATGCAAAACGAAACACCCACTTTGTTTACTAACTCAGATGGTAGCCTGTCCTAACGCGTCTTAGAGAATGATCCCTGAAAACCACAGCGGTAAATGACGCTTAGGCACTTGGTGGAAACCGACAGCCTCTCTGTTAATGTAGCTCAACGAGGCTGTCAACTCAAGATTTTCTGTTTGTTGTTTTAATTAGATGTACGCAGTCACGTCATCAACCAATCTAAGGTGTACTTGTTAAAAGACAATATAAAATAGACATAATTTAAGGCTGGCTATGTCAGATTAAGATTGCCTAATGACTGACTGCTTTGCTATGGCTCCATAGATGACTTTTAATCTTGTTAAAGCTGTAGAGAATGCACATCTTTTGGGTTGTGTTATACTGATATTGTTATGAATCATCATGCATAATTTTAGCTACATTTGGATTCACATTGCGTAGTAAAGAATATTCTCTATTTCTTTTTTGCTATAGCGATATTCTCTCCAATTACTATCCTCTGACCACTGGGGTCTCAAGTTCGAGCCCAAACCGTCCTCAAAACTATTTTCATTTCTTTTTAGCATTTTGGTTTCGTCATAAAACATATTTAAAGTAGGATAAAATACGGGTGACTTTTCGTGGCTCATCTACTGTACACTACTTTATACAACTTTCTTCGAAAGAATTTCAGCTATCTGTCTGTGTAACATTTTGAAGAAAGTTCAAATCCTTTCTGAAAATCTGCCGTAAGATCATTCCAGTACGTTTTAATGGATTTAGGCGCTAAAATAATAAATGGTTTTGTGGAATTTCTTGGTCAACACAAAAAACAACAGAAATTTAAGGTATTTCTGGACATTCCTGATTCTCTGTAACCTTTCACATGGGTCACACATTACTTTTGGTTTAATGTGCACTTTAAGTTAGCAGGTTCAGATAATGTGTATGGTTTAATACGGACCCAAAAGTATTTGATTATTGAATCGAATGATTTCTTTTCTTTTCTTTTATATCATATTTTCCAAAAAGATGGAAGAATTTCGGAAAATTAAATATGTGCGCACATTATTTTGTTTTAAAACAAATTCGACCGATATTCACGCCTTAGTATTTCGCACACACGTAACACTCTATTTGAGTTCAACACCATCTTCTTTGAGAAGACAGTAGACCAAATCTAATGTTTTCTTTTCTCATTTTGACTACAAATTAGAAGCCTTATGTATCTACAAAGTGGAACAGAATGTATTTTGATGCCTACTATACAGGGGGGATTAATGTTTGATGAAAGATAAAATTTTGATTTGATATTTGGTTCACAATATTGCATATGTACATTTATCGTCAGTACTTACTGAAAAGTGAAATCATTCTTATTAGCGGTATCAGACAGAACTTAGAGTCACACTACCAGTGATTCTGGGCGATCCGCCCATATTTGCCTACAGCAGAATAATCCTCATTGTAAAATTTAAGAATTTGCTTATCCAGCGAGGTTTGTCGATGGGGTACCGGAATACAAATACAATGTCATAATCGGGTGCAATCGTCATCCGAGCGAAGGTGAGCTTATATGTCCTGATATGCGGAGACCGTTGCAATCCTACCCAACTGTCCTTAACCGGTACGTCAATCACGTTGACGTCTATTAAAAATCTGACATGATGTATTTCAATCTATACAAATGCACGCAAAGATGGAAAACGATGTTGTTTTGAAAGTTAATTGTTGAATGAAGTATGAAGTGCCAGATGCTTTTAAATTCACAAAAAAATCTGACGCTGTAACTGCGAGGTTTTTGTTTGTCACCACATAAACGTCAACCACGTGTGCGCGTGCGCCTCTCTCGAAGATAGCAGCACGTGTCAAATGAAGACGTGTTGACATTTGTGAGTAAGTCTCTGAAAGCGAGATATTACGGAATTACCACTTGTATACGCCACGAAATGAGACAAAAATTGTCCAGAAGACCACGAAGCCGTCAGCGAAGGTAATTCACTTTGCCGATGAGACGAAAGTGTTTTCTCGCAAGTCGGCGGAGGGTTCTGTTCCTTTATACATACTTTACTGTGGATAGCTTCTCGGCTGTGAACTGGACCTTACCAAATATTTCAAGTTCACAGCCGATGTCTTGGCTAAGTTGGACCCTTGACTGATCTGGACTGCAGGTAGTTCGGTTAAGATACAAGCAGACGTTAGGCACTGAAATCTCCCACCACATATCTTCATTCAAATGTTCCTCTTGCAGAAATCCAAGTTGTTTTGATCTTTGCAGTGCACATTTAAATCGTATAGTCCGATCGGCACCATAAGCCCCTTAATTTGCTCTCGTTTTGGTCGAAACGTGTTACATTTATTTAAGCTACATGTAAACTCATATCAGCGCTCAAAGATGCCAGATTCAAACCTGGAGAGATTAAGGGTTAACCTAGCGAGGATGTGGTTATGTGTTACCATTTGCTATCACACTGCCGTCGTCGATTTAGCCTAGTGTACTCTACATGTTGTAGACGTTTATATTTCTCATATCTAACCCTAAGTCCTCCGTGGCTCAGTTGGTTAGCGCGCTAGCGCAGCTTAATGACCCAGGAATCTCTCACCAATGCTGTCGCTGTGAGTTCAAGTCCAGCTCATGCTGGCTTCCACTCAGGGCGTACGTGGGAAGGTTTGCCAGCAACCTGAGGATGCTCGTGGGTTTCCCCCGAGCTCTGCCCGGTTTCCACCCACCATAATGCTGGCCGCCGCCGTATAAGCGTCGTACGTGGGAAGGTTTGCCAGCAACCTGAGGATGCTCGTGGGTTTCCCCCGGGCTCTGCCCGGTTTCCACCCACCATAATGCTGGCCGCCGTCGTATAAGTGAAATATTCTTGAGTACGGCGTAAAACACCATTGAAATAAATAAATAAATCTAGCCCTAAGTACCCTAATTCGCGCTGATTTCCTCTACACACTGCATCTATATTAAAAATATCATTTCACTCACATCAGTTATGGCAAAGGAGAGTTCTTAATTGGTTCGGTTTCCGCGAAATTGACAGTATGCTTGAGGTGATGCTTCAAACCGATGGTGGGGGCTGCATTGTTTATCACAGTCTTTTTCATTTGGTATTACGATCATCTTTTGAAAATCCACAAATTAAACACTAGCCAAGTGTTAAATTTGATAAATTAGATCCAAATTAATAGCCCAAAAATATAACATTTAATTTTGGATACAATATTTGATAACGCAAGATGTTATCAAATCTTCTTAAAAGTCGGCTTACAGGAAGACTTCACAAAATTTGGATGTTGGTCTCCATATATCCATTCGCTAAGGTCGGAAACAATAGCCTTCAACACCTAACAATTTTTTTTGCCTATTTTAGTCAAAAGTCATGAATATTTACCGCTTTGGGCTAATGATCTTCAACTTAATGTGCTGTCTTACCTTTACTACTTGACAGGCATGTATTCTCGATGCCCATCAAGACATTTAGACGATGAACAAGAGAGTCTAACACTCCATTTTACCCCCTCACGTTCTCACATAAACTGTTAGGTGTACTATACTAGCAGAAGATTCCGATGCAGATCTTACTGGCGTAAAGGTGTGGCTGGGGACTTTGTATCAACTAAACTGTTATCTTCCATAGCTTGTGCATAAGGTAGGCGGTCTATTCCAAAGTCTTAGGGAAGCCCTGACTCAAAACTGAACTCCAGATATATGACTACGTCACAGGCTGCATGTATAAGGAACAACATAGAAATATTGTTGTTAGAGAACTTCTGCCGATCAACAAAATACATCAATGTAGAATGTCAAGTGGCAGTTCGCGTGTAATCAGCTAATGGCTTACGGATATTTTCCGTAGAAACACACTCCTCTCTTTGCGCTCAAAGGAGCATGAATCACGAAGTAGACAGACTTTACCACAAGCCGTCACTATAGAACGACGAAAGTAAAGCACTCTCAGCGAAGCAAACAGTATGGACCTCTAACCATAATAAACACTTATTTCCGACTGACAGGTGTCAGGATGGGGTATGCGTAGTGTTATAATGACCGCTGTTAGGCTTGAACGGGCACGTGTATCGGTCTCAGACGTTGAGTGTTCTGGTGTTTTCGAAACTTTCTCACTATTGCTATTTTCATTTGGCACATTTCTTCCTTTCTTAGGGGTAACTTTTAACATTAGATACTCCCACGACTATATATCCTCTTGTATAATGCACAGAGGTTTCAAAGTCATTCAACATTACATGTGCTAGGACATTATCACGAATACATGTCTCCTTGTATGCCAAGGATATCAACAATGGCGCCTTATTCAGTCAATTTTTATTTGTTGACTAATGTATAACGCTTCTTCGAGAATATTTTACAGTAGTAATTTTTAATGGAGAAAATTGAAGTATATCCAGAGTAAACCACCAACCTTTGGCATTTCCTAAGTGCCTGACAAAGATTCACAACCTCCCCCCCCCCTCTCCCCCCCAAAAATGGAGCTTAATGCTCATGCCACTTTCGTGGAAAGCAGATGATCTCCAGTGAATTTCATGTCAGACACCCCACAATTGCCACCTAAGGTTCTAGAACACCTGAAGTCTCTGAATTTCGAAGACTTTTGTACGATATAAAAAGATTAATGCATAGAGAGCAAAACCAGAGCAGCGAGAGACAGGAACTTAAAGACAAACATGACCAACAAGTAATTGGTCGATTTCCTTTGAAAGCTCCAAGATTGCCAGTTTGAATTATTAGCCATGACCCGTCTGGGAGTTGAACCTGGATCTATCATTTGCAAAGCGAAACTCTGATCATCAACCTATAATAATATACCTTGGTATCTAAGTTAGTTATCACTGCTCAAATAAACCACAATGGCCACAGACTAGGACAAGTCATTATTTCTCAAAAAATTGCTTTTCTCCCATACCATCTACAATTAGGATGTTCAGAAATAAAAACTACACAGGGCTTTCACTTTCTTATACATCGTTGCCAAGCACATTTTTGGCGGTGACCATGACAGCAACGGATCCTGCTGTATACCGTATTATGCTCGTGTCACATTAAACCAGAGTAAATTTAAGTTGCTAAACAAGCTCATCAAAAACCTTGATGGAATATATACTAGGTGTTTAGAGGTCATTCAAAGTCCATGTCTGTACATGCCAATTGTAAATGGTCGTAAACATTCCTAAGACAGTGTAACAAGTTCTTGTCTTTGTGTTGTATGGGTTTTAAATAAGTTACGTAATAATTCCTGTCAGTTGTTATCTTCACATATTGTCATGTATTTCCTTAATTCTGTATCTTGAACTAATCCTGTTTTCTGGAGAACATACTGTAAACTTATAAAACTGACAAACTTGAAAATTCATGAAATCTTAGGAAACACTCTGAATCCGATCTTTGTAATTATTCCCATAATCCAGGAAAATATCAAAGCTAAATATCAATAAATCCTCAAAGTGAAGTAGAAGTGTCTTTCGTATAACGCAACTCTTTGCCAATAATATGTATGCCTTCACTGGGTATATGTAGAAGATTTTTCACGGTGCTGTCAAACAGAGAAAACCTTATCACACAAAAAGTGAGAGGTCGGGGAAATTGAAGACATCATTTCACTGTTTGATAGCCACGTTTCGTATCCGATGTCAAACCTATCGGTTGTTTATTTATTTATCTGTTTCATTGGTGTTTTACGCCTTGCTCAAGAATATTTCACTTATACGACGGCGGCCAGCATTATGGTGGGTGGAAACCGGGCAGAGCCCTGAGGAAACCCACGGCCATTCGCAGGTTGCTGCCGGACCTTCCCACGTACGACCGGAGAGGAAGCCAGCAAGAGCTGGACTTGAACTCATAGCGACCGCATTGGTGAAAGACTCCTGGGTCATTACGCTGCGCTACCGCGCTAACCATTTGAGCCACGGAGGCGCCCCCTATCGGTTGTGGCTGAGTGGAAGCTTACTTAGGGTGTAACATGCTGTCACTCTCTTTGTAGTAGGGATCGATGTACTGCCCTATAATAATTTGGAAATTAAGTGACAAAGGTATAAAGTCGCATAAACATCATTGGGCAAGATGTATAGATATATAGGAACTGTGTTTGTGCTGGCCAAAATAAATACATAAATCCTTTCGTACTATAAAATGTAATATTTCAACAAATGTGACGATAAGATGTGTGGTACAAAGAAATCAGATCACAATGAAGAAATCATAATACATTGCATTTTTCTAATAAAACAAAATTTAGAGACAACAAACTCAAGAGCAATTCGAAAAGTGATGATATTACGTATTGGAGAAGGAGGTTCAACAACTGATCGTTCAGATGATTGACTTAGATGACTGAGCTATAGATTTTCATCAGGAAGTTTCTGATGTATTTCATGGTGCTTTGATGTCCTTTGAGCTCTCACAATTTCCTCTAATCATAACCCTGAATCCTGCTGCATTAGTTCTTGAGTATATCCTGAAACATCCGCCAAGACAATCTTTCACCAGTAAAGGCTGACTCCACGGAGCCGTATTAGTGACATGGTGAAAAAAATTTTGGGAAGAGAAAAAAATTACATGGTGAAAAAAATTTTTTTGGACGAGAAATTGTTTTTTTTTAACCGCTGACTTTGAAAGTCGGAGCCCGAGTTTATAAATCGAGACCCCGAGTTCCGTCAGGGCCCCGAGTTTACAAGTCGAGGCCCCTACTTAATTGACCAGTCATAATTAAGGGTTAGGCTATAATCTCATCTTATACATAGGTGGCCATTGCCTGATGGTCAGTGTCATTATGCTTTTGCAAATTAACTTTTATGGCTTGCAAATTACAATTTCTCAGTCCCAAAATGTTCTTTTGGACGGCAAGGAAAGTATAACCAACAATCTGGGATTATTATTAATAAAGAAAACATTCAACCAAATAATACGATAAGTTTAAAATTTATCACAGCAGTCCTCTGACATGTATATGACATGAAGTTAAGGCATTTGATCTTAAAGCTTGCCTTAGTTCCAACCTAACTGGATCAAGTACATGTATTCGAGTAGTGTCTCACATATAACTGTTGCAGTTGAGATGGAAAGAACTCAACTATAAGGGCTATACAAGAGCGGGGCTGCACGCTGTATTTTGTATTTTATTTTTATTTGGTCCATATATGTCTCTTTGAATCTGTTATTGATAAGCTGCCTCGTTGATATAGGGAAATGCGTTGCCCGCCTAAAATAAGTCGGTCTAAAGCGATTTATTCTTTTATTCTTTCAGTACGTCACTGTTTCTGCGTAGACCTAGATGTGTCCGTCGAGCATGTACATGAAGTTCACAAGCACTGAGCATGGCAGCTGGGAATATGTGTTTTTAAACAGATTAGAATTGACCTCTGTATGCGATCAAGCCCATTGTAATCCTTGTTCGTGATTTAAAATACAAATTATTTATCTCATGGTAAGACCGTAGTCAAAACATGTAGTTATCAGTGAGAGATGGGTGTCTTTGGCTGCCATATTGGCTGTTTGATGGCAAACGGCCTGTGCTTGGCCAACTAAGTTTTCTTCCTCCGAATTTTTTTTCCATGTCATTTTTTTTTAATCTCCAAAAAAATTTTTTCCTCTTCCAAAAATTTCATTTTCACCACATCGTTTTACTGCTCCGTATTGTAAGAAGACTAGCGCGCTGAAGAAAAATTGAGAGTTATGGCCAGTGGGCAAGGAAAAGAACTGGAATGATTAAGACGAGGCTGACGAAAGTGACCAAAATTGTGGTTAGCCAATTCAAGTAATGCTGTGAATGACATAAATGGGTGGAAGAGCAGATATGAAAGAACGCAGATATGTACACCATATTGCTGGAAGACAAGAGGTCAAACGCCATACTGCGCAAACAGGCGCATCAAAGGGAGAGCGAGGAAATCCACAAATTCCCTGTCCAAAGCCGAAGATGGCTAATTAGGTAGCTTTGGGTAAAAGTCTGAGATCTAGGACCTACCCTCAGAGATATTCTAAGGTGTTTGTGTAAACAAACTCAGGCGAAACAGTCTGATGAATTTAATAGCCCTGTTCCACATTACAAGCCGTTGCAATATGAACATAAATTGCCACAAATTTTGTTGGAATAGTTATTATACACCCTTATCGATCGCCCGTAACCGCTAATTTAACCAAAGACATTCAGAATAAACCCATCTCGAACGATAACCAGACCTGTGAAAAGTGCCTCCCTTTATTTACAGCGTGGCTGATATAATTATGTCAGAGCTTATTTTGTCGTATAAGAAACCATAAATGAGAACGAATGTATTTTAGAGCGAAATAATGAACTTTAATATACTGCTTTCGACTCAAAAGGAAGGTTTAAAACCTACTGTAATGATTCAAATGCAGACAAATCCCAGTCCAGGGTGTGGACAGATCCTTGCATTTTAACAATTCCTAAAGGTTAAAGATAAAACATTAGGTACCTCCATTATTTCACTCTGATTATTCGAGTCGGATATTTTGGCAATGAAGCCCCAATTTGTAAAAGTTATGATATCAAAGGTCCTAACTTATGTCTTCGGATATTTGTCTCGCAATTCCGCAGAAACAAAGGGCGGTCATTCAATCCCATGGAATATAGAATTGTTGAAACGGTCGTAGCTGGTCTTGCTTGAGTCTAGATATTGGATTCATTCGTACACCAGCCTTTGCTCATGATTCATGATGGACCCTCCAGATCAATATTCGGAAAACAAATTTCCACAACAAATTACAACATAATTTTTGAGTACAATGCCCCCTAAAAATGAATTTAATTATCTTTAAACACGTAAACAAATAAATAAAGAAATAAAATAACCAATCTTCGGATATACTATTCTTGTGATTTGTCTTATTTTTTGTTTTTAATGCGCTCTTTTTGATCCCACATGTCCCATTTCAAAACAACTTCATTGTTTGTTATCACGTTAGATTAGACAACCTCGGTGCAGATCTGTTAAGATGGCATGTTTCGAAACATTTTTCACTGAATAGCATCATGGAAAAGTGTAGGCCTGGAAACTTGTTGCACCCAGTATTTCTGACTACAGCGGTGTGGCTCATCCTTGCGCTGTGCACCTAAATTTCCGTGATTCGCAGTGTGACACAAGTCTGACTGCAAATTACCTTCAAAAGAAAAATGAAACAGACAAAACTAAAGTTGACCTAGAATGCTCAGAACTTTCCAGTGAGCCATAAGCAAGGTTTAAGCCATATCAAGGCTTAAATAATTAATCGACACTTAATTCCCTAAACCAACCCACATCTGTGATAAGATTAATTTATGATACGCCGAAGTTACTATTTTATCAATACAATAACATGACTGCGTCATGCTGCTCTAAGAGCTGCTGTCATTTAGTAAAGATTTTTTCTTTCGATTTACGAAGACGACTGGAAAATCGCGACTTCTAAATCTTCTGTGAACTTTGTAGGAAAGGACCTTGAGCCTCGCGTTTCATTTACCTTATTTTATTCCTGATAATCGCATGTTATCTTGTTTATTTCATAATTCAAAAGCACCATAGGAAATGTTGAGTTGACCATTTGCCTCCTTGTTATAAGCTATTACTTCTTTCTGATTGATAGTCTACCATGATTTTAATCGTTGTTTTGAGCGAAGTCCGAGATCATACATGAATAACGCCACGTGTATTGTGCAGTGCGGAAATAAAAGTGGGATATACCTATGCCGTATCACATTGGCATAACTGTCACACTGTCATCGCAGCTCTGTTTTTACCCTGTATGCGGTAGTCCTTCGTATAGTGCGGTACCACTATATCTTCATGATACGTCCATGGGTGTGATATGTTGCGTCAAGAATGGCACATCGTTAAAAACAACTCTCAACAAACAGCATATAAACAGACGTTAATGTCAGTTCATTTAGCACTCTGGCGGTTTGATGACCCTTTTGCACTGGTTTGTTTGACACACTTTGACGTGAACTTTTCTCAGGTGAACAGGCATCATAGTATGAGATTGTCAACAATCACTCTTCACTATGAAGGTCTGCTGAGGTCCAGCCTTAGTGTTGCAGGGCACAGTGTGAGAACATTTACCTCCCTCTATAGGGATTGCGCGTAAAAGTGGAATATTTGCATATTTATTTATTTATTTGATTGGTGTTTTACGCCGTACTCAAGAATATTTCACTTATACGACGGCGGCCAGCATTATGGTGGGTGGAAACCGGGCAGAGCCCGCGGGTAAACCCACGACCATCCGCAGGTTGCTGACAGACCCTTCCCACGTATGGCCGGAGAGGAAGCCAGCATGACTTGAACTCACACCGACCGCATTGGGTGAGAGAAATATATGCATATAACAGATCATCAACAATTCTAGTGAATCTTAATACAGACTACTCCCCCCCTCCACCCCGCCTTTCATAATGCTGACCGCCGTCATATAAGTGAAATATTTTTGAGTAAGGCGTATAACACCAATCAAGTAAATAAATAAATACATAAATAAATACATAAATACATAAATAAATACATAAATACATACATACATACATACATACATACATACATACATACATACATACATACACATATACATACATACATACATAAATAAATAAATAAATAAATACAGACTACATGGTTTCCAGTCTTTATCTAAAAGGTTAATAAACATCTAGTAGGTAGGCCAGGATAGTTTCTGACATTCTGTTAAGAGCTTGTTTAATTTTCCATGCAGAAATGATCTTGTCACATCTTGTACAATCACAACCGGTGTCGAGGCGTGTTTTCTCCTATGGGCTATAGCCAGGCAGCATTATAAATATGTAGATGAGGATGTAGAGGTTTGCTTGCATAACCGGAAAGTTTACAAAAGAAACATCCAAATATGCAGATGCCTTTTTAGCCTCTGTCAGTTTTTCTAAAAGCAGATTTTCTCACCACTCACTTCTTTGGCAGCTTTTGCAGCATATTTTGGACTCAAGACTATAGTTGAGGCGCCTTAAGTATAGATATGCATGGTTTTAAGATGTTTATGTTTGCTATCAAACAGGAAAAAGCTTAAAGGTATTTAATTTAAATTTTGTGTATATGCCAACTGTTCATTCCAGTTTTTTTTTTTACCCTGTAAATTAATCTGTACAGGTTGATTAGTCTCTCTAAACAGGGGTGTGTGAAACTGCGCCTTCATTCTCAGAAACAAATGAAAGTAAGGAACTTCATATTTTATTTACCACTCTCTGTGACGGCCAGTACTTATGAAATAGCCCCACCACTTATGCACAGGGACAACATGGCGAACTTGTCTAGCCGACGAAATCCACTTCTACTATTTTACCTCAGAGCATATTGATCCTGTACATATAAGATAAGGTGCTAAATATCATTAGGATATCAGATGAGAATTCTGATGACCGCGTTATCCACACTGTCACACTGATACAGCTTAAGGCTACCACTTCTGTCTGAGGACGTTCGTTGCACACCTAATATCAGCCGGAGGGAAATGGAACAAAATTCCTGACGCCAAAATCCGTACTGAGTAAAGATTTTGGCGCCAAGACAAAGTTTCAGTCGAGTAACAGGTCCTGTGGTCAAGTCGTGACATGATATTAAGATTCAAACGTGAGTAATACTTTTTTCAGAATTTTTCTAACTTGCCCATAACGCTGGTATATGTAGGCAGTGCATATCTGTATTTCGTAACGTTTAGAAAATGCGTGAGACTTGGAGTTGAGCACCAATGGTGTTCTGGTGTGGATTCTGCAAGGTTGATGATGGAATGATCCAGTAAATGTCATATTTTTCTGTATTTTAACTCTGTATAACTAAGAAAGCTTTCTAGCATAAAATAAACACGGTGAGATAGCTGAAGAAATCTATTTTAAGCTTTACTTATTGGGCCATTATGACACGTTTATAACATTTTTACCAGCGGTAATCATACAGTTCTAATAATTTCACAGGTTGAAGTTAACGTTTGTGAGCAAGTTCAAGATGGTATTTGTAAAAATAGTTTAGGTGAAAAGGAAAAAAATCGTTTTAGGAAGTAAAGAAGGTATTCTGCAAAGCGATCTCCTTGTCTTTTTTTACCCGTGAGAAAGGACAATCCACGCAGTTTGAACATCTTCATACTCATTTGTTTATTAATGGAGCGTTTAATCGGCTCTATCGATTGCGTGAGACATCTTAAGTATCTTAGCTTTAGGCCATAATCACTTCTGTCTAGTCCTTTCAGGTACTCTGGCAATTCCATGCTGTGGCAATTTCCTGTGGGTAAATATTGGGTGAAACTGTACAGATTCCTGCATACCTTAAGAGTGCCAAGATTCTGTGGGAGTAAACAGGCTTAACCAGAATAACATAGACAAATGAGAGAATCGGTGTGTAAATGTTAGATCAATACCCTCGCAGATAAAACGGTCAAAAGCTAAGCCCGTGTGCCATTTGCTCTTGACCGACGGCTTCTCTTTTTCGAATCCAATATACTGGAGGTCTCCGTTACGAACATAAGCCGCGCTTACATTTTGGGATTTGTCAAAATGACTTGAGGAACTCGACAAAGTCCAAACATATTAACAGTCAATCGATTTTAGTCAAAGAGTACAGGGTTTATCACAAGAAAAAAAGATGTAAAGCTTGATTGGTATTTACCTCCACTCTTGCGAAAAATCGTCAGAAGTGTCTTAAACATATCTTCAACACACCCACAACAGCCACACCTTCAAACTGAATTTTATGTAAAGAAAATATGTCAGCTCGATTAGCTCACATAGTATGGATTTGTAAAAAGTGGAATATCAAATAAGAAAACAAAGAGCAGATCCGCTATTGTCTGTACCATCATATTGCTTAATGCTCTGACTACGATGACCATGTATATGACCTCTTTCGAGATAAGCTTACTATTGGGCAGCGGACAGCTCCAATACTGATCTAAACCGTTGATGTGTTATAGCGTGCGCTAAACGTAAACAACTGGAGCACCCGCTACTTTGTTTATTAACCTAGGGATCCATTTTCCCTAATACTTCTTTCCTGAAGAAGATAACAGGAAATGACAGGCCTGGGCAGTTTGGGAAAACCGACAAGATGCCTGGTGATGTGGCTCAACAAGGTGTTGAAGACGTCTGTGTTTGTGTTTCCTCCATTCCCACTTTGATGTCTGAGTAGTCAACCGAGAGGGTGTTTCGGACGAATAATAAAAGAGATATAATGTAAACCTATGTCAGGCTTGGTGTGCTAAATGAAGCGCTTATTGCCTTGCAACGGCTGCCATCTGAGCTGTTAATCAGATTAAGTTCCACTACGACATAGTTTTTGTTCCCAGCTGAATTGGCGAAATGGTCGATCTTATAACAGAGATGATGTAATATTGACAATTAAAGACATTTTAGCCGCCCACATGTAGTTAGCTCAGGCGATATTTAATCCGAAGAATTTACTTAATACAACAAAAACGTTTGTAACTAAAACAATATGCAGGTGTCATCTCCTTGTTATGGATCACCCAGAGTTATGCCGTTAGTCTTGTAATAAAAGGGTTGAGTTTCACTGTCTGCAGTCGCGACTAGTGTCCAAGCTGGAATGACCTTTTTTTCCTTTTGTTTGTATGTGAGTACTACATTGTCGATTTCCCCGCAAATCATCATCGGAAAGGCAGGAACGAACAACACAGCACACCACTTGGGCCCACAGAAGCCAACTCAGGCGAAAATGATTCCCCATCTGGCACGACCCTGCAGGGCAGATCCGTATATCTTATGATATCCACATTGTCGGATATCTAAACATGCACACAGATACAGACATTCCCATTAATCACCCTATTAACAACAGTGCCACCAAAATACTGGCCGCCGTCGTATAAATGAAATATTCTTGAATAAGGTGTACAAGACCAATCAAATAAATAAATAAATATTAACAACAGTTTTCACATTTTATCAGGACTTTTACGCCTCACAATTCATTTTCCGTGGATAGGCTTCCTCAGCCATCTGCTGAAACTGGAACATTGTCCATACCATCGACTTAATCGTGATTCTCTTTCAACATATCCAAGAAATTGGAACTGTCGTAGCTACGATACTCTATGTTTACATAATACGATAGTATGAAGCTGTGACAGCAGATAAAACTGTGATGTTGAAATACCAGGTTGTTTCAAAGCATGTACATTCCCTCGTCATCTGATTGCGTGTGGTTCAATACTGGGTATCATGCGTAGATTATCAGATAAAACTGCCCATTATCTAGATCTCCATTAATTGTATAGTTCGCGATCCTGGTCAGAATACCTCCTCCTGACATGATATTTTACATTACTTTAACCTTGCTCACCATATTGTCATCCTTGGTTCATCACACTGTCATCCTCTCTGTTTCATTCAGACCTGTCACAAAGGTCTTTCTGGATCGATCATTTATCACAATTAAAAAATGACTTGGTGCTAAAGCCTGCACTGATTCATCTCAAAGGGCAGCTTCGATTTTTCAATTATGTATAATTTTCATAAATTATGAAAAAATTACGTTAACTCTCCCAAACAATTTACACAAACAGATCAATTGGCGTTGATTAAACAATACAAAACATGAAAGTGACGGTTGTCGGAAAAGTTTCCTTGCACTGCATTTGTATAATGGCCCGACAGACAAGTGCGTTATAATATATGAATCCGCGTGACTATATTAGACCCTGTCGACATCTGACATTAGCTTTTGGATGGCCGACCGAATGAGGAACCTGCAGGGAAGTATAGATCTATAGTCGACAGATAGCGGCTTACTGGTCGAGAACAATGTAAGGACTCCCCAGGAGGTAATATTGATCTTTACGAATAAGTCATGTCCGTTAAAACGATCGCGTTGATCGACCGCGGAAACAAGGGCTTGTGTCTATTGGGCCTCGGTCGTAGCTAGATATATTGCACAGTAGAGGAATTCTGGCCAATAGCGATTTGCCAATTCTTCTTGCCCCTGTGGCGTTGAAATACTCACCGATTAACTGTAGTACTTGTGATAGTTTATTGCGGAAGGAAAACAACCAGTTTGTCACACATTAACTGTATTGGTTACTTGCAACTTGTCCATGTCTATTTCCAGTGTAAAAGGTTTGTTTGTTTGTTTAACTGACGCACAGATTTCACCGGGCTAAGGCGGCGATAATTTGAAAAACTTTCTATTTACGACGGGTTATCCATTCTTAGAGCGGTGGCTGTCAGTGTTGGGAGCTGATTAGTGGGGGCCACCAGAGTCGTGTAGCAGCAAGTTAGTGTGGTAGCATCGCTTCATCTGGTGTGTTGTGCATTCAGGCACACTGAGATTAGCTTTAAAGTAAACTGGCTACCTTGTTCAGAATGACTGGAACCCAGTGTCGCCCAGGTGCTGTATAGTTACCACAGATACACAAGTAGTTGGGAGGAGTCCCGATACACCGAACCGGTGACGGGAATAAAGTAAGGCAACGAAGGAATCGCCGCCATCAGCTGTGCTTGTAAGCGAATCGACTGGCTGCCGTCATACGCTAGGGTGTGAGCAACCTGCGCAGCGTTCGTGTTCATGAAAGTACCTTAGTGTAACCAACAGGGATTTCATTACGGCATTCTGGGATACCGATGTTCAAAAGTTGTTAGGTAAGTAGGCAATACCTGCATGTGATGTTTACCGTTATGTTGTCTAATGAGAAAAACAGACCGTAAGATAATATAGGTGGTGAACACACCCTGTTGAGTGTGAGACAATGAGAACTGAGTACATACGTACTCTTTCTGGAAACAACTTACTTCTTAACAAGAGTTCTGTAAGCTTTTAATACAGTCTTCATGCAATACAAATAACGATATGTAGATGACAGTTTTAGTGCCTCTGTATATACATACCTATAGATCTAAACCGATGATATTCTGAAAATAATTGTTTTCTTAAACGACGTGTGTTTCCCTTACATTATGCAAAAATACCGTACTTCTTTAACAAGCCCTCTGCAGCTGTTTAATACAGCTTCCATACAATACAAACAGGGGTCTCTAGAGACCTATCTTAGTGCGTAGGACTATATATACACACCCATACAAACCAACGGTGTTCTAATAAATCTTTTTTTTAAAGGAGTCACATTAATGATGAGTTCATCGTTGATGTCAGTGAGGCTTTTCCTTGCAAACGTTATATTCTTCAACATATAAGTGCCACACACCTCTCTGCCGGACGTGAATATGTTCTTTTTGCAACGACTTGTGGTAAGATATTCTCCCTTTTTGCCAAAGGGAATGTGAGTACCTGGATAAACAAAGGCATATCATTTTGATATGCTGACTTATGTGATATGAACAAACTCATAATAGTGATAAAATCTTCAACATTTGTGGTTATACGTTGACTAAACAAATACACACACGTTACATAAAGCTCTGATTCTTGGCTATGCATCAGAGATACTTCCAACTATCTCCACATGTTACAGCCGTCTGCATATACCTCAAGGCCTGCAGGTACAACCTTAGCATTTGCCTCTCTCTGGCAGGATTTTACTCACATATACATGTGCTGTTTTGCACACATTGAATTACTATCGTTTGCAGATATTCCATGCAATCTATAATTCAAAAACGGCATGGTGGACAGGAACTAACAGACACTATTTCTTCAGCCAACATTTTTTATTGATGTTTTATGCGCTAGCAAAGATTATAGCCTCTCTCCTCTTGATTGTAATGTCACGGCGTGGGTTTAAGTACTATAGCCATGGTGTAAAATATAACAGGGGCCGTCTTTTCTTGACGTAAGTTAATACTTGAAACCTTATAGCATACATATATCCATAGGAGATGCATCTTATGAAGATGGGCTTCCTCCCTGGCCTTGTAATAAGAGTATACGACCATCAAGGGGCACCAGCGTGTACATATGTGTTACCCAAGTCATACGCACTGCTCTTCGCTGAGTAGTGTCCAAATGGAAACTGTTAGTGTAGGTAATAGTTTTATTACCAACAGCTCGCTCGCCACGTGTCTTCCGATTGAAAGACCTTTATGAGTCTTTACAAGATTACCCACCCTATGGTCTCCTAACGGTTACCGGTGTTATATCTCTCGATAAACCTCTTGTCGTCTTTGAACCAAACTCACATAGCTTCGTGGGTATGAACTCTCCGCCATGTGTTTAGCGTTTATCATGTGGCTTTGATGGTCTTTGTGTTCAACTACGATTCCATGTTACGATACCATCATCAACATTTAATTAACACACAGCTGTAGACTGGTTACAAATATTTGGCATATTTGTAATGTGATTGCTAGGCCTGGTTAATTCAAATCTGGATTGTTCCGAATTTTTACCTTATTTATTTGGATTATCCGCTACAGACGAAGAGTTCGCCTGATTCCCAAAATTGATTACGATAGATCAATGAATAAAGTCAAGCAAATAATCATTACATACGTTTACTTGGCCCAAGCTTTCGGTCTAGCACACGTACCTTACTCAGTCCCACTGTGTGCCGTGGCTCATTTACTAAAAAATTCCGATGCTAATCCATTTCCATCACATTTGATTTCTGAATTTGAACATGAAACAGGCCAGTAAATCCCCATTATCATCAATAATTACTTCATATAGCGGAAGCCCAGTTTACACGACAGAGTTTGAATTTACATCCTGTTAATAATTTCCAACGTATCGGTCTTCCGGCATTTCGATCGCTTGTGTATATTCATGACAATAGTCAATTTAGCAGAATCTCCAGTAATATAAGTGGAATAATCAAGTCCATGAATTCTCCAGATATGTTTGACTCTTATTCCAGGTCTGCTTTAGTCTTGTTTCAACAATGGCACATTGTGAGTCATGTTCTGTAAATCAACAGATTTTTAAAATAAACATAACGGCCTTGAAATAGACGATAGTTCTATTTAAGAAAGTCGTTTAAACGAACATTAAAGCGTTTAGTTCAAGATCTATTTTCATTTGTTTTGTACAAAAGTAATTGCATGTCATGGGGTGAAACTGTACTCCAGGCGTATATGTTACGCCGTAAGGAAACGCACTTATGTATATCCTTGTGTTTTATAACGCCATACTCGAGACTCTTTCACCTAAATGATGGCGAGTAGTTAATGGGTGGAGAAAAGCGGTGTAACCCACCGGCAAATAACTGACGAACTTTTACACGTGTCACGCACTGATTTGCCGGCCATATCGGTGGAGCACTGGTGGCCTTCAGCGAACGTAAAGCTATACAAACGTCCTATACATTAATGTAATGATATCTATTTTTGCTGAGAATCTGATAATTCTCGTTCACATATAATTAGACATTCAGTGTGGAGAGTAAAACCAGAGCAGGGACGACAGTGTGACAGCTCGCAAATGGTCACACGTAACCGGTGAAATATACCTACTTTCCTCTGGCTACGTGACGTAAAAGCAGCTATTACCCTATGCGTTGTATATAAAAATGTTGTAATAACATATAATTAGACATTCAGTGTGGAGAGTAAAACCAGAGCATGGACGACAGTGTGACAGCTCGCAAATGGTCACACGTAACGGTGAAATATACCTACTTTCCTCTGGCTACGTGACGTAAAAGCAACTATTACCCTAGGCGTTGTATATAAAAATGTTGTATGGTTTTATGTAAAAATGACCAGTAAGGTGTCACTAACATACAGTATGATTTATTTATTTTATTTATTTGATTGGTGTTTTATGCCGTACTCAAGAATATTTCACTTATACGACGGCGGCCAGCATTATGGTGGGTGGAAACCGGGCAGAGCCCGGGGGAAACCCACGACCATCCGCAGGTTGATGCCAGATCTTCCCACGTACGGCCGGAGAGGAAGCTAGCACCATACAGTATGATGTTAAGTCCTGTGATATTTTGCTGTGTTATACAGGATGTCGTATCACCGATCAGTTCAGTTTTACATACATGTTTTTTCAATGAAGCAAACGTTTTTGATATATCGATTAGTGAACAGCTGGTGAGTTCAAGGGCATGAGTACGTGAGGCGTACACCTGTCGCTGAAGGCAATGTCGCTGTCACGGGAAAGGGCCGGTTATATGCCTTATCACAGGCTGTGTGTGTTAGCTAATGGTACTGAAAATGGCTAGTCGGGATTGTAGCGTTCTGCCTTTATGCATGAACAGTAGCATTTTATGAAAGGCTTGAGACCTGGTTTGAGTACACAGAAATGAAATGTGGCATTTTGGACAGATAAAGGACGCTGACGAGCTATGTTTGTCACGACTGCTCTATACATTGCTAGGACAGTCTCTCTGTCAGGATAATCCATGTACACGTTCAATATGACCGAATTCTGCTGTGACACCCCTGAGACTAAATAGAGAATCTTGTGTGGGACATTTTGTATTATAGTACAAAAGGAAGTCATGTGAAAACGCGAAGCGTGGTCAAGCAATGGTGGTGTGTTGCCTGAGAGTGTGCTTCAAGTATGTAGTTCAGAGAGGCTATACATGTTACGCTAGTGTGGCACATCTATTGGACTGATGATATACATATGTGAAAGTGATATAACGTACAGATCTGTGACATTATAATGTGACATTTCTGGGGCTCTTATGTAACCACCACCTGACATTACTGGGTTAACTAAGAATGTTACAGCTAGGACTATTATATTGTATATAATAGTTCCAATGTATGTACAACTGTTGCAATGAAACGCTTGTGACACTGGTCTCATTGGCAAAACCGTTGTTTTGGAGATGGACCCATATGTATTGAACTGGATGTTCAGCTAGCGGTGATAAACTATATGCTGGTATAGGCACTTGTGCTGCTGAGATTGCCGTACAAAGCTCCCTTGTATAGAGATGATCACTGGCATGATACATGGGGCATCCCTATGTTTGCCCTTGGACTGCCGTGACACCGCCGGTAATTACGGTTACTCGTCGCAGTATCTCGCGAGAAGCAATCGTTTTTTGACTGGACCTTCGTTATTATTACACGATGAAATCGACCTTAGCGACACTTACAGCGGGCAGACCTCAAATGTGTTTGGTGGTCAAGGGGAAACCGTGTCAGGTGCTCGTGTCAGTGAGTTAATTAGTGGCTTGTTATAAAATTGTTTCATGGCACAGCTGTGTAAGGCTGATGAGTGAGCTTGTGGTTTATAGTGTTGATCTAACTTACAACTGATTGTGTTGTTGCGTAGGAATTGGATGCAAACAAGTTCCGTCAGGTAAGATCAAAATATTTACTTTATTATTCCGTCTACTTCCATTGTTATCACCTGTTTATGGAATTTTGCCTAATGCATGAAAAAACGTTTATGGTGATCCAACGAGGTGTAGACCGGAATGCTATGTTGTTATCGACGCTATTATAGGTCACTTCGCCTTGTGACAGATGTATAAGTGCGCCTTGATGTACTTGATGTATACACAGCTATGAATGTGATTCGTATGGACATGTGTGATCACGTTACATATAGACGGGCAGACAGAGGGTACGTAATCACCCAACCTTTACGGTTTAATCAAAGGATAAAGGCCATACCTGCAATCAATACCAACCCCGTGGTTGTCAACACCAATATATACATTTAAACAGCATTTGTTTTCACAGTATATATTACCAACATTTATTTACGACACAACTCGGGTCGTGCTATTCCAAACACTTCATAAATGGTACTTATAGTTTATTTGTTTTAGCCTGTCGCCTTTAGTCAGTGACACGTAACAATACAAGCTCTACACATTGATATGTTGGACATCCATATCGTTACAAAAAATGCATTTAGAATACTTTTTCTACTTTATAATGTTAAATTCCATAAGCTTGGTTTCAAGCGGTTTCATAAGCGGCTAGTTGGCGTCGAAAGTGAGCTTGTGCAGTTTGACATTATGAATTAGAAAAGTGTTCTAACTTCATTTTCTTTGCAAGAACATGGACTTCCAACTTCTAGGTTAGAGCTACTGTTGTTACGTGCCACTGACTAAAGGCAATTGTGGCAGCCAGTATGACTGACCTTACAGACAGCTGAATATAGGCGCCTCGCTTAAAGAAATAGAGTACATACATACATACAAACCTACATGTGTACATGCGTACATATGTACGACACAACAGCTGTGAAATCGTCGATACGTTGAGACTTTCTTCCTATATTGATGACAGAATATGTAATTCATCCTTATACATAGAAAGTAATTTACGGTTTATCTGGTTTTTTAATGATGTTTTATTAATCACTCCTCGAAATGAGAATGTAATATCATGTACGCTGTTCAGTTTCTATCGATACCCTGCGGTTAGTTATGGGCGCTGTTACAGATGGGACGGGCTTAATAGCCATATACTATGTGCCCATTCCCTACATCGCTGCAAATGACCGGGTCATTAGACTTCCTAATTATCAGGAAGTTCTGTATCTAGGCAATCAGCATGTTCGATCTAGCAGGCAATATGCCAGTGCCGGACGATAATATTCACCCCGCGATACCCATCAGCCCAAATAATTATCTTTATAAGATATGTTCAAAGAGCACGGTGTGCAATGCCAGGAGCAGAGACCAAATCTGTGCATGTGGTCACTGATTGTGTTCTGTACATTAGCACAAGCAGAAATGTGAACAAATCTCTGCCATCAATGCTTGGGTTCTCTACTGGTTACCATAAGCAGAGATCAATATGCACAGTCGCCACTTGGATTCCATTCGTTACCACTAGCAGAGATAGAATGTGTACAGTCACCGCTTGGGCTCTGTTCGTTACCACTAGCAGAGATAGAATGTGTACAGTCACCGCTTGGGCTCTGTTCGTTACCACTAGCAGAGATAGAATGTGTACAGTCACCGCTTGGGCTCCGTTCGTTACCACAAGCTGAGCCCAAATGTGTACAATCACCGTTTAGGTTCTGTTCGTTACCACTAGCTGAGCCCAAGTGTGTATGATCACAGTTTGGGTTCTGTTCGTTACCACTGGCTGAGCCCAGATATGTATGATCACCGCTTAGGTTCTGTTCGTTACCACTAGCTGAGCCCAAATGTGTATGATCACCGCTTGAGTTCTGTTCGTTACCACTAGCAAAGACTAAATCTGTATGGTCGCAGCTTGGGTTCTGTTCGTTACCACAACTTCAGACCTACCAATTAACGCAAAGAGAAAAGAATAATTTCTTCAAGCATTATTAAATTTTGTTTAGCTGTTAGACCACGAGATTTTTCTAGTACTTTCTGTGACAATTGTAACATGGAGCAATATTTTTTAGCAAAATACAGCGCAGTCAGAAATGTATAAAAGTGTCAGTATGTTACGTTTAGGTTATTTGATATTCATTATATAATCACGTCAAGTGTTGCTTTGTCTTTGTCACACATTCCAAACTTTTTCGGGAATATACACAAATGATAGCATATCATCTGCGCCAGAGGTTTTTTCTGGTCAATAATAGTATAGATGAGGAGACAGAGAGAGAACTGGAGTACAATTTGGATATCGTGGATTTATTATTGGGAAGGGGTAATAGGAATTCTGCATCCTGACATTTGGGAAATGTCAGTAGAACACTTGGTTGAATTCTACCCGTATACATCTGTGTCATGTATAGACAACAATGATAGTAATGGTCACCTTACGTGCTACTGTAGGAAACTCTTCTAAGGCGAGACCACGCTTGAAGAATACCTCACAGAATCAAAGATGAGGAATTATTTCTTCGTCGCACTACCCAATTACTGCTGACATGTTGCAATGATACCTCACACAATACCTTGTGTGATTTCAGTGACTTGCAAACAACCTTACGGCGTAAGTCGAATATCTATGATAATATCAAACAACTGTATTACAGAATGCGATAGGCAAAAAGTCTAAGTATAAGATGTATATCTGCGCCGTCAGGAGGTTTATTTGGGGATGGCACCGGTAGGTGTGCGGGGTTTTGTCTGGCACCCGACGATGGCACGGGGTTTTGTCTAGCACCTGGCGAGGGCGCGAGGTTTTGTTGGCATCTGATGAGGTTACGAGGATTTTGCCTGGTAGTGCTTACTTCGGGATCTGTCCGTTTTCTCCCACCCATAATCCCAACAGACATTATATACGGGAAGTATTACATTCAGGATAAGGATAAGTCTCAAGTGAATGTTGCATATATACTGGCATATTTTCCCCTCTGAAAACAATTTGTATGTTGTCTTTGGGCCTATATACAGTATGTTTTATCGAGATCCACCCACTCAAAGCATAGCCTCAGATTCATCTAAACAAAGGCGGAAATAAATCCGTGCACTTAAGAATGTACAAACTATATAAAATACAGGTGATACAAGGTACACTGCTTTGTTAAGATTGTGTGTGTATGTGTGTGTGTGAATTGTGAATATGTCTTGACAGATGTGCATGTAGCAATTTGTTACAGTATATGAGAGTTACTCATTCAGAAAAAAATCAATGCGGGTTGCATATTTAGGCGCTGCATTTTGTCATCACGCAAAAGAGCGCTGAGAGTGAGTGGCACGAAATGATAAATGTATAGTATGACCTAAAATAAATTGCTTGAGGGCTGAGGTAAAGCTGAAACACCCCAATATACGTAACGTTAACAAAAAACATGCAGTGAGGGATTTTTCTTATTTCGCCTTTTTTCTAATTCCATGCATTCCTGGCAGATGAAATTGTTCGTATGAGGTTAATCCGCTTTGTCCACGTGTTCTTGTTCTACATATTAACATGCACAACGTCCATTATTGTTTCGTGTCGGTGCAGTACTCGACAATCTAAAACGCTTTGGAAATCTGTGAGCTATCTTAGATCTCACATTGATTGAAATCAGCAATTAGCCATTTTGAAGTACTTAGTATATTCTCCCAATGACTGTATAACATCATAAATAAGTGAAGAAAGTCTGACATTCTTACACCACTCGTAAACTATAAAAGGACGCTGCAAGTCGATAAGCGCAACACCCATTTCCAAAACAACCTACCGCACCAGCTCCAAAATGAATGTGTTAAAAGAAATATTACATATACAGTAAATAAAACATGTAGCATTCAAGATCGGAGCAGTCAACAGTTTTCCACGATGCAGGGAGGACATATTCTAGGCATGACACCCAATTTAAATTTCAGACTCGCAGTCCGTGAATAATTTCCACGCTGATAGCTGTATAGATATAGGTATCTATACACAGTTTTGATTGCAACTGTTCGTAAAAGCAGGATGTAGATGTAACAAACATGAATCCGTAAAAAGCACATGGCCTCGTATTAAGTGGAATATGATAGAACTATAAAGTAGATCGCCAGAGGTCTCGAACTTTCTATAGTTTGCCAACGTCAGTGTTAAAAGGCTAACAAAAGACTAATTTACACAGTCTCTTCTTCTAGGCACAGGGGGCCTCCGTGGCTCAGTTGCTTAGCGCGCTAGCGCACTGTAATGACACAGAAGCCTCTCACCAATATGGCCGCTCTGAGTTCAACTCCAGCTCATACTGGATTCCTCTCCGGCCGTAAGTGAGAGGGTTTGCCAGAAACCTGCGGATGGTCGTGGGTTTCCCCCAATAATGCTGGCCGCCGTTGTATAAGTGAAATATTCTTGAGTACGCGCGTAAAACATTAATCAAATAAATAAATAAATCAAATCTTTTAGGCACATTGTTATTGATAGTATTTATATATAGAATAATTCTTAGAAACGGGACATGTCGAATGCCAGGCATCAATTCAATGTCAAGCCGAGCACTTAGGTGCGTTTCCAATGACGGTGGGGTCTCTAGGCTGATATTGGATAAGATTTTCAGCTCAAATCCGGTTTAAGCTTAAACAGGCGTTTTTGAAGTACATTAAATGGGCACTCACATCTTTCCGATATTTGGATCTCCGTAAAACCCAATTGGTACTAGATCTAAAAAAACACACGGTTCTAGTATTATATTATATGCTTAAATTGCCTCTTCTTTTTCGACATTTACAAAGCCTTATTGACACAATTCAGATAAAATAAGTTGACCAAGTTTGCAAATTGTAACACTCTCAAGGGAATTTTGATTAAAGGTAAAAGGAACAAGGGGAAAAGAATATGATGCATATCCTAGCTGCTTATAGTTATTTTTCGTTAAGGGTATAGCCGATTAGTCAGCTGCTCTGTTCGGTTGAGAACCACGGCTTGTGGAAATGTTTTCAGAGATCAGAGAAAGAAGAAAAAAAGTGTTGTTGGGCTGCTTGTGTAAGAGGAAAGAAAAGGACCAACTGTTGGTGAAGTGTTCGTAATGGCTCAGTGTGCAGCGTCACAACCTTCCTTCACATATATCCGCTTACACGAAAAAAGCCTTATCAACAACTAACCTGATGGCAAAACCTTTTAAGCCCGCTGACTTGTTTAGGAGGGGAGGGGCTTATGGGCTGCACGCGTCAAGCTCTTAAACTCGGAACTTGCACATCACGAGATCCATTTGCTGATGTGCGTTTGCAACGGAGTCTTCATCTTGGCCCACTGAACAGTAATTTATCTCGGAAACCCAAGAGTCTGCTTTGAGGGTGACCAGATAGTGTATCCAAGCCTTATTAAATTATCTCCAAGTCCGAAAGTGCTCAAATTAATTGTTTTGAATGTGAATTAGTGACATTTATCTGGATTCAGTTGGAGAGGAAAGTACAGGGATAAGATTAACTGCTGACATTGCCATCGGGTTTTAAAGGCACGAATCAGACCGGCCAATATATTGTTGCCAAATTACCCTAAAATGGATTTGAATCCATTTCATTCCCAAAATTGCGGATTCACTGCAGTGTCAAGATTACTTCGTTTATATTACGCCAGTGTATTGCTGCAGGCCTGGTGCAGTACCGGCAGTGCTACTTTACAGCATGGTTAGATATGCCCAATGCCCCAAACATGACCGAAACAATCAGTTTTCACACTACTTATAATGAGCATTAATCGAGGAAGTAGAGGTGTTCCAATTTTTTTACTTCTTTCCTTTCTTGGTTGAACATGGATTTGCCTTTTACAAAATGACCATTTGGGAGCATCGTAAGTTATTTTCTTATCTAATCATTTCGTGCAGAATTAAACTAGAAGAAGTTATTTTCAAATGTATGAATTGATCCATTTGTTTATGGACGATAGGCTGTCCAGGATGGCTGTTTCCCACCCATTAATATATCAGCCCTTGATGCCAGTATCATTATAATATATTTCTTCTTTATAATGTAGTCATTCTTCTGTGGAAAAGCGGAAGTAGTAGACATCACAAAACTGGAACCAGTTTGACAATGGAACTGATTCGCTCGCAAGCAGATTTGCATATTTAATAGTAGAAAAAGAGACAGTCCCACAGTAAATAAATAAATGAAATGCTGGAAACACTTAGAGAGCAGTAATGGGCAACAGTTCAAAACATGTGGTTGTTTTCGCATCGTTTGAGACGTTTTGAAACCTGCCTGCAAAGAAGAAACGAGCCACGGTGTCCCATGCGAGTGACAAATAGTCCTACCGGAAATTGACAAACCTCTCGAGATTGTTTGGTCGAGTAACGAACGGCAGGATCGAACTTGACTTCAAAGGTGGCTACACCCCCCGCCGACAGTTTGGTCAGATAAGTTGCAAGCAGTGGACGAGATATTTATTAGCCCCAGTGTGTAATTCATTTGACGCTTCAGAATATAACTTACTAAGCACTCTTCACGACAAGTTACATATTGACAGTGTTGTCCAATCTCAGTAAAAGCCAATATTGGAAGGTCAAGGTCAATCTGCGCATTACCTCTTCAGAGACAATGGATTTCTCGTTTGTGGGAAGCGGCCATCGCCTATTAAGCTAATAAAGAGACTGTGCTGTGTAGTAATGAATTCTCGTTTCTCGGTGGCAAATGAATCGTTATCGGACAGTTAGTGGAAGAGAGCACTTCATCGAGACCGTTTTTTTCTGGAACTCACTGAGGAAATACCGTGCTAAAAGATGACCTCCAATTATCTTAAAACCACTCTCCAATTAGGTAGAAAGTCAGCATCACGCGCGAAATTCCAGGGGTTCAAGTCAGGTACAGGTCATACTGGTAATTAAGACTTTACAATCTGTCATTCGGATATGTTTCCATTTGATGCCCAGTGTAAGAGAATAGGAGGCGCATCAATTGCTCCTATATCAGTATGCTGGGCTGTCCTATACCGTTTCTTCAGTATGGTTTTCCGGTGAGGCAGCAAATGTTTGCACTCTGAGACACGCCTTCTACAAGGTACACCGTCATGAAAGACAGAGTATCTGAATAATATTGAAAGTGATATTAAACACCAAACAAGAGATGCCAATGTCTGCCTTCTTCCCTTGAGAATTCGCCTAACAGAAAATTCATATGAAGCAAATCTCTAAGATAAGTGTCGTTCGTGTTTTATTTCCGGAAAAAAGTTAGATTTGTAGGTCGTCAAAAAATTTCAGCGAAGGGAAATCGATTTTACCAGACATGTATAGATAGATTCCAATAGTGACAACGTCTTTAATCATTGCGGTTGTTGGATCTTTCCTGAAAGATTGGACCTTAAATTGTTTAGCCCCACTACTGTGGTCTGTTACCGGATAACCAGCATCCGGAAAGTCAATGCAGGAAGCCAGTAACGGAGACTTATTTTGCTGTGACGCTGTCCTTGGTTATAGGTCTGTAAAGAAACTTTGAACTAACACCTTTAGATTTTCATGGACAGTAATCAAGTGATCATATTTACTATCTTTTGCAAAAAAAAAAAAATTACAAACACAACGGCCTCAGTTCCTGATGGAAAATAATTATTACTAATATCTCATCTTCTATACTGAGGAGTGATTACAATCGTTTATTTATTTGATTTGATTGGTGTTTTACGCCGCACTCAAGAATATTTCACTTATACGACGGCGGCCAGCATTATGGTGGGTGGAAACCGGGCAGAGCCCGCGGGGAAACCCACGACCATTCGCAGGTTGATGCCAGATCTTCCCACGTACGGCCGGAGAGGAAGCTAGCACCATACAGCAACAGACTGCTAACAGACCTTCCCACGTACGGGGTCAATCGTTTAAATTCCCTGTAACACATACATGTAGTATACAGATAATTATCAATCTTTAATATTGTATGACGGACGTTCGGATATAAGAAAACACTGTTACAAAATTCGACAGAGTAAGACATGTTGTGCGGATAAATCACCGGTTTGCTTACGTAACCAACAGTACAAGAGTTGAAAATGAGAGACTTGTAGTATCAGAATCTATAGGCTTGGTTTCTGCGATTCGAAGGCGGTCCAAGCGTACCATCCGGCAGATATATCGCGTCAAAGAACGTACGCCATGTACTACCGGGAGGGACGTGGGGATACATTGGTGCTGGCAGCTAGAAGGCAAGGGATGAAGAAAGAAACATCTGTGAGAGTCACGCTCATTTATGTTATGTATGGAAACGTGTATATTCTACCATACGGCATGACGGCAGGCATAAATCAACAGTCTGGGTCGAGATTTCCTATATGTAATATTTTTGTTCCAAGAAATGAGCGATCTGCATTTCCTTTGGCTTGCTAGAATACCACGGCAGTAAAAGCAAAATCCGTGTATTTTTCACTAGACCACCTTCTATTGGACGAATGTCTTTTCTGTTTTAACAGTTGGTTTCTCTAAACACGTGCTTTACCTCAGCTGTGTTTATTTACTGGATCAGGTTTATTTTCTCGTGGAAAGCGTGTAACCGTGACAGATTGTCGAATTTACCAGAGACTTCGTTTATGTAGAAATAACGTTCGCTCAGTGTAAGTTTGACAAGATTGCCTTTTTTATATAGATAGATCACTATACTGCTATAGCCCGTTACGTTGGATAGAAGTTATTACCGGGAGGAAATCATTATTACAACATGCCAGGACTGGCCCTGTTATCCCCTGGCCTGCTGGACTAATTCCAGCTATAGAACAGCGCTATCAGTCATCGTCCACCCTTCCTTCGCTTACGTCTAATCAAGATTACTCTTCCGTGGATTACGCCCAAGCAGATTGCGGAAGATCGAGGTAATAAGAAAGGATTCTATTTGCGAAACTGACAAAATGCCACCCACGACATCTGTGAAGACTTGTCGCATTTTCCTGAACAAGAAACAAGCATACGACCACGCTCCGGGGGTCAGTACTTCATCCGTGCACGATTACCACACGCGCATCATATACCCACTGTATGCCGTCTACTTGACAGGGTTTATGACGTCAAGTTGTTCGAAACGCAGTCCATTCACAAGCCATAGCAACATAAAGGATATTTAATATACTACGTAAGGTGGGAAACTGCACGACTTGATCAGCTGACAAACTCACAAATTTTGATGCCAGTCAAAGAAAATATACATCCCAGTCATCCAAAGCTCCCTGGTTTTAGGAATAAACGATGTTTCTGGTCTGAAGAGATGAGCCAGTCGAACCCGGATTCGAACCGACGTACTGCGCATTTTTCAAGATGAGGTGGGTGGGGGTGGGGATGGGGATGGGGAATTGAAACACATTGCCAAAAATTGGACCACGTGCATGGGCACTACTTTCTTAGAACTCTAGTTTACTGTGTGTAACATTGTAGTCTTGCAGAAAAGTGGTGAATTTCCATCATGCTCACTCTGTCTCACGTCAGTCCAGCTGTGTTGGCTGTCAGTAGAGAAGACAATGGCTGGACGAAGGTGATGTCCGCTAGAACTACCAAATTGGAATTTCCACCGGGTAATTGTCTTACCAGACATGAATCAAGCGGAGGCCTTAGGCGAAAACGGCCAGTGATATTGGCTATGATAAAATGTCATAGATTACACTGTGTTGGTGAAACTAATTCATCACAGTTAACCGGTACTACAGGAACGATCGTTTAGATCACAGACATAGCAAACAGTATCTACAACATGCATTTAAAGTAGCAATGTCTCCGTCCGTATATGAATATACTTAACGGGGACTTTTGTGTGTCTTCTGCTGGACAAGTGTTGTACTTACTATCAGGATAGAGTTACCTTTTATCCATGTATACATGCTTATCTGTGTTATATACTACAGAAACAATTCTCGACAAGATACATGTGCCACACTGAAGCTGCACAATTGAATATTTAATAACATACATGTATCTAGACGACACTTATATATGATTAGTTGTTATACATGAGGGTTGGGATTAAAAATGTCATTATCATGCACGATAACTGTGTCCTTTGTTGGGAGTCTTCAGTCTTGAAGGGTAAAGGGAATGTTTCTGTTTCATTACTATGCATATAACAGAGTAAGCAACTCTGAGAATGAGAATCTGTCACGCTGATATCATGTTGCTGAACGTACCGCTCCAGTTTTTCTCAGAGAAAGAGAGAGCTGTGTGTGTTACAGTGTGGTCGTCAGGATCCACACGAATCCGTCTACCGACGTGCAGAGTGAAGACATGGATTTATTACGTTCGACACACGCCAGTCGTTGACACGTGAACCATGCGGTAAGCTAGCGATAACCACCACCATTATTGCCAATTTATTACACGTAATTGGATTGAGACAAAAAATTGAGCGCACTCCCTTATCTACAGACATCAATACGCATAAGAGAAAACTGTTCTTAAGTGTTATCTTGGTATATCGTGAAAAAAGGCAACCCTCCAGTCGCAGCTATCCGAGACAAAGTGTTCACGCAACGGAACAAACGACGTCATCCAAAACGTTTCAGCAGCGTCCACAAAAAGACCCACAGCTTGTGCTACCCAGATAATACCGTAATAATAGCAACATGAATGGACAAGACAGGAATCTGTAACTTGAGTCACTTTGTAGTATATATAGCCATGACTTGCTGCGTTCTGATATAAGATAAAGTACTCTTTGGAATTCAGGCCTGAAAAAAAAAGAACACTATTAACGACAGTATGAAGGAGGGTATACCGAATTCCATATCATATTCCATCCTGAAAGAGTTATCAAGGGTAATGTGTATACACTTATCACGCGCACGTTAAGCATCTGCTCATACATTTTAGGAGGCTTTCTTTTTTTTCAACATAAAATATGTAACCTCTCCTTGCATCTTTTCCGGAGTTTAACATGGAAAACGCTCAAAGTTGCCTTAGTTTGATGGCAAGCTTTCAACATATCTTTCCCAAAAATATATTACATACAGTTTAATTTGATTTTAATAATTATTAATATTTAATTATTTGGTTGTTGATTAACACCATGCTTAAGAACTTTTTCGGCACTTACGCGATTGCGATCATTTTTATAGGTGGAAATCCTGGCCAATCAAATGATGGATCATGCGATTGAAATTCAAAATTGTGGAGCCTATCACACTGGTGAAAGGAACAGCTTCCTTGGGAAAAAAAGACGGACTTTTAAACTATCACTGTTAGCACTGCTTTGGTTTTTACTCTTTATGCTGGTATTATTGCATAAATTAGAATTCTGCTGGTTGACTAAGCATCTCCGAAGACTGGTCCCTTTGTACCGTTTTAATATGAGTGTATATAAAATGTGACGATAACACTGCATTTTTAGTTTAATGTTAAACCAGTGACATCACTGCACGTTTTTACTCAATTTTCCTTAAACCATAGCGACAAGGCTCCCCCACGTTGTTGTTTGTGAAACATTTGCACGATAAGTTAGAATAAAATCTCAACTGAGGTAAATTGCTAAGTCCGGATTTCAACAGTAACATGTGCTACCAGTTATCACACTGTTGTCACTGCTCTTGATTACTCCCGAATGTGTATTCTTCAACATCAATGACCTCGTACTACTCGATAAGCATGAAAGAAGCATTTCTTTAGCCACAAATTCTTCTGTTATCTCTGAGGGATTGAATTTAATTTGGTAAATCATCAGTATACACGCCCATGACGTTGTTGCAAGGGTCGAACTGTGCTAAGTGCAGGCATGCCCTGCTAGTCTATAATTAAACCCAAACTGGGGTTAACGTAGATAAACATTTCCCTGAAAATAGAAACGCTGAATTTTAGTTTTTAGCACTGGCACCTAAGCTACAGACGTCTCTGGCCAAAACAGGTGTAGAACTCGACAAAAGGGCATGCATGAAACATATTCAGCGCATGCCTGCCAAAAACTCAGCGTTTATTGGGACACCATGAATTAACAGCTTAAAAATATGTAGTTCTTTTTTTTTTCAAAAATGGAAAAGAATATCTCGAGTTTGACAACTGTACAATTTAAATGAGTTAAGAGTGCGATCCTAAGTCATAAGTGGCCGTCAGTGTGTTGCTTTGATTGCCAGTCCTGTGTGGGGGCTTGCACCCACAGCGTTTAGCGGTAGGTATAGGATTCTCCTATGAGATTCCTTCCATCTACAAGTGGCCGGTTACCCATGTTTATTCACGTTTACCTGCGAAAGAAATCAAGACCTTGTCATGGGAGATAGATAGGAAACGGCGTTATCGCCTGACAAGTTGCCTCGTTTCTCAATTCCCACACTTGTATACAGGCTAATAAAACAGCAGAACTGTCCAATCCCTGATTTATTCCGCTCTCCGTTTGATGGTGTAGCCGTTATCCCGACAGACTCAGGCAGGCAAGCACCTATACTTTACCTCCCTCCGAGTGAAGCAGCTCGAAAAAGAACCGCTGGCAACAGCGACTCACACCGATATTTCCTCCAGCCCTTTACAACAGAATGATGTAGCCCCCTTCAGAAACGAATGGATCATGGTACTTGAAAATTTACCTGATATAATCAGTCAATCAGCATGTACATGTATATAAAGGTGTGTCAAATCGCCAAGGAATACTCAGTAAGAGCTAAAAACCGACAATATGCACTTGTGCGTGTGAGCATTCATTGTTTTTACCTTGGTTTTTTACCTTACAGTGACCATAATATTGAGGGTTTCCTTTCAAAATCCATCATCAGTGAACCTGCCACTTTATCCTGTTATGGAAATTAACAAAATGTTTGCAAAATGTAAGTTGTATTTCATTTTCAATGCAGATTAACCGTACATGAAGAGGTGAACAAAGATTATGTTCTTATGCCAAATGAAGAAAATTATACCCCGGCATTTTTTGTTAGCCAGTTTTGCCCCACAAAATGAAAGTTGAAAATTTGTTTGTTCTCTTATATGTTTTTACACATGATAATCGACACATTAAGAAATAAAACCAAAGTGTTTTATGGTTAAGCAAGCTGTAATAAAGGTAGGACCAAATTCAAAACGAGGCAGGCGTAAGGTATCAGTCCAGCTCTGGGAAATTATTTTCCAACCACAACAACATACTATATCTGGCTGCTCTGCTCACCTGTGACCACATCCTCAACCCCACGTTGAACATGTCAGTGTTTGCAACATGATTTAAAAGCTTATTTTCAGACCTTATGGGTTAAAATTGGCTCCAAAATACAAACGAGTGTCATGTGAAAACAAAATTGTTCCAGTTTGAATTTCCTGTCACCTGAAATGCTCGTTGCTCAAGCTGAAAACAGGGTATCATTCATTTGCGGACTTAAGGACAACGGGCTTATGGTCGGTTGTGTGAAGCCGTAAATATTCTTTCGTCTATATAAATCTGCCGCCCCCTCCCTCCCTGCTGTTACCTGTAATATTCGGGATGTTTGTATCAGAATTAACACCTGCCTTCCGTTTCCACATGTTTTCATGTGTTTGGCAATGCTACATCATCCACCACTATAATTTACCTGGCATTTAAAAAACCCTTGTCCGGAAGCAACTTTAATTGTGAATACGGTACAATTTTCAATGTAGCCTTTGGCTCTCTTTGCTAAGTTGATATACTATCTCATGCGTATCTACTTCAGACTGCAGACGTATCTTCTGGCAACAAGAAGTGCGCAATTTCATTCAAACAAGCGCATGTACACGGGCAACAGGTAAAGTTGTATGTTTTTCACTTATTGCTTCGAGTACTTTCTACTTGTTTACGTTGCAAAAGGTATTGCAACAGTCAATGTGGGTTTGAAGAATGTTGGTTGGCAGAACTGACAGAGCGGAAAATAGACTTCTGCAGTTCTTATGATCTTCTTGAGTGACAGCCCAACATGTCCCTCTCAGCCTCCTGATTTCACCAAACCCCTTCCACCCTTTACAGATAGGGCTCTGGAGGATGAGGGTACAGGGGCACACGTAATTGACCAACAAACGATAAAATATTTAAGCTTGAGCCGCTGTGGGTTTAGTTTTTCCTTAAAATTTCTGATTTTCTGGACGTGTGGAAGCTATCTCATCAAGCACAAGTTTAACCCCTATTCACTGAACCCCTGCTAGCCGCTACCCGAGCGCTACCAGTGCTGAGAACTGATGCATACTAAGACTATTATGGTCACTTTATCCCTGGTTCAAGTCATCATACGCAATGACTACTGGCTTTAAGTCACTAGTGGAATTGAGGTACATTTATGTATTTAGTTATTTGTTGTTTAATGCTCAATACTCATGACTTTCTCTGCAGCAGTGGTTAGTGATTATTCATTTGATTGGTGTTTTACGCCTATCAGCATTATGGTGGTAGAGTCCGAGGGAATCCCACGACCCTCCGCAGGTTGCTGGATGACCTGTTTACGTACATGCGGGCAGGAAGCCAGCCATAGCTTGACTACCTGCTACCTGACAAACCTCTGACTTAAAGCCTCAGTCGATTAACTAACCAGATCTGCCCTTAGCCTGCAGCCCCATCGGTCGTGAGCCGACCAAAGGTGCCAGCTAGATCTATACTTGAACCCTTAAAACGAATAATTATTGAGCTAGCAAGTGTAGGAAAGGAGGTGTATCCTGAGCTACTACACATACCTAAATTATTCTGCTGTGTTGAGCCTCTTCTGTTTCCTTAAGCAAATGTAAGACAAATATTCATCACTCAGGAGGCAAGGTTCGAACCTTGATGTTGGTACAAGTTCTCATGCGTTATAAGTTGCATAGGATTTTCCAAAACCAGTAAATGTTTTAGTATACATCCAAATAATCCTTAATCCATTGTCCATCCTTATTCAATGCAAAGCCAGTGCTTAACTATCGTTGTATTGTTAACTATTTGAAAAAATCGAATACAGTTATTCATTAATTCAGAGCTACGGTCATCATTGAAAACTGCTGACTGTTTCTCTGTGCATGATTTGTTCCTCATCTTGTACTTCATATCCTTTCTTAGTCCTGAATTTTTGTGTGAACGTTGTTTTGGAATTTAGTTTTGCGGTTATTCAGTATTGTTGACGGCTGGCACACGAATAAAACCACAAGGCTTGTATATATAATGGATAACAACTTCTCATTTAATAGTTTGTAAAGTTTCGATTCATCTTCTAACATCCAACAAGTGTGGATAGCGATGTAAGAATGTACATCGAAACGTTGGAAACTAACAAACCACAAGTTTTTATCCACATATAAACCCAGTGATGTCACTTTGTCAGCTGCTTTGGTTTACGAATGTCTGTTTTGGCGTTTATAGGACATTAGGAGAGAGTAGTGCAAGTGAGAGTCTGATATGGGCAGGTGCGAAGATAACTTGTTGAAAGATTATGAGCTGTAGATGGCACCTAACCTTGGCGATACAATGCCAACGTTACATAATTAAGTCGACCGTTTAACGTGGTTACTATAGATATTAGTTATTTTCCAATATTAACCTACCACTACATTTCTGTTGCCATTGTTTTTATATTTTTTTACTGCCATCTTTGGCAACTCACATAAATAACGGTATCACACTAAACCATCAGCGCAATTCTGCGAGGTGGTCTGTTGTGTTTTAGACATATGTTAAGAGTGGACCTACCTAGGTTTACCTGCAAATGGATATATCGGATAGCAGCACTTAACCACTGAACCTAACCTCACTCCAATTACAGGTGTAAGTTGTGGAGCGGTTCATCTCAGGTGTGGACAGCTTGACAAACAATTCATTCGCCCCAATCTGACAGATACAAACAAGGTGTCCATCCAGTCTGTCAGCCACACAGTGCTCTGCTCGTTATCTCGGGATGAGGGCTGCACTTCCGCTCCCGATTTGTGCTGGTAAAACTAGATATGTTGTGTTTGAAGTGTGACTACAGAAACAGGTCTCGCGTCAAGCAATCTGTTCTTTTGACAGGACTGCCTCATTTTGTCTTTGTCTAATTCTGTTGGAACGGAGTGAACCAAGAATCTGTCTGTCCGATGAATAAGTTAGCAGACTAAAGAAACATTGCACATGTGACTAGGAAGAAACACCATTCTCGAACGTTCTAGCGGTTGTATATAATAGTCAGAAAAATAACTAAATGGTAATCGAGTACAAAAAGTACAGAATCTACAATATTGTGAAATGAAAGCCAATTTCGCCAGATTTTGGAATTACGGATGAATTATTTCAAAATGTCGATCTGTAAATGGCCTATGTAAAGGATGCCAAATAAAGGCAGCAAACAGTAATGTGTATGCTACATAGACAGAAACGTACTCTGGTTAGTCATTTCTCGCTGTATTACCTCTGCCCCTCGCCCCTAACATCCTTCAAGAGCCTAAAGTTCTTTATGACCAGGTCACATCGTGCGGATGTATAATTCAGCTGTGCCGTATGTTGTTGGACTTTCACTTGTGGTTATCTCTGGCCGTAATTTAGACTTGCGGTCGTTACTTTTTATGGATCCTGCACCGCTTATGTCTGACGAATGATTAATGTATGTTTGTTTTGGCCGAGATGTTAACTGACCCACTGCATACGAGAAGTTTAGCCGACAGTCATGAATTATGCCTGTGGTCAAACAACCAAGTACATCTTACCATTGACCAGTGAATATCTGTTTGTGTAAGTCAATGAAATATTGTTTTCCCCACAAGGGATGTAAAAGCAGATGACAGAGCACCAAAGGTGAAAAGGTTGAAAGCGCTGGTCAGCGGATCCAAGCCTTTCCCAAGTGTACGTATGCCCGCTGGATTCAATCTGCCGTTTTAGCAGAATCTTGGCATACCACCGATTAACGGTTGATTGATTCGGTTATCGCCACACACTTATGTCGGGCCTAATTTTAAGCCGCCAATGAGCTTGTATTAAAGAAAGGCAGATATAAATTTGACTGCTAATGTGTGAGTTCGTGGACATCTTTGACACCCTACTCCATGGTTTAGCTGCAATATCCTTATGGAAATGATAGTTGTTAATGTCAACATTTTAGATATCTACTGTTTCTGTTATCTGCCATTAATTGTCATGTGGATCAGCCATGTAGCACCCTGAAACCACGGCTGTTCCAAAATAAGGTTTAAGACAGTCTAAATTCTGTTAAATGGGCTACTAAGACGTTGATACCTGTACTATACAGAGGGTATATTGAGAACATGAAATATAAAACATGAAACACTGGAGCACATTTAGTTGAAATTTATATGTGTGTAATATATGTGTAAAATGATAATGTAATACCTGCAGTTCAAAAGTACGTGCGTTCTCTAATAACAGTTATAGGCTCCGAAGAGTGCGCGTAGGGCTTGGCTATGACAACAACCTCAAATCCATAGGCTCCCTGAAAGTAAAATTCTGCAAATTAGGCATACATGATCACAGATGCTGCCGAAATTACAGTATAAGATATGATGAGCTCATTTTTGTCGAAAAAAAAATGGCATCATTATGTCATACTAAAAACGCACTGTCGGCGTATCTCTAACAGTGCATACATGTGAACATTTGCTATCATGGTGGAATTGCCTGCGTTGATTTAGTATGTACGCTTATGTAAAAAGCACATCGGTATGGTGTATATAAACCCAATGCTGAGCCCCACGAGATCTCGCTGTGTTTATCTGTATACCGGGCGGAGTCCTCAGGGCAACCACCTACACTTTGGTCCTTGTGTCTGGCAATTATTCAGGGAGAAGTTGGAGGGTTTCTCTCGGTTGGAGTGTTCTCTTTCTATGGCAAACAGCTGTAGCCGATTCTAGGTGAACATGCGGATATACAGACTAACTAACTACCGTGGTGTGTTCCAGCAGCCCATAATGAAGGCGAGCGCTTATTACCCTCTTGTCATCTTGTACTATATGATAAATAGGCCCGGCTGGTGGACTGTCTACCTGTCATGCCGTGTTACATACAGAATTGCAGATGACTGTATCACTACACAGTCAAGTTGTACCTATGCCAAACTAGGTCATTCAGTTGTTACCAAAATTTGTAATTGCTTTCGCTGCATTGGGACCAAATATAATTCATATTCGACAATAATTGTACATCATACAATAATAATAATAAGACAAAGTATGCAAAACCACACTGTTGTCTGCTGTTAACCTGCATTACACGGAACAACACCATCCCAAGATGTGGAGAAGAACACTCATATGTTTGAATGAATGAATGCTTGGGGTTTAATGTCATACATAACAATTTCAGTCATATGACGTCGAGGAGCCATTATTTGTGCGTACATATACTGTGTCTTGTTGTGGCAGGGCGAGTCCTTGTCGCCAAAGTGCTGCCGCCACTGAAGTATCATGCTGAAGACACCAGCCATAACGTACACGCCAGTCACATTATACAAACACCGAGCCAACCAGTCTTGTTTCCTTGTTCTAACCTCTCAGTGCTAAGCAGCAAGAAGTACTATTTTGAAAGTCTTCGATATGAACCGACTCGGGGTTGACGCCGTGTCTGCCGAGTTCGAGGCAGACACCATTAAGCCACCGAAGCGGTCCACTCGTATGTATGTACACGCATGCTGATTTTTACGCGACAACCCATCGAAACAGCGTGATGCTATATAAGCTGTGACAAACCACGTCGTTGTTTGCTGATATGTGAAAACCTATTAAAACAGGGTGGTCCTGTAAGTGGTGGACAACCTGATTATTGTTTGCTGTTTTCCAGCCACCAATCCATCAAGCATTGTCCCATGTATATACATGTATAAGTTGTGGACAACCACATCATTGTCTGCAGTCATCCAGCCACCAACCCGTCAAAACAGCATAGTGTATGCAGCCTATACCTACCAAGTTTTACCAATTCCTGCAAAGAATAGATGAGTATGCTGCAGGGCATGAGAATGCTTTATCACAGGAAGTCAATCTTCACTATTACTTGACCAGGCAGTCTCACGGGAGTAGTGAAATGACATGTACATGAACCAGTGAGAACTGTGGAATACAAGGCAGACCTTTGGCGCCGGACTGGATGGTCAAATCACCAAGAGGGTGTTAAATGTGAGATACCCAATCCGATTGGTCAAACAAGAACGTTTTATTTATACCATAGAGTATAGGTACACCTTTCTGCACGCTCTAAGAATCGTTTTCTCAGCTTACACCCAAGTCCAATGAAAATCACTACTTCAGTTAGGTACACTGAAATCTTATACAGCATGATATTAAATAAAGAACTAAAATCCTCAGTTTCAGTATAAGACGAATTTGCACTGTCATAAGTGGACGAACAGTTCAGCTGTTCTTCATTCCTTAATTTAGGCCTGGAATGCGCTGATTTGGTTAACTGCCTTCAGCAGAAGATCATAAATTGTGAGAACTAGTATATAATATATAACATAACATTGGCTATAAAACATCAAGAATAATAAACAATAAAAGGAAGTTGAAATTATCAACTTATTTGACATTATTATTCTCTCTCCACGACAGACCATTCGAATCTATTGTAGACTGAAGGCTGTAATCTCTGCATGAGAAATTTAAGGCAAAGTTTACCTACTTAAAATGAACCTGTGCTCTGTGCACTTATGTTTCATGAAGGAAATTTGAATTTCCTCTCACAAATTGACGGGGATTGAAAGTGACAACGGAAAATGCCTATATGTTGCCTACTTTTCCACCTTTCTCTTTGACCTTCCTATTTCTGGATGCTGCCTCGAGGTAGGCCTAGATACCGCAAGAGCATGAGTTAATATGACCTCTGTGGTAATCTGTGTGACCTGATAGGAAAATGTCCGGAGGAGGCCAATGGTAGCATAGGTATGGCCTGAGTGGCTGTACCTGTCTGCTGTCTGACAGCTTCAGGAATATCCCTCCACCCTCTTCCCTCCCATAGTTCCCCCACTCCAACACCTCCTTAATCGCGGAAACTGACGGGTCCTCCCGCTGAGGGTAACTAGTGTAGTAGTAGTAGTAGGAGGCCTACTGTTCAGGAGTAGACGAAGTCTGATCGGAGGCATTTTACACCATACTGTATATACCGTGATTGACCACACGTGACGAGTAAGTTTCCTTCGTTGAAGCCTTGCCAATTCCTGAGACGAAAGTTTTGTTTGTGTTGTAAAATTCCTCTTTAATATTTAGCTGAGACCTACAGGGTGGAGCAAATGTCTGGACCCATAGACAATTTACTATATAACATTTTACAGTTTACAATAAGTGTTCGAACTGACTTCCACCTTCCTCCAAACTTACTTTCTTACTCGGGAGACGCATGATCTTTGCACATTTCAAAGCATAGAGTTATTTCCACTTATGGTTTCAATTTCTTGTGCAATGCTATCTTTTAGTGCTTGAGATGTTCTTGGTTTGCTAGCATAAACCAAAATTGCCTATGGGTCCAGACTTTTATTCCACCCTGTATATGCTTTATCCGATTAGAAAATGTAAACCTTTCAAAAGACCTAGTTCGATTGTATATACATGTATAAACGTTTGGAATTTTTCATAAGTTCATAATCCTTATAATTGGTCTTAAAAATGAATATATTTTATGTTTTCCCAAAATATGGACGTTTTTATTTGCTGGTTTGGAAAGAGTGACATGGGTTAAATTAGTCCTAGATTGCTCCGACATTAGGTTTGGCTAAATTTTGGCCAAACCTAATGTCAGAGCAATTTGGCATTAATGTAAAATCAGTCTTGTTGAACGAGAGTGAATATCCGCACAGAGCAAGTTGATTTGTTTCATGTCTGATCTTGGTGAATAATTTATGAGTTAACGTATGACAGGAACGCAGAAATTGGGATTTTACATTTCCATGGTGATGTAAAAGAACGTCCTTATCTCGTTGTTGCCAGGTTTCTGTTTAATGAAGCAAAATATGAGTAGAAAATGACATACGGAGGCAAGTAGAGAATGTCTTTACACAGTCTCTAAAACCTCGATCCATCTTGTAAAATTTGGTTGAAATTACAAAAGAATCCAAGGATTCATCATGGTGACCTGCACATACTGAGGTAAAGCAATGTACCAGTCTGTGGCAAATGAACCAGATGGAGCTGTTAATCTGTAATGAAGCTGTCACCGCGAAGGCGTCTCCCATGTCATTTGATGGACTCAGCTTCTTACAGAGTGGCCCACCTCATCAAAACCACTTTTTCTACTCCATCACTATTTTTATCATCATCTGAAAAGCTGTCACACACAACTTTGCCGAATTTTGGTGATTTTTTATTATCACAGATCTTATTGATTTCCACTCAAAACGGATAAATTTCTGTTCCCACTATTATGGGATGATTTGTATCTTCATATGCCTCTGAATTATAGTCCCTGATCGCAGAATGGAGAAGCTTGAAGAAATCTGCCATAGAAAAATGGAAAATGGATAATATCAACTATTTGGAACATGTGTGATATAAAACAGCGCTTGTCCATTAACCATATCAAAGGCTGTATAGGAAAAACTTTAATGGAATCCTTTATTTCTGTCCTCTATTATAAGTCACTCACTGTTCAAATTCAGCATAACACAATCAGTTGTATGCTTTCTATTTGATGATTCATTTGAATCTTGTTGATGATGTTTAGTCTCTTTCTGTGGCTTCGGGGCCTGTTGTGGCCTTGTGGCTCATTTGGTTTAAGTTTTACTCTTGCCAGAGCTGATATTTCCTTGACCAGTGATGCCTCCTCAAATCCAGCTCTCGCCTTTCTAGCACAGTATGTGTGAAACATTCTTGAGTAGTTTATAATTGAACCCCAATAAAGTAAATATGTGTTAATGCAAATTTTTCATGGTTTGAGTTATGCCCATATAGTTAAATATGATTTTAGTCACCACATTTTGTTTGAAAAGTAGATTGACTCGAGTGTCGGATCTGTATGACTTGGTGAAGATTACCTGTATCCTACATGGGAAGAATAGTTTGAAGACAGTAAATAGACTACAGCAACAGTAGGGCTACATGGAGGTGGGTTGTGTGGAGGGACGGGGGATCTTTCCTGATTTTTGTCTATTTTTAGTCGTCGTCATATGACTGAAAAATTGTTGAGTACGACGTTTTACCCCAAGCACTCACTCACTCTATTTTTAGTTTTGTATATTGTGAGTTTAAGACGGTTGCATGCGTTGTCTGTTATGCCATAGTTAATGTTGTTAATCAACTGACCTATGCTCAGTTATCCTGCCCAATTAGCCTCTCTGAGCATCGCCTTTGTCCATGGCCAAGTTCAGTTTGGTTTTGTTGATGGCTGGTCATGTTGTGACAACCTGACTACCTCTTCTATGGTAAAATTATTTCCTCTTTCATCTGGTGTGCTTTACTGGGGGTGTGTTATTGTAATATGGGTAAAGCTACTAGGGATGGTTTGGGAAGTGGGGGTGGATGAGGGGATTGGGGTAGTTGGGGCGTCAGAACAGCTGTTGTGTTTTCCTATGTTAAAGTCTCACTGACATACACAGAGCTGTCAGTGTCAGTGCTGACACCTCCACTCAGCTTCCACCTTTAGCATTGATCAGCAATTAGCCACAGCCAAATAGAGAGCAAGTAATTCTCAATGATTGTATCAGCAAGGGAGGTTAAAACCTGACAAGGCTGACACCAATGAAAATAGAACTCCTATGGACAGAAGATTGAATTTCAAAACTTTCAAGACTTGTCTGTAATGCATGTAGACGTCACACTAAATAAATATGAGGCCATAGTTTGTTAGCATCTGTTTTCATTGGTTTGGGAACATAACACTGCGTGAGGACATGAAAATGAAGATTCTTTGAGTACCATGGTGACGTAAAACAATGGAAGTCTGCTTTCTTCCACCATTGTTGGTAACACCATAGACTGATAGTATATATTGGTCATTTGTTGCTCTTTCATGGGCACCTTCTGACAAATCAGCCAGTAAAGTAATTTTGATGATGGTTATGTTAGTATGGGCTGCCTGTCCAGGTTTCTTTTTGTAACAATTGCCTTCTGAATTGTAGTACATGCTAGCCATGAAATCGGGTATCGCTTTTAATACTGGGTAAGGGAAAGGATGGCCAGCGGTCCCTGCATATCAGTAATTATAAGCCCCCTTTAGACCGAAGTGTTCCAGCCATTAATGAACTATGTGTCTGTTCTGTAACAAATTGCCTATCCCCGTTGGAACTATTGGATATAACCAAGCAATTTATTATATCCTGAAGGCTGTTATTGAGCATGTGACCTGACCATAAAACAATAAATTTAAAAGTACATGGGAACCAACAAATTTATTAATTCCCTGAGTATCAATGTAATGCAATGTAATGTTAAAATATTCAGCATTTTGTACAAATGTGCAGTGCTAGCTAGTACACATGCAGTACAGTTTTCAACTCATAAAACATACACTTAACCTGAAGACCATGGAGGAAAGAAACAACAAGAGGTTATTGTTGGTTGAAATTATGGTTATATTCGAGTAAAAAATGTTTTTAAAGGGGAATGTATGTATTTAAGCATGTTTAAGATCAATTTGATGTTGCGATAAACGAATTCAGTATTTGAATGGGTTTCACAGTGTTGGTACTAAGTACCATTATCTTCCTGAATTCTTGTCTCCACCATGAATTAGTTAAACTGATTTGCTGACATGTAAAATAACATCCAAACAGTTATTTTACAGTTTCCTCTGTAGGCCTATGCAATATTAAGTAGCAAGACATCTGTAATCGAACATCTAACATTCAGTTAATCAGACATCCTCATAATCATACATTCAATAAAATATCCTGATAAGCAATCTGTAGTGAATCAAACATCTTCATACGGTTAGTCAAACCAGTTTCCTCATTGTTAGTTAAGCATACATTATCATAATTAGTCGAGCAGAAATCATTCATACAGGTATCTTTATGACTGTAAGTAGACATTTTATTCAATCATACGTCCTGAGTTAGTTGAAAGGCAATTGAGTATTCAGTCCAGCAGAAATCCTCATTTTAGTCAAGTGGGTACAGTATCTTCATTGGTAGTCAATCTGATATCCTCATAATTACCCAAGCAGACAATTCATTATATCAGACACCCTCACTATCACCCAAGCAGATGTCCTCATACTCTGCTGACTTCTCACATATGTAGTTAGCAAAGCAAACATTCTCACATATGGATAAAGGTAAGATATGTCATAGTTAGCCAGTCTGTTGTACTCATTATAGTTAGTATAGTCAAGCAGACTTTCTCATGGTATAATCAAGCAGACATCACCATGATATAGTCAAGCTGACATTCTCATGATTTAGTCAAGCAGACATTCTCAGGATATAGTCAAGCAGACATCCCCATGATATAGTCAAGCAGACATTAAGGCCTCTGTGGCCTAGTTGTTTGTATGCTAGCACAGCCCGATGACCTAGGAACATCTCTTCAATGCTATGAGTGAATTACAGTTCATGCTCCTCTTCATACATGGGAAGGTCTTGCAGCAACTAGCAGATGGCCGTGGTTTCCCCCCAGGCTCTGCATGATTTCTTCCCACCTCCTACATATGACATAAAACACCTATGAAATAAACAAATTAGGTAGACATTAGTGAAGAGGTCCTGTTTTCGGCCCTCCAGACAACCCCTATTCAGTCAGTCGACTGAATAGTGAGATGCATTGTAATCAGTCAGACATTCGTAATATTCATGTTTAGGCAGGGCAACTATTCAGGCTGTGGACCTATCCTTGAGCTTATCACCTAGCTCATTTACGTCAGACATGCAGACAGATGAACAGACAAGCAGACCAACAGAAAGACAAGTATCAGGGTAGAAATATTACTTCTGTCACGAAGCTGATGTGTGGCTCTATAGAATCCAGACTGTGTGTATAGGCTTACTGGGGAGCAGTGAAGCATGCCTTTTTGCCAGAGGCATTATACGTACTTGCCACTGTCTTGTCAGCCCCACAGGTATTACGCCTGTTGTCCTAAGAACTGACTGGCCTTTGATCTGGCAGGCTTGATCTTAGATTTACTGATCAGGCACTTCTACATGTGGAACAGTGTTGTCCAGAATCTGACCAGCTTTCTCTAATGCAGGCATATATACATGTACCTGTATCAGTGTATAGCGTGCTTGAAACACCGTATTAAAGGGAACACGCTGACACGCTTCAAGGACCTGCAGTTTGATCTACATACTTGTCGGCCAACATCGAAGCACTCGGGCAAGAAGGCCTGTCATTCTGACACAATTAAGGAACGTTTTGTCTTCAAGAGTACGACTGTAGAAACTGAAGTTTTCCAGGCCTGTATCTTCAGGTAACTTCAGGTAGGTCAACTCACCTTTGTTTGTTACTTGCCAGATGTTTGCTTGCTTCAGCTTACTGCCAGTGTATAACAGGTAAATGGATGATCAGATGAAAATGTTTGTATTCTAACAGGCATGTTATCAAATACAAGGTATTTGTATCTATGGGTATTTATGCACCTCTACCCACTTGACTGATGTAATCTCAGTTATACAGGAGAAGAGCCCACACACAGTCCAGTTGTGTGTCATGTTCGTAGCAGTAATACTTAAATTGTACGTATTATCCATGTTATCAGTGATAATAATAAGTGTCCATGTTTTAAATAACAATTAGTATCCCGGTTGTAAATGTATTTTCTTCAACGTTAGATACGTACACATATTTATCTCAGTCCCATGTACATTAATTCTGGTCACCCAGATATTTTATCGATTTTTATTTTTTGGGCTGGATTCAATAGATAATTGATACAAAGCATCTATAACAGATGCTAAGTAGTACATGTATTTAATTTTTCGTGTTATTCGGGTTAACACGAACAATACTCAAGAATATCTCACTTGCTGAATGGCTGTAGGAAATGGATAGCTGGGAATAAACCAGCCTTCTTTGGCAAGTAAGTGAGAGAGTTTCCTGAGTGTACATACAAGATAATGAAAGCAAGTGCTCAAACAAAACTAGTGTTAGATCACCAGTAAATTGGGCTTTAATTGCTACCACAAAGCAGTGCAGACAATGGAATTTCACAGATTTCCTCTCTGAGGTCGGTATTAAACACGTTGTGTGTAATATAGACCTCGTGTTTTGGTCCCTTTTTCTATACAAGTTGGTTTTTATTGCAACGTGTATGTATGTATTTTATATAATGCTCTTGAAAATGTTATACATCATAATTTCAAAGCAACTGAATTTTCTAATACATGTAACTTAAATATCTGATTTGATGAGCTTTTATGTTCATAAGCGTAGGACTGAACTGATAGAGCGCTTAAAATGTTACACCGTATGAGGAATTCTTTAATTTACCAGTGTTCACACACACTGTACATTATGATAAAATAGGCCAGTTTATGAAAACTTACAACAACGTCAGCATGATGTTATGGGACTAGACAAGCACAATAGGCATGTCTGCTTCCCTGAGGAATATGTCTTTTCACAAGTGAAACAGTAGATTTGTTTCCATTTTAAAGGCGCACTTAAATAAGTGTCACAAGAATGTGTGAGGTACCTGAGTCCATTCTGATCCTCACTATTGCTTTAACATTGAGTTAGATGGCAAGTACACAGGATATCCCTACATACATACGGAGTAATGTATTTTAATTCTGCGTAACATTTGATTACCACTATTTTAATGGCGTAAAATCATATGTTCATGATGGTACCATGATGTGTGCATCCCGATTGGATCCTTGGGACCATACGCGGACCGTGCAGCCAAGATAGGATTCGGTTGTTCGGCTGGGATTCCACTGTACTGTAGCTATGCTATCTGTAGTTTGATAGTGTGCAATGATAATTATGACAACAAATGATATGGAGCCCGACGAGAACTGCATCCTCTTTAGTTCTATTATTTTTTTTTTTTTTTTGTTTTGTTTTGTTTTTATTTTTTTTCTTTGATCGAGATTTGAATTCAGATGCATCTAAAACTCACTTTGCCGATAAACTTATTTCTCAGGAAGATCCTTTCTGCATTAGTGTTTATAATAAATACAGGTGCTATCATACGCGTGCTTGATCACCAAAGGTTTGACAGTGTGGAATTTATAATTATTACATATACCTGAGTGAAAAATAGCTGAGGTGTTTACTTGCAATGTGAGCTCAAATAGCTAGAACATACATTCATGTAAAATTTATCAGATTCAAATTCTGGTGATTCCATCGGACAATTTACTTGTCGGTGTATGCATAGCATGTGCCCATTAGGATTATAGGCTATTAACTTAGCCGATGCTGCGTCCATTATGAAGTTTATGTGATTTCAATCCACGTTGAGGTATAGGTAAGATACCGACCAATGTACCTTAGGAAGACCTTAAGTGGTTTTCAAAGGTAACTTTTTAAGTTATAAAGCTCATAATTAAAGTCTGGAGGGTAGAGTGGGGCGGGGTGGGGACAGTAGGGGAATTCTTTTTCCTTGACACCTGTTGTGGCCGGTTCATATGATGCAGACAGTGGGGCAAATAGTTACTACAGGGAAGCCCTGGAGGGCTTTGAGATGGCCCCTGCTGATTCTAAGTATCACTGCCCCCATTAGTTCTCTTGATTCACCCCGAGCTGAAGAACTTTAGAATTGTTTGAAATTAATTCAGCCATCACTAATGCATTTCTGGAGCAATTAATATTTCATGGCAATCCAACAGTGGTAATCCAGTTTGGGTTTGACAGGCAGGCATCCGTACATATGTATCATGTCATACTGACCTGGTCATTTTGCCCATCAGATACACGTACAAGGAATGTACATATGGTGTATACATATAAGCAGTTTGTGCATGCCCCAGTGTTTATTTAGCATACTGAGCAGAATTTATCTCATCTGTGTTTCTATGAAGTGTGATGGTAAGTCAGTATCACAGGAGAGCATGCGTGCAGTGATTAACCATTGTTAATTCTCATCCATTTAATATTTTTACCTTGGACATAAATAACGATTATTTATTGATCTCGCCTGTAAAAACAATCTAGGCCAGTTTTGTTGGATGTTAGCTTTATTAATGTTTTTAAACCAGATTTTCATCTAGATCACTTGGTTATCTGAAAATTACATGCGTTATTAAGAGTGCTTTACACTTTGTTCTTTCATTGTGTTTTCACTGTGTGATGTTTCTACTTGTTATTTGCTTAGGGTTTAATATTGCTTTTGACATAATATTTCAGTCATACCGGTCTCAGTACTATTATATATGCACAGTGTGCTGACTTACTGGAAAGCCATTCCAAAGACCTCATACATGACACCCAACCCAATAGCACTAACACTGGGCCAGCCAGTGTGTCTCCTTTTTGCCGATTCTGGTGATGAAAACTATCCAAGCAATTTTTAGTGCCTTAGGCATAACATGACTAAGCATGGAGGCCATTTAAGAGGTCGACTATAACTGTAACAAGAGTACTTATATACTATATGACATATACCCATATTTACTTAAACAAGCTTGATCTTAGATCATGATCTTGAATTTGAACATTTTCTGGTCATGTATGGCTCACCATGTATTTCGATGGACTGTTGGTCTGCTACAAGTCACAGCTTCTAGTTTTACACTGGCTGGTCAGCCTAATGATAGCCAATAAGGAAGAGTATTCATCACTTAACTAGCTTTTATCTCGGGAGTCTTTTCCACACAGGTGCTTAAACCCTGAAACAAGATCAATGGTGATTTCTCCTGGAGCCTAATTTAGTACGCACTATCATCCCATTTCAGTCAAACTCAGCTTTTCTGCAAGGTCTTTTCTGGTCACAGATTCATTTCCTACGGAGCTCCTATCCTGGCCAGATAGCCCAATGTCATTAAAGTCCTACGGGGCCGGATAAGTTAGGATCAGTGGATAGCCTATAGCTCGCTGCGCTGGCGAGCCCGTGTGTTATCAGCGGGTCATCCCCCTACTTAGCTGGCAAGATCGCATAGACGCAACAATTAGTCGACCAACCCATCTATTAAATACAGAAGATAGCCCTGGTGTTTTTTAGTGCTTGGGTGTTGATGGGACCATATAGTGAATTAGTGGTGATTATGAGGAGAAGATTGAAGTATAAATAAGGTTTCTACAGAGAGCCTGTTTGCATTCAGTATTAGAATTTTTATGTTTTTGTAGAGAGACTGTTTGCATTCAGTATTAGAATTTTTATGTTTTTGTAGAGAGACTGTTTGCATTCAGTATTAGAATTTTTATGTTTTTGTAGAGAGACTGTTTGCATTCAGTATTAGAATTTTTATGTTTTTGTAGAGAGACTGTTTGCATTCAGTATTAGAATTTTTATGTTTTTGTAGAGAGACTGTTTGCATTCAGTATTAGAATTTTTATGTTTTTGTAGAGAGACTGTTTGCATTCAGTATTAGAATTTTTATGTTTTTGTAGAGAGACTGTTTGCATTCAGTATTAGGAGGAGATTATTGCATGAATTCTGACTAAATTCATAGTTAAAGGAAGAAATGGTACTGTAGCTTGTCAGTTGTTTGCTTGGGGTTTAAGATCGCTTTCCACATTAGTTTGATTGCATCTTGACGGCGTCGTCTGGCATCAGGCTTGTGTCATATTGCTGATAGATCGGGCACACTGGAACAACATGCCAAAGACACCAGACATGACACTTCAACATGTTCAACATGTCACAGTGCATACTTACACCTGATCAACTTGCCTCAAGTCTTATGCACCAAGCTAGGAAAGCATCATTGTTGATGACTTCAAAGTCTTACATTTTACCTGAATTATGATAAAACCCATGGTCCCCAGTTCAAGGCTAGTCCTACAATCGTGTTTTTTTTTTTTGAATATGTCCTCTGGTGTGGTAAATACATGTTAAGTGTGTAAAAGAATAGTCTACATGTAGGAATTTATTAAATGACTTGCAAAATACAGACAGATTTATTTATTTGATTGGTTTAACTATTGATTTAACATTTAACTGAATGGTATTAAAGCCTTTCTTTATAGGTTAAATCTGAGAGCAGGTGGTTTCATTTCTAGTGTCTTGAACATGGCATACCTTGAGAAGGCAATGTAAATATGTTTGTGGGGGCGGGGGGGGGGGGGGACCTCCGTGGCTCAGTTGGTTAGCGCGCTAGCGCAGCGTATTGACCCAGGAGTCTCTCACCAATGCGGTCGCTGTTAGTTCAAGTTCAGCTCATGCTGGCTTCCTCTCCGGCCGTATGTGGGAAGGTCTGACAGCAACCTGCGGATGGTCGTGGGTTTTCCCCGGGCTCTGCCTGGTTTCCACTCACCATAATGCTGACTGCCGTCGTATAATTGAATATTCTTGAGTACGGCGTAAAACACGAATCAAATAAATATGTTTGCGTTGAGATCAACCCATTATTGAAATGAACAAGCGGACATCATCGGAAAATGGCCCAGTTAATAGCAATATGGTTAATCATGAGCTATCAGTTTATAAGCTACTCTGGTAAAAGGACCATACATGTATATTATCCATGCACGATACTTAAATGATGGGAGTGAAAAAGCTTCGCATCTGGAGAAACAATAGACCTAGGTTACGAAAAAGGCATACACGTGACATATTCATGATACTAAGTTAAGCTACCTTGTTTTTGGCGTAACAACCAAGAAAAGGAATGCCACTTTGTTTATGACTACAAGGAGCTGGTGCTTCAAGTCTCTGTATAGACCTACATGTATGTGTCATAAACAGTGCTCAAACCTGCATGAACTGCTCTGGCAATAATGCTGCCATAATCCAATTAGAAACCTATTCCCTTTTGGCTGAGAGGGTGGAACATCAAAGACATAGTGTTAAGCAGCTGACCTTGTAGGAAATGCCCCAGAAATTGACATGGTTGTACAAGCAAACACCTTTGTCGACCTTGGTTTATATTTTACGAGCATTTCTTGTGTTTAGTGTTTAGTCCCCCAAGCACTTGTTAACTGAAGTCTTCTATTTTTATACAGACGATATATCACTGTTACTTCTATGACCATAACTGTTGTGGATGGTTATATTTTGTACCAGTCTATTATATAGGGATGGCTACAAGCAGGCTACATGTACCATCTGTGCATTTATTTGTCAACAGGTATGTGTATGCATGCATTTAGAGACTTCATTTGAGTGTCCATAAGGGACTGTTGCGGATGTGAGAGACATCCATAAAATGTGGTAAACCTGGGCCAACACATGTCAAAGAGAAAGATAAGTATAATAACAGGCTGTGGATGACTTGGCACCCCTATTCTATACTATAGGTGTACACATATAGGCATATGTACATATTAAAGTATTAGTCTCTTTGCTTCTGCACTGATGCCGTATACTGATTTGGAAAATGTTTGTGCAAAGGTCTAAGGAATGTCAGTATGCACCCTTTCAGCCACTACAATACAAATCATTGTGGTTTTATGCAGAGGAATCGAAAACAAAAATGTTAGAAAGATCAACTTTACAGCGCAAGCAATATGTTACGATTTACATGTACCTTTTTTAAGTGCAATACATGTGTTTTAGCAGTAACGAAATCGTAACGATAGAAATTCTGTTTGACAACCAATTAATATGTAAGGAATCAACATGTTTTATTTATTTACTTACTTGATTTGCACATGTGTATACTGCAATTCTCATTTTTATTTCACTTATGACAACAATAAAATTTAAGAATCAGTATAAGAATTTGGTATGTGCCTTATGAATTTTATGACTAAAAGCAGCCTGACTTCATGAGCCAGCAACCTCATTGGTTAAGGCTAGGAAGCTACTTGCTGAAACCATTATTGCCCTCCCCCCCCCCCCCCCCCCCCACAAAAAAAGCTGATTCCAAACAGACCCAGTCACCAGAGCCCTTAACATATATTCTCAAATGAATCCATGAATGCAAGATGCCAATTTGTAAACTTTGGAACTTGTAGGTAACTTTAGGCCTACGGTGGATGAATGCATGCTAGGTGCCAGTTTGTAAACGTTTGATATTCTGTTAAACACAGGCCTAATATAAATTCATGCATGTTAAGTGCCAGTTTGTGAACTTTGGATGTTCTGTTGCACACGGGCCAAAGGTGAATTCAGGCATGTTAGTAGCCTGTTTGAAAACCTTGGATGTTCCATGGATTTTATCAAAGGTGGATCCACGCAAGCTGCCCAGACCTCAAGGAGTTATGGGTCCGATATGGGACCCATGTGTCAGAATATATGGGGCCTTTACGGGCAACTCATATCAGCCCTAAGTTATTTTGCATCTGGGGCCAGTATGGGCCTCATCAAAGTTAATACATGGGACCCATGTTGGAACAACATCGGCCATATATTCGCCTCTTACATGGGACCAAGAAAGAAAAGGAAAGGAATAGATTGTATTTAATATAATTAAATTATGAACAAAAATGTTACTTTCATATGCTGTAAATTGAACAAAATCCAAGGATAGGCACAACATAATCCACTTGAAGTATAATATATTTACAGACACTATAACAAGAAACAAGTGTTCAGGTGATCACAGTATACGCCTCAACAAATACATTTGTTTGAAATCTATAAAAGGATACCAGCAGTATTGTATTGAGTATAAACTCGGAGGAAAAGTGCTTCACGATTGTTGATGATAAGTCTCTTCTCATTTTGTTTAATATGAGGCTTTGGGGTGGGGAGCATGAATTATCATCGCAGCCACAGAAATATATATACAAATGTCCATTGTCACCTCTACATATTATATATAATCACCGAAAATAATAATGACGATGGCAGCCACACAAATAAATACAAATGTCCATATATACCTTTGTATGTATGTATCCATCAAAAAAGTAAGTAAAAGTAGGGCAAGAAATGTATTGAAGCAAAGATCTTATTTTACATCTCTACTATTTTGTCTGTCAAATACACAACTCCACTTTGAAGGAAGCCTAATGTGACTGCCTTTCAAAATGGGCAAAAAAATAATACAGAAGTGAGAGGGTTAACCTAAACAAAATTCTTTCATTGGCATATAGCAATTATTTTGATATTTCTTATTCAATTTCAGCCAAATTGAAATAGTTGCAAAATGGTTGACCCTTAGATGAGACAAGTCTGATTTTTTTATGTTTATTTGTATGAGGTATTGTATAGGATATTTAATCACGTTGTAAGGTTATGTGTCTGAGTTATTTCTCTATGTCTGGATTCTGTATTGGGCAGGATTGGTCTCCGTTAAGACTAATCCTTGTAACTAAATACACCTGTAAGCAAACAAAAGGTAAACCTATTGTATTATATATATATATATATATATATATATATATATATATATATATATATATAAAACAGACATATGTTGTAAAGTTTAAGAAGCTGAGGATGTTGACTCTGCCTTTGCTGTAACACACAAGATGAGTTATTGATGTAACCTCTTGGTTATTGAATCCTGCAGATGAAGTTGCATCGGAATAATGTGGGGTTCATATGCAGATCTGCAAACAATAATACCTTACTTGAAGCTGTTGAAAATTATATATACTTATATACTGAAGCTAAAAAACCATCATGCATGCAGGTGACATTGCAGGGAACAGCATTTGTAGACCAACACATGTACATTACCAAAGAAGTTATAATTGCTTACCTTCGTTTAGATAGATTACTTTATGCGAGGTATAGTATTTAGGCTTGGTGGTTTTCTGGTAACACTAACAGCTGCAAAAATTGATTTTCACTGCATAAAGATTTAGTTTTATTTCTTGGTAAATGCTTTAATACTGTGATTGATATGCTGTGGCTTAGAACAATTAAGTAGTTTGTGGAAAATGCTGACTGGATATATATAAATCCTATTCTAGTGGGCTCAAAACCTGGTCTGTGCATATAGTGCCATTACCATATGTCTGGGGGCCCAGTGATTTGTGTGTTCCTGGTCTTACTTAGCTGATCAATTGACTGGTAAATTAGCTGTCAGACAGCAGGGAGGGGGTTACTTGTAGGTGAAAACTGAGTCAGGGTGAGGGGCTCGTCACAACACAGGCTGTTGATTATTATCACAGAGGTTCCCATCTCTTCCTTCTACATACACCATACCCCATCACAGACTGAATCACTGACATACTGTTACATCATGCGCAGCATTGGATGACTAACCTCATTCTGACATCACTGCAGTGGATTTGCTAACATGCCAATCACTGGCTTGTACAAATGTGACCTGTACTGTGGTGTCTAGGAGACTCATGGGTCTGCTTGTAAATGTACATGGAGGCACAGGCTTCTTAAAAATTGCCATAACAATCACATAAATAAACAAATAAAAATTGCCAGCTGGATTTGTACACAAAGAAAATTATACATGCAGGTTAAAAGAATGTACATGAACTCTTAAAATGGACTTAAGCTATGGGTAATGGAAACTAAATCTACATATTAAAGATCATGAAAAACTCAATATTTATTAAGTTGTAAAGAATCGATGTTACGTGGAAGATGTATTCTGACAATTAAGTATCATTATTCTTTATTAGTGTTAGTTAATCCGTATACATGTTTATGTGAAGCTAATTATTGACCATACATGTATTTGTATAGCATGCATATTTATGCGTGGTATATGTTTTAGGTCTGCATACCTTTGTAAAATGTTCATTAATTAGGTCTGCCTGCAATCACATATGGAAATTGTAAATTAGGTTTCCGGTAACCTCTTTTTGTAATTGAGATTGTTAAGACTATAGTGCCATAAAACCACGTGATATACGAGAAAAGAGACGAAAAATTAACTTGCAAAGACTTGCTCCTGGTTATATAGACTGAATATATGCATGCACATCACTAAGCCTATTTGCTGCTATTAACATGGAAAATTGTTCAGCTCCGATGGTCGTAATCTACTTATATTATGTTAGCTCCAATGAAGGAATTTGAAGTTGTAAGCTTATGGTTTACTGGCCATGTCTCATGGGTTCTCCAGTAGCATCTGATGTATTAGGGTTTTCTTTCCCCACTCATTAACCCAATTTAGCCACTTCAGTGAAATAGCCCTAAGCACTGTCTAAAACACCATTCAAATAATGTATTGTATTGGCCGTATCAATTGATGAAGTACGTTAACTGTACGCAGCTTTAGTCCAGCTGCTATCACACACATCGATAAATATATATATTAAGGCCTATAAAACTTTTTACCTAACTATGTTCATGGGGTTACATTTCATAGGTATTCTTTTCTGTAATTCAAGGCAGCCTCCATGGCTGGTGGTTAGCGTGCTAACACACAGCAATGACCCGTTCAGCATCTTGCAGATGGTGCAGGGTTTCCCTGGGCTCTGCCCACTTTCCTCCCACCATAATGCTGGACACTGTCGTACAATTGAAATACATGTATGTATTCTTGGTGTAAAACACCAGTCAAATAAATAAATAAATAAAGAAATATGTAGTTCAACACAAATTTAAAAAAAACAAAACAAGTTAATATGTATTAGCTGTTTTGCAAATTTAAGTGAAGTTGCCCCTTGCACAGGTGTATATGGGTTTGGCCACTAACATACTTGTAGGCATACTTTTAGCCACTAACATACTTGTAGGCATACTTTTAGCCACTAACATACATGTGAAAGCTGTTCACCTGCTAAACTTACGATGCAGCTGCAGTCATAGACATAATTTAGATGCACAAATAGGCTACATGGAAGTTTCTTCCCATAAATGAGCCAAGTAGGCTACATGGCAGTTCCTTCCCTTCCCATAAATCAGCCAAGTAGGCTATATGGAAGTTCCTTCCCACAAATCGGCCAAGTAGGCTATATGGAAGTTCCTTCCCTTCCCACAAATCAGCCAAGTAGGCTTTATGGAAGTTCCTTCCCTTCCCATAAATCAGCCAAGTAGGCTACATGGAAGTTCCTTCCCATAAATCAGCCAAGCTGGCTACATGGAAGTTCCTTCCCATAAATCAGCCAAGAAGGCTACATGGAAGTTCCTTCCCATTAATCAGCCCACGTACTTGACTATTATCTTACCTGTATTGAGATTATTAACTACAGTGAGCCGAGCTCTAAAATTGTCGTAATTAGAGTTGTGCTACCAGTACTCTTGCTGAAATTTCAATTATGTTGTATGTGTGACTCATCACTCACATTTCTCTATACTCTGTTTCTCTTGACAGGTCACAACAGAAAGCCCAGCAAGTTACTACTGTTATGTTGGACTGAGGCCTCAAACTTTATATTGAAAAGTTATGGTCATCTGACAAAGCCTGTCTTAAAGCTTAGATCAGTCTGAGCATGGGCAATGGTTACCATAGTAACAGATCATCTAGGAGTTATTGGATCTGGTTATTGACCTTGTTGACTTTGACCTTGGCCGAAGCCTCAAAAAATTTTGACTATGAGTGGAGAACAGGTAAGTAACTTAGTAGTTAATGGTATATCTACTTTTAAAACAAAATTTATTTGATTTTATGCTGAAAAAGTGTTCTGAATAATCACTTTTTTGTAGTAGGATAAAACATTCCTCTCTTTTTCAATAATAGAACAGGTGAAACAAAGTGAAATTTTCAAATTATAACTGTGCGACTAAATTCCTGCGCAACTGGACGAGCCCATTACAAATGAGGTTGCTTGCTTCAACTGGATAATTAAGCTTGGGCTAACTGAAATATAACTGGTTTCAGTTATGTGATTTGTCATGTACAGGCACATATGGACCAACGATGAGTTTTCAGAAGGAAACTTCAAGGTCTCATGTAGTCACATCGCTGCACAGGATGTGAATACACATGCTGTAATTCTTCAACCTTTTAGCATGTTTGCAAGGTGTTTATTCAAGCATATTCTGAAGGCATTTTTCTGTGTTGACTGATCAAATTATAGCATTTGTACAACCCTTAAACTGGCAAATCCAGCCAATGTTGTTTTGTCCCCGAAATCAACATAGAAATGCACATAAACTGCACTGAAAGTTGTTCTTTCATATGCAAAAAATTTAAGTAATTAGGGTAGCAGTGCACTGACCCAATTTTTGGAAAGGCAGGTTAATGTGTCTTAAATGATACACATGCATGTGAAGCAACTGCGGTATGCAAAATGTGCTCTGTACCCCCACAGGCAGAGAGGAGTTATTGCTCTTGTTTTTGACATGAAAGGGAAACTTAGCTCTAGCTCTTCTTATACACCAGCCAAATGTAACTATCCTGTGTAATGATATTTTGAGTGTGAGTTCGCGTATATGTACGTGTACATGTCCCCTAAATGACGTTAAAGGAGAAGAAAATTTAAATATCAATGAATTACCACTGAAAAGAGTATGCATCCACCAGATATAAATAAAAAACATGCTCTTTTCAGCTTATAGTGTCATGTTTTTAAGTTTTCTTCTCCTTTAAATTTCCCCTCCAAAGGTGCATTTTTAGAGGCAAATAAATGTCACAGAATATTATTTTTGGTTCTGAAACTTACATGTACCATCAGGACAAATGGGCAAGTTAGTCATGGACAGAATTTATGGTCATTTAGGGTATCTGTCATATGCATTGATATTGCTTATATCGGGAATAAGTTTAATTGTGACAAACAGTGAAACAGGTCAGGCCAATGAATGAAGAGGGGGCCTCTGTGGCTCAGTTGGTTAGCGCGCTAGCGCAATGACCCAGGAGTCTCTCACCAAGGCCGTCGCTGTGAGTTCAAGTCCAGCTCATGCTGGCTTCCTCTCCAGCCATACGTGGGAAGGTCTGGCAGCAACCTGGGGATGGTCGTGGGTTTCCCCCGGGCTCTGCCCGGTTTCCACCCACCATAATGCTGGCCCCCGTCGTCTACGTGAAATATTCTTGAGTACAGCGTGAAACACCAATCAAATAAATAAATAAATTAAGTAATGAAGAGCATTCGGCCTAGGTCTACGTGTATAGCTTTACTAACATTACAACATTGGACACAAATATCATGTGTCGTCTTGATGTGGCAAAGTTATAAAGAGACACTGTGAAGACTATAGATCCATTCCAGTAGTATATCACAGTTTAGTGCTAGTAGCTGGCATTCAGCATACTAAACTAATACATGTATCTTACATTATATAACAAGAGGTATATGTACCAGTGTGGTCCATGGTACAGTATACATATCTTTCTCGGTTACAAGATAATGATCAAGCCTTATATGCATCTTTATTGTTTACGGTTACAGTGTACATATAAAGAAACATGAGGCAGAATAAGACAACTATTATGCACGAGCCGAGTGTAGTTCAAGCATGGGATTATACAACTTCTAGTCTTCATACATTTCACTTAAAACATAGCCTACATGTAAACATGTAATAACCATGTACTGCCCAAAGATCTGGCTGCCATGGTAGTTTCATGCATTTAGCGATGTTTGCGTTTTGTAAAACGGTGTTTACCCAAATTCGCCAACCGTATGAAAGAGCAAGTTTCAGTACAATTTATGTACATTTTAATTTGATTTTGGACACAAACCTACATTGGTTGCATCGGCCTAATTCAAGGCTTCACAAACAGTCTAGTTCTATCTGTCCATACTGAATAATGCCTTCAGAATATGCCTGCATAAACATGTGGAAAGGTTGAAGAATTACAGTAGGTATTATTGCTTCTCACCAAAGAAATGAGTGAAGAAGTACTTGATTGCTAAATATCGCTGGTAATTACCACTATTTCTCGATATACTCTCCCAAAGCTCATGCATTTCTTGAATTCCTATTGATCCAATCCCTGCCTTAGTGGCACTGTAGAAATCACACCAAAACAGATTGTAACAGAACAAGTCCTCTCGCTTAATCGCTTCTGCTCCAATCACTTGACGGAGAATTCCTGTGAAAATGGCGTCTTCGGCAGGGAGATTTGGACAGTACTCGGCTAAACTTGAGAGGTTGTGAGCCACATCATGAGGGAAGGCATAAAAAAATCCATGTATATATTTAGGAAATGTCGGATATGGATAATCTCTCTGATTAACACCCCATTTCCCACTTCTGTGCACTTTATTATGGCAAGAATTAATGCCTAAAAAGAAGGCATTGCTAGTTATGTGGCGTAGAGCTGCTAAAAAGTTAGGTATGTGTACAAATACATCATCATCTGACTTCATCACATATTTAGCAGCTGGGCAGAATCTAGTCATCCATTTTATACCAGCCATTGTTTTTATCGTCAAGTTATCATAGGAATCGACAAAATCAGCTTGAATGACATCACCATAGAGCTTACTCTCTCTTTCCGGAATTGCATAACTCTCTTTTTCCTTTGTCACTCCAAATAAGAAAACAACCTTAACATTGTTAATGGCGGTGCCATCTGCCCAGAGCTGGGTAGAACTAGGGGACGCCCATGTTTGCCGGATAGCTTCTCTCAGTTGTCTGTGCATGTAAGCAGACTCCACAAATATCAACAAGAGTGGCGGGGATTGAGGAGAACATATCCACTGGCCATTTATAATAAAATTGTAGTCAAACTTGTTGACTTTATAAGTCTTGAGTAAAGGCTTGTCCGATGAAGGTGAACGCCCTTAATGGACAATATATTACTCGGATGTAATACAGGAAGAGCACAGAGATGACAAAAGCACAAAGGAGTCCCTTTCCTCTTCTCCTAGTTAAATGCCAGCACAGTCCATGCAGCCTCCTCAACATCCCCTGAAAAACATGTAAGAAATGAGACTGTGATTTTGATGGAAAGGAGAAACATGGAAGTGACTGGAGCAAGCTTATGCTGGAAGATGCTAATTAGTGATAATTATTTTTTAGTTTAATCTCTTCAAGTTCCACATTTAGAGCCTTTCTGACTCAGGTGGTTAAAATGCTGCTATTCTCTGGCCTTTTGGCCAAAGAGGTCATATGTTCAAATCCAGCTCTCGGATCATTATTTCGGCTATAGATTTAAGTCAGGAGGTTTGTCAGGTAAAGATCAGTGGTTTACCTAGGGCATTCCTGTTCCTCCACCCATAATCTTCACCACCATCATATAAGGATGAATATAAGGGAAATATTCTTGAGCATGCCGTAAAACGCTGACTTATGTATGAATTTACTTGTTTGTTTGTTATTTAGTGCAATACTCAAGGATGGCTTTTATGAGAATAGCAAGTTTTATTCGTGGGGGATACCAGAGGGGTCCTCCACCAACCTTTGGCAAGTTACCTGACGAACTTTGACACGTGTGGCATACAGATATGCACATCATATTGGCGGACAATGTAACACTGTAAAAGCAAATGACTTTCCAAGCATTTTTGAATGCTTATTGTCACCACAATGAAAGTGGGAAATCTAGAACAAGCCTGGAAATAATCAGTGAATTTTCCAGCTGCCCACTTTAATAAAGAATGACTATGTTGCTTTTGATGGCAGTTTTGTCCTGTACCAAACAGTCGTACACTGTCAAAATACAATTTGTTGGCGGATATTGTCGTTGTCCTGGTCCTTACTTAAAGGAGTTTACAAATTCCAGGGATGAGATAGACAATGGGATGAAAAAGAGTACACTAATCATCATACTCTTAATTTTGACATTTTTAGCATTTCTAAATTGAGTTCTGGACATTTTTCTGATGCATTTTTTTTTTGTATAAATAAAGAGGAATTCCTCTAAAAAGAGGACAAATCTCACACCTGAAATTCCGTGTCCAAGGCTAGTTTTGAACCTGCACCTGGTGTCTTCTGGTGATTCAAAGGCAAGCGTCTGCCACGGCTTTCTACCCACTGACTAATCAAGTTAATACATACAGTTCAGATACAATATGAATGAGGTAACACCACACTTTGACTATCTTCATATAACACCTGCGTCTATTGTGATTATCCTCACCAGAATCAGAAGCTGTTAACAATGACATAAAATAACTTTTTTTGTGAACTATTATTGCCCGCGAAAATTAGGTACTTCTCAGTAAATGAATAGACCTGTGAGGTCATCACCCTAGCTTATGCTTTTAACTCGGAAACTTCCCACTAGCCATTTTCTGAGGTCCCACCTGGCCACAGACCCCCATTAGTTTTCCATAAGCGACAATGTTAACGTTTAGCGCTGTAGCTCAGTCCCAAACATTCCGAGGCCAATAAGCTTTGGGGCATACCTGGCCCAGCCTGTGAGAAAGAAGCCGTAAAAATCTTGACATAGGTTTACCGTCAAAATCTGGACCTTTCCATGCCGACAGCTGGGTAAACTGGTGTGATTTATATATATATAAATATATACATTATATTATATATATATATATATATATATATAATATAATGTATATGCTTACTGTTACTATACCTGTACTTTTAAAAGATTAAAGATTATTAAACTCCCTAAATGCTGTTTAATATTTGTTTAATATCTCTCTCTCTCTCTCAAAAAGAAAAAAATACTATCAACAACGAACATCCAACAACTTGTAACCAAAGATAAATTATGTGTGTTGTGCAAAATCACACCAGTTTACTCAACTTGTTTGTTGTAGTGTCCCACATAATGCTCGCGTTATGTTAAGAACACTGAACATCAACCTTTAAATGTCACTGTGATAATGAAATAGATTACAAAGTCACTCGGTCAAGGGTTCACACAACTTCAATGTCGGACAGAACGCTAAAATTAATGTCAAAAACACAGAAAATCATACTTTAAATGTCACTGTGATACTGAAAAACAGAAAATTCAGTGAATGTAAGTTCACTCATTTTCACTGCACGGCGGAATGCTACATTTATGTTAAAAACACGGGGGTTCAAATTCTGGCACTGACAGGCACACTTCAGGCAGAAGAGGCTATTGTTGTGGTTGTGGTAGTTGTAATAGTGGAGGAGTCCGCGCGTTTTAGAAATGTATGAGTGATCTGACCAGTCGACCTGATTAGGTTCAGCCAATCGCGCTTGCCTGGACAAGAACACGAGGTGAAATGACCAGCTGTCAACATGTGTCAATACTTCTAGTTTTTTCATTTCGACGGATACTTACTACTATTCCCTTTAAAACTGTTTCAGATTGAACGATGTGAATTTCAGTGTAAAATGTCCCACGAAATCCGGAAGTCTTAAGACATTTGATCTGGATAATAGCCTGGAAATAACCAATCACCGAAACAAGATATGCAACATTACGCGGCTGAAATACGTTTGATTGAAGTGGTTAATGAGGGAATGTACGAGTCAGTTATAATCTCCCGGATGCCTTTCCTAACCATCGTTTTATGCAGAATAAAATACGCGGCGGAGAGCTTAAACAAAGCCGTCAGTTAATAAAAACACAGGGAAAGTTACGGTGACCTTCAGTAGAGGACCTGTCAAATTACAGATTTTTCTTTTCCTGAATACAGATGGCGAACGTTTGCGTCATTTACAGCAGTGGTAACTGATACCCGAACTAAACGAGCGTTCACTGTTTAATTTGAGCCCAGATTTGAGTATAGCCGGGTATCCACACGCCTTTACGTATGCCAGTAGTGTTAACGTGGGCTTAGATATGTTGCCAAAAAAACCATGAAGAGCTGAGATTGAGCTGCCCTGCTGCCCACAACCAAAAATTTAGTAATAATATTACGTACGGTTTAATGGCCTGGATTCTTCCCCTGTCCAAGCCTTGTTGTTCAGTTGACTAGCTATATGCATTGAACTGGCATCCTCAGGTCTGTGCTGTAAGCCTGTACCTCCATGTTCCTGATTGTTTCACTCTGTAGCAAAGCTTCGAGGCTGGCCCAGCTTCTGGGGGCTTACTCATCACTCACGCGAATTCAGAATGGGGATGCTGAGAATGAGGTTAGGCATGTCTCTCTCGCTCTCTCTCCTTCTCTGCCTCTCGCTCGCTCGCTCGCTCTCTCTGCCGGAGCATTGTTGCCAGCTAGAAACCATGTTAATACAACCTCATCCCTGTTGTATGCGGCTGTTTAAGTCGTCCATGCCACTTCACAGTCGGGGAAGGAGAGATCTAAAAGACTGTCGTAATTGGGTAGGTGATTGTGTAGCCCAGTGTACCATAGTTCTAACTGGGATGAAGGCATGTAATGCTAGGTGCCCAACTTGTGATAGGCCATGCATGCAGCTTCCTTAAGAACAGCAAGGGCAACAATATACATCTATGTACAATTATATGTACAAACTTGTAAAGGAAAAATAATAGCTACAAAAAAAAAATAGTGTCAAGAAAAGGTAAACTGAACAAGCTGACTGTCGTGATAAATTTTAAAAATGAACTTTGACAGAATTTTGAAGTAGGGGGAGACCGGGGCGCATTGGGACATGGGGTACAGTGGGACAAGAGGAATTTACGCTAAAAATAGAAAGGATTCCCCCTTATGACATCATGTTGGTCAGGGGAATTCCTTTCTGCTTCCTTTTTTGTCTTGAAGGGATTGTTCATGACACCAGGGCTGAAAGGTGAGTAAAATTTAACTTTTTGGTAGCTTGGAGTAAATTTTGAGCTTCGTGATTATTTTCATACTGTTCAAGAGTCTGAGGGTCATACTACCATTTACTTGCCATAGTTAAATATTATCACATCGGTAATATTTTGGTGGGTTGTTTGTATAATCTGATTGCACATGTTTGGTCAGTCGTTCAAAATGGCGATGCTATGCTTTCGGGGCGCAATGGGACACAACGATAGGGGTGCTTTGGGACAGTGTCCCAATGTGCCCCGGAATAATTTTGATTGTGTTATGATAACAATAGTACAGAATGACTGCCAAACCTTCACTCTGACATGTTTCTTCTGTCTAGAATGGTTCGACACAGAAAAAAGAAGAAGCCTGAGCCTCCATCAGAGGACGAGATGAAAAGGGCCGTATGTCTCATCATAGATCACGACCAAAGCATACGGCAAACTTCTAAAGAGACTGGCATCCCTAAATCAACTCTTGCACGCTATGTTAGTAAAGCAAAATCATCTGGGAGAGAGAATGTTCGTTTTTCTCCTTTCTATGCCACGGCTCGAGTATTCAGCGATGCAGGAGAGGCCGAATTAGAGGATTACCTGTTGACCGCATTCAAGCATCATCATGGATTGACAACCAAAGCATGCAGAGACCTTGCCTTCCAATACGTCGTAAAAAATAACAAGGCTACACCAGTGTCCTGGGAGACAAACCGACAAGCAGGTAAGCTAGCTTTAACTCGTGTCTTTGCTCACAGATCGAGATGTATTGATTTAAATTCAAGGTGTGCAAATTTTGACAAACCGTTTGCTCATTTCATTGACAAAGGCGGCTGTCTATTTTCAGGTGAAGACTGGCTTCTTGGATTTATGTCTCGCCATAAGCGGCTTTCTGTCCGAAAACCTGAAGCGACAAGTTTAAGCCGAGCTACTAGTTTCAACAAGACCAATGTAGGGGACTTTTTCAACAATCTTGCCAGTGTCATGGAGCGGTACAAATTTGAGCCAGGGTGTATCTACAATTGCGACGAGACCGGACTCACCACAGTCCAAACTCCACCTAATGTAATTGCAGAAAGAAATGCTAAACAAGTCGGCCAGGTGACTTCTGCCGAACGTGGTGCGCTTGTCACCATGCTGGGCACAGTCAGCGCTATTGGAAACACAATTCCACCCTTTCTTGTTTTTCCGCGCGTCCATTTCAAAGAGCATATGATCAATAACGCACCTTCGGGGACAAAGGGTGTAGCCTTCCAAAGCGGATGGATGACAACTTCCAACTTCGAAGTCTGGCTGGATCATTTCATCCTTCACAGTCATTGTAGCCAGGAAAACAAAGTCCTGCTACTTCTGGACAACCATGACAGTCACATTTCGATTACCATCCTGGACAAAGCAAAGGACAATGGAATCGTTATGCTGACATTTCCACCCCACTGTAGCCATAAACTACAGCCGCTTGACCGGACGGTTTACGGCCCCCTAAAAAAGTATTTCAACTCCGCTTGCAACGGGTGCAATCATCCTGGACAACCAATGACCATTTACGATATAGCCGGTATCTTGGGGGAGGCTTATCCACAAGCTTTTTGTCCACGCAACATCGTCTCTGGTTTCCAGGTAACGGGTATTTGCCCATTCAACAGGGACATCTTCAAGGAAGACGAGTTTCTCTCCGGATTTGTCACTGACAAGCCCAACACTACAGAGACAGAGGTAAGGACTAGATGCCCGAAATGCTTTTATTTTCATCGCACATTCCGCTGAAAACCATATCAATATGCTCCCAGTAATGACATTGCCAGTATTTATAATGCATTAAAACTATTAAAGAAATAGCAAAGAAACTCCTTAGTTGCCTCTGTTGTGTTCATCTACAGGTTCTTCTCTATATTATCTTGAAAGTTATTTTGAAAGTTTACTGAAATAGTAAAGAAACAGACAAGGGCACATCTAATAAATTTCTTCACATTTATAGGAACTGCTCGCAGATGCCACAGACCCTGGCCCAAGTACAGGCACTCCTGAACATCATTTGACCACTGAGATTGCAAGAAATGCAGCTAGTGAAGAGGACTCGGGAAATTCGCAACACTTTTCACCGGAACAGGTGCGGCCATTCCCAAAAGCTGGACCAAGAAAACAGACACGAGGGGGTAGGAAAAAGGGCAAAACATCCATTCTTACTGACACTCCTGTCAAACAACAAATAGAGTTAGATTTTCAACAGAGGCAATTAAGGGTAAGTGGGAGGTCATACAAACATGGAGCCCAGAAACGTAATGACAGGGAAGTAACCCCAGAGAGTGATGATAGTTCTTCCTCAGAGGACACATCCGATGTTGTCTCTGATAGCTCTGAGGGTGAACCTTCGCTTAAACCAGAGGATCTTAAAACTGGAGATTTTGTTGTGGTTAAATATGTGTCAAAGAGAGTAGTTCAACACTATGTAGGGAGAATCACACAGGAGGCAGACAGGTTCCATATGCTGGAGGTAAGATTTCTTGTCAGACAACCGTCCAAAAAACAGCAGGATGTATTCTCTTTCCCTGAAATCGATGACACTGATGACATCGACATCGATGATATCGTCCAAAAGCTGCCAGAGCCTTCCGCTGTCGGAGCCACAAAACGCACAAACGGCCTACTGTTCTTCCGTGATGTTGACCTCAGTCGGTATTACAGGTTGCAGTAGCTGACCTCGGGCGTGACGTCACTTTTCTCCGAAAGTCATTGTGGTCTCAGAAGACCAGGAAACACTTGCCAGGGCAGATGTTTCTGACCAGCTGTTTATTGACATTGACAGTTAGTTTCCTGTTCACATAAGTCCTGTGTAAAGTTTTCGTGACGGATTATCCAAAGACAACTCAAGGCTGTTTGTAAGTTTCTTGTTCACAGATGGTTGATACTGAATGGATACAATGTTACGGGTCCACGTCATTGTAATAAAACCACTGTTTAAAACAAGATTTGTCTAAGGATTTTGTTGCTCTTTGAAGTGCGTCCCATTGTGCCCCATGGTGTGTCCCAAACCACCCCATGACTGGGGTGCCTTGGGACACAATTTTTTAAAAACTTAAATCAACTGAGGATGAGCAGAACATAAGCTATCAACAAAAGACGAGATTCTTTAATTAGCCTTACTAGTTTTTCATTCTATCAGCTAATAATTTTAGTGGGGTCTGGAATAATTTGTCACAAATTTTGATTTATGTGTAAAACGTCCCAATGCGCCCCGGTCTCCCCCCATGTATATATGCTTACACAACTAGCTCAAGCATGCTATATGTATGATACGTTAATGCAATGTAGGTAGATATTGGTATAATTAAACATACAATGGTCTTAAAAAGGAGGGCGATGGGGGGAACGGGGGAGATTTTTAGTTACATTTAATTGTACAACAAAAGCTCATTTTTTAAAAGTTGTCTTTCAGATTTTAATGCACCAAGGCTCCTCATTATTGTACATGTGTACGTCAGTTCATTTTGGTGTGCATTTCCTTTTGGTCAGTACATATTTTGAAATGGGAATGCAAGTTTGTAATGTCTGTTCATATAATATATTTGTATCCATGAATGTAGCCTACATATATTGTGTTATGGGGGACTGACTAGGTACCTGCCGATTCATGCATTATTTGTTATGCAGAATATAGCCTGCATATATGTTCTTAAATCAGTTTAAACTTCTCATGTACAATTGCTGTATATACAATGTATAGTCCACTTGAAATAGCTAGTATACTTATAGTGCATGGAATGATATTTCTCCCTCTGGAAAGTCATATGCTTATTTTCACAGACTTAAATTGATTACACTACAGTGCATATATCCGTGCTAGTTACATTGTACAGGTAGGAGACATAAATACCTGTCTATGCTAAGAAGTAGGGTTATCAGTACATCAGTCTTTGAGCATAGTAATTGATGTGACCATGCAAATGCAGCAATCCCATCATCTGAGCATTGAACTAATTATACATCTTTGCATTAATCTCTCTGAGCTGCATGTTCACACCAAAGCTAATCATGTTAAAGTGTAAAACATCCTGCCACCAAATATATACCTATACATACTTCTTTTGTAGCACCAGCATGGTAATAAAAATGCCCAACACCATGGTTGTAATTTTAGACATTTTAGGCTAGAAAAGACAAGCTACATAAATCACAACTGTGTCACAGAAGAAGTGCTATTCAATAAATTTATCTGGTTTGTATGTTTATAAAAGTTAACAAAGCAGGAGCAAAAGAACTAGCCTCATCCATTCTACTAGTGACTGATTTGAACAGCAGAAAGAACCACAAGCTGAGTAAAGCTTTTAGCACAGTTCACATACATGTAAATAGTTCAGTGTCCTGACAACTTATTTATGTATGTATTCTAAAACAAAATAATTTGCTTAAATGCATTATTGATAAAGTGAAGCGGAAAACTTGTGAGCACCACCCAGCCATGTATTTGATTTTGTACATACATGTTCAACTCACCACTAGTCCCTAAAATAAAGGCAACAGCCAGATTCCCACAATTTGACAGATTAACAAATTTCATAGGCTAAACATATTGTGAATTGTACTGTTTTTGTTTTTTGGGGGGTTGGAGTGGGGGGAAGAAATGCCTTCCCCTTATTGTAAACTCTATAGATAAACCACATAAACTTCCCAGTATACTCTATTGTATATCCAGTGTATAATGTATTTCGAATTCTGGGAGTACACATCATTCCTAATTTTCATGCCTAACTTTTTAATCCTTGAAATAAAAAAAAATGTGCAACAAGACAGACAAAAGTCATCATTAATATTTAAAACTGGTTTTCAGTCAGTGTTTGTAATGCACATAGTGAGAAATAGGTCTCTGGAGTGCATTATTTTGAGTTCACATACATGAAGACCAGTATGTAAATTAAGCATGTCACCCACTTTTAAAAAACAAAGTGGACACCTTTATGGTTTTAGGATTTATTACTTGACTTCCTATTAAATGTATAAAATAAATCTGTACTTTGTACGGTCGAGTATTTATGGTACAATTCCACAACGAAGTCTGTAGTTTCTGTGTCAAATTTGTCTGGAGTGGGCAGGGTTCTACTATTTACTGTGAATAGTAGAACCCTGTGTTCCGGTAGATATCCAGATTCATTTCTGTCAGTTATTCCATCTATTTTGTAAAAAAAAAAAAATATACAAATCTTGTACTTGGCCCCGAAGCCAAAAAGTGATGTTTGATTCATGATTTTATCTTGGGTGTTTGTTTGTGGAGTAAACCTGGTCAGTCATCATTGGACATGGGCACTGCATGTCACATAGTGTAACACTTCCCAAACCTCACCATGCTCAGAGAGATCACAGGCATGTGCTAGGGTTACAGATTGCCATAAACTAGGTCAGCGATACCAGCAGTGATCCCTGACACCAGCTGACCAGTATCAGCTTTGAAATGACACCCAGCTTTCCACCGAAATTAAAATAATTCTAGAATGATAAACCTCTTATTTCAGCTCTTTTTCTTTGCATGGAAAGTGGACATGGCAGTTCTAAAGACTATGGTAATATTTACATGTAATTTTCTACATCGATACTTTCATCAATTCATCCATGCTCCCCTGAATGAGCCTGGCCAAATATGGAGGAGACCATTTTCAGATGTAGTTCATGTAACAAAAACATGTGACACATGCGCATTCATCCCTTACCATCTTCATCTGTCTGAAAGACGTCTAAAAGCCATCACGATTGTATGTTTTTTGTCTTTTTTACGCTTATCAGAAAATCCTAGGTGTTCACATCATTAGTATCAGTATAATTATGGCCTTCATGAGATTCTGAAAGTGAATCCCTAAATACGCTAAACTTAATTGGGAATATAGTAACTATTGATCTACATTGTGCTAATTATGACATAATAAGTTATGAAATCAAAAATCAACTTTTGAAATTACTGCTCTGATTTTACGAGAGTGTATGTTCCACTATGTGGCTTAGTGATTTACATATGGCTGAATTGTCCAGCATGTCCAAGCAGATGACCTCATTTGTCACTTAAATGCTTTCTACAATGTCTCTGGGAAGTTTACTTTGCCAAACTTTACACCCATTCATTCTTCAGGATGAAACTTATGTGCATTTCCCTACCTTGTAAAAAAATATCTCCATTCATTGACCTTAATTGACATGTATTTTTTCATGGTCATGATAATTGATTGCGATGGATTCATGTCCACATGGACATCCATTTACCAACACGTGCTATAGATCAGTGCAGTAGACTGCTGGATGTGCAAGATTGTGCATGCATGACTAGACAGTAAGGAGCATATGTTACAGCTGACATTTTTAGGGAAAATATTGTAAACTCATTCTCCATGCAGAACTGCTGTCCATCAGTTTGTCTCTTTGTTTGTCTCATTTAATAGTGTCTTTGTTCATTTGTTGATGTTGCATTAATTACATTTATAGAGAAAGCAAACGTGAAAATGAATTAAGCATTGGTAGCAAGGTCATGAAAAGCTTTTTCTGGGATGTCAGACATATGCAGTGTTACTATATGTGCAGTGGAAATTACTAGCCCATGCCTTTTTGTAGGAATGATAACTTTTGCCCCCTGTCCGTTTAATTTTTAGCTAGTGGTCATTGTATTTCATGGTATGTGTTTTGGGGAAAGTCAGAACCTCTTTCTGGTTCAGCTGCAGTTTTGTGCCATAAGTTTTGTCACACACCAGTTGAAGAGTGGCCTTACCCTCATTCTCCAGTCCAGTCAGTCGGGTGTTCGCCACACATGAACCTGATTGCTGTCCTTCAAGTGAAAAATTCTTAAGTACTGCATTGACCATCAATAAAGTAATATAGTATAACATCAATAAAGAAATAAACAATTAATTGTGTGTTTGTGTGTGTTGTAGGTCCGTGGGGGAGCTGTGAGCACAGCAGCTGTGGGTTTGGCGGCATGCGGTCCCGCACTGTCTGGTGCTCCCACAGATCAGGCTGGACAACACTCTTCAGTCATTGCCACTACCTGCCTATCCCACCCGACTCTCAGAGCTGCTTCAAGGTGTGTGATGGGCACCGGGACCAGGTGACGTGGGTGCCCTCTCAGTGGACGAAGTGTCAGAGGGCCAATGGGGAAGGCCAGTGTGTGAGGCTGGGGGGTACCCAGAGTAGACAGGTGCCCTGTGTTCATGTGGAGAGTCAAAGTGTTCTGGACGATGAGATCTGTCTGTACTTCCAGCCTAAGCCACCTGAGGAGAGGACCTGTGAGCTACGCTGTCCTCAGGACTGTGTGCTCTCTCCTTTCTCCACCTGGAGCCTGTGCGACGAATGTTTTCACCTGTACAGCAGGCGCATGCGACGTGTCCTTGTCGCACCAGTCAATGGCGGCAAACCATGCCCACCACTGGTCGAGTCCCGACCATGCGAGAACTGCACTGACACCTATCGCTTCAATGTGGGCAAATGGAGCCCATGTGAAAGAACATTCCAATTTAAAAACCCCAAAAAGAAAGAACGCTCCCATCTTTTAATAGGTTATCAAAATAGAGATATATTGTGTGTGAATAGTGTGGGGAAGACCGTTGGTCACAGGTGAGTTTCCAGACCATCCCGAACAGAAGCACGAATATTGTAGAGCTAGTCATTGCGTATGTCATATTGTGGAGTGGTAATATTGGATATGATCACAATTGCTAGAAAATTCTAGGCCTCCAATCGGCCAATCCTCCCGAAAGTATCACAGTTGAAAAACAGCCGAGGAATACAGCCTCAAGCGGTGCATACTTTTTTTGTATACCTGTCGAGTTACGGACAAACATTCCGGCCGGTAATAATGCTGGTCAACAGTGTATTAGTCAGATACTATTTTCTTGCCTTCATTTTCGAAATTGTCCTAATGATTCAGCAAAATCAATTGCAGCACAGGTACTGGTGAACAGAACAGTCCCTATTTAATTGCTGTGTATATACATATGTAGCAGTATATGTAGGATTACATTGAATTTCGGATCAGGACTCAAAAGCTGGTCAGGATTAATATCGCGTTATTCTGTTCTTCTTTGATCCCCATCTCATGGTTGTACAGCTTTGTTCTTGTGAATATCAGGCTGGAAGGCTCATTGGAGCGTTAACTAGTTTGTAGACATTAGACTAATTCAGCCATCAGATTGGAGAGTCTGAAAAATAGGACATATCCCTGGTCTGAATCACACATGTGGCACATTAGTTGTGAATATCAAGGCCTTGGTTCTTGCAGGTATTCATTTCATTTTTCTATTTCTTGCTCCTGCCCATCACAGGTTTTGCTTTTTTCTACTTGTATTTCATTTTTTCAGGTACTGTTTGGATAGTCTCCATCTGCCAGGTCTGCGTAACATGCAGGCTTGCCCCTTACCTCAAGACTGCCTGGTCTCGGATTGGATGGAGTGGCGTTCAATGAACAGCAGCTGTCTGGCAGAAGGTGGAACAATCATTCCAGGGTATATGTCACGAATTCGCAGGGTTCGTCAGATGCCAAGAGGCATCGGTAAACCTTGTCCGCCTCTAACTGATACATTCCAAGTCATTGGAGCAGCTTCCACCTTGTCCAGTTGTCCCAGGTAATGTCAACACAGATGTATTATTGCTCTCTGCAAGTATTTTCTTCTGGTTTAGGAAGTACTGTAAGTTAAGTTGGAGTTCTCTTTATTCATGTGTGCTTATATTCTGGTCTCTATAGCAATCATATACAACAACTTTGCAGTGTTGTAAGGATGATACATGATCTCCTTAGAGCCAAAACAGGCTATCTTTTTAATCAGAGCTTGATGTTTAAGATCTCTTTGCTATGCATTTAGGGTAGTGTACTGGGAGGAAGGTAGGAAACTTTTGAGAACAGAATTAGAAAATGCTAGCTGTTGTAAGTATTTCTTGCATTTATTGGTTGCTTCTGTCTACCATTAGTTGACATATGGTCAGTGGAGATAGCCATCTCCTGGCAGCATTTGACCTTGGCTCAATGTTGGCATGCATTGTATGTACATTTATGGTATTTTTCCCTTAGGTACAAATGGGTGACATCTGACTGGTCAGAGTGTGAAATGTTGTATCAAAGTTTAAAACGTGCAGAACAGTGTGGGCCAGGGATTCATATCAGGGTAGCCTACTGTGTTAGATTTCAAGGTAGGTTTGTGAGACTAGTGACTTCAGTAATCCTGTGCTTTTGTTAGTTTTATCAGCTCACTGGATAGAAGTGGAGAACATTGCTGGCTAAAAAGTCAAATTGATCTTAGGTTTATTTGTAAAGGGTTTTTTTCTTAAATCATTTAAAAAATTAAATACTGGGATATATAATCTGAAGCCCTTCTTTTTATTGCCAACTGGTATAATTAAGGATGAACAGGTATGAGGCTGTTGTTTGAACTGTTTACCTGTGGAATCGCCGAGTAAATGGAATTATCAGATTCATTTTTGTTATCGTTTCTAGATGGAAAGCAGGTTGTGGTTGATTCCAGCCATTGTGAGACCTCTCAACCAGTGGTCTCTCGCCAGTGTCACATTCCCTGCACACAGAACTGTACAGTCTCTCATTGGTCAGACTGGACTGAATGTGCTCCTGATGTCTGCCCATCGTCTCAGAGAAAAGGTTCGTCACATATTGCATCAAAATATGTAACAATGGTTACAACAGTGTTTTACTTTTTTCCACTTTAGTGTAATTATCTACCTTTCCAAAACACATTATGGTTGTATCATTGTTGTTCATGGATAAGGTTATTGGACAAAAGAGATAAAGTTGGACATTGTTACATGGCTGATAGACATGATAGATGTACATTCTTACAAGGTTGATAGACATGATAGATGTACATTCTTACAAGGTTGATAGACATGATAGATGTACATTTGTTCATGTTCAAGTTTTATATTATATGTTAACAAGTGCAAGCATTTGGAATAAATTTTTGTTTTCACTTTTTTTTCTATTAAGACATGGCTTTAGTTTTGACAGGAAACAGATTGTCATCATGACAATAAAACATGCTTTATGAATCTCAAAAGATAGCTGCTTTGTGGTATTAGATTTTGACTTGATTCTGGTGGTTTCCCACGGAGTGAATCCCATTTACATTCTGATGAAAAAATTAGGAAAAAAGAGGCCTGTATGGATTTAAAATGTCATCTATAATGATGAATTCTTTCCTGCTCATATAGGATGTACCATATGTTTTAAAAGTTATAGCTGTGATAATTCATACCCTTTGTACTAATAGTTGAACTGTCAATGGGATTTCTTCCCCATATTCATAAATGAATGGAAACTTGAAGACAAAACATAGATTTCTGCAATAATCTGGTTGTGCCTCCATCCACTTACTCTGTGACTGACTGCACAAAAAACTTACTTCATCACGGATACCTGAATGTATGGATGATGTTCAACTCCTGGGGATATTAGTGATGTTGTTCGTATCATGTACCTCATGAGGATATTTATACTGACCGATAAGTATACTACGACAGCATAATATTATCTGATAATGATTGTGTGGGGAAACTGCAAATATAAACACCAATGTATTTAAATATTTTTATATTTATTTATTTATTTGATGGGGGATTTATGCTTTACACAAGAATACATCACTTATAAATATGATATATATGGTGACAGCCAGCATCATGGTGGGTGTAAACCGAGTATAGCCCAGAGGAAACCTGCAACTATCCACAGGTTCAAAAAAACACCAGTGAAATAAATATGTATAAAGGTAAGAGATTAACCTGACCTGCAAGTACATGTATATATATGGTGTGTTTACAGCAAGTTACAGATTCCGCTACAGGAGAGTTCTCCAGCCCCAGGGTGGGTTCGGTTTGCCCTGCCCTTACCTGTCTGAGAGTCAGCCCTGCACCCCTGAGGCGTGCTTCACCTGGAATATTACTGAAGTTGGACCTTGTATCCCTTGGGGAGGGAGCAGGCCTTGTGGGAGAGGCACTCAGAAGATCTCTGTCACCTGCCAAGATAAATGGGGGGTAAGTTTGTGGCTTGACTGAATAATGCATACGGCTTTATTTGATTGAGCTTGATTGTTTAACACTATATGAAGGAAGCGCATCTTTTTGATGGGAATTTAACGCTGCACTGTATGTATGAATTTTTTATACCAAGGCAGTCACTTTTAGTGGTGGAGGAAACCGGAGAAAACCACCAGTCAGCATGCTCACCAAGAAGGTGACAGACCTTCTAGGTGATGGTACCAGCCATCCAGTCAGTGTAGGATTGTACATGTGACATGCTTCATCATAGTGCAATCAACTACTTCAGAATATACCTCTAATGCGTTCAGTATGGCATACCGATACATACGTAAAGTGATGAAGATCAGTGTGAACTGTCTTTACAGGTGACACTTCACAATGTCTTCATCATAGTGCAATCAACTACTTCAGAATATACCTCTAATGCGTTCAGTATGGCATACCGATACATACGTAAAGTGATGAAGATCAGTGTGAACTGTCTTTACAGGTGACACTTCACAATGTCTTCATCATAGTGCAATCAACTACTTCAGAATATACCTCTAATGCGTTCAGTATGGCATACCGATACATACGTAAAGTGATGAAGATCAGTGTGAACTGTCTTTACAGGTGACACTTCACAATGTCTTCATCATAGTGCAATCAACTACTTCAGAATATACCTCTAATGCGTTCAGTATGGCATACCGATACATACGTAAAGTGATGAAGATCAGTGTGAACTGTCTTTACAGGTGACACTTCACAATGTCTTCATCATAGTGCAATCAACTACTTCAGAATATACCTCTAATGCGTTCAGTATGGCATACTGATACATACGTAAAGTGATGAAGATCAGTGTGAACTGTCTTTACAGGTGACACTTCACAATGTCTTCATCATAGTGCAATCAACTACTTCAGAATATACCTCTAATGCGTTCAGTATGGCATACCGATACATACGTAAAGTGATGAAGATCAGTGTGAACTGTCTTTACAGGTGACACTTCACAATGTCTTCATCATAGTGCAATCAACTACTTCAGAATATACCTCTAATGCGTTCAGTATGGCATACCGATACATACGTAAAGTGATGAAGATCAGTGTGTACTGTCTTTACAGGTGACACTTCACAATGTCTTCATCATAGTGCAATCAACTACTTCAGAATATACCTCTAATGCGTTCAGTATGGCATACCGATACATACGTAAAGTGATGAAGATCAGTGTGTACTGTCTTTACAGGTGACACTTCACAATGTCTTTATTCAGCTTCTCAGTATTGCATGAACAGTTGTTGGTAGAAGTGTGTCTACAGGTTACAATTCATAATGTGTATGCAGGTTGTCAGTATTTAACCAATTGGTAGTGTTACTGTTGTTGCAGGTTACAATTCATGATGTGTATGCAGGTTGTCAGTATTTAACCAATTGATGGTGTTACTGTTGTTGCAGGTGACAATTCATGATGTGTATGCAGGTTGTCAGTATTTAACCAATTGATGGTGTTATTGTTGTTGCAGGTTACAATTCATGATGTGTATGCAGGTTGTCAGTATTTAACCAATTGATGGTGTTATTGTTGTTGCAGGTTACAATTCATGATGTGTATGCAGGTTGTCAGTATTTAACCAATTGATGGTGTTACTGTTGTTGCAGGTGACAATTCATGATGTGTATGCAGGTTGTCAGTATTTAACCAATTGATGGTGTTATTGTTGTTGCAGGTTACAATTCATGATGTGTATGCAGGTTGTCAGTATTTAACCAATTGATGGTGTTACTGTTGTTGCAGGTGACAATTCATGATGTTTACGCAGGTTGTCAGTATTTAACCAATTGATGGTGTTACTGTTGTTGCAGGTGACAATTCATGATGTTTACGCAGGTTGTCAGTATTTAACCAATTGATGGTATTACTTTTGTTGCAGGTGACAATTCATGATGTTTACGCAGGTTGTCAGTATTTAACCAATTGATGGTATTACTTTTGTTGCAGGAGACAATTCATGATGTTTACGCAGGTTGTCAGTATTAAGTGATTGATGGTATTACTTTTGTTGCAGGTGACAATTCATGATGTTTACGCAGGTTGTCAGTATTAAGTGATTGATGGTATTACTTTTGTTGCAGGAGACAATTCATGATGTTTACGCAGGTTGTCAGTATTTAACCAATTGATGGTGTTATTGTTGTTGCAGGTTACAATTCATGATGTTTACGCAGGTTGTCAGTATTTAACCAATTGATGGTGTTATTGTTGTTGCAGGTTACAATTCATAATGTGTATGCAGGTTGTCAGTATTTAACCAATTGATGGTGTTACTGTTGTTGCAGGTTACAATTCATAATGTGTATGCAGGTTGTCAGTATTTAACCAATTGATGGTGTTACTGTTGTTGCAGGTTACAATCCATGATGTTTACGCAGGTTGTCAGTATTTAACCAATTGATGGTGTTACTGTTGTTGCAGGTTACAATTCATGATGTTTACGCAGGTTGTCAGTATTTAACCAATTGATGGTGTTACTGTTGTTGCAGGTTACAATCCATGATGTTTACGCAGGTTGTCAGTATTTAACCAATTGATGGTATTACTGTTGTTGCAGGTGACAATTCATGATGTTTACGCAGGTTGTCAGTATTTAACCAATTGATGGTATTACTTTTGTTGCAGGAGACAATTCATGATGTTTACGCAGGTTGTCAGTATTTAACCAATTGATGGTATTACTTTTGTTGCAGGAGACAATTCATGATGTTTACGCAGGTTGTCAGTATTAAGTGATTGATGGTATTACTTTTGTTGCAGGTGACAATTCATGATGTTTACGCAGGTTGTCAGTATTTAACCAATTGGTGGTGTTACTGTTGTTGCAGGTTACAATTCATGATGTTTACGCAGGTTGTCAGTATTTAACCAATTGATGGTGTTACTGTTGTTGCAGGTTACAATCCATGATGTTTACGCAGGTTGTCAGTATTTAACCAATTGATGGTGTTACTGTTGTTGCAGGTGACAATTCATGATGTTTACGCAGGTTGTCAGTATTTAACCAATTGATGGTATTACTTTTGTTGCAGGTGACAATTCATGATGTTTACGCAGGTTGTCAGTATTAAGTGATTGATGGTGTTACTGTTGTTGCAGGTGACAATTCATGATGTTTACGCAGGTTGTCAGTATTAAGTGATTGATGGTATTACTTTTGTTGCAGGAGACAGTTCATGATGTTTATGCAGGTTGTCAGTATTTAACCAATTGATGTTATTACTTTTGTTGCAGGAGACAGTTCATGATGTTTACGCAGGTTGTCAGTATTAAGTGATTGATGGTATTACTTTTGTTGCAGGAGACAGTTCATGATGTTTACGCAGGTTGTCAGTATTTAACCAATTGATGGTATTACTTTTGTTGCAGGAGACAGTTCATGATGTTTACGCAGGTTGTCAGTATTTAACCAATTGATGGTATTACTTTTGTTGCAGGAGACAATTCATGATGTTTACGCAGGTTGTCAGTATTAAGTGATTGATGGTATTACTTTTGTTGCAGGAGACAGTTCATGATGACCAATGCCTTATCTACACCCGGGTGCACAAACAGTCCTCATCCACAGCTTGTTACCACCCTTGTCCCGAGGACTGTATTGTGTCTGATTGGACAGTCTGGTCACCATGCCCACACAAATGTGATAAGAAAGGGTCACCAGCAGTCAGACGCAGAACACGGGTCATTTATGCCAAGGCTGACAAAGGTAATGTTTAGTACTCCTATTAAACTAACAATACATATGTAGGCACATTCCTAGTATTTGTTGGGCAGTTTTCTATTTTAATAGCCTCCAAATAGGTGGTGTTAATAAAATTGAATTTCAAGACTTTGTTGAAGAACAAAAACAGTAAAAACTAGAATGGATCTGCAAATAGCAGATCCTAGTCCGGGATCTCGGATCAGATTGAGGACGTTTTCCTGACCCAATAATACACGGCCCGCATAACAGCAAGTTTACACTTCCACGTCTCAATTCACAACCTGCAGTGCAAACCAGACAATTAGGAGGACATATATATGAGACATACTCCATTGCAGCCATCCATACACTTTATTACAATGTATAGTTTGTGTATGTAAATGTGGTAAATGTGGTAAATCTACCTTTGAACAATATTTGAAAACGTGGCATGTCCAGTGTTTATTGACACAGATCAACGTTTTTCAGCACACATAGAGTACATGTGTAGTGCTTTGCACTCAATGATTTTCAGCTTTACAGCTGTAATGGTTTTCTCTCACCAGATCTCCAAATATGGTGGAAATTGTGATTTTTCGTGTTTTGATCACAGTTTGCGGCAAAACCATATGTAGTCGGAAAGAAATAAATCCAGATTCATGATTAGGACGTCAAACTACGTTGGGATGCATGCTTACAATGTTCGTGAGTTCATCCTAGTCATAAATGCATTTAAAATGCATCATATAACATAGGGACACCAAAGTGCCAAATATGTCAAATCAGCCTTTAGACAATTTTTCAAGCACTGCCACTCCCACATTTATTAAGACACTTCAACGATTTTCCGCACGTGTACAGTAAACATATAACCCTTTGCACTCAGTCATTTTCAGCTCCACAGCTGTAGCGGTTTTGTATCACATGACCTCAAAACATGGGGGAAAATTACACTTTTTCGCACTTTCATGGCAATTGGCGACCGTGTGTCGGGGAGAAAGGAAGATTCATCATCAGAACATCAAACTACACCTAGTAGCATACTTAAAACCTTTAAATTCACAACATTTTCATTGCCTGATAAATTGGCTAAGCTGGGATCAAACTCTGACATGAGTGGCATGAGTGGTAAGAGAAAAGAAAGAAACAAAAAAAAGAAAACCCGGCGTGATCTGCCTGATGTCCATTTCAGAATGTCAGTCATCTTCGCCCCGCTTTGACTGCTGTACTGATAGCTTGGCCGTTGTCAGAAAGCCAACACCTGGAACACAGCACATGTTGATATCTGTCAATCACCCTGGCCTGGTTAGCGTATAGTAAAGAAGACAAGGCCTGAGCAAAACTAAGCTTACTTTTACAGGTCCACGTCGTTTGCTGTTGAAGTTATCATTCTAAGCCATCAAATACAAGACAGCATAGCTGTATGTCATTGCACAACTGTTTCGGGAGATCATGGACAGTGGAGCAGAAAGCATCAGGTGAAATACTATAAACCCAGTCTAGTTCCCATCTAACTCCATGTGAAAGCAGTAGGGTTCCTATCTTTTTCTAAACAAAAAAACGGTGTTGTCATTTAAACGCTTCTAGCGAGCAAACTATTGATCGTAGCTCTAATCCGTTGGTATATTGCAGAAAGAGCATGTCTTGGGCTACAATTTGGTGCAAGTTGCATTTCTAGCTCCCATAGTTCTTGAGTTACAGGTCATTGAAATTACATAATTCTTTTTAGTTAATTCATTCTCGAAAAGTTACAATGATATGCAAAAAATAATAGCAGATTCGTAATCATCAACTCAAAACACACCAGAATATGTGGAGAGAAGTTGAAATTTCATAACTTTTTGTGACGTCACAACTTTGACCAGTGGCGAGCTTCCAAAGTTTTGACCAGAAATCAACCATTTTTGCAAACTTTTTGTAACTCCTAACAGTCTAGCTGCATGTCAAGTTTGAAAACAGTGGATTCAGTGGTTCTTGAGAGGAAGATTTTTAAAAATTTCACACAAAATTCAATATGGCGGTTGAACCACTTGACCTAGAAAAAAAGTTGGAGAATTTACCTCAAGAAAATACTTGCCAGATAATATGAGCGAAATTTGAAGTTGAAGAAGAAAAAACAGAATGATTACAAAAAGTATCCCATTCTGAGAATCCCTAAAAAGTTTTTTTTAGACCCACAAACATAATATGACAAACAAATATAATGCTGAAAAAAAATATGAATACATGTGGATAAGTGTTAGACAGATCAAATAATTTAAACAAGGCAATAATATTGATTAAGGTGGTAGTATAAGATACATATATCATTGTACAGGTGGTAAGGCCTGTCCACGTGAGGATGAACTGAGTGAGGTGGAGATCTGCCCCCTTCCCTCTTCCTGCCACACCTACATCTGGCAGACCTCTGACTGGGGCAGCTGCGTCATCACCAAGCGCAGCGTCACCTGTGGGACAGGCATGCGGAGCCGCTCTGTGCAGTGTTACCGTGTTAATGGTGCAGTCATGCCAGATGGAAGGTAGGTAACTCCGGATTTTGTATGCTTACCTAAAACATTGGTAACTGGAATATGGGTCTACTTTGACATGCATGGGTAGTAAATGCTTAACAATTCTTATGTACATGCATAAACGCCTAGGACACATAAAATTTGATACTAAAATTCAGATTTGTATTATCAAAGAAACATGGGACAGGTGTGAATAGGCACATCCATTTGCCGATGATGGTTTTTTTTTCTTTCCTCCCAAAAATTGGGAATTTAAGTAGCCTTAACATATGGCATCCTAATTTTAGTGTGCCTAATTTTTATGCACTGCCTTCTGAGTTTCACCTTTGCTCGGTTTCTTGGAGTGATTATACAGATGGTATGCATTTAGGAAATCTCTTTTGTTTGTACTGGCTGTGGTGCTGACAATCTTCCCCACTTTGGTTTTGCCTGTTGATTTCAGTTTTGGAGGTCTCATCTGGGTTCCCTCTTCCGATGCCATGGAAAGGTGATAGTTATCTCCCCTTGATTGTGATTATCCCCCCCTCCTTTCCTGCAATTAACCATAACGCTGTCAGCTTTGTTCTCTGTTGCCGTCTGTTACTTTTGGATTGCAGTTTGATCATGAGTGCTTATCTGTTTCTTTGATATGCAGCTTTGTGTTTCAAGTGTGTCCATGATGAAAAGATTTTTTAAAGTGTGTTTTACCAATGACTAAGTTGGTATACTGAATTATGTGCAGATATATGGTGGCTTCAAGTTCTTCTTAAAATATGTGTATCCCCTCCATTTTGATGCTTTTTCATGGTATAGGTGTATTGTATATGTGTTTGTGTACATCATATATGTGACTGAACAGATAGAACAAACTTTCTGTTACATTTTGGACACCATTATTGGTGATATTAATCAAAAATCTTTCGATGTACAGTTTATATGAGCTGGTTATGGATTTATGAAATTTAGAAACTGATTATAGATGTAGAAATCATCAATGCATAATTTCTGTGGTGATGAGGTAAAATTGATAATTGCAATTTCCAAGAAATACTTAGCTCCTTGAATATTATAATATTGCACATAAGACCAGTATGTTGAATATTAATAATCATATTATGTAGAATACAATTGTGTGACAAAAACAGGTATGATTTTAAGTTATCCCTTTCATGATTTGATGTCAGATGTTCTCCTGATGCCAAACCTTCTGAGAGCGAGCAATGCTCTGTGCCATGTCCTGTAGACTGTGACATTACTGATTGGTCAGATTGGTCTGCATGCAGCGCCACCTGCCAGGAAGGTGGGTATCTGATCTTCAAGAAAGCATATTTTTGAACATGACTTCTGTTATTTTATTTATCTCTGGTCATTTTTTGGGGTTGAATTGACAGGTTAAATAAGTATGATTAAAGGTTAATTGTTTAGTGCTGTTCTCAGGAATTTTTCACTTACACAAGAGCAGTTGGGTTCATGTGTGGATGAGTGCCCAGAAAAAAAACAGTGACCTTTTGCAGGTACCTGCCAAACTGTCTAGTGAAAACATCTGGGCAGGGGCTGACTCCACAAAGACAAATATTTTAACAATGATTTTAGAGCTTATTTTGGGGCTCTAGAAATTGAAATTTTTACCACCTTCTATATGTTATCTTCAGACAAAATATCAACTTCCAGTAACAAAGAGTAAACAGTATGGCGAGATTTTTCATTTTGACTCTAGTCAGACTTAGGTTTGTAGAATCGTAAATTTGTAAATATTGGAATGTGCTCTAGGCTGCATGTAGGCCTATGTAATATGACTCACTCTATCTCTTACAGTTGGATCCTCGGGGTTTTCAATGCCCAGCCAGATGCGGCAGAGGTATGTGATCGAGGAGGCCAGTGGAGGAGGTATCCCCTGCCCCACCAGACTTGTGGAGACACGCTTGTGTGGACCCCTTCCCTTCTGTACTTATTACTACTGGGCAGTGTCAGAGTGGAGTCAGTGTGTTCTCCCTCCATACTACATCTATTGTGGCCAAGGACTAAAAGCCAGATGTAAGTATAGACTACGGATGGACAAAAATAGCTTCAAGACCTCTGGAAAAGAAGCATGCTCATTTATAACTGAGAAGAAGGAATCAAAAGAGACACTGTATTTTATGTTCATTATTTCCTTCTGTGTTGTAGCCTCTACATTGGATGAGCTTAATTTCTTGTTTCTAGTTTTAGAGTGTACTGCTGCAGTGTGTTTTAGCATCTCCGTTAGGTTTTCTTCTATCTGGGTTTGTAAACCCACCTGCAGCACTATTATTGTGAAACATAATACTTAGTTCAGAAAATATTGGTCATATTATGTTGTGCCGTCAGATGCAAAATGGTTACATTTCCAGTGACTCGGTCAGGCCATGATTAAAAAAATGTTTCTTGTGGGTAACATAACCAAGTAGCTAAATTGGTCTGGCTTTTTTTTTTTTTGGGGGGGGGGGTGCGTAGGTGGGGGAAGAGAGTATTTCTTTAAGAGACAAACATTGCCAAACCACTGCCCTGATTTAACAAGATTAGGCTCAGTATTGCAGGTTTGCTCTTGCCGGAGTCGGAAGAGAATTCATTTCATCCACTATGTTACAGTATATTCATTTTCACACCTTGAATGTAGGTCCTGAAAATCTAGGAATGGCATCATTTAAAACCTTTTGTTTTAAAGATCCATTGGGCCTACCATTTAATTCTACTAGTCAGTGTGGCTCAGTACTGCTCGGAAAACCAGTTTTACTTATGAAAATTCAATCTTAAGATGAACATGTCTAGAATGCATTTGAAATGTTGGTAAAACTGCCAAAGTGTCAGTCTCTAACAGTTTTAGTTGTCTCGATTTGTAGCTGTGTCCTGTCGGGATGAGGGTGGTAATAAGACATACCCAGACTTTTGCCTGCGGTCAGTCGGCCCCATGCCAGCGGCTACAGAAACATGCTTCGTGATGTGTGACCAGGACTGCAAACTTTCTGGCTGGTCAGCATTTGGTCAGTGCGTCAATGGTTGCAATGGATTTAGAATTCGCACCAGGAATTTAGTGGGTGAGTTTTAAATACACATATGTTTGTCAAATCTTGGATGCTGAACATGATTGGATAGGTCAAGGGGTCTGCCTTAGGTCAGATTTCTCCAGGCCAAGATATCTTAGGTCACTCCAAAACTATGCAGCATTTTAAAGTCTTATATTTTAACTTTTGTCAAAAATGTCTTTTGTGGAATGAGTGCCTGATGTTCCTGGTGTCAGTATGCTGTGACTGGTTGTGGCATCATGACTGGTGTCTTTGAGATGGTATTTTTGGTGAGGCAGCACTGACTATATGTACATTTTTGTTCAAACCGTACTGTCTTGCATAGACTGAATTATGAATATTTCAACCAACAATAAAATCATGAGCATGGGAAAAAAAACTATATTCAAATATTTCACTATCGTTTTTCCAAGATTAAGGGAAAATTATGATGACTTTCAAGACATCAACTTTTTCTGTAGGCAATCACAGTGACCACTGCCATTATGAATATTGTACATGTATGAGTCTATATTCCACATCAGACAAAAATACTCTTATCACTGAACAGCAATGGTCACGTGAGGAACCTGTATTTTCCTGTATTTTGCAGCTGATCTTCTGTGTCTGCTGACTGTGTTATCTTCCTTTGTTTGGTTGTGAAAGCTACGTTTACATTGCTCAAAGCAATTTGCCTATACATCGGCATTCTGCACTGTATTAATGGATCTTCTGTAGGATAAATTGATGACATGGTTTAATACTCAGTGAGAGGATACAGCCTCGCCCAGTATGAGGATTACTAGCTGTATATTTCTGTTTCCCTATCGCTGAGTAACCTTGAAACAAATATATGAAGATGACTTGGATGAATTAATTTTCTCAGTGTTAAATCTTCTTATGAGCGCTAATTTTAAGTTCATTCTTTTGCATTTGAACAGCTGAAGAAGGGGAGAAACTCTTGAACCATCTGTTTGTATCTGTTTAATACTCTTCCAACATTATTCCATTCAGTGCAATAATTGCCATGTTACACCACGCTCTATTCAGATGACAGCAAGTTGAAAGAAGTATGCCGTAACCAAATGAAATACCCACTGGTAGAGAAGGAAGTTTGCCATTGTTCTGAGTTCAAGCCCATTCAGGTTGGAGACTGGTCACCCTGTATTCTGGAGGATACTGCGTCAGACCAGGTTCTAGGGGTCACCAGTGCACCAGGCGAGAAGAAATACAAACCATATGTCAGCGAAGAAAAGTCAAATGAGATTGCTGCAGACGATTTCCTGAAGGATCTGTCAAGGTTTGAAATCACGACTGCCGGTCCCACGGACATGAACGTTCTTGAAACAGAGCCTGTGAGGGAGTTGGACTGGGAGAAGCGGGTCACTGGGAGTCCTGATGCAACTGCCCTAGGGGATGTGCCGGGTCGCCCTGTTGTGTCCCGCAGAAGACTCTGTGGAATGGGCACCAAGTACCGTCTCTACATCTGTCAGTCACAGATACAACCAGGAGTGATTGAACCTGCCCACAACTGCTCTTCTCGAGGTTTGTAAACTCTGTGAGTTTTATCTGTGTAAACTTGGTTGTGGTTGTCAGTGGCTATGTTTCACATTATCTCTTTCATGATGGGTACATATAAGCTGTATGATGGATACATTACAGTCAGCATATTTTTTGAAAGGTGCATTATCTCATTAATCTATATAATGTGTACACAATTAGTAGATTTCTTCAGACTACTCATTCTAGATCTTCTATGCTGGAAGTTGAAAACCTTTGATATAACTACTGCTTATGAACTATCAGTTGACTGGCTTCCCAGATAATAGCTTTGTATCATAATGGTATGAATTCTTGGGGTTTTCTGTTGTACTTGACAGTTTTTCAGTCATATGAGAACAATGACATCAAATGACGCACATCATTAGGTGTGTGTGGCCATCAGTAAAGTAACATGCCGAAGACACTTTTGTATTATTTGTGCACATTGTGTTTGTGTGCTAAAGTGTACAGTGAGGAGGTGTGCATCGTGCCATGTCCTGAGGACTGTGAGATGACAGACTGGACCCCGTGGACACCCTGCAGTGTGTCCTGTGGCTATGGGATACAGACCCGCGAGAGACGTATACTGAAGGCAGCACAAGCTGGTGGCCAGGCTTGCCCTCATCTGGAGAATGGAAGAGTATGTGTCATGACTACAGACCTAGCTAATGTACAGATCAGTGTGTTGACAATCAAGTTAAGCATACATTGTGACAGTTTTTTTTTCAGAGGATTATACTCTGCAGTGGACTATTTACCATTTACACATTTCATTATAATGACAGTAGTGGTTGAAAAACTTGGTTGCGGCCATGTTATGTTGCATTATGTTGGTTGAGTTGAGTAGGTCTGAATCATTCATTGAGCATTGTTATCTCCTCTGTCATCATTAAAAGGAAACCATTCCGAAATATGGGGTTGAACACCAGTCAAATGATTGATTTCATATGTTAGTAAAGATTATGTGATCTGGATTCTGCAGGCAAAATGATGGTCAAACCAAAATCAAATAAACAATTAAGAGGATTGTGAACGTAAAACAATAAGTGAGCCAAAGTGTATTTTTTTTTTCCGTAGGAAGTGGAGAACCAGACTTGTCACTCTATCTGCAGTACTAACACCTGGCGGACTGCCAACTGGAGCCAGTGCTTTGCCCAGGGCAGTACAGGCTTGAACAAGGAGATCCTCTGTGGGCTAGGCGTCAGGACTAGGCTTGTTGAGTAGGTGGACTTTGTGTGCTTCATCATTTATCTTTTCGTTAATTTGATTGTTTCTGAGCTCCATACTCATGAGTGTTTAAATTATGGAACAGAAGGGACAGTTTATGGCTGGGGAAAATGGAAGAGCCCGGTGTAAACATAATTAATGGAGAGCTAATAGTAAATACTGTCACATGTCTCCTATGTGAAACAACTGATCTTCAGAACACTTTATGTTAGATCATCCTTTCATAATTCAGTGCTGGTTTAGTCATTTCATGATGACATGGAGTACAAATAATTAGTTTCTAAAAAAAACTCTGACAGACAAGATTAGAACTGAATTATTTGAGCATTGACGACGTTTAACTGTAGATGTGTGAAGAAGGCAGACTTCCACGGCTCACAGAAGGATTCAGAGTTCTTCTGTCGCTCAGAGCCACGCCCTATTGGCCGTCAGATCTGTGAAATGCCCTGTCCAGGGCAGTGTGTGGTCAGTGATTGGTCAAGCTGGTCAGAATGCCCACGGGTAAGTCTTCCATAACCTGGCTTAATCTTTTTCTTTTTTCCCCTTTTATTTGTAGTCTGTACTGCATTTTGTTTAACTGCAGAGCAGATGCATATATGTACACTGGTATGCGTGCACAGCCATGAATGTTTAACTAGTAACATTTGAACAGTTGCAGCTGCTGTGAAACATATTGTGACCAATTCATCACCAGTTGTCATGCATTAGAATATCTTACAAGCCAGTTAGAAAACTTTACATGTTGAAATTAGGCATAGTAGTGTCTACATGTATTAAAGATTTCTTAGGTGTGATTTTTATGGCTTGGAAGATGTCCCTTCTATCAGAAACATTTGGATCATAAATGTGGTAGGCTTATTATTTTAATCAGCAAAGTGATAATGGACAAATGACAATAATGCATGGAAACTATACTGCTCTGATTTTCCAGCCATGTTCTCAGTCTGACTTCCGTAAACGCAACAGACAAGTGTTAAGGACTCCTGCCGATGAGAAAGATGTGTGCCCGGTTCTGAGCGAGGAAGAACCCTGTATGCAGGGGCACAATTGCTTTGAGTTCAGCTGGCAGGTATCACCGTGGAGCTCTTGTATACTGGAGGACAGAAATAATGACTGTGGAATAGGCTGGAAGAGGAGGTTTGCTTTGTGCAGGATGAGTAACGGAACAAGGGTGGAGAGTATTAAATGTGAAAAGGTAAGACAAAAAATGGTTCTCATGCCATTGTCTTTCACACTTTACCTAAACCTATGGCAATTGCCATATCTAACTTTAAACAGTAACTTCCTGATATTGTGGAATGCTCTTGGCTGCATTGCACTATAACTTCAATAATAACTGCAGATCACCTGTGAGTTCATGGACATTTTTTCACTAAGTTATCACCCTACTGTAAGAACTGTAGTACAGAAGCCTGAATAGTCGCTGGTGTGAAGTTATATTTTATGAATGATAAATCACATATAGTCTCATGGGATTTTTCAGGAACTTGGTATAGCAGGTGATAAGTTGCTATAGATCTTGTTGAAAATTCATGCATTTCACCCTAAAAATATCATGTGTGTCAATGGAAAGAAAAAGAAACCAAAAAACATGTGTAGGATTCTAACGTAAAGAGATTCCCACATAGTCTCAGAGAATGTTCAAATATGCCATATGTTTTAATAGATTTAATTGTTTTTGCTGTTAAAACTATGCACATATTCTGAAATTACAACATTTAATTTTCACAATTGTGTTATATTTCTTCGGTCAGTTGTATGGCCCTATGATTGTGAAGGATGTGGAGGCATGTAATAAGACCTGTCATGTGAACTGTGCTGTGTCAGAGTGGTCTCCCTGGAGTGGCTGTAGTCAGACATGTGGGCAGGGTAAGATGCTGTTATATATGTACAGCCATGTACATACATGGCTGTAAATACATGTACTTTTGTGAGGACTGATTGTCTCCCCCTGGCTTGGTTCCCACAACCCATAAAGCTATAATATTTGGTGTGTGTTAAATGTAATCCTCTGAACTACCCGTCAATCATGAATGATGAATCAAGCAACTTAAATACAGGAACGTAGGCCACCTCCATTCTTTTATGTTGTAATGATTAGTAAAGGATTGTGGAGTTTATGGTGGCAAGATTTGTTGCTTCATTTGTCAAAGCATTTACTCAGTTTTCCCCAATCTGTTGACCAGTAAGACCCAGGGTAACTGTTATCACTGTTTGTGTGTTTATACATAATGTGTATTCAATATGAAGCTTTTGAGCTGTGATGTTACAATATTGTGGCGACATCCCTTTGTGCTTTACAGTTGAGTGGGGCAAATTCATGCATTTTAACAGATAAATACAGTAATAAATATTATCCATAGTCCATTTATTTTGTTGCCTGAAATATTTATTTTAAAGGATTTGCAAGGGAAGACAGATAAATATAGACCTGTTTTATGAATAATTTTCATTACATTTCATTGTCTTGGCCCACCCATGTTAAAAGCGATGATGTCATATCAAGTATGCATCACCACTATATTGTAACTTGATAACTATAAAGCTTTGTATTGATTCTGTTTTTAATCTTCTGACATTTTTGCTGATAAAATTACTCAGTCATGTGTTAATCTCCTTAGTTCTAAGAAGCTGAGGACACAGTAGATGCTTCATCAAATAAATTTCATAACTGAATGAAAATGTTGTGTATTTATCTGTATCATTTTTATAATGGATGAATGACATGTATATCTTGTATGGAATGTCATGATGTATTGAGGTACTAGTTTTATATCCCAGCATCATTTACACCAACTTATTTCTTGCCTTAGGTACATTCACCCGAAAACGGTCTGTGCTCTTTCCACCAGTAGGCAGAGGGCGCCAATGCCCTGAGGCAGTGGAACAGAGTAAGCCGTGTTTTGTGAGATCCTGTTACAGCATTGTTCTCTCAGAATGGACGAAATGTCAGCTGAAGGTAAACGAACCTCTTTGTACATGACACGGCACTCTCTAAACTCAACTGTGTATGTTTTCTAAAGGAAAACAGAACTATCCATTGTGCTTGGCATGCTGTGTGCCATCCAAATGACAGTATGTGAGTAAACAAACCCCTAAATGCACAACATTGATCTGTCCAAACTGAACTACATGTATAAACAGAACTATACAAAGACTGTGCTTTACATGCAGTGTGCTATCCAGATGACAACATGACAAAATGTCAGCTGAAGGCAAACAAACTTCTTCATGCACAACATGATCTCATGATCTCTCCAAACTGAATGACATGTATGTATGTTTTCTGTAGGTAAACAGAACTATACAACATGTCAGCTGAAGGTAAACAAACCTCTTCATGCACACCACAGATTTCTCCAAACTGAACTACATGTGTATGTTTTCTGTGGGTAAACCGAACTATACAAACACTGTGCTTTACATGCAGTGTGCCATCCAGATGACAACATGTCAGCTGAAGGTAAACAAACCTCTTCATGCACAACAAAGATTTTTCCAAACTGAACTACATGTATGCATGTTTTCTGTGGGTAAACAGCACTATACAAACACTGTGCTTTACATACAGTGTGCCATCCAGATGACAACATGACAACTGAAGGTACACAAACCTCTTTATGCACAACACAGATTTCTTCTAACTGAACTACATGTATGTATGTTTTCTGTGCGTAAACAGAACTATACAAACACTGTGCTTTACATGCAGTGTGCCATCCAGATGACAACATGTCAGCTGAAGGTAAACAAACCTCTTCATACACAGCATTTATCTCTCCAAACTGAATTACATGTATGTATGTTTTCTGTGGGTAAACAGAACTATACAAACACTGTGCTTTACATACAATGTGCCATCCAGATGACAACATGTCAGCTGAAGGTAAACAAACCTCTTCATGCACAACATTGATCTCTCCAAACTGAATTACATGTATGTATGTTTCTGTGGGTAAACAGAACTATACAAACACTGTGCTTTACATGCAGTGTGCCATCCAGATGACAACATGTCAGCTGAAGGTACATGTCAGATACAAAACTACATGCACACAAACATTGCGCACAGCACACAAACATTGTACACAACACACAAACATTGTGCACAGCACACAAACATTGTACACAGCACACAGACATTATACACAGCACACAAACATTGTGCACAACACACAAACATTGTGCACAGCACACAAACATTGTACACAGCACACAAACATTGTACACAGCACACAGACATTGTGCACAGCACACAGACATTGTACACAGCACACAAACATTGTACACAGCACACAAATATTGTGCACAGCACACAAACATTGTACACAGCACACAGACATTGTACACAGCACACAAACATTGTACACAGCACACAAACATTGTGAACAGCACACAAACATTGTACACAGCACACAGACATTGTGCACAGCACACAGACATTGTACACAGCACACAGACATTGTACACAGCACACACACATACATTGTACACAGCACACAAATGTTGTGCACAGCACACACACATTGTGAACAGCACACAGACATTGTGCACAGCACACAAACACTGTGCACAGCACACAAACATTGTGCACACTACTGTGCTGTCAAAAAGGCCTGGCACTGTGCAGTCAAAATCAACCAAGTATACAAGAGTGCTCATATCCACTGTTTTCTCAGGACAACGTACCAACTTCAGGTAGACACTATCGTATCAAACACTAGTGAACATGATTATGATGTCTAAGTGGGAAATGTTCCATTGAAATTGTATGTATAGTGATTAAACTTCCCAGGGGTCAAAGTGATGCTTAACTGACCCGCTGGACAACATGACAGTGGATCAAAGGATGCACAATAAGTCACATTCACATTTTAGATGGCCACCATTTTTGAACAGAAAAGTTGCGAGATCTTGCAGTACACAGGATTTGGGGGTTGACTTTCACTGGACAACATATGCTATAAAGAAGCAGTGACATGCTTAGGACATTAAATACCCTTTTTCTTGAAATTCTGCCTTGAAACTGAAAATGCCAAGTAGAAAGTGTTACTTTGAAATGTTGCCGTTTTATTGGCTGTGAAAAGCATCTGCAGCCTCAAACTTTAAAGGCCACTGTCCGCGACAATGTGCTAATTTGATCACGGCTGCTCTGTGCTAATTTGATCACGGCTGCTCTGTCACAGCAAGTGTAGTAGCGGGCATCCTGAAATGCGAATGTGATGTATGGGTCGACACCACATATTTCAGCCATATTGTTGAGAGAAAAGTTAAAAACATGAGGCACTGAATGGCTTTGGATAAGGTAATGAGCATGTGTGTAGAACTTCGTGATATCCACTTGGACAACATACAACAGTTGAAGGCTCATAAAGGGATACAGGCAGCTTAAATGACATTGTAACTTTGCGTTTATCTTTGAATACGACATATGAATGACTGCTAATATATATATTATTGTATGCCGTAAAGTGGTTCGAGAGTAGCATGGCAGCGAATGCAAGCAGACATGTTGTAAGCAGTGCTTATTATCATTAAATCGAAGTTTTCCTGACTAAATTCTAGATTCTCGATTCTGTCACTCTCCCATGTGCAGCGAGAGGTGCAGGTACAAATTATTTTTGCCAGCTGCAAGAACTTTGCACCTGCAATGAACTTGCTCAAAATGTGCTTGAAAACTCTAGAGCGTAAATCAGCTCAACTTACACTGCTTACAAACAGCTACACTTCCTAGTTGTGTTTGCTTTGAAGAAGGTGGCTGCAAGTTCGCCTGTTTACCCCAGTTTTGATGCCCACTTAGAGGGCAAAGTTGGGCCACACTGGTCAAAATGGCTGTCGCACTTTGAACGTCTTCGACACACTTCCTGATACTGGAGAGAATGATGATTATCACACAGCTGTTGAAAAACTGACTTGAGTATCTTGCACCAAAAGTGAACACTGCTTACCAACTGTATAACTCCCCCGAAGCCAAGCAAGGGAAAAATGAAATGCTAAACTCATATCACACCTGTTTAAGATGCCTTGCCAAAACTTATGACTTCACAGACGTGGATTAGGAAATAGCTTCACAAATCATCCTGACATGCACATCTCAGAGACTACAGTGACGTGCACCTGTCAGTGCAATCCAACGGTTGCGAGATGATTCTAACCCGCCGCATAATTCACGAGGTTGATGTGATGGCAGAACACAAAACAAACACAGATCGCAGTCATATAACCATGCTCAAAACGCAGGTAAATCCAGTGTGCAGAACAGACAGTCAACATGTGGTTACTGTGGATATAATCTGCCACACAAAAAATTGCGTCCTGCGAAAGGACAAACCTGCAACTACTGTGGGAAATCAAACCACTTTTCATCTGTGTGTCACTCGCGGCTCCGCAAACAGAAAAAACAAGATATACGTAACGTGGGTGAAGAATCGTGACCAAAACCTGACAGTCATGATGAATGTGTTTACTCTGTATCAGCTGCTATCATTGGCCAAGTGGCTGAAGATGACAGTCTGCCCATAAGACAAATGGTGCTGAACAGACTGTCAGTACCATTTATGATTGGCTCGTCAGTAAGCATAATTGACTTGGACACCTATAACAGCATTAAACGTGCTGGTCCAAACCTCAGTCTGAAGCAATCGAATACACGTAGTCCTGTTACTGGAACCGTACATGCCGACATTGCCCATGACGACATTGCCCATGACAACATCACCACGGCAAAGAAATTTTGTTGTTTTCAGTAGTTAGACTGGTAATCTTTTGAGTGATCAGACAGCACAGAAACTCAAAGTGCTGTAGATCCGGCCAAGTGTGAGCACCACCTCAGCAAACCAGTCACATGACTCCAAGTCACGGAGACAAGCGATAATGGAACATTTCCTGATTTGTTTGACGATATCGGTAAAATCAAGGGAAAGTAAGTGCATCTTCACATCGACCATTCAGTTTGTCCAAAACAGCAGCCACAGCGCAGCATACCTTTTCACGTCCGCAAATTACATTGAGGCAAAGGTCCAACTCAGTTCTACAGTCAGCCCTGTGGTTGTCGTTCCGGAGAAATTAGGAGGCATTCGTGTCTGCATCAATATGAGAGAGGCAAACAAGGCGATTAGACGTGAAAAGCATCCAATGCTGACAATCGATGATCTGATCACCAATCTGAACTCTGCAGCTGTGTAAGTAAGCTTGACTTAGCACCTGGATACGAGCAGCTAGAACTTGATGTTGCCAGCCACAATATGAGAACGTCCAGTACCCATCTTGGTCTAAGACGGTGCAGGCGTCATATGTTTGGCGTCAATGCAGCATCAGAAATCTTCCAAAACAAAATCGCGTAGCTGATACGTGACCTGTTAGGCTCCATGAACTTGTCAGACGACATCCTGGTGCATGGTAGAAACTAAGATGAACACAACAAAAATCTCCAAGCAATCTCCTAAAGGGCAAAGTGATTAGCTACGGTAACTAGCTGACAGAGAACGACGACTCTCCCAGACCGTACGCGAAATACTCACTGCTGCCTTGGGAGCAGAGCATTTCCACTTGTACCTGTTTGGTTCTAACTTTACCATTGTGATGGACCACAAACCTTTGAAAGTGATCTTTCAAATTCCAAACCAACCTCTGCTTACCTCAAACACAAATGCAAATTTGTTTACCAAGTGGGAAGAGACAAGAACAATCCAGCTGATTTCATTAGTCGTCACCCGCAAACCACTAGCGACTGAGAGTGTTGCTGAAGCCTACATCAACTATGTTGTTTACTACGCTGTCCTGAAAGCCATGACACTCGAAGATGTCAGACAGAACACACAGAATGACCATCAGACTCACAAATTGATGAAGCTATTTTCAGGGGTGATTGGACAGATTCAGAACCGAGCTGACCATGTGCAACGGAATCATTGCTCATGGTAATTGAGTCATGATTCCCCAGCCTTTGGCGGCAGAAGCCATAGATCTTGCCCACATTGGTCACCAAGGGATTGTACAAACCAAACAACTGCATAGACAGAAAGTCGGGTTTCCAGGTATTGACAGGTCCAGGTCAACTGAACAATGTATCCGGTCGTGCCTTCCCTGTAAAGCTTCCATGAGCCATTCCATAATGTGTGAGCCACTATGCATGACAAAACTTCCATGTGGACCATGGGAGGAAGTAGCTGTCAATCTCACAGTCGACAAGTATAGCCGCTTCTCAGAAATCAAGATCGTGACTTCCACGTCATCAAGAGCAGTAATTCCGAAACGATGTTATATATAAGATATTGCACAGAAAGTCAATTGCGATAAAGGACTGCCTTGCAATAGCCAGGAGGTGAAAGACTTTGCAGCAGACCCTAGGTTCAAGCATCACTGCCTTACCCCTCTTTGGCCCAAATCTAACAGTGAGGTAGAACGTTTTATGGGAGTACTGAACAAAAACATCAGGGCTTCATCAGTCAAACACTGGAATGGGAAACAGGAATTGTTCAAATTTCTTAGACACTATTGTTCTACACCACATTCCTCTACTCATGTTTTGTCATTCAAAGGACTGACTGAATGTCAGATGAAGATTGTCCTTCCACAGCTGCCATCTGCCTCTGACAGTCATAACAGAATTGCAGAGCCTGATGCCCTCAGCAAACAGAAGGCGAAATCATACGCCGACAACAGGGGCAACACAAAACCAAACCACCTGTCTGTAGGTGACACTGTAATTGTGCGACAACAGAAAAGAAATAAACTTTCCCCTCCATTTGATCCCCGCCCATATAGAATTACAAGCCTGGAGGTTACTGCTTGTCGTGGTCATCATGCCATCTATCGTAATGCATCGCACTTCAAACCAGTCAACGCAGATGTTAATCTTACATCCAAAGAGGAGGAGGATGAAGATGCTGATCTCGGCATCCCTCTACACCACAGCCCACAAGGGCTGACAACTGCTATTGGTTCACCAACACAGCTCCCACACAGCTTCGTTCTGTTCTGAAATCTCAAGGTGAACACAGCGGAGATCAACACGAAAACAAAAACCTCCAGTTTGCTTCAAAGACTTTGTTCTATAGACACTCACTGTTAACATTCTTTCCAGTTTAATTCCAGTGACACTGCGCATGAAGATTCTTGTCCAATTTAATTCCAGTGACGCCATGCATGAATATGTAATTACTTGTACAAGGTTTTAGTTTGGCCAGTCTATGTTGAAAAAAACAAGAAGAACCTACAGTCATGTAGTGTTGATTTTGATTAAGTTTGATGCTCGTAACCCTTTGTTTGACATATTCGTATTCTTAAACATTCCATTCCTAAGAAATGGATAGATGTAGTGTTTATCTTTGATTACAACACATGAATGACTGCCAATATAAATACCATTGTACGCCGTAAAGTGGTTCAAACGTAGCATGGCAGCGAATGCAGGCAGATATGTTGTAAGCGGTGCTCAGTATCATTAAATCGAAGTTTTTCTGCCTAAAACGAAGCCTGTATAGTTAGATATCACAGAAATGTCCAATTGAGCATCTTGTCATGTGGAGGAAACAGTGTGTACATATATAAGTGTTTGACTGGTTCCCCGAGGGGCAATAGGAAACCATGCATATAGACAAACATGGCATTCCTAGTCAATCTTCCAACTGGCAGTAAGCAAAACTAAACATATCTATCTAACAAACCTCAGTAAGCTCTAATAATAAATAAGTAGCATGTGAAAAAAATATTTTTCAGGTGTAGTTTTCATTAGAGCAATAGGTAAGGATTGTGTCAGAAGTGATACCTTCTGCTGTCCATTTCATCATAGCAGTTCATGTATTTGGCTGTGTTGTTTCAGAAAGGAGCATGCGGCCATGGGATAGAGAACAGGACAGTTTCTTGTGTGTCTAAGGAAGGATTAGCTGTGGACATTGAACACTGTGCAGACCAGGCCATTAACCTGTCCACTATCCAGGTAAGATGCTGTGCTGATCAGGCCATTAACCTGTTCACTATCCAGGTAAGATGCTGTACTGATCGGGCCATTAACCTGTCCACTATCCAGGTAAGATACTGTGCTGATGAGGCCATTAACCTGTTCACTATCCAGGTAAGATGCTGTGCTAATCAGGCCATTAACCTGTTCACTATCCAGGTAAGATGCTGTGCTGATCAGGCTATTAACCTGTCCACTATCCAGGTAAGATGCTGTGCTGATCAGGCTATTAACCTGTCCACTATCCAGGTAAGATGCTGTGCTGATCAGGCCATTAACCTGTTCACTATCCAGGTAAGATGCTGTGCTGATCAGGCCATTAACCTGTCCACTATCCAGATAAGATGATGTGCTGGTCAGGCCATTAACCTGTTCACTATCCAGGTAAGATGCTGTGCTGATCAGGCCATTAACCTGTTCACTATCCAGGTAAGATGCTGTGCTGATCAGGCCATTAACCTGTCCTCTGTCCAGGTAAGATCTTTTGAACCTAGATTGGTTCACATTAGGGCACAAATATAGATAACTTTAATTGCAGAACATTTTACTTGTGTATTGCTCATTATTATATGGGTTTAAAAGTTGTTCAGAATCATGGGTAAGTGGGTAAAATGCTTAACTATAATCACTGAGACACACAAGGTGCTGATTTCAGTGTCTTTTATATTTCATGAAGTGACTTGTCTTTTGTCCGTATGGTATGTATATATCTATGTCACAAGTTAGAAAGTTCATCAGTAACTTGTCAAAGATCGATGGTTTATCCTGGGCACCCCAGCATCCTCCACCCATAAAAATAACCATCGATCATTGTATAAGTGAAAAATCACTGAATATGGAAACAGTCAAATAAATAAAGATGTTCTTGTGATTTATAGAAGTGTAAGATAAGGAAAAAACAGGTCAAATTGCCTTCTCCATTTTCTACATTTTGGACAGCAGTTTTGACTTGTATAGAGTATATTACTTTTTTTATCTTTATGATGTTTTCCTGATAAAACTTGTTATGGCAGTGTTATGATGGTGCAACTAGGAGGTGTATATTTTCCATGTATTTCTGTATCTGCACTTTACTTCCCCAGACAAAGAGACCCTGCTCCATCCCTTGCCCTGGGGAGTGTCAGATATTGGAGTGGTCAGATTGGAGCCAGTGTTACATTGGATGCGAGGACTTCCATCAAGGTAATACATTAATTCTTACTTCAAGGAAAAGAACATGCACTTTTAAATTAAGTATGCATCATCTCAAAGGCCCATCTTGAATAGACTGATGCACAGTGGCATCACTGATTCTTTTCAGTCTTTTAAACATGCTTTGTTATATTTCCACATCACATACAGACATAGACGAAGTACCACATGCATTGTCTTGTTAAATGTAGAAATATAATAATCAGAACATGTTTAGCAGCTAAAGGGAATCGATGTTGTCACTGTGCTTCAGGTTGTTTAGTAGGGTTCAAAATAGCCATCACGGAACTTCAATCTTTATTCATTTTTCACTGTCAAAGGATGAAAAAACAACATTTAACTCATACGTTGAATCAGCACAAATTGTTAATTTAGATGATGCATATACGAACTCCTCGTTTTCAAGATCCCAGAGTTTGTGAAGTTTTCTGCATGTTCATGTACCTCGCACCTTCCTTGACAACAGTATTAGGAACTACAGTGAAATTGGCATACCAAATTAACCTAGATGTTGTTCCATGTATCCATTAGAACAGTGTTAATTCATTTGATCTTCAAAAATGAAAGAATGATTGTGGCTTAACACCACATCATCAGTGTTTCAGCCATATTGTGGCGAGAACAAGTTGAAAACAGAAGACCGTTTGACCTTCCAACATCTAAATGCTTTTGAAAATCCCCACACCTTTTATTGCTCTCCCCAGGTGACAGGGCAGGTATCCAGTCACGCTCCAGGGTGGTACTGATCCCACTCAAGTCCACCCATTTGTCCTGTCCATCAGCATGGGAATACCGTGGCTGTATGGCAGATCAGTGCTTCTCCTTCTTCTGGAGGACATCTGATTGGTCAAATGGTTATAGGGAGGTCTGGTGTTCTCGTAACGATGGTCTCAATGTAACAGGTAAGTCATTTCCTGTTACTCCTGACAGTGTTTGGCTTTAGGGGGCTAAAACTTAGATTGAGTTGGATGCACATTGTTTGATGACTTGAATCTGACATGTTAAAATATCTGCCAAGATTAAAATGAAACTGATAGTTTGTTCACAAGTGTAGTCATATGTATATGAATAAGCATGCATTTTGGTCCTTTATGTTGTTCCTTAAAATTCCATGAAGACAATAGAAATGCGGCTGCCTTGAGTGAGGCTCCTGTAGTTTTCTTGAAATGCACATAATAATAGACTTTATTGGTGTGAAAATTATGAACCTTGCTAGTACTGTAATCCTTCAGCCTTTTAACATGGTTTGCAAGGTGTTTATTCAAGCGTATTCTGGAGACATTATTCTGTGTTGACTGACAAAATTATACTTTTTGTGAAGCCAAGAAACTGGTCATTCCAACCAATGTAGTTTTGCCTCCAAAGTCAAATTAAAAATGTGCATAAATTGCGCTGATAGTTGATCTTTTATATGTGAAATGGTTGGGGAATTAGGGTATAATGTATCAAGATTAATTGTTGATATTTTAATTCTGTTGTATTTGTGCATACATGCCACATACTCGGACTACTGTTGTTGAAACTGTAATATCCAGGTTGAGCAGCCTTGTTTACTGTATCACTGCCAGTGTGCCTGAACATTCAGTTTCTGGGACGTGTATTTGCTCACACTGTTCTGATCTTCAATCTTAGGGTCCAAGGACCATCGTAAATAGGCTGAATATTTAACCTTGTTATTTTTGTTGTGAATTTGTTGCAATACGCTTTTGAGTATTTTAGTGAAACTTATTACATATACATTATATATTACATATACATAATATATTACATTTAGTCAGACATTCTATTACATGTATGTTCTGATGTTAATCACTTTTCAGAGATTAATTGTTTTTGCCAGCTTATTACATGCATGTAAAGGTTTGGATTAATGAACCAGCACTATAGCTATCCAAACATGTATCTCACAATTTCACAAATGTGGGATCAATGCAGTAGGTTTGCATATATTAGAATTCTCTTATTCATATTGATCATTGTTTTTTTTGTGTCTGCTTCAGATATTGTTGGATTTTGATAATATTTTGTGTGCAAATTTTTTGTGTGGAAGTTTTACAGGTTTAGTATGGGTTATAAATTCTCTGAATTTGCTTGTTATCAATTTTTATGAAGTTCACAGCTGTTCTCTGAGATCATGGTAGAATAAATATGTCAAGCTGAGTGCTTGCTTAATAATAATGTATCATAATGATGTGATGTTTGCTTTCAAGTCCATGCTGCAATGCTAGCCTTGTCAATAACCTGGTGTTATTTGATATTGGATGACACCGATATGGCACTAGCAGTATTATTACATATCATATTCTCAGAAATGTTATGATGTACATGTAGCTACATGTGCAAGAGTGGGCGATGGGTATCATGCCTTGAATCAGGCCAGGTGACTTCATATGTGGAGGGGGAGTGGGGGGGGGGGGGAGAATACTGCATGTTATAGTGTGGTGAGATTTTCCTGGAGAGAAGGGCACAAAGTGGTGGCTATGTTGTTTTGTAAGAGGGCACTGGTTTGGTGTCAGATTGTATGTTGTATTGGATCAAGCATACTGTACCTTATTCTGGATGAACACTGGGATGTCGTGCTCAGTGTGAACATTGCAGAACAAGGTCTGGTACAAAGAGGAGGCTTATGCAGTGAAAATTGACAGCTCATTGTGAAGTTGAGTGTGAAAAGGAAGTTTGTTCTTCAGAAAGAACTGTAAATTATCCACACACGTAACCTGAGAGGTTCATGGTAGTAGCCCAAGGGATTGGTTATCAGAGAATCTAAAGAGCAATATGTGTGCATATAAACTGAAATATGAGCCGCAAAGTTCCTGCTTGATTCACAGGACGTAATCTGTTGGCAAAAGACTAGGAATAGCTTTCTGTGGATATCGTTGTTTCTTTGGTGTCAAGTGAGTAATGTAGATTTTCTTCTTCAAATCCCCATTCTTATTATGGTTGTTCTCATCAGATATGCATGTTTAATGCAATTAGTTGTTAATTGTTGGAGATTGAGTGACCATTAAATTTATTTGTAGGTTTGATATTTTTGATTAGGGTTTTTCCTTGCTTTCAACAATATTTCTTTTCATGGCTGACTGGATCCAGTGCCAAGGATTTATAGTGCTGCCTCACTGCAGTGTCATGCAGAAGACACCAGACATGACACTGTAAATTACTTGGCCTATTCTTCTTCATGCCGAGCAAGCAAGGTACATGTACCAAGGTTATAGCGAGTGTGAAACGTTAGGCTTGACTTGACTTCAGATTGAGCTCAGATCTATTGCTTATGAGGCAAACACTCTATCTTCTTCACCACCACAGCTGTCTCATTTAAATTTAAAGTCATGAATGACAATTATGGAGATGTACACAACTAGATAATATCAGTTTGGTGTTCTGAAAGCATTAAAAGTGAAACCAGCTCATGCATCTAAGTTTTTCGTGTGGGTAAATGAAAAACATAACATCATGGTTCACACGACTTTCCATGTGGTTATTGATCTTTAAGTACAGCATGTTTTATGTATATAGACGCGGTATGTCTAGTTGTGGAAACAGTCTGAGAGTTGATACAGATGTGCTCACCCATTTCATTTAATGAACTTAATTACCCATAAAGTAGAATATAATTTTCACAGCCACACTGATACAAAAAGACATTTTGGCTTTAGCAATCCCGAGGAGACACTTGCTTGTTCATGTACTTGTTCGAATACTAATGCATGGTGCATATGCACCAAAAATACTTTCCCTAAATTTTTAAAGCATCAAGCACCTGTGAAAGGAAAACATTTTTAAGAGGAACTTAGACTGCACTAAAAACGTGGCCTTTGACATTGCTTGGTGAAATATTGATAAAGTGGGACATTGAGAAGTTTCAATGAACTTATCTAATTAGGAGTAGGTAAACACCAAAGTTAGGCCATACTGACTCACTATACAGATGAATATAATATGCTACAGACGTGACAGAAGCCAAAAAGTCCCTTGAGTAATAGAGCTGAATTGTTTGATTGTTAACAGAAGGTGAATGGAGGCTACTTAGACTTTTATAAAGTGCTACAAGTAAAATGTCTGTAATTGCATCCTATCCCTGCGGAGGAATATGGGTAGTGGAAAAAACAAATATGTCAGACACTACTGTGTGCTAATTAACAGCTGTGTAGTACCAAGGCCCAGAGTGACTGACACTTTTATGAAGGGATGCACTTTTGTTTCAGTTTACATAATTTCATATTTCCCACTGGTTTTCCCAATATTCATGGTATTAAAAGGAAATTTAGTGTTAATGAGTTAAGTGTTGTTTTGTAGATCATTCAGGATCATTCCATATTCATATGCGTTTTATTTTAAAGCATTGACTGCCTGCAAAAAAGATCATCCAAACATTTTTTTCCCTTCCTCTATAAACAGAAATCATTCATTTGTCAGTACATGTAAATAGCAAATAGTTTCAAATTGCTGTGTATGTATGTAAATCCATAGCTTTAGATAATCACAGGTTATTTCAGTTTTTTCTAACAACACGCACTATACACAATGTACATGTATATCCAGCAGAAGCCTTTAACAAATTCCTGCAGACATTTAAGATTTAAGATCTTTGACTTTTTTTCTGTTCTTGGGATATCTTTATTATACAAATTATATAACCTTTCGGTAGAAGTGACTGGTCAGAGGTGTTTTCGCCCATGGCAACTTGTGTCTATGTGGAACATTGTGCTTCTATCAGTTAATGAATATAGGAAATTTAGCCCAAAGCCAAGACAAATATGTGTCTACAGTTGATTGAATGTGTAGGCTGATAGCAAGTCTCAAAGGATAGGGAATACTTTATAGTTTAAATGACTGCGAGGCAATCCAATTTCCTAGGCATTCCTAATAAAGCCTACATGTGCTTACACTTACATGTATGTAATTGATACTTTATGATTGCTTTATGAGTAAGGGTTGTTAAAACAGGGTTATATGGCTTGTGTCAAATACTATGGATGATCTGGTCAAATTTCCTGTGGATACTGTGCGCGAGACAATTGTAACCCTTGGGGAAAACCTATAGAATCGCCCAGCTCATATGCATAGAATGGAAATGCAGTAGCTATAAACAGCTAAGGGAGCTACAATGTATAATGTCAGTTTGGATTCCTGGTGGATCCAATACAAGCCCCATGTCTAGTGTAAAGCTGAGGGGTACAGGAGTATGTAATTTCCGTTGGTGAAGAGATCACAGGAAGGCCTTACCTGGGCTGGACTGATGAACTACCTAAGCTTCCTGTAAGTACATGCCTGGTGGCTAGGCTGCCACGATCAACAGGGATGTGAGCCACAAGACTGAGTGTCCTGAGCAGGCGTGGCTGACTGCAGGCTTTGTAAGGCATGAGGTTTGGACCAATCACTCTGCCTGTGTGAAATTGGAGGAAATTGTGTAAAGCTGTCCTCAGAGTTTGTCATGTGGCCTGAGGAGAGAGTATTAGTGAGTTAGAGGGTTCTATCAGCTGACCCTCGTGGACACACCGATGATACAGTAGTATTGTTGTTATGGAGTAGTTTCTTTTGCACTGAACGGTAGTCGGCTGTAGGTGACAGACTGTTCTCAGCAAGTTCTTTTATCTGGTTGCTTTCTATACGCTTACGCAATGGAACATTACCTATGTGTTCCATAAAAAAAGCACTTTCTGGAGGCCATATCTGACAGCTGACTCAGGTAAGCTCTGAGGATAATTCTAAGGTTTTATATTGTATGGAATGAACTGGTGGCCGGGAGCTAGGAAAATCATGTATATACCAGTACATTATTTCTCTTCTAAACCATTTATTCACAGAAAGAGTGCATATGAAAGGCAGGACACAGCACAAAAATAGTTGGGTGTATAACAAGACACTTTCATTAGTTTGAGCTTTATAATGAAAGAAGCAATTTTGATTGGTGCTTACAAATGTATTTAGTTATTTGATTGCAGATTTCTGTCATATTCTCAGGAAAATTTCACTTGTGTGACAATGGTTTATGCATATGAGCGAAGAAAGTTATAGAGGCCAAGTGGAAAGCACTATCACCTCAATCCTTCCCTAGTAACATCTGTTTCTTGTACAATTACCTCTGCCCTTTCTTAGGTTGTGTCTCAGACTAGAGTACAAACCTAGGACAGTTAACTGCCAGGCTTGGATGGTCTGTAACTGTTATGTGGTAGATCGGGAATTTGTGACTCAGGTATAAGGATAATCTTATAAAAGCTGGTGAGCCACTGGCCAGTGTAGATCTCAGCCCTGAAGAACAGCATCATAAATACTTCATTGAAGGGAGAGAGTTGATTAAACCAGCTGACCACAGCAGTTAATGGGCAAATGCGCTTATCACAGTGTGGTCTCACCTTTGGCCAAATCTCAGTAAAGCCTATAAATGATGCATGGTTGTATGAATATGGCACATGGCACTTGGATATGGTACGCACAGGCTCCATGTGGACAAATGTATGTAACACATATTGCTTTATAGAACATTATACAGATAGTGCATGATGTGGGATGGGATGTCAAGAATTGTCAGCTCGAGAGAAGTGAAATTCAACAGGGCAAAGGGTGATCAGACAATAGAACATGTAGCTGTGATACAAGGACAGTGGGCAGAGGGCTGTATCATGTTGATAAGATAGAATAGAACATGTAGCTGTGATACAAGGACAGTGGGCAGAGGGCTGTATTGTATTGATCAGATAGAATAGAACATGTAGCTGTGATACAGAGGCAGTGGACAGAGGCATGTATTATATTGATAAGACAGAATAAAACACTTATACCACGATGACCAGGAAAAGGAATAGTTGATTGTAATTTGGAGCCAGTAGAGGTACACATATAATGACTGGCTTGGTTTGTGGAGAGCATGCTTATGAAAGCCTGTGTTTTTACATGTACCTTACAATGATGGCTATTGGTGATGGTGACCTGTGTGTACGTGGTTGTTTAGAGCTGGAGATTTATTGGGTTTTTTTCATGGACTGATGAATTGCCCATTTTGGCACTTTGTGATCCTGTCTAATTGGAGCCTACTGGGAAATAAGGAACCTTCCTCCATGGTCATAAGCACCATAAGACAATCTGGCATGCTCATGTGATGTCATGTATGCTGTGCTGTGACTGGCACCACAACAGTGGCACACAACAGTGGCACACACCTGCTCGCAACCACAAACTGACTTCTACAGGACATTCACCTGTTTTCAGATATGACTCCCACATACTAGCTGTCATTTGACCCAACAATTTTTTCACATGCAAATGTTTTGTACTATGTACTCTAGACCACTTCACAGTTACTACAGAGCGATTTCCAGTGCAGTATATGCATATTTGTAATTTGATTTTGGCGACAGAACTACATTGGTTGAATTGACCAGTTTCAGGGATTCACAAAAAGTATAATTTTATCAGTGAACACAGAATAATACCATCAGAATATGCTTGAATAAACACGGCTTGCAAACATGCGCAAAAAAAAGGTTGAAGAATTACAGTAGATAGATTCTTAATAGGATAATTCCTATTTTATGGCATAGATGGGTAAAAAGTTTGTTCTGTACATACTAAGCAAGTAACGCTAGATTTATGTATATATTTATTTGATTGGTCTTTTACACAATACTCAAGATGATTTCAGTTATATGACGGTGACCAGGATTATGGTGGGAGGAAACCGGACAGAGCCAGGGGGAAACCCACGACCATCTGCAGGTCGTGCAGAAAAAAATCCCTGAAACAGGATGTTAGATTTCTAGAGCATTCTCTAATGTAATCAGCGATGCCGCCACACGCAAAAATGCACCTTGTCTTTGATCTGTTTGAAGACGTAAGATTTTTTAGTAAACACAAATGCTCCCTTGAATTTCTGTAAAGGAAATGTCTTTTTTAGTTCACCATCTTTTACCATCATCTGATTGCATCTTTCAGGAAGCCAATCAGTGCTTTAGACAGATTAGCAGCCCTTCTCATGCTAGCAGCAAAACCTGTTCTGTGAAAGGGGAAACTGTTGGACATATTCTTGAAAAGCCTTTCTGTTTTTGCATAAAATTTATTGTGTTGTGTGAGTTGATAATGCTGAGTGTAATAGTAAACAAACTGGCTGTAAATTGTCTTTTAAGTGGACATCATGGAGTTAAAGTGGTGATTACTTTCTGGGTATTAAAACAAGGATACCTGGTGGTCATTTCCGGGAGTAGAAACCCTAAATAATTATCAGTAGATGAATCTTCTCTGTTTCATCTTGTTGATTAATATTTACATGGAACACCATGGTGTATTTAGTTGAATGATTGGACATATGATTGGACAAGCAGTGGAGTCTACACCATGTGTTGTTAAGCCATAAGTTCTGGTGAATGAAAACAAGACTTAAAACTGCCATTAAGATACTTAAATAACCCAAGCTGTTTCATTGAGTGGTTATGAGAATCTCATTTGTAATCAATTGAAGGATCATGGACATGGCTTCATATGATTGTATTAAAATTGGTATAATTTAGTATCTAAATTTGCAGCAGCAGACTGTGTGATAACCTTGCATTTTTTGCAAGAAAACTGCGTAGACAAACATTCTCTTTCTGCATCCCTAACCTTCTTTGAACGATATTGAAAGATGCGTGTCTTTATACCCTTTAACTTCAGGATAGCCTTGGCTAAACCAGCAAGAGCCAAATAACAAAACATGCCTCATTTCTGGAGGGCTAGGGAGCTTCCGGCTCTAGCCATTAGCCCCTGTGGCCAGAGCAACCTCTAGACCTACACTTAAAAATAGCTTCGAAAGGTGCAGGTAAAAAATAGCAAACAGAAGATATTGTGCTGAGTGTCATTTGCATCTCATCCTTTCACTCTGCCAGCTAGCTGTGCTCACATTACCAGCCTGATGTGGAAATGACCCGCTGGGCAGAGACCTGGGAAGAGAAGACCATGCTTGTGCTGATTGCATCTACTGTTGTGATCAAAGGATTAGGAGACAATTCCGTCTATCTGGAATCAATACCTGTGGAGTTGTGTCCCGCCTGATGACCTTGTCTCACATTTAGGACTCACGGATGAACACGGCCACGCTTACCCTACACCAATAAAATACCACAACTCCCATTAATTTGCTATCCATTGCTCGATTTAATGCTTCTCGTTTGCTCATAATTCCGCATCAGTAATATGCTCCAGAAATGAAGGAGATTGATGGAGTATTTTGGGCAATGAATTGGTCTGGCATATAATAGACACGTATGGTCAATCTTGGGTAACCTGTTATTTGTGTCCACATGATCGTGTGCTGGTTTGGATTCAGTTTTGCTATGCACATCCCTGTGTTATACATGTTTATGTTTGAAGCCTTCATGCATCAGCTTGAAAACCCATTTACTTTTAGAAACTGGTGTTCTGTAACCATGGATGAAGACGTTTCCTTACTGTGTGTTTGTATATGCATTTAGTGTAGCTGTTTGTAAAGGTGACCATTCTTTCTACCAAACTCTTTGGTCAAAAGAAGTCAAATGTACATTTAAAGTACAGGTTTATATAGGAGCTCAATTTCAGAAAATGTATGCCTTTAAGCGTAGCCCATTGCAGATTTGGGTTGATGATTTAACTCAGAAAAATCTAAAATGACAGTTTCTGGTCATAAAAGGCATAAGAAGTAGAAAAGTTCTGGTGGCAGGCAGTGCTAATAATACCTTTAAAAAACCTTTAAAGTGTACAAAATGTCCTTGGTTTTATTCAGAGCAATTTGGAGAACTTGTATGAAAGTCAAATTACTCCAAAACAAGGAATCAAGCACAAAAACAGTTCGCCAAACCTGCCAAGTGTAGCCATGGGAATAGCAACCCATGTATTAGGAGAGAATTGGCAGAGATTACTATGGAATTGCCAATATAAAATCTGCCTAAGTAGCAGGGCATGGCTAGCTGATGGTGGGGAACGTGGCCTGATCTCACTGCGCTAATACTGGTCTGTTCATATTGAGATGGAGCAGTTTGGGTTGATGGGCTGCACCCTCATATACACTTACCCAGGTTGATTGATCAGGCACGTGTCAAAGGGATAGGCTGATAGAATTTAACCCGCTACAGATGTTACCACTAGGGACTAAGACCCTCTCGAATCATGCCAATAAACAACAACGGCGAATGCTTCAGATTTATTGCAAAGCTTTTTTGATTTCTCCTCATGAAAAAAAAGTTTCCTTTCAGGAAATAGGCATGTGAATTTGATGAGATAATGTCATCATCACTGCACCAGAGGAAGGATGATAAATTTCATGGAAGTTCCAGTTAAAGCTTTGTAATCAGTGTTTATGCTGAAAAAGTGTGTTCAAAATCAGGACAGATATGGATGAAATCTACTCAGGTAATATGTGGCTGCATTTTGCTAAATGAGGTTAGGTATACAGTAGATGCATATGCAGTGAGGTCAAATATGTCTGCATTCTGCTCAGTGAGATTAGGTATGGATGAATATGCAGTGTGGTTAGATATATGTGCACTTCGCTCAGTGAGGTTAGGCATGAATGAAATTGCAGTGTGGTTAGATATGTCTGCACTCTGCTCAATGAGGTTAGGTATGGGTGAATATGCAGTGCAGTTAGATATGTCTGCACTTTGCTCAGTGAGGTTAGGCATGAATGAACATGCAGTGCGGTTAGATATGTCTGCACTCTGCTCAATGAGATTAGGTATGGGTGAGTATGCAGTGCGGTTAGATATGTCTGCACTTTGCTCAGTGAGGTTAGGCATGAATGAACATGCCGTGTGGTTAGATATTTCTGCACTCTGCTCATTGAGGTTAGGTATGGGTGAGTATGCAGTGCAGTTAGATATGTCTGCACTTTGCTCAGTGAGGTTAGGCATGAATGAACATGCCGTGTGGTTAGATATGTCTGCACTCTGCTCAATGAGGTTAGGTATGGGTGAATATGCAGTGCAGTTAGATATGTCTGCACTTTGCTCAGTGAGGTTTGATGGCATGAATGAACATGCAGTGTGGTTAGATATGTCTGCACTCTGCTCAGTGAGGTTAGGTATGGGTGAGTATGCAGTGCGGTTAGATATGTCTGCACTTCGCTCAGTGAGGTTAGGCATGAATGAACATGCAGTGCGGTTAGATATGTCTGCACTCTGCTCAATGAGGTTAGGTATGGGTGAGTATGCAGTGCGGTTAAATATGTCTGCACTTCGCTCAGTGAGGTTAGGCATGAATGAACATGCAGTGCGGTTAGATATGTCTGCACTCTGCTCAATGAGGTTAGGTATGGGTGAGTATGCAGTGCGGTTAAATATGTCTGCACTTTGCTCAATGAGGTTAGGTATGGGTGAGTATGCAGTGCGGTTAAATATGTCTGCACTTTGCTCAGTGAGGTTAGGCATGAATGAACATGCAGTGCGGTTAGATATGTCTGCACTCTGCTCAATGAGGTTAGGTATGGGTGAGTATGCAGTGCGGTTAAATATGTCTGCACTTCGCTCAGTGAGGTTAGGCATGAATGAACATGCAGTGCGGTTAGATATGTCTGCACTCTGCTCAATGAGGTTAGGTATGGGTGAGTATGCAGTGCGGTTAAATATGTCTGCACTTCGCTCAGTGAGGTTAGGCATGAATGAACATGCAGTGCGGTTAGATATGTCTGCACTCTGCTCAATGAGGTTAGGTATGGGTGAGTATGCAGTGCGGTTAAATATGTCTGCACTTCGCTCAGTGAGGTTAGGCATGAATGAACATGCAGTGCGGTTAGATATGTCTGCACTCTGCTCAATGAGGTTAGGTATGGGTGAGTATGCAGTGCGGTTAAATATGTCTGCACTTTGCTCAATGAGGTTAGGTATGGGTGAGTATGCAGTGCGGTTAAATATGTCTGCACTTTGCTCAGTGAGGTTAGGCATGAATGAACATGCAGTGCGGTTAGATATGTCTGCACTCTGCTCAATGAGGTTAGGTATGGGTGAGTATGCAGTGCGGTTAAATATGTCTGCACTTCGCTCAGTGAGGTTAGGCATGAATGAACATGCAGTGCGGTTAGATATGTCTGCACTCTGCTCAATGAGGTTAGGTATGGGTGAGTATGCAGTGCGGTTAAATATGTCTGCACTTTGCTCAATGAGGTTAGGTATGGGTGAGTATGCAGTGCGGTTAAATATGTCTGCACTTTGCTCAGTGAGGTTAGGCATGAATGAACATGCATTGTGGTTAGATATGTCTGCACTTTGCTCAGTGAGGTTAGGCATGAATGAAATTGCAGTGTGGTTAGATATATCTGCACTTCGCTCAGTGAGGTTAGGTATGGGTGAGTATGCAGTGCGGTTAGATATGTCTGCACTTCGCTCATTGAGGTTTGATGGCATGAATGAAATTGCAGTGTGGTTAGATATGTCTGCACTCTGTTCAATGAGGTTAGGTATGTATGACATGCAGTGAGGTCAAATGTATCCGCACTCTGTTCATTGAGGTTTGATGGGATGAATACCCAGAGAAATCAGTTATGGTTGAATGTTCAGTGAGGTCAGATATGAACTCTACCTACTGAGATCTGTTATGGATAAAATCTATCCAGTGAGCTCACATAAGGCTGCATTCTGCACAGTGAGGTTATGTATGGATGAATATACAGTGAGGTCAAATATGTCTGCACTTTTGTTCAGTGAGGTCTGATAGAATGGATACCCAGAGAAATCAGGTATGGATGAAATCTATCCAGTGAGATCACATATGACTGCACTCTGCACCATGGATGAACACGAGTGGTTTCTAAGTAGAGAGGTTGGATGAATTCCATGATATCAGATGTGTGGGTTTATTCTAGCTACGGGATTGTAGAGCAGAGGTACACTGGTTAGATGAACTTGATGAGTGGAGCTGGTTAGGTACCATTTTTTAGGCTGGAAGACAGCTCCCTGTTAGTACAATTTTTTATAAGGTCAGTCTCTGGTTGAAGTATATGGATATGCTCAGATCAGTATGGTTGACAGAACTGACCTCAGAGTGGCAGTTTTCCTGGTACAGGAGATAAGGGGTATTGTTTTCATGTATTGGCATCATGGCAAGTGGTTTATTGTTTTATTATGCAGATAATCAGGTTCAGTGTTATACATACATGGAATTGGTTTTTGTACTGCTTATCACTATGTCCAAATCCTGTCTTTTTGTAAGTCAGCTGAGAGAGAGGCAGTCATGTTTCACATTGCCAAGTTGATGAGCATTACATGTCGTGTTTAGCTCAGCATTATTAAGTGGAAGAAGAATAGCTTTGCGAGCGGCGGGTACATGTAAGTGTTTATACCGTTTGTGCTGACTAGATGTTTGTGTAGAATGTATATAAGATGGTGTATGGTTGTAGTTTATTGTGTAAGATTGTGTTGTGTTCAAGGACACATACATATACATTTGTGACATGTCAGACTTTATTTGCTCATCAACATAGACATAAGTTATTGCTTGGTTGATGAGGCATACATATGTTTAAACTGTTCTAGCTACTGTGCCCATTTTAAAGTTCTGTTTCAATTCAGACAGACTCATTGATAAGCCTGGGTATAGTTTAAACATGTAACCTACAAAGGTTAATATGTTGAGGTGGATTCTTGAGATGCCATCATTTTCTGGGTACTCTTATGGGGATTTAAATTAATCAAGGTTTTTCTTAACCCTTGTTGACCACACGATCATCTGTTTAACAGTTCATTATGGTTAAGATAGTCAAAACAAATGTTGCTCAATGAAAACTATCTTCGTGTACCAATAGTTCTATTTGATTTTTTTTTTTTTTTTTTTTTTTTTTTTTTTTGATTGGTGTTTTACGCCGTACTCAAGAATATTTCACTTATACGACGGCGGCCAGCATTATGGTGGGTGGAAACCGAGTTCTATTTGATGTACAATAATGTGTATTTATAGCGTAATATGGTAGTAATTTCAAAGAAATAAGGTACCTTTTCCTACAACGCGGGCTGAAGCCAGATTGACCATAATGCTTTCTGGAGTTACCAATTTGTCCACAAATCATGATCACAAAGACAGGAAATAACAATAGACTGCCCAGCTTACAGAACCATGTTACTTCAGGTAGCATGGATTGCCCATAGTAAAGATTGCATGGCCATGTGAAAAAAATCTTTTTAAATAGATGATTCAGAAAAAGTTTATAGCATTTGACCAGTGGCAGAGAGATTTCCTGGGTGAGATATGATATAATTTCATTTATACATGAAACATGTGTCATAATGAATTTTTACTCTAGTGGCATTTGTACAGTACTTCACCTTAATTATGATATGGTGTAAATACGTGTAGCTTTGGGAAATACATGTAGATCAGAGCAGTTCTGATATATAATGAAATTTATTTGTATGTACATGTTGTGGAAGGAAGGAATTTTAAGGGCCCAGAGCTAATACATCACACATTTCGTGGAGATGCTTCTCTGTGGTGTGATAGAGATTGCCATCTTTAATTGAGCTCTAAAATGTTACCTGTCCAATATCATCAGCTAAAAAATACCACACTGCCATGCTTTTGAATTCCACCTATAAGGTCTAATCCAAATCATAGGGGTGTAATTTATTTTCAGGAGTTTGCATTGTCTGTGTGCTTTTATGCCATGCTCTCACAGGTGTAGAATGCAGTTCTCTCTGCTGTTGTATGCTGCAATTTGGATGAGTTTTACACTTATTCTTTTTTTTTTTTCCTTTTTTTTTTCTTTTTGTATGAACGAAGTCTCCAGGTGCCCAATTTTGTCATTCCATTTTAGGGGTGAAAATCAACAAATGGTCTTTCTGTAATGGTTAATAGTCTTGTGTAAATATGGCTTATCTCTTTGGGCCCCAGACACCCATTTGTTCATGGAAAGTATGAAGTACCGGTACTGAATATTTAATGCTATCCATCTGTTCATGAAGGAATAATGGTACTACCAGTTCTGCTAATGGAAGTTCTATCACAGGAAACCACAAACCATCATAGGCTGGTGCATATGGCTTGATCTGATCAGCTAGTCAGACCCCAAAAATCCTGATAAATATCCAACAAAGCTCTCTCTGATTAGCATAGCGTAAAGCTACTATTTTTTTTTATTGGTTTTATTTTTCAGTTTTCACAAAAGCTGTTTTACCAACATTTTACTTGCTTTCTCATGGTTGTATTCATATGTACCTTTGTAGAGTTACATCTTCCGAATAGATGCATACATGGATTCACTGATGGATCCCCCTAGAACATATTTTAGAGTGGTTAAATTAGTTTTGACCTACATATACATGTAGCTTCTTAGGCCAGAGTTCATATATGACCCATACAAGTTAACTGTAGTTGCTAATATATCCAGAGGTAAAAATTTGTATTCAGTGAAACTTAATTTATATGAGGTTATTTAATAACATGACTATATAGCCTTTGACCTGCTGTCTCTGGTCAGCTCATATTCTGCTTGAAGTCATTGCATCTCCCATACTACTGAGGTTTCATATGTTTTATACCAATAGTGTATATTCAGCTTGTTCTCAGCTATTATATGGTAGGTGGGAAGGTCTTCTAGCAATGTGGGGATGGGTGTGAGTTTCCCCGGGCTGACTGCTGTTGTATAAGTGAAATATTCTTGAGCATGGCACCAAACACCAATCAAATAAACAAATCAGCCACTATGTCTTCAAAACCAATAAGCCAGGTGCAATGAAACTTTTTTTTTCATTGATTCACTGGTGGGTGTTGAAAAGCTTTTAATCAGGAAATTTGGCACGTGCTTGGTGAAAGGCAGTGCTTTCTGCCAGACTCTTTGACAGTTACTTGGTGAAAGGCAGTGCTTTCTGCCAGGCTCTGCATGATTTCCTCCAACCATTAACTTTATGTCTTGAGATGTTACAAAGTCTGTTGTTAAACCCCGATCAAAAAAGTCAGTAATCTAAGAGATTTAATTTTTACTTTGTCATATAGACAATCATGCATGAATTGTGAATTCCTGATCAAATAAATTGATTCTTCTCAGTCGATGGAATTTTTTATTGATAAAGTAAAAAAAAAGAATAGCAAATTGCCATGTATTATATTTTATGCCATTGCTAGTGGATTTATTTGTGTTCCAAATTGATGCAGAATGGTATATATTAACAGTTCATTCACAGATTTTATCATTTCCTGATAAGTGGATAAAATGGACCCAAGATTTGATTTGTTTCAATTCCCTGGCTGCTGATTTGATTGTACACTGTAAAGTGTTCGTTTTTTCTGTTATTGATATTATCAGGTGGTTGCGATGAGGATCTGCGCCCCTCAGAGATTCTGAGCTGTCTACCCCTGTGCTCTGCTAACCACTCGTTCTGTGTGGACACCAACCTGTGTGGCTGTCACCGACCGTACTCAGCCATCTATGATAACAAGCCCATCCCTACCCTGCTGGAGTGCGTCATGGCTGGGGTGAATGGGACCAACCCGTCAGCAGCACCAGCCCTCTACTATCCATGTAAGTTTAATATCTCCACAACCATTTTAGCTCCGCTTTAAAACACTTCTCTTGAGATTGCTACATTTGGAAATTACCCCGGCTCTACAGTAGTGTCTGTTGTACAAAAACTTACTAAATGCAGTTTGTACCACAGTTGTGTCATCATTAGTTTTTTTCCAGTTGTAATTATTGATTTCAGTCTTCCAGACAAAGGCAGTTGCAGCTGAGGTTAATTTCTTTTGTCATTCTTGATATTCTCATTTTATCACATGATCTTTTATTAAGTTAATATGAGTCATCGTATACACAATGAGGGACATTATTCAAAATATAGAAACCTTATTTACATCTTGAAAGCCATTATTGTCAGCAACCTTGGATGTTCAAGTGAAAAGCCTGTGATACAATTAGGATGGGCAACTTCTCCTTTTGTGCGGTATTGTATAGCAGGGAGCCACGGCACAGGTCCCACTGTGGTAGCCTGATGTGATCAAGCCATTTATAAATTGTAAGATTGATGTCTGAAGTTTATTATCACGCAAATCTTGATCTGTAGTCTACAAGTGTCAGAAGCAGTGCTGTAAATAACCAAGGAGGGATTAATGTATCTTTCTGAGAATGATATTCTGATCTGGCTTCAGTCTGTATTAAACAGAATACTGTGAAGGAATTGACAGTGAGGTTCAGATCCCAATGTGGTGTTATCTTTTTGTGCCAGATTGTCTTGTGAGACACACATTGGTCATTGAGTAGTGGTTACAATGTTTCAACAGAATCTTGTACAACCCTTAATTGTACCCCAATTCCCACTTTACAATCCAAACATAAACTGCAAAAACACACACACACACACACACACAAAAACACACACAGTGTACACATGTGATACATTTTACCATAGTGATTCTGATGACCATTACTTTTTGTTTTCTCCTCCATTAATTTGAACATTTGTTAAGCAGGAATATTAAGGTATAGATAAGTTAACCAGAAATAGAGCAAAAGTATTTCTATGATGATGTCACCCGACCAGATGGACAGATGCATCAGTCTAACCATGATAACAATGACATGAGGGTTTTTCCGCAACACTTGCCCTTATGCTTACAAGTAAAGAATATTGGTAATTGTTCATTCGAGAAGAGCTGGCATTCATGTCCTGTTATGTCAGGTGGCAGGAAAAATTGATTTTAGTCCAGGAATAAGCCTTGTCCTGATCTTACCCTATAGTTCGTAGAATGCGGTTAATATGCAGCATATGCTTTTGCAGAGGAAAGCAAGAGAGAGAGCTTAGAGAGCTTAAAGAAGTCTCCATTCACTGGACCCAGAATTTCCTGGGATTTGTGGATCATTCTGTTATAGTAGACATTTGGGAGCTGTGAATCTTTTTCTGTCAGTCCAACAGCATGATCCTTAAATCTGCTATAAGAAAAGACGTCAGCCATAAAGTGACTGTAGCATACCATCTCCAGTCACTAGAGGCCAAGAGCCATTTACGCATCATTCTGAGCAGTATATTACAATAAACATTGAAGATTTGTACCCCGCATTTAGAGAATGCATGAATGGTAAAAGGGTTTCTAGTTTTTACGTAAGTTTGTTGGATATGGTGTTCTAGTATCTAGTCACCTTAAATAAATTACGACCAATGTGGTCGCTGTGAGTTCAAGGCCAGCTCATGCTGGCTTCTTGTGTGGTCATAGGTGGGAAGGTCTGACAGCAACCTGGGGATGGTGGTGGGTTTCCCCCGGGCTTTCCAACCACCATAATGCTGGTTGCCGTCGTATAAGTGAAATATTCTTGAGTACAGCGTAAAGCACCAATCAAATAAATAAATACATGAATAAATTACGGTTGATCCAGATGTGGTTGCATGAATTGAAAGATATGTGATACTGGGCCATTACTCTATCCGTGGCTTCAGCATGTGTTTTGACTTTAATCTACATATACATACTGCATTCAGGCACCACTGAAGCTGGAAGTGGAGTATGGTATCAAGGTGCTAGTGTTCATTAATGTCACTTGAGGAAAAGGAAATGTATTTTGTCCATTTTGATGTTTGTAGATATTAATGTGAGGGCTTACTTAAAGTCAGTGTATTTTGGATACAAGACATAAAATGTGCATGTCACCTCTCATTAGCCCTTCTAGCCATACTGAATTTCTTTTGTTCTTGGTTTTCAATAAATGTTGATATTTTAGTCATGTTCGTGTTGAGAGCAGAAGCATATGAACAAATTTTGATAAAAGGCCACAGTATGAAATTAAACTGCTGGGAGTTATGTACCCTGACTAATTTAATGTCACCCCTCTCATGTTTCACGCGAGAACATTATGTCAGACACTCAGTAGGCCTGTGTGTTTCAGAATGCCTGTAGTTTTCAGGACTAGTTACTATGGTAATATATTTTGTTGAATTGTATGATGTCAATCTCTTGGTTTAGCACGTGTTGCATATAGGATATGTGTTGGAGCCCTGCGGTGAATTACCGTATACTTATACATGGTGTATTCTGCCAACGCCTACGGTTTAATACCTTCCGTTAATCCGTGTATTAGTAACAGCTTAGCAAAAACAACGGGATAACCGGCTTAACCCTGCTGAGGTAGGTGGTGAACTAAGTTCTGTCAGTAGTGAAAGAAGTTCTGCCAGGAAATTGAGTGAACATGGTTCCTGTTCTGACACTTGACCGGATTATATAAATAGGTCTTCCAACAGTTACGTTCATAACAGTTTCAACTTGGCATCAGCAATGACAGAGGTATCCTTTATTCCAACTGCATGATGTGGGCGAAAGCTTTCCCATGCCAACTTGTATAGTGTAAATCGTCCACATTTACCTAAATAATGGTGGCGATGCACAAAAGCTGGGTGTACGTCTGGCATGACTACTGAGAATGACACATATGTTCATGTGACCAATGCCCACAACCATCCTCCCAGCCATACCGATGCTGCTGTTCAGCACGTTAAGGCAAAACTATACGCAAACAACCCCCAGATGAACTTACCCCCATGCCATCTTTTTGTACAGAAGAGATATCAATACTAAGATCAGATGAGACGGAAGTAGCCAAAGTTTTAAAGAAGACTGGATGCCAGATTGACAAACCTTAAAGTGAAATTTGAGCAGCAGCTGATTGATGTAATGCGATATGCTGATTCCGCATCACATTTTCTTGCTACATAAATGTGTATGCAGTATCATCTGTTAAACATTATTGTATTATTCATATATATTCGGTCACATTGTGTAAAATGTTGCTCATTTACAAAAAAATTAAATAAATGACACTGAAATTTATTCAGTTTGTTTGAGTTTTCCACATATTAGACATATATGACATTGCAGATAAGTTTATCAATCTTCAGCCCTTGTAGACCAACTCCCCCCACTCAGTAGCCGCATGCGGCAATAATCGAAGTTAATCATACCAGCTTATAGCACATCTGGGGATGTACGCTTTAGCGAAATAAACCCATCTGATTGCCATATAAAAACTGTTTTATACTGGACTTTCAGTTATCTTTTAGAGCAGAAAGCTACCTTGTAAAAGTAAGAAGCTACCTGCCAGAGAATTAAATGAAGTAAGATAGGAGCATGGGTCTAAATTAGCAGGTAGCTGGTAACCGTCTTCTAAATGAATCCTGTATGTCTGTAACTACCTTAATTCCTCAACCTTTTGGCATATGAAAGCGCAACTTTCAGTACAAGTTATGCACACGTTCAAGTTGATTTTGGAACCAAAACTACATTAGTTGGCTGGGCCAATTTCAGGGCTTCACAAAGTGTAATTTTATCAGTCTACTCAGAATAATGCCTTCATAATATGCATGAATAAAAACCTTGCACAACGTGGGGAAAAGAGAATTACGTTCAGTTGTCTGTCCTTGCATGTTTCAGTACTCTGGGATTGTGCATTGTAAACAAGAACTCATTTTTTGACTTCCTAATGCTATTTTTATGTGTACATGTAGATCACATATACATATTTAGTCTTAATAATTTAGATAACAGAATTTTATTATTCTTTGTGTGAGATGAAATTTTTTTACATTGTTTTATCAGTTGTATGTTATGTGGAGCTGTTAAAAGCCATTGCAGTTGGGCTTTAATAACCTTGGTGCGCTGCATCACAGTGAGGTTAACTTAGCAGAATCTGAGAACTTTAGTGTTAATGATAATAAAAATATGAGGCACGAGCTTTCAATTATTTACATGGTGATAATTTGACTCCATTATCATTATGTGTAATGATGCTTATGTGTATAAATAACTAAGACAATATCTTTGGCACTAGCTGCTAATGTGTTTAACATGTCCCAGGGCTGTATAAATTGACACTTAGCAGGGCTATCTCCTGTGCAAAACTAGATAAAATCCATTTATACATACATTGTAACTTCTTTCTTCCATGATACTACCATATGGTGATATGGTTTGTGTGGTTCATTTGATTCATTGATTTACAAAGTTTAGTGAATGTACATCCTGATTATTGATGATCTCTGCCCGCTGTGAACATGGCTAATGTATGCCCGTGTACATCTAGGTGGACTGGAAGCTGTATAGTTACATCAGAAGAGCTGGAGATATCAAAATTTCATGGGGGAACATGGATTCTGTGCAAAGCTTATGTCTAATAATTTAATATGCAAAACTGAAATTATAACATTAATTTTGTATTAGATATTAATTAATTTGCATACATGCGTGTTGACATGGATCATCTTATGTAGTATGAAATTTAAACTTGATCTTTCAGTTAGCAAATGAGAGACTTGGGGGTAAGGATATTGTTTGATATAATTGTTCATTGAGAGACTCTGTGATCTGCTTTGTGACAGTGGATGGACCCACAAACTTCTGGATGTACGCAGTGCTGGCAGCTGGGACCTTATTCATCGTGTTTGTCATCGTTGCCCTGTACACCATCTGGTAAGTCCTACAACTGTTTAGTTGAGTTCATTCTGTGTGACATTGTTAAATGACACATTTAAACTACTGTGATCAACATGTTGTCTCCATATTGGATCAGGAAAGTTGTCAAATTTGCCAGCCAGCCAGCCAGCCAGCCAAGGTGGGTAGATCAGGTCAGTTAGCTCAGGTAGGTGATCAAATCTGCCTATTCAGGTAGGTTATTAAATCGCTGCTCTAGTAGGTGATGAAACTGTCACCTTTATAGGTAGGTGATCAAACTACAGGCTCAGGTATGTGGGTGAAATAATGGATCAGGCTCCTGTTCAAACTGCCTACTTAGGTAGGTGATCAAACTATGGGCTCAGGTAGATGGTTAGACTAATGAGTCAGGTAGGTGATCAGACTACTGGCTCAGGTAGATGGTTAGACTGATGAGTCAGGTAGGTGATCAGACTACTGGCTCAGGTAGATGGTTAGACTAATGAGTCAGGTAGGCGATCAGACTACTGGCTCAGGTAGATGACCAATCTTCCGACTCAGGTAGGTGATCAAACTGTCTGCCCAGGTGGGTGATGAAACAGCTTGCTCAGATAGCTGATCAAACTGTTTGCTTAGGTAGCTGACCAAACTGCCTGCTTAGGCAGCTGATCAAACTATCTGCTCAGGTAGATTATCAAATCTGTCTACTCAGGTAGGTGTTCAAACTACTGGCTCAGGTAGGTGGTCAAACTGCCTGCTTAGGTAGATGATCAAACCTGTCTGTTCAGGTAGTTGATCGAACAACCTGTGTAGGTAGGTGATTAAACTGATTATTCAGCTACATGTAGGTGCAAAATCTGACTTTTTCGGGAAGGTGATCAAAACCGCCTACTCGGGAAGGTGATCACATCTAACTTCTTGAGTCGGTGGTCAAATTGTCTGATCAGGTAGGTGATCAAACTGCTGGCTCAAGTGGGTGACCAGCTTTGCCTAGTTGATCAAATTCACGCACGCAGACAAATTTTTTCATTGGTGCTGAAATATACCTGCTTGAATTTGAGGTCATGGCCATCTGCTCACATACATCAATAAAATTGTCTGCTCAAGTTTTAATAATAGGTGACCAAATATACATGTTAAAAAAGGTGGTCAAATTTGCCTGCTCTGATAGGTGATAAAATCTGCATCATACAAAAGCAATCAAATCTCTATGTTATAAAGGTAGCTAGGTGATTGAATGTGTGTGATAAAAGAGCTGTCAAATCTGCCTGGTCAGATGGGTGATCAGTTCTGCATGATAATTGAGGTAATCAAATCACAGTGCTTACTCACGTTCAGGATCTAAACAGGGTTGATAAATAAATGGCCTCATCCGGCCATGTCAATTGCTCTACATACACCGTAAGTGTGTGGGGGGTAGCTAGAGGTGTACAACCTGATATACTGGCCAGACCGTTTACAGAAGGTGAATTTATTTCTAATTAAGTTAAGGCTGACTACAGGTGTTATTTGTCCCTAGAGTTAAGGACTTTGTCTATATTAGCTCACGCAGACCACCTGGGACTTCCTCTACTGTCAGCCCATCCAATGTCAGCTTGAGTCAGTACTATCATGTTCTTGGAACATAAATGTAGACAGCTTGTGTTGAAGCCTGGTGTAAAGTGATTGATGGTGGAGAGAAGGCCTCAGGGATATGACACGGACTTGAAGGGTTTTCATGTTTACTCGATTCTGGAGTTACATAACGCTCATGTACCGTAATTGGCACCTGATAATAGCAACAAAAACCTTTTACGCTCATATTGTTACTTGTACTCAAAATAGCTGGATTGGCTGAACATTACTTCAGACATATAATGTACACATCATGCCTAGCAAAAGCAAAAAGAAACAGTAGATTACTGGTACAGATTCTTATTTCTAGATTAAAAGCATTTGTGCTGAAAAAATTACTTGAAGATACCCTTCAGATACAAACTGTAGCAAACGTACTGTGTGAACTCAAATGATAAGATGTACATTATACATGTAAACCAGTATTTGGGTTTTATCAAAACTGTTTTTTTGAATAGAACAGAAACTGTTGGATGATTTATTATCTCTCATCTCATGTCAGAATTGGTATTGTGGTCTACTCCACGTGATAAATGTCGTAATACAACTGAAAAAATTGTCAAGAATAATGTAACCCCCCAGCATACATACATTCATTCCCACCTGCCTATCAACAGAAATGAACATTTTTCAGTTTCAAGCGCACAGTGTGTATCAGAACTATATGTGCTGAAAAGAGATGTGAATATCAATTGCTCTCTGTCTTTCAGCATCTTGTCATTAAGTGTAATAAAGGCTATAGTGAGAGTGAGTTTATGCCGGAATTACGGGGTTTGAAGGTGAGTTAAGGTTGAGCATGGTGTGATTTCCTCCGTCCAGCACCTTGCTTACCGTCACCAGATAACCCAGATAGAACTGTCTCCACAACAAACACACTCCTCCCCAACCCTTACTTCATTCACATGAAAAACAGAAAAAGGATGTTGTTTGAAAATAGCTTCTGAAAATAATTTTGTTTAATATACACGTGGGTTTAATTCATAAAGATGTACAGCGCTGCTAAATGTAGTTGTTTTTCTCATACCTGTAAACACATGTAAACTGAAACAATTCAAATTCTGCCTAATATTGCCTGGTTTATCATGTTTGACAGTGAGCTGTTGGATGTGATCAAACAAGATGCGAAGAGAAAGATGTAATTGAAAGTCACATGAAGAGAAAAATGTAATTTTAAGTCATGTGAAGAGAAAGATGTAAATTAAAAGTCATTTGACATGTCTTCATCCTTGGGACAGGCATATTTTATATACAGCATTTTCCAGGAGATTATTGAAACATAGTTTTGTGCAATGTAAAATTTCTTGTAGGCTGACCTAAATTAGTTATACTATTGAAATTTAATGAATTTGGAAGTGATGGAGAAAAAGTCATGCCGTTAAATCAGCATAAGAAAACAACAACAGCTATTACCCCAATTTCTCAACCTGTTTAAATAACCAGTGACAGGTTCAAGATATTAATACTTATTGGAAATAAGTTTACATTCACTGGTGCATCAAACCTCACATTATCATAGAAAGTATTCTGTGACTCAATCAACAGCATGTTGCCACTCAAAAAAAGTATTGATGGACGCTTATGATAACTTCTTACAGCATCCCATTGGCTACTTTACAGTAGTCTTTAGTAGGCAGTGGTGTGACCTGGATAGAGTGGTATTTCTCAACAAGTTATCACCACGTTCCCAGAGTTCAGTGTTAGCACTCGTAACCTTACCCTCACTGAACGTAATATAACCCAGGAGCTAATCTTAGAGCACTGTGATACTCCAGTATGCTTTGTCTGGCTGCTTACATGTCAACTTTGAAGAGGCCTTCTATATCATCATGAGAAAGATAAAAACAGGCATGCCCTGTAAATGTATAATTGGGTTTTTAATGAAAAAAAAACAAGTATATGTACCTGGTATTCTGGCTTATCTGATACTAGTACCTGCAATACCCTAAGATAATAGGCTACCATTACATAACTTACTTGGTTTGAAAGTTCCATTTACATGCCCAGTTCTGTATTTATGTGAATTTGTGACATGTCTGCAGGTTTATTCATTGTTTTCCAGTGAAGTTAGTCTCTGAGCATGTTTATATTTTTGCTTGGCTTTATTGACTTAAGTTTTCCTTTAATTGATTTTTAAGTGTACTGGTACATTGTAAGCTGTGAGTATGGTACGTTCATAAGTTTTCGTTTTGTATTCATTTTGGTTTCTGCACGCCAATTTTTGTTGCAATTTGCATGTCTGTTTTTATTTCTGTTTCTTTTGTCTATCAGGCACCGAGAACGAAAACAAAAAGCAAACAATGAACCTTCAGTGGTGTCCACATCAGGTCCTTCTAAGTCTGCGAAGATGGGAAAATCCCAGGGGCACAAGAGCTTAGAGGTAAATGACAAGAGCCTGGGGGAGAAGGGTAACAGTTTAGGTGTGATTGACTCACGCACCTGCTCTAGGGAGACATCTGTGTGTGAGGAAGCTGTAGAACCTGTGGAACAGAACCCCACCTACACGAGCATAGATACTGGGAACAGCCGTACAGGGGAGGTGATTCCATTGCTCAATAAGGCGGACTCCGATCCACAGTCATGTGACAGTGTGACAAGAACAGGTGATCCAGGTCATGATGCTACTGCTGCTGAAGAAGCTAACGAAAGAACTTCTTTGATGGCAGTTAATGTCAAGGACACTCAGCCTGACCCTGGTGAAAAAATTCAGGTGATAAAAGCTGATATACATGCTGAATCTGATAGTGACAAACCAGCTAGCCATGTGTTCAGACCACCAGGTTCTGGTTTAGGTAAGCAACTAAGGACAGGAAAGAATTCTGTAGACAGTTCACCTCCAGACAAAACTGGTCAGAAAACCATTAAACCAGCAGGCAAAAACAGTGCAGTCTCTCCTTCAGGTAAAAGTGAGGATAAGGTTCACTTTATAGAAGTGGACAAAAATAAGTCACCTACAGGTAATAAGATGAACTTTGAAACATTGCCAATGAAAAGTTTACTGAAGAAAGAGATGTTGCCAAGTGGAAAGACTTCAGAGAAAGTCACTTTCCCAACAAACAGGACATTGGAAAATGTGGCTAAGCCAATGAAAGGGAATACTGTCAGTGGAGCTCTGCCGGCAAATAGCACTTGTGTGATGGGAAAGAGTTCGCCAAGCAATGGGAGCGTTGGCAAAGTGAACTCTCCCCCAGTGAAAGGGAGCACATATCAAAGAATCTCCACCGACTTAGCACCAGCCCCAGAGACAATACGGGCTAATAAGCCAGTGGGCCCTGTGTCTGATACTGCTCTTAAATCTAAACCAGTCCCCAAACCCGCTATATTGTCTAAATCAGCGGTATACTCAGGACCTGGCTCTGCGCCCAAACAGAATGGTGGCCGGTCTGAGAATGGTCACTCGTTAGCGACTACATGTGTTAGGCCTCTGCCAGGGACTGGTCAAGATGGGGGAGGGAATACAGAGGAGGGAAAGAGCACGGCCATGGTCAACATTGATCTTAATAATCCGTGTGTCGTGATTGAGCAGGATTCCCTGGACTCAGACTCGGATTTGCCGGATTCACCCGATGGCTCAATGACGAAGTTGCCATTGACGGACTCCAGGGAGCATTTGGCTGAAATCATCACAACCGTCTGACCTGGGTGTGCATAAAAAAAAAACTACCTCTGTCACAGTCCAACAGAGGTAGACATTGGTCATTCAACCATTTAATCTCCATCTCATAGTCACAGGGTTTCTCATGGTTAATCACCATAGAACTAGTTACTGGTTAAGACCCATTTCTTGAAACCTTCCATTTTACTCATTAGATTGTTATTGTTTCTTTATTGATGTTTTTTAAAATCAAAATTTTTTTTCAAATTTTAAGGCACTTAATGTCTCAGCATTTTCATGTCACTATAAAGTACATTGACTGTTAAGGGTTTACCATGACTTCTCATGAAAACTGATGGCTAGTTCTCAGTCATGATTCCTTTACATATTGACAATTTGCCTAACCTCCTTCTACTGTCAGGTTAGTTGACGAGGTGATTACTGTAGAGTTATTATCCACATTTAACACCATCTAATACATAATTATATATTTTTAAACAAATATTGCATACCAAAACAGAGAATGCATCAGATAAAAAAACAGCCATATTGTGTTTACCTTGTTTTCTTGATTCTTTTGGCACATTGTTGTGATGGTACAGTTTTACACATATGTACATGTGTGTGGAGAAAATTATTCTGTCACTTGGGATATATTTTATATATCATATGTGAACTAAATATCTTAATGTCATTTGCAAGATATGGATCATTGCAAAATTTGTGGTTGCCTATAATTTAGGTTACCAAAAGAGGGTGATGATGTCGGTCAAAAGCATTTGACTTTCAGCCTTGGCCATTTTAGACAATGTCATCACATACAAAGAGAAATAGCCATTCAGTGCATCACTCCATTTTGCAGGAGAAGTTATTAGATAATTTGTATATCTTGATATGGTCCAGTGATTTGTACTGTACCGAAACCTTATCCAATAAGGAATTTTCAATTAAGACAATTTGAAACTTGTGACCTTGTGTAAATATATATATGCATTTATGTACCCATACCATTTGTATGTTATCTTGGAGATATTGAAGCTTTCATGCTTATCTTGAGATAATTCTTTTCAGTAGGAGGTCTTCAAAAATATTTCCTTGAGAGAACAAAATCACATACGTACATGTTTGTTCACCATTCAAACAAACTTACTACATACTAATAACAAGAACAATATGGTTCATCATTCCCAAATTCCCACCATAAAATCAATGAATTATATTATTTTTAATGCACCAGTGTAAATGTGGACCACAAACTGAAATTCACCCACCAATGAATGTCAACAATCAGTAGCCAATTTGTTGGCTGTTTGTCCGTCCCTCTGTACATGTGTCTCTGTACGGCTAAAGACTGTGTGTTTAATTCTAGGACGCAATGAATTTTGTTATCTGCCAGAAACAAACCCACATCACATTCAGTTGCAGTTTAAGGTTTCAAACATCTATATGTATGATTTCTTAGGGTGGACATTATGATGCTACAGAAGTTTGAATTAAGAATTAATTGGTAGCTGCTGTCAGAAAGAAGTGTGGGATTTCTGCATATATCCCACAGAAACATTTATTTATTGTGACTTTGATTGGTAGATGAAAGATAAAACAGTTAAAAAGAACATCCTTTATCTACAGCTACATGTATATCTAGTTTGATGGGAAGTATCAAATTCCACTTTGTGGATTTAGCATCCACCCACTCCCATCTCGATGAGAATTTGCAGAAATTATAAATGTTTCTGTATAGAGAAGATGATACTAGCGCTGTGATAAATTTTGTACATTAGTTGTGCCAATAGACTGACTATTTAGACTTTCTTTCTACTGGTAGTAACCGTGTAAAGAGTCTTCACTCGTATGACCCTTTGTTTCTCATTAGCTTAATTATAAGCTTTGGCCTGGGAAGAGTTTTTCCCAGATTGGACATATTTCGCTTATATATCTAGATCAAAATACATTTAAACATTTGATTTTTTTTATCAAAAAAGAAATTCCAAATAACCACCCTTGGAACAGTGAATTGTTCATACTTTAATGCTTATTATTTATGGTGCAATATCCCTGAATAAAATAGAATGACTACGCGATATTGTGTGCCAGTTTTGTGGGTTGTGCAATGGATATAGATCTTCACTGGCAGTTTAATCCAGCAAGATTTTCCAGGAATAAAAGGTGGTGCAATTATTGCCATGTTGTCTGTTCATCGCGTCATTGATTGAAAAGTGGTTTCACAAAACAGTAGCCCTAAGCACTTTCCATCATATACCTATACTGTGAATGACCTAAACTTTCATTCATGACTAAGTTGCTCATTCTCCTGGATTTTGTGAGCTCTATTTACCTTAGCAAGCAATTTCAAGGTTAGTTTGGAAGATAAGATGATATCCTACTGGTAGAACGTGAGGTAGGTTGGAAGATAAGATGATATCCTACTGGTACAACGTGAGGTAGGTTGGAAGATAAGATGATATCCTACTGGTACAACGTGAGGTAGGTATTTTAAGACATTTATTTGGCTCTAAAAATGCAGGATGAACTTTTAGCTCATTTACTGTGTAGATTGTGAATATGTACAGTGTACATACTTAAACCTGTATTATTGTTATCACTGCCTGGCATTCCAGTACCCATTGTCTTCCCTGTTGTTATAACCAAGAATAAATATTACATAACAAGTATGTGTATAAACAGATATATTTTATGTACATATAACTGTAAGGTCGATAGACCTAAAAGGTTTTACAAATGTGCAGAGTCACCGTGAAGGTAGGATTATTGAGCGCTGACAGTTGTGACAGAGATTGGACTGTGCATGGTGCAACCTCAGCATATTTATGTGACTTTCCTATATCTACAGTAGGCTTGTCATAGGTTATTTTCACAAAACACCCTGAATCAAGTTTTCATATTTTTTCCCCAAAGATTTATTCAAAATGTAATTTCTTGGTGAAAATTGAGAAAATTTATTTTGGAAGTCTTTTGAAAGTCGCGCCTGCATGGTAGCCTTTAAAATATGTGACTAAAGCGAAATTAAACATACTGCCCATGTATGTCTAAGATTGGAGTGTTTAGAACTCTAGGATTCTAGAGCCTATATACTCCTCAGGAAAGATGTCTGTTATCTCAGTAGCACTGCACACGATAACGTGCGTACATTTGCAGGCCAATGTTGGTTAATTCCATATAACTGTTGGTGAGAAGAATCAACTTCCAACATGAGTCTACAAGATTGCTTCCTAGTTTGAAGGCTGATAGATGTAAAATATGTCATGAACAATATAATTTGCAGACCAGTATAATGAAGTAGGTACGAGTGACCAGATAATCTTCATTGTTGTGCACTGGAAGCTCTATTCGTTCCTCATGCTTTAGTCTACATGTACATCCCCCACCCCACGCCACCCTCCGAGGATTCCGAAAGGAAACCGTTAGGATCACTCCACGGTTAGAATAACTGCAGTATGGCCTGATGACATTTCATCAAAACAGTGCTTAATAATGAATGTTATTAGGCCAACGGCTACATGTATCTTGAACAAAGCCAACTGTTCATGTGAAGCTACTAGTACATAGGTACCAAAGCGTCACATTATGTTGACAGAATTGTCTGCACTTATTAGCTGCATAATAAGTGATGGTTGTATGTGTGTGCAAGTTAATAAGTTGATTTGCCTATTTTCACTGAGCATCTCTATCTAGAGTTTGGTTGAAGTCACATATATGTTAGAATCTTTGACATTTTACTATGTGATGTTTGAAGGCTACATTGTTTTATTAATTTTGATCTCGAATAAAAACAAAATGTATGTACACTTTATTGATTTATACTTTCGTTTTGTTTACTTTGCTTTTGTTTACGTTAATGAACTGTTAGGTGTTGAATAACGTTGCAGCTCTGAGACATAACTGTGTAATGGATAAGAAACCAATCGATTTATGTGGATGACTGTTCAATACTGTCTTCTTTCTCATTATAAAAGAGTGTGTTTGTGATAAGCGACAGCAGACGAGAAAGAGGCATGGTACCATTTGCAAGTTAAACCTGACAATACACATATGTAAGTGGACTGAGCAGTACGAGACTTATGACAATCCTCCTCTTTCTGGACGCCTGTGACGTAAGAGGAATGTTCCTCCCGTCTCAAACCCCAAGGAGTAGGTGGCCAAGGGAGACGCTCATATTGTCCACAGAAACTTTCCTGAAACACCATCAGGAGCGTTGGTTTTCTTTTTTGTCTGGATGTCTAATGCCAGTGGCATTCTAAACTGACATTATCTTCGCAAACAAAAAAAGTTTTAAATCTGTTCGTGGTAACCGACGTCATTAATCTGTCAATTGTCAGAACCCTTATTGTCCTGGGTTAACAAAGGGGAAAGCTAGATGTTCACATAAAGCCCTGGAAAATCAAGAAGCTCTAACTAAATAAGCATCTGAATGCCATCACCATACGAAAGGAAGCAGCCGCAGTCCATCTGAGGTACCGGTATAGCTTTATTCCATCTGTGCAGCATGATTTGTGTACGGGCTTTGGTTCCGATGAAACGGAAGAGGTTCAGTCAAGAGGCTGAAGTCCGAGATCTTTAAGGCTGAGTCTGTAAGGTGTAGGTTTCAAGAAAATCGTTCAGGTTTTTAAGTGCTGGTAGTAAAGTGCAAGAAAACAAGAGTGGATGTCAGTGAGATATATGGAACATGAGTAAATTAAGGTGAGCATAGTATAAGGAACCAGAGAAAGGCGAGACAAAAAAAAATGAAGAAGCAAGAGGGAAGGCAAATAAAGTATAAGGAATAGGAGGGAAGGCAAATAAACAATAAGGGACAAGAGGGAAGACAAATAAGGGACTACAGGGAAGGTAAATAAAATGTAAGGAACAAGAGGGAATGTAAGTAAACTATAAGGATAAAGAGGGGAGGCAAATAAACTATAAAGATAAAGAGGGGGGGGGGGGGCAAATAAAGCATACGGATAAAGAGGGGAGGCAAATAAAGTATAAGGAACAAGAGGGGAGGCAAATAAAATATAAGGAACAAGAGGGAATACAAATAAAGTATAAGGAACAAGAGGGAAGGCAAATCAAGTATGAGGAACAAGAGGGGAGACTGGTATAAGATTAGTCTTTATGTTGCACCTTTTCACTGGACAATATTAGTATTGTACATATTGTGATACTGCTGAACGATAGGATATACGAATAACGGAATATGCATGGAGAACGGCACCGAGTGGCTGTTGCATTGCATGTATAGTTTGTGCATGATCGTAACAAATGGTTAGATACAGACGAGTACCAGAGCCAACTGTTGACGTTATCGTCTTGTATGCGTGTTGTCTTTCTCCCCTGTCAACAAACATTTGCATGTGTTTTATGTAATTACAGAGTTTGTAATCATTTATTTATGTATTCGGTATCTCTTGTATACTTCTTCGCATAGGTTTCATTTATTTGGGCTTTCTACCTTGGAACCACAGGGAATGGCAGGTGTGAAAATTGTTGGTGCCATCATCAAGCATTGCTAAACCTATTTTTGTTCGGCATTAATTCTGTTCCGAAGTGTTTGGCATAGAACGAAACAAAGTTCACATTCAAACGTAAACGGTTCATTAATGCTTTACATTAAGCTTGAAAGTTCCCATCGCGTTCGATCGTCATAGTGGAAACTTTCTTCTGCCTGCGCAAAAACGTATCAAAGCGGCTCTTTAAAACGATAGACTTCGTGGACGTAATTTATATTGTAGAGATAAGGCGTTAAGAACGTTAAGAAATTTCAATATAAATTGGGGTTTTTCACGATAATTACGCCCTAAATTACCTGTTTATGTTACATGTTTGGTTTTGTTTATTTTCGTTCATTCCATCTGTAAAAAAAATCACCGCCCTGATCAAGTATACCTGACATATCTCCGACTTACAGCAACCGACTGATGTAAGAACGAGAGCGATGTCATGTCGACATGAGGGCGCCAGAGAGCTGTTTTATAGGTCTTTCTATTAGCGGTAACTGAATACTGGATCTACATAACAGCTCTGACAAATCCACGTTTAGTATACGACATATGTCGGTAAAAGTCTATGAAACACTTGGAAACTTGCCAGTCACATGAGCTTCATGTAGAGGTAACGGTGGTGTTTTCGTCTAAGCCCTGTCATTATTTCCCTTTTGCTATGCTCTGGTCGAGGATAAGACGTATACAGTAATCACTACTTACCAACATTATATGAGGTTTTACTCTGCCAAAGAGAACGGTTATAGAGCTACCGCTGATATCGGTATACAAATCCCATGCTGCCAAGTTTTGCGATGCTGTTTGTATGCAACTGCAGCGTTGCATTATGAATGAACATTTTCCACGCATTCACGTTAACTGAGGAATAAGGCTGTGGGTTGTATGCATGTCATGTATACTTCAGACGTAATCAGTCTGTTCAACTTTATTCCATGTGTAAATCCGCCAAGGAGTTGAAAACGGTCTGCATCCATCAAAATAACCAAAGTATGTAAAGATGTGTGCTGGGGGAATGCAAATACGTAGATGTGAGAGCCAGATAGCGTGTTACAGAAAACTAACACCGCTTCCAGTAACAGTGATTTGAAGGCCTGCACAATTTAAGCTTTGTGGAACAGACAACTGACATAGACCATTAGCATCCATGGTATAGCTCGATCTTCTCGTATGTTTTCCCGCTCAGATATTTATTCGTCACCAGTCTAGGGATTTCTAATGGCGTTGTTTGCTTTATATTCTGTCTGGCCCTTTGTTAGGTAACCTTGACTACGTCAACACCACATAAATGCACATGTACTTCGAAGACGTCAAGTGAGTGGAAAACGGTGAGTGGGTGCGTTTCATGGGAATACACCAATGCAGGAGCACTTCGGTTCACGGTTTGTTTTCATGCAGACAGTGGTCCTTGTGGACTAGAGATCTTTTGTTTTCACAAATATTTTCGTCAACCTTCAATGAATCCTTGTCAATATGGCTTTATACAGGGGACCAAGGACACATTTCAAGTAACGTACTTGTTTTACCCTGTCAAGTAAGTACTAAGAAAATCCCATGGCAGCGACCCATATATAAGGTGCCGTGATGATAATTATAAGGAAAGTGTACGCTTTGTGCAATGTGACACCCAAAAGTAACTGTATCAAAAGTAACTTAGACTTTTGCTGCTCACCACCATTTTTTTTTTTTTACTGTCTCACCATAGTCTCTTGTTTTTCTATTTCTTCAGCCAAGGTGTGAAAAACGACAAGACTGGAGAGTTGCTACGCAGCAGCTTCTCTCAGCGACATAGTACAATGGTTCACTACCCTCACGCCGGCAGTGGCTTCATTCCTCCCAAGACTACTATGGAAAACCACAAGATATAGCCAATATTATTTGTCACAGGAAGAACAAAAACGGAAAATTGTTACACTGGAGTTTCTATCATCGATAAAGCGCAATGGTTCACTATCCTCACGCCGGCGCTGGCTCCAGTCCTCCCAAGTCTACTGTGGAAATTCACAAGATCTAACTTGTCTTATCTGTGACGTAAAAAACAAAAACTGAGAGTTGTTAGGATACAGTTTCCGCCGGGTGCTTAGCACAACGGTTCACAACATGGGTCCCGGCTTCTTTGTCCCAGAAGACTGATACGGCAAGCAGAAGATCTAAACCACCATGGATCAAGATAAGAAAGTTTCACTTGTTTGGCAGCAGTTTCACCAGCGACTCAGTACCGTTACCGTTAGTCATTTCAAGAAAATCTAAGCTTTCTTTTCTGTCACCTTTTGGCCCACGCCATGCAACCATTTAACTTCCTCGAATGTGCAATCAGAATGGTTTGTTGTAAGGAAGGAAGGAAAATATCGACTACAGCTTTTCAACGTACAACACATAAAATGTTATACAAAAAAACACAACTGACAGGAAGTTGTGTACAGAAAGGTCTGAATGTTTATGTGTAAATGAAATCTTTGTGACTGTGAAGGTTAGTTCTTATGATACAGCATGGGTCGTGCGGCTTCGTCGAATATAGCTGTGTAGAAATGGGCAAATTTTCCAGAAAAGGTAGTCCATTCCTTTCTTTGGTGAGGTCATATTCCCAAGGTGGAATGTTCATGAGTAGCGAATGCATATTGCTCGTTATTTTTGAAGTGGATGCAATATGCATATAGTATAATATAGTATTTGACCAAACAGTGAATGTTTAGTAGTCATCAGAAATGGACATTCCTTGGGAAACGTTTATCCGCTTTAGATACCGCTTATCTTGAAAACAACGGCCAAGGCACGATAGAACACCAGGATGACGACCATCAGAATTCATAGGGCGGTGAAATGTAACAGATTGGCGCAGATGTAGACGTATTGAGAGGGTACACGCGAACATGTCATTTCCATCTCACTTTATAATAACAAAACATGATGATCGGATAAACGATCGTATATCATAACATGGAATAAGATACCTAAAGTCTCTACGTATAACGGAATGGCGCAGCTGCTGTTGGAAGCTATGAAGGTACAGAGAATGTAGGATAGAATGCATTACTGCCCAGTCCCATTTTTTCTGAGTGTGTTAACATCAATTAATGAAGTGTAAACAAGGATGCTAGCACAGATGTGCCGAGCAGTTTTTATACATTTTCCTTTCTGATCAAGCCTCCAATAATGCTCATATAGGATCAAACACCCGATCCACATAGATTTTGCTCAATGGTTCATCATCAACCCTGACATGTGTTTTATAAATGTACATAATATCTAATTTGTATTTGAGTGATGTTATATCAGTGTATCTGGGCACTGGGAGCTACTTGGTAATAGATGGGTAAGGGGGTAAGTGGGGGTGGTGGGGGGGGGGGGTGTTGGAGAAGAATTGGGATGGAGGATGGAAGGGGATGTCCTGTCCACACAGTTCACATCACAAACATGTACATATGACGAATATTTATGACTTTTACCAGACTCCATGATCTCATTTATTCCACATTTATTTGCTTCTATGAAAGATAGATTACACATTTTACCGGTATTTTACAGATCAAATCGTTTCTAAGGAATATCGCTGCATAAACAAATGTATTGTGCATCATATCTTCAAATCCTTGACAAACTCACAACTGAAGATTTTTGTGTGTTTTAACATTAAGTCTACATTTTTATAACACCATGTAAGTATATAACAGAGTTTCTGTCAAGGTGGAATGTAGTCAAAGGGCAATCACTTGTATGTTTTGAGTTTTCAAATGAATTAGACCACATACATATATAGTATTCAAAACTCAATTCTCCCTCACTGATATGGCCCTTAATAATTGACCTCTGTAACGGAAAATTTATCATCTGTATCAAGAATGTTTTCACGTCTTACGTCAACTGTAGATGACTGATCTATTTTTTATTTACATATCCGTTTACGGTGCAAACAAAGTGTCTAATAATTATGTATGAAATCGTTCATTTTATGGAATCCCATGATTTCTACCAGCATGATCCCTCCAATATCATGTGGATAATGGGTGGAGCCGTTATGGCAGGCCAACTCTAACCAGCCACATGCTTATGATATTGTAGTGCAATACTTTTTACATAGAATAGAGCAGATACACACATTAGCATGCCTGGGCAAACGTTACAAATTGGCTAAGACAAGGATTTGTATTGGTTCAGAAATGGACTATACTAAATTCATAATGTGGAGAGTAATGGACAGAGCAGGCAGTGGTGGGGAAAGCAGATAGTGGTGTGGAGAGCAGATAGTGGTGGGGAGAACAGGTAGTGGTAGAGAAAACAGAGTGGTGATGAGAGCAAGTAGTGGTGTGGAGAACAGATAGTAGTGGATACAGCAGAAAGTGGTGGAGAGAACAGTAACGGAGAGAATAGACAGTGGTGAGGAGAGCATATAGTGGCGAGAAAGCAGATAATGGTGTGGTAAGCAGATAGTGGTGTGGAGAGTAGATAGTGGTTTGGAGAGCAGATAGTGGTGAGAAGAACAGGTAGTGGTGGAGAGCAGATAGTAGTGGGGTAAGCAGATAGTAGTAGTAGATAGTGGTGTGGCGAGCAGACAGTGGTGGGGTAAGCAGATAGTGGTTTGGAGAGCTGATAATGGTGGGGTAAGCAGATAATGGTGGGGTAAGCAGATAGTAGTGGGGTAAACAGATAGTGGTGTGGAGAGCAGACAGTGGTGGAGAAAGCAGATCGTGGTAGGAAAAGCAGATAGTGGTGTGGAGAGCAGACAGTGGTGGGGAAAACAGGTAGTGGTAGAGAGAACAGGTAGTGGTAGAGAGAACAGAGTGGTGGTGAGAGCAAGTAGTAATGTGGAGAACATATAGTAGTGGATACAGCAGAAAGTGGTGGAGAGGACAGTAACAGAGAGAACAGGCAGTGGTGAGGAGAGCATATAGTGGCGGTGAAAGCAGATAATGGTGGGGGAAGTAAATAGAGGTCTGGAGAGCAGATATTGGTGAGGAAAACAGGTAATGGTGGAGAGCAGATAGTGGTGGGGTAAGCAGATAGTGGTGGGGTAAGCAGATAGTGGTGTGGAGAGCAGACAGTGATGGGGTAAGCAGATAGTGGTGTGGAGAGCAGACAGTGATGGGGTAAGCAGATAGTGGTGTGGAGAGCAGATAGTGGTGAGGAAAGCAGATAGGGGTGTGGAGAGCAGACAGTGGTGTGGAGAGCAGATAGTAGCGTGGAAAGCAGACAGTGGTGGGGAAAGCAGATAGTGGCATGGAAAGCAGATAGTGGCATGGAAAGTGGTGATGAGAGTAAATAGTGTGGAGAGCAGAGAAGAGATAAAGCAGATAGTGGTGGAGAGAAAGGATAGTAATGGAGAGCAAAGCTGGTGGTGAGGAGAGAACAGATAGTGGTAGGGAAAGCAGATAGAGCTGAGGAGAGCAGATGGAGGGGTGGTGAGAAAAACAGATAGTGGTGGGGAGAACATATAGAGATGGGGAGAACAGATAGTGGTGGGAAAGACTTGGAGGGGAGAAGAGACAGTGGTGTAGAGGACAGACTGCGATGAAGAAAACAGACAGTGGTGAGCAAAACAGACAGGGTTGAGGAAAACAGACAGTGGTGGGGAGAATAGATGGTGGCAGAGGGGGAAAGAACAGATGGTGGTGGGGAGGAGAACAGATAGTGGTGGGGTAAGCAGATAGTGGTGGGGTAAGCAGATAGTGGTGTGGAGAGCAGACAGTGATGGGGTAAGCAGATAGTGGTGTGGAGAGCAGACAGTGATGGGGTAAGCAGATAGTGGTGTGGAGAGCAGATAGTGGTGAGGAAAGCAGATAGGGGTGTGGAGAGCAGACAGTGGTGTGGAGAGCAGATAGTAGCGTGGAAAGCAGACAGTGGTGGGGAAAGCAGATAGTGGCATGGAAAGCAGATAGTGGCATGGAAAGTGGTGATGAGAGTAAATAGTGTGGAGAGCAGAGAAGAGATAAAGCAGATAGTGGTGGAGAGAAAGGATAGTAATGGAGAGCAAAGCTGGTGGTGAGGAGAGAACAGATAGTGGTAGGGAAAGCAGATAGAGCTGAGGAGAGCAGATGGAGGGGTGGTGAGAAAAACAGATAGTGGTGGGGAGAACATATAGAGATGGGGAGAACAGATAGTGGTGGGAAAGACTTGGAGGGGAGAAGAGACAGTGGTGTAGAGGACAGACTGCGATGAAGAAAACAGACAGTGGTGAGCAAAACAGACAGGGTTGAGGAAAACAGACAGTGGTGGGGAGAATAGATGGTGGCAGAGGGGGAAAGAACAGATGGTGGTGGGGAGGAGAACAGATAGTGATGGGTAGAATAGATAGTGGTACTGAAAGGAAAAAGTGGTGTAGAGAGCAAACAGTGAATAGAAGAACAAATAGTGGTGAGGAGAATAGACAGTAGTAACAACAGTTACAGAGTGGTGAGGAGAGCGGATGGTGGTGAGGAGAACAGATAGTGGTGGGGAGAACAGTTAGTGGGAAAGAGAACAGATAATGGTGGGCAGAACACATAGTTGCGAGCAGAGCAGACAGTGGTGGGGAGAACAGTTACTGGTGGGGAGAGCAGATGAGGCTTGGGAAAGAAAATAGGGTGAGGAGAGCAAATAGATTGATCACAGATAGCAAGGAGAACAAGAGAGGAGAATATTTATTTATTTATTTTCTTATTTTTTTTATTGGTTTAGTCTGCTCAAGAATATTTCACTTATTTGATTACAGCCTGCACAGTTTTAGGAGGGCAGACAGTGTGAGGAGAGCAGATAGTCCGAGGAGGGCAGATAGTTTGAGGAGGAGAGGTAGTTTGAGAACAGGAGATAGATCAAGGAGGGCAGAAACTGTGAGGAGAGATGCTGTAAGAAGAGTAGAGAGTTTAAGGAGGGTAGACAGATTTAGAGGAGATAAATTGAGAAGGGCAGGTTGCCTTTGGAGGGCAGAGAGATCAGTGCATTTATTTATTTGATTGGTGTTTTACACTGTCGTGCGAGGAAACCTGGCAGAGCCTGTGGGAAACCCACTACACTCTGCAGGTATATTGTAGACCTTCCTGAGGGGAAGCCAGCATGAGCTGAACTTGAACTCACAGCGACCGCATTGGTGTGAGGCTCCTTGGTCATTGCATTGCGCTGGCAAGGAGGCCTCTAGATAGATTGTGGAGGACAGATACTGTGAGAAGAGCAAATAGACTGAGAAGGTCAGATAAACTCAGGATGGCAGATAGACTGAAGACGGCAGATGGACCTAGGAGGGGAGACAGATTGAGTAGGGGAGACAGACTGAGTAGGGGAGACAGACCTAGGTGGGGAGACAGACCGAGTAGGGTAGACAGACTGAGTAGGGGAGACAGACCGAGTAGGGGAGACAGACGGAGTAGGAGAGACAGACTGAGTAAGGGAGACAGACTGAGTAGGGGAGACAGACCGAGTAGGGGAGACAGATTGAGTAGGAGAGACAGACTGAGTAGGGGAGAAGGGGAGACAGACCGAGTAGGGGAGACAGACCGAGTAGGGGAGACAGACTGAGTAGGGGAGACAGACTGAGTAGGAGAGATGGAATGAGAGGGCAGAAAGCCTTTCTTTGCAAAGATTGGCAAGTTGAGCCACTGGCATAAGAACAACAGGTGTCAGTAGAGGTCACACAAGACCTGTCCCTGCTGTCAATCAGGAACATATATTTGTACAATCGTAAGCAATACATGTGCTGTGGCAAATAGGTCACATGAATGCCTCACACATTCGTTACATGTATATACTAGTACATTCTGTCCTTCTATGATGCCATGGCGTCATAACTGCTTTACTGAAAGCCAAATAGCTTTGGTGTGTAAGGCTCCATTCATCGTTAAGGAAGCAGATAAGAACAAGGTGACCATTCGAAGATTCAGTGATGTGAAAATGAGATAAAAGTGTGGAAGGTAGACAGCTACATAATAAATTAAACTGAAGTTGAGTGTGTAGAAATTCTACACACTCACAACAGCACCGATTGTTACCAGATAGAAGAAGACAAGATACAGAAATGGTGTCATATTCTGTCATATGTTACCAGATGTCTACTGAACCATCTGGCCATACATTGACGGACAACATCAAGAAATTCTAAAAATTGTATGTGAATTAATTCTGATATGTGTTTTGGTTTCATTATGTGAACTTGCAATATGGTGTATGAGAGCATCTAAACAGGTAAAGTGGATGTTAGCCAATCAAACTTCTGACCAATTTCGTATAATGATGACACCACATGAAGCAAGACATCATATGATATAAAAGAGACCAATATATGTTTTACTTTGTCTTCAATCATGTCAGAGATTGATGGCCATTTACTAACCTCGAGGTTCAAACAAATAAGCCAGACAACTTTTTAGACTGCGCATGACCTGAATTCCATGGCTGGTAGACAAACAATCCCTCGTGGCTGTGATAAAAGCATTGTAACCGTAGGCAGTCATACATTTCAGCCCTAGAGCCCTACGTGGGCTTTATACCTGGACATATACCCCTACATGGGCTCTAGGACTGTTTCACGTGGAAAACTCAAAAGTCAAAAACACTGAGAAGAAAACTACACCTGAGCTCTACACTGAAGTTTGTGATGTTAATAGAGGTACATAAAGGACCATGTACTTGTATTTATGATGTTTTCTGCTCATGCTCAACTGTGACCAACTTGAAACTGCTATCTGGCTTATTCTCCAACATGTAATGGTGTTTGGCCTACAATTTAGAATATTATAAGAATACTGCCACATATTAATAAATTTAATGACAACAAAAATGTTCACAAGTAATTAGAGTCACCTCATCATAATGACACAAAATGTGTTTAATTCAAGACATAAGCAAGGCGTTCTTGTTACTGCGATTATCCTTATTCATGTATATATTTGAATATTTGTTTCAATAGCTTTGTTTACCTCCAATAAAATTTTAACTTCAATAAACATTGGTACTCATACGTGAAATGAGACATTTGATCCCTAGAGGCAAGCTCTGTGATCCAGGTATATGTATTACTGTGTGCATTTACATCTCGCAAATGTTTTCATGTATTGGTACTCACATTTGACCAAATCTACCACATGTATCACTATATTCACTCTTTTGTAATATTCCACTTGTTTAATATGTCCTCATGTACAACATACTTTACATAAACAAGTCCAGCAAACGAATAAATACAGATATAGATTTATTTCATTGTTTTTAACATATTTATGTCTGTACAATGTTGCATTAAATAAAGCTGTTGCATTTATGAACAGTCATAATCTCTGATATGAAATTTCTGATTCATAATAATATATATGGTTCATTCTTCATCAATGGTGTTGTCTATTTATGCTCCCCTTCACATGAATTCCAGCTGTGATGATCATGTATATGTGAACAGCTATCATCACCTGGCATCAATCTTGAGCAGCTGAATTATCACAGACAGGAGTCGATTATCTGGAAGTCAAGGGAGTATCAGGACTGAGACCAACGAAGGGAGACAACTTTGTACAGTAAACAGGGTGACAGAGTATGTGTAAGTATGATGAAATTATATCACATTGTAAGGTAAACGTCCATATACATGGCTTATGAAGTATTTACTAAAGCTCTGCAGCTTGCAATGAATTTTATCACAACATATTAAACATAGACATCCATGGCTGAGACATCCTGGCTTACTAAACCAGCATACCTCGCAACGAAGTTTAATCAGGCATACACATTCACAGCTTTAGTATGACTAAAACAAAGACTTGTTTAAGCTGTGCAGCTGGCAATGAAGAATACTCATGCAAAAATTTAACATGGTATAACACAATCCACTATTTGAAAACCGAAGAAATCATGGCGGCAAAAAAATAAACATACTGACTGTAGTTTGGTAGCCTGCACACTAAGAATGGCAAAACCAACAGATTCATAGACTATGGAAATTCACTCTGCCACTTTGAGGAAAACGATAAGAATGTAAAAGGGCTTAGTAGCTTTGTCTACAGAATGATGACTAAACTCACCTTTCAGGTCTTTATTAGGTTGTTCCAGCTTCTCCTGTAAGAGACGGTTGACCAGCAGCCGGAGTTCTCTGTAAATCACACCTGTCCTGGCATAGGTCTATAATTATAGGTCCAAAAAAAGACATAAAACCTGTTACGAACTCGTATGTGGCTATGTAAACATGAATGAGACAGGAGTCTAGAAGAGCCATTGGTAATTCTGGAGCCCTGTGAGCACTCCAAAGTGAATTCTGCAGTACACTTTTGGAAACAAACTTTTCCGTAGCTTTGATGGTTATATTATATCTGTAGGCCTGTTGACACTTCTGGAGTCTATCTGTGGCTTTAGTGTTAACAATAATTCTATTAAAATATATTACGGACTGACAAACACATAACTTTTCCAGTAGTCTTGAACCTTACCTGAAACCTCAGCCACTTATCCACACTGACAACCTGCTGTCTGTGGCGGACTTCAATATCACCTCCAAACAGGAGAACAGGATGAGGGGAGATAAGCGAGGAATCACGGATATACACACGAGTGTGCTTCACCTGCATGGACAAATATTTATGCATAAATTAAGTGATGTTCTCCCATGTCTGCCTGGCATATATAACATAGGGAGACTGACAACTAACTGGACTTCACACAAAAATTGAATAAACACAGACATATAGCATATACATGTACCTGTATACTTTCAAAACAGAGATTTATAAGGTAAGTTTGTTAGAAACACCACTGGCAAAAGAGAGATAACGGTGAGCATGAGCTACAAAAACATCACTACATTTACTTGCAAAACAGATTTCTAGCCTTACTCAACATCAATGGCCAATGGTCAACTTTTGATCCATGCCACGGTACAACCCTATTCTCCTGGGATAGTTGATAGCAATACATTTACTCACTTAAAATTTGATCAACGTTTTCACCATATTCATAAACGTTTCGTTGGTACCATGTCAGGATTATGGTTTACTAATTCACCTTTTCATGATACACTACAAGTCCGTTAGCCTTCAGGAATCTGTTGATGGAGGATGGATGGGCCTGAGCTGCCCCATGGGGCGTCTCCATCACACAAGCCCGCTGCTCAGGATTGGCTGCGGCATCCACAGGTGCCTCGTACTTGACCATGGCAATGTTTGGGTACAGGCCAGCTGTTAGAACAGCCTTCACCATGGCAACCAACTCACGAGGGAGGCTGTTCCCTAACTTCATCTTATCAGGTGAATCAAACCCAATTGACCGCACCAGTTTTATTAAATCTTTCTTCACATTCTGGAATAAAAAAACAATGAGAATCATGCCCTGTTTTGCAAAACTGAATGTTATGCTTACCCATTATGATTTATTTATTTATTTAGAATATTTCATTTATATGAGGGCAACCAGCATTACAGTGGAAGGAAATCGGGCAGAGTCTGGTGGAAACCCACACCCAATCGCAGGTTCCTGGCAGTTCACCTTATGATGAGCTTCACATATTGCTACACATACATGTATACGTGCGTAAAGAACAGTTCAAAAACATGGCGGAGGTTTGAACTCTTCAAGCTACTCTAACAAGAGCTATACCTCTGAAGCAAGTCTCACAACAATGTTAAACATGGCCACCCTCCTCCAACAAGTAGTAACCATAAATAACCCATTTCATTCAGTTCTGAGTACCCCATAGATACCAAATATCTTAAAACAATCTTGCTGTCCATTGAACAGCCTGGTAAACAAATCATTTGCTACCTACATGTACAATGAACATGATGTCATGTCATGCTAGAAAGGATCATTCTTATCACTGACATAGAACAGTACCTCAATTTCTAATAGTGAGTTCCTCTTCAGGAAGGACTTGTTACAAAAGTCCAGCTCAGCTTGTCTCCCACCTTCTGCTGACTTCCTCCACCTGTACAAATGACAGACACATACATGAATGACGTTTAACACAATAGTCAGGGGAAGCAACAAGCATTGGAGGTATGACATGTACACAATCTAACATTTTAGCCACTTAAGGCACTAAGACTATGACAATATGCCACAATTCGTTTAAGGCACTAAGACTATGACAATGTGCCACAATTCATTTAAGGCACTACGGCTATGACAATGTGCCACAATTTGTTTAAGGCACTAAGGCTATGACAATGTGCCACAATCCGCTTAAGGCACTAAGACCATGACAATATGCCATAATCCGCTTAAGGCACTAAGACTATGACAATACGGCACAATGTTATTACGAATACATGTATTCCGTTCAAGTTGGAAAATTTTGTCATTTAACTGTCATCAAAAAAAAAAAAATACTATCTTCATCATATTTCATTAACAAGCACTTCCACTGATACAATATGAGTGCGCATGTGCACTTCATCCTCCAATTAATGCTCTTCCTAAAAAAACTCTACACTTAGCTAGCTCCTACCTGAGGTAAGCGTTATACAGGGTCAGGTGATCACTGCAGGACTGACTACATGTAGCTAGCTCCTACCTGAGGTAAGCGTTATACAGGTTCCCGTGATCACTGCAGGACTGGCTACATGTAGCTAGCTCCTACCTGAGGTAAGCGTTATACTGGGTCAGGTGATCACTGCAGGACTGGCTACATGTAGCTAGCTCCTACCTGAGGTAAGCGTTATACTGGGTCAGGTGATCACTGCAGGACTGGCTACATGTAGCTGGCTCCTACCTGAGGTAAGCGTTATAAAGGATCACGTGATCACTGCAGGACTGACTACACACAGCTAGCTCCTACCTGAGGTAAGCCTTATAACAGGTCAGGTGATCACTGCAGGACTGACTACACGTAGCTAGCTCCTACCTGAGGTAAGCGTTATAAAGGATCAGGTGATCACTGCAGGACTGACTACACGCAGCTAGCTCCTACCTGAGGTAAGCATTAAAAAGGGTCAGGTGATCACTGCAGGACTGACTACATGTAGCTAGCTCCTACCTGAGGTAAGCGTTATAAAGGGTCCCGTAATCACTGCAGGACTGACTACACGCAGCTAGCTCCTACTTGAGGTAAGCGTTATACTGGGTCAGGTGATCACTGCAGGACTGACTACATGTAGCTACCTCCTACTTGAGGTAAGCGTTATAAAGGATCACGTGATCACTGCAGGACTGACTACACGTAGCTAGCTCCTTCCTGAGGCAAGCATTAAAAAGGGTCAGGTGATCACTGCAGGACTGACTACACGTAGCTAGCTCCTACCTGAGGTAAGCATTAAAAAGGGTCAGGTGATCACTGCAGGACTGACTACACGTAGCTAGCTCATACCTGAGGTAAGCCTTATAAAGGGTCAGAGGATCACTGCAGGACTGACTACACGTAACTAGCTCCTACCTGAGGTAAGTATTATAAAGGGTCAGGTGATCAATACATGACTGACTACACATAGCTAGCTCCTACCTGAGGTAAGCGTTATACTGGGTCAGGTGGTCACTGCAGGACTGACTACATGTAGCTAGCTCCTACCTGAGGTAAGCTTATAAAGGGTCCTGCAATCACTACAGGACTGACTACATGTAGCTAGCTCCTACCTGAGGTAGGCGTTATACTGGGTCAGGTGATCACTGCAGGGCCGACTACATGTAGCTAGCTCCTACCCGAGGTAAGCGTTATAAAGTGTCAGGTGATCACTGCAGGACTGACTACATGTAGCTAGCTCCTACCTGAGGTAAGCGTTATACAGGGTCAGGTGATCACTGCAGGACTGACTACATGTAGCTAGCTCCTACCTGAGGTAAGCGTTATACAGGGTCAGGTGATCACTGCAGGACTTTCCACCTGTACCCAGCTCCTACCTGAGGTAAGCGTTATACTGGGTCAGGTGATCACTGCAGGACTGACTACACGTAGCTAGCTCCTACCTGAGGTAAGCGTTATAAAGGGTCAGGTGAGCACTGCAGGACTGACTACACGTAACTAGCTCCTACCTGAGGCAAGCGTTATACTGGGTCAGGTGATCACTGCAGGACTGACTACACGTAGTTAGCTCCTATCCGAGGTAAGCGTTATACAGGGTCAGGTGATCACTGCAGGACTGACTTCACGTAGCTAGCTCATACCTGAGGTAAGCATTATACAGGGTCAGGTGATCACTGCATGACTGACTACACGTAGCTAGCTCCTACCTGAGGTAAGCGTTATACAGGGTCAGGTGATCACTGCAGGACTGACTACACATAGCTAGCTCCTACCTGAGGTAAGCATTATACAGGGTCAGGTGATCACTACAGGACTGACTACATGTAGCTAGCTCCTACCTGAGGTAAGCGTTATAAAGGGTCAGGTGATCACTGCAGGACACGGCAAAGGCTCGTTTGGCTAGGTCAGCTTCATCTCGTTTGTTTAATGGCACAACAAATGGAGACTTCCCCGTCATGGCAGCAGCAATTACAGCCTAGAGAAGGGAGACAACTGGCAATTCATCATTTGCACCTACTGGTGCATATACATGTACAGTATCTGTACATCCACAGGGCAAATATGATATTGATCTTTCTTTTAATTTATGTGGAATTCAAGTTTATGAGACATGCATATTTCTCTTAACTTTTTTCGTACAAGATGCTGCACAGAATATATTGTCATAAAAAATTTTCTGAAAGTGGGTTCTGTTCTTTGATTTCTGCATTAAACTATATTTGTTCCTATTTATAATCAAACACATCCATCCTGGCCCTACTGAAATGTGTGTAAGAAATAACCAGAGCAATTTTTTATGAATCTGATTTTTTTTATTTGCATGCATTTGTGTTTTATGCCGTACCCAAGAGTATTTCACTGATACAACGGCGGACAGCATTATGGTGGGAGGAAAACCCACGACCATCTGCAAGTTGCTGCCAGACCTTTCTAAGTAAGGCTGGAGAGGAGGCTAGCAGGAACTGGACTTGAACTCACAGCTACGGCATTGGTGAGAGGCTCCTGGGTCAGTGCACTGTGATGGTGCGCTAACCGCCTCAGTCACTGAGGCACCCTTATGAATTTGATCAAAAAATCATCTTACCACAGGTTCTAAGCAACCCAAAAGGGCACCAAATATCATCATTTTGCCAATCCTGACATGAACTGGAAGTGCTGCAAGATGGTGACCTAGAGGTGTCAAAGTGTGGTCACCAATCATACAGGCTCCAACCTCCTGCAGTAAGGTCATTGCCTTGGAAACTGACATAGGCTGAGGAGGATCAAGTGCTTGTGACAGGAATTTCTGAGGATCACCCAAATCACATTTCTGAAAACAATCAAGAACATTTTCTTTTAACATCCTTTTGACAAAGGACATGCCCGCACTTTCAATATACTTCAAAACAACAAAATAGTTAACTTTTAATCATTTTTCCTTGAAAAATGCATGGCTCAGCTGATAGGTAAGATACATGTATATATTTGTAATTCTTACCATAATATGGAGACACAATTCTTCCAGAGGAACTCGTAGCAACTCAGGTATAGAAAATTCTCGAAAAGATTCAAACCTGAAAATATTTATATTTTATTTACTTGATTGTTACATAATGACACGCTTAAGAATTTTTCACTTACATGATAGCAGTCAGTTTTAGGAAGGAATCAGAGTTCCTGGCAGAGCCTACTGAGAACTTTCTGACATACTGCACAGATATGCATATCGTGTTTGTGGCAGACATGTGGTTTTCAAAGAACGTAAGATTGAACATCTTTGATAAATACACATGTACGGTTGTGGACATGCATGTACCATGTGAACAGGTGCTCGTGTCTACGATGGGAGAATCTCATGCAGGTGATAACATATATGTACATATATGAACCAAACTCAGTGACCCATATCGCAGTCTGTAGTTTACAGTAAACAAATAATCAAAAATATGATGTTTTGTTCAAACGCAAGGAAATATTTGACACATATATGGTTTGAGGTTTGTCACCAATTCCTGCATGGACTTACAGTCGTTTAGAGTAGAGCCTGAAACAGTAACCTTCACGGACACGCCCTGCACGACCTTCACGCTGTTTCGCATTGGCTTTGCTGATGAATACTTCTTCAAGGGCACTCAGTCTGCTAGATTCATGATGCCTAGAAAATAATTAAAATAATATTTGACTGAAATTTTTCAATGAATATTTCACTTATTTAAAAGATTTGGTCAGGTTTGTAATGTTAGATGATGATTAACATATTTTAATTCATATTGTAAAATAACATATTTCAAGATATGTTATCTCAATCAGTTTTTCTGTCAGGACAAATCAACATTATTGTAAAATGTTAAAATGTGGTCTTTTAATACTGAGGTGTCCTTGAGGAGTTGTAAACAAGCAGGAATGGGAACATACAGGTGTGCCATATTCACAAAGAATTCATTTACCAAAGATTGATAAGCCAATAAAATAAACATGTATAAGAATAATCATTTGTCACCTGTTTTCTTTGGCTTTGCCAGCATCCACAACAAACACTACATCAGGAATTGTAATGCCTGTCTCAGCAATATTTGTAGCTATAACAACCTTACGAACACCAGGTGGCAGCACTGAAAAGGCAGCACTTTGATCTTGTGAGGACAGCACAGAATGCAATGCCAAAATTTTATACCTGGAAGTAAAAACAAGGTATACTTTGAAAGGTAAGTCACTGAAATTCAGCATTAACAGTTCTGATAATGGTGAGGTTAAGAATGTGTTCTTACCTCATCACTATTATTATCAGGACAGTACAAGATTCACTACAGGTATATACTACCCACCCAAAACTACCCCAAGTGTCCTTGAAATCAATTACAAAAAACATACCATTATAAGTACAATATTTTACACTTAAACTTTTAACCAAACTCAGCAGATGACGCAGTTCTCCAAAATCAAAGTACAACAGCAGCAATTTTAGCTCATATTTAATATACTGTTATGCAATTATATCTGGGCTAAGTACAAAACTGTAGACTTGGCTTAAAGTTAAATCTGGTATTAAGTCTTAAACAATTGGATACTTTGGTCAATTGGATAAAAGTTCTTTTTTGGAATCTAAAAGTCTTGGCCAACAAAAGAGCAAGTTTACCAGGCAAGTTTCTAAAGTATATGAAGACTGAAGGTCAGAATGCCACGTACTTGTTGGTGTTGGAGAAGTGTCTATCTGCCTGTAGAAGCTCATACAACTCCTGTATATCAGCCAGACCGGGTAGAAACACCAACACTGCACCATCTACAGACTTATATGGACTTCTGTCAGAGCTAAGGAACTTTAACAAGTCCTGGAGAATAAAAAAATCACAACATTTTGCCTCATTTTATTTTGATAAATAATACTCCTTACATGGGCTTGGTGGTGAAACTATTCACTGTATGTAAATATTAAACATGGTAACTCAAAATGTGCTTATTATGAATTATTAATCTGAACTCCTGTATGACAAATACAACATTAAACAACAAAGCTAATTTTAAATAAAGTGTCCGCATTAATTCATTGGTAAATCAAAAGCATGTATTGAAAAGCCATATTCGGCGTGAATGTACAAAAGTGAACCCATGATCTTACCACAATCAGATCCATGTTAATACGGTCAGGATTCATCCGCGTGAGGGTGTTCCGTGTCCTCAGGCTGTATCTATCTGGGTTAAGGCCACTCTGGTAGCAGAAACACACACACTAACCTGATTTCAGACAAATCTCCATGTAACTATCTGACGGTCATTCAAATGATGATATGTAACCATGATGTCTATACCACAGCCTGTTATTTCCTAGTTTCACGTTTTACTTTCAGACCAGATTGGTGGAAAAGATCTTGATTACTAAAGGTATATCCAGCTCTTCATTTCATCAACATAAACAAACTCCACATAAATAAACTGTACTTGTCAAATCATTTGATTTACAGGTCATGTATGGGCTACTTTGTGTGACGCCTGGTATCAGAACCTCAAGGAAATCAGATGTAATCACAAGAACACAGCATAATGTGAGAAGCATCAGCTGAATCAACTGCTCCAGGGTTGTGTAGGGCAGTGAATATACAGGAATCAGTTTCATGAAGCATACTTAGTGTTAAGTGAACTCTACAGCATACACTATCATGGTAGTTAATAAGGGCTTACTAAGCTAATTAAGCTTCATGAAACTGGCCCCAGGTCAGACAGGTATGACGTATTTATTTATCTGATTGTTCAATGCTTTACTCAAGAATTTCTCCACTTATACAATGGCAGTCACTTTTATGGGTGGGGGAAACAAAATGTGCACACTATGAAAAACTAGTGGTCTCCAAAGAAAATTAGACTGAGGTCACATCAGTGTCCTCATCCACTTATTGTCACCAAGGGTCCACAAACAGAGAAAAGAAAAGTATACGCTATCAAACTTGCAAGACTGTCAATTCATTCAAAATTTTGTAATCTAACTGAAGTAATTTGCAAACCTTATCTATAGAAAAGAAATCCTCTTTCGTCCAGACTAAGTCCACTTTCTGTTGTCCTCCTCCCTTTTCTGTTACAGACACACTGGCTTCCTCTTCCTACAACAAAACAGGAGGTCAGTCAAGTGCAAGAACACTTCAATGGCGTTGTAAAATCTACATATGCAAAATGGTATGGAACCATAAATACTGTACCCCTCCCACAGTCTTGAAAGAGAATACACACACAAATCATAAAAACCTCTCACCTGAAGAATGGAGTCCATACGGAGAGAGTAAGGAGAATCTTCTTCTATGACATATCCTACAGCTTCTACAACATCCTCTACATGGAGCACCTACATGTACAAAATGCACCACCAGTTTACCATCATTTCTTCAGGCACTTGCTGTTTCTACACATTTCTTCAGACACTTGCTGTTTCTACACATTTCTTCAGGCACTTGCTGGTTCTACATTATACACATTCAGCAGCTGACAAAAAGTGAAAAAATGTTCGTAACATCTAATTTAAATTGCGCATCTTTGCAAACCAAGTGCAACATTTAACAAGCGCACAAGGCCAATAAAACATATATGGGTACCGCAGAAAAAAACTGTTTACAAATTTTTTCTTTACTACTGTCAAGTGAAAAGCATCAGAGGATACAAAAAAAACAAATTTTTTGTCGCCACATCCAAAATCAAAGGGGAAACACCTACCTTTACAGGGAATGTCTTCCCTGGTATGTTAATAACTGGACAGTGGTAGAAATAAGAGGAGAACTTTGCACTGTCCAATGTCGCACTCATCAGCACCACCTTGAAATCTTTCCTCTTAGTCAGGATTGTTTTTAGAACAATCATGAGAAAGTCAGCCTGCATGGTTCTCTCGTGAACCTGTAAAAGATTTTTAAATTCCACCTGAACATGACCTTACTCCCAGCCTCTTCAAACATGGGAAAGGGGCATAACTATGGACATTCTATTTTAAAAAAGGTGTTCTGTTGTCACGCTGATTTGAAAACACACAGACAGACAGTAAAGTTCAGGCTGGTTCGTTTGCAGAATTATTACCAACTAAGCTGGATATGTCTAAATGTGTTCCTGGAAATAAAAAAAGATATGTACCTAAAAATGATTAAACAAGTCTGTAACATTTGTAAGACGAATCATGATATGGAAAAAAAAATTAAATTTTCAAAGAAAATAAATTGAAAACTGAAGACAGTATAAGAAGTCATAATGAGTTTTAAATGTTTCTTTACCTCATCCACAATAACATGAGTGACCTCTGACAGTAGAGGATCCAGCTGGAGTTGCCGTAGCAACACTCCAGTTGTGCAATAGGTCAACCGCGTTGTCTGGCACTTCTTTGACTCAAACCTTATCTGATATCCACAGAAAGAGTTTGGACTGCCAGGGCCCGCCTCCCCAAGTTCTTCTGACACACGATTGGCCAAGCTGATGGCAGAGATTCGCCGAGGTTGAGTACAGATGATGTTACATTTGTGACCTTGACCCACTTCCAGGAAATCCTAAAACACAATTACATGTAGGTACATAAATCAACATGTAAATTAAGTAAACTTATATCCTGCATTAAATACTCATAATATGTCAGTAGATCGAAATGGTTTTTGAACATGATCTGATGAGCCACAAAATAATTTACACACAAAAATTTAGTACAGGAACCATCAACATATTTAAGCATTTATCGCATGAAAACCAACCACTTATGAGAATCATGGAATTAAATATGGAAAACGTATGCATGAACTGGACTGGTTTTCACACAAGAGATTCCACTAAAGTCAACCTGCACACAAATTTCATCAAAATCAGACAATATTTGGAGGAGTTATTGTCCAGAAAAAAGCATGACAGACACACTGATATATAGATGGACAGACCCAATTTAATATCACTCACATTGTGTAAATAGGGATGAAAATAGTTGAATAACAAACATCTAGAATATACATTCTCATCTTACTGAACTGCATAATACCACAAAACAAAATAAGTACAGTGTGACTGTTGGCTTGTTTAAAATAAATGGAATCACAAGACCACTTCATCACATCTAAGAGACAAGAACTGCTGCTACCATGGTTACCTGTAAAATAAACTGTGGAATCTGGGTACTCTTTCCACTTCCTGTCTCTCCAGCAATCACCAGGATGTTCTCACACCTGATCTTCTGTAAGACAACGTCTCTTTGCTTAGATACAGGGAGAGTCTGGCGTGTCTCTGCTAGCCTCTGGTACTGTGGAGACTTTTGCCTCTTCTGGAACGTCTGCTTCATCTGCTCCCCATCCAAATGTCTTCTCCTTTCATGGCCATGGGTTACCTTTGTCTGCTTGATGTTAACATCCTACATGAGAAATTCAAGCTGTTCTAAAAAAAATATTTTGTCTTAACTCAATAGGAATATCATAAAAGGTTTATGAGAGACCCCAAAACTCAATGTTGTGGAATTCCAGCTTCTTTTTTAGCTTAAAATACTGACATGAGTATCACATCGATAAAACAAACAAAAAAAGTACGTAAGAGTTTGACCTATTTTCATTTAAATAATGAATCAAAAAAACCAAATACTTACTGAATCATCATCTGCTAGACTTTCCCACGATTCCTCAGTGTCCTCTTTGAAATCTTGCACTTTGTTGATTTCTTTCACATCTTCCATTTGGAGTTTCTTCAGCAGCTTGCTGAGGAACTGATCTCTCGGCTTGAAACACCAGGACATTAATATACGGTCTGATGGTATGACATTACTCTGAATCTCAGACAATTCACTAAAAAACAAGTCATTTTTTAAACATGGTCATTTTGATGCATGTACTAACACGTGTTGTCATTTCCAATTAATCTGTTAACATTATATTTACTTGTGACCAACCTTGTTTTTCTCAGATTTCTTGGCTTCTTTCTCCTTCTTTTCTGCTCCTTCCCACTCCAGCCAGACATCACGATATGGTGGAGGAAGAAGTTGATACACAGACTGCAAAGGAAATTTTCAAAACAATGTTACATTAATACATCATCATTTGTCATCAACATGTTGATATAAAATTTTTAACATATTGCAGTGCCAGAGTAACCTGGGGAAAGCCTCTCGGCTTGATGCCACAGCCGAACTGAGGCCAATACACAACTTTAGTTCAAGGTGACATGAAGAGCCCAAACATCAGATCTGAAAGACATTAAAGCCAGGAACATACACATAATAAGGTCACATTACAACTTCAAATCTAGTTAGGTTGAAAAGCTAATGATTTGTTGTGTAAAGAGCCTGTTGTTTCAAATGAAACAAATTCATACCTGGCCTTTACACAGGTGGTAGAGAGCCAATGTACAGCCAAGGTGTTCAGCATCTTTACTGTTCTCACACAAGATCTCAGGCGTGACAATCAGATCTCCTGTCTTCTTTCTCTGTACTGTTACCCTGAGAAATGGGAGAAGTCATATTTACACAGCATGTATACCAAGCAGACATTCAATTGCACACATCAGTATACAGTACAGGGAAACATACTGTATCATGTTTGCACAGGCTTCTTTACCAATACTTTGGTAATGTATTATGTATTAATTCGATTGATGTTTAACTTTATACGAAAGAATTTTCTCCTTACATGACAGGGGTCAGTTTATGGGTGGAGGAAACGGCGAAGTCCATTGTAAACCACCTAACTTTGGCTAAGTACCTGATAAACCTCCTATTAAACTGATATGACAAATGCTGTTCTGTTTACTTATTTTGTTTATTTGAATGGTGTTTTATGCTGTAATCAAGAATACTTCACTTATACTACAGCGGCCAGCATTATGGCAGGAGGAAGCCGCGCAGAGTGCGGGGGAAACCCACGACTATCTGCAGGTTGCTGCAGACCTTTCCACGTACAAATAGACAGGAAGCCAGCATGAGCTTACATGCAGTTCCAACTTGTTTTCTTAAGAAATGAGTAATAAAGGTAAATCTGTTCTTATTTACTTTGTTCTCAAAGTCAACCAGGTACAAACCATCAATCAAAACTGACTCGGACAGGGAGGAAAGTTTTATAGAAATATTTTCACTGTGCGATAACCTGACTACTTAGTTTATAAAGGCACTAGATTTTTTATGGTTTGATGTACATCATTTTTACATGCCATAATCATTACCAACCAGGCGAGCAAAAAACATTCTCAGCACATATGACTATATGAGACTGCATGTGTGTAGGAGACATTGCACTTACTGGCACTTATGGAGGTTCCCTCGCACCTGGGTTTTCTTGTAGGATGGTGGTTTACTTTGGGGCAGGTGTTTTCTCACCCAGTCTATCAGGAATTGTTTTGGAGATTTACCTGTCCACTGCTGACGTGTATACTCAAAGTTTCGAATGTCCAACGCTTCCTTCTTCACTGCTGGATTCTTCACTGGGTGAAGACATTTTTCTAAATTATACCTCCACATTTTTTTGTTTTGATTAGCATTTAATGCCTACTAATTTCTCTGTTATCCTGCCCTGCCTTGGCAGAATGGTTAGAGGCAACAGAAGGCATGGGTTCAAGACTGAAAGGACTGAAATAGGACATGACCAAAATACCCTCAACAGTGAAATATATCCTATACATCCTATACCGTTAATATGCTTGTGCAAAACTTATATATATTTATTTATTTGATTAGTTTCAAGCTCAAGAGGTTTTCCTTATGTCACTGACAACGGCCACGTTTATGGATGGAGTAAACCGGATTGTACAGAGATAAAAACTGATGAACCCCCTGACTTTGAGCATCAATGTACACAGTTAGATCTCGAATAGCGCTGTCATTTTAAAGGGCCATATGTTCAATGAGAGCTAACACATAAAATGCCTGAGCCAGCACAAGATTGGTAAGAGTCAGAAAAAACAAAACATCAAAAATGGCCCTAAACTTTCAAACTACAAAGCTCATTTTCTGGATCCTAACAAGTACTCAATTTTTATTAAAGGTTGCCTGTGAACACTGTTGAAAGTTTCAAAAATATTTCTGTCAGCTACTGTGTTTCATGCATGTGGATTATTTATCCTGATCAGTGAAAAAAAACAACACTGATATCAGTTACCTGGTTTTGGCTTATCCTCTGATTCAGCAAATAGCGCAGACATATCCATGGGTGAGTCGTCATCGTCTGCCCCTGGACCTGCCCCAGCATCTGCCCCACCCACAGGGTTAACATGTGGTGGTTTATCTTTCTCTTTATCAATATCCTTGATCTTAATGGCAGGGTTGAAGTTAGCATGACACTCAAGTACATCCATTTCTGAACAAAGAACACAAAAAATAATAAGATGAATATTGACAAATGTAAAGTTTTATCTTCTAACAAGTCCTAAGTTGAAATATTAAAACATGAATAAAACATTGCACCAAAAAAGGAAAACATTCTATATAGTTTTAAAGACATGAAACACTTGTTATGAGTTATGAATAAGTTTCTGACAAGAAGATCATCAATTCAAATCAATTCTTTTATTTTTAGAGTCTGGGCATACGAGACATAAATGTGGGTAAATCACAGAAAATCCAAACCATTGACAAATGAAGAAATGAAGTGCTATATACCCCTCCTCTTTTGTGGGCATAATAAGAACAACCGTGTAACAACAGTATGGGAATGACAATTACAATTTGCAGTTTACCATGTAACATGGGGGAATCCAACCCACTGAGCAAGATGTGTTATTACCTGGAAAGTACACTCCAAAATATAAGATTCTCTAACAGGATGGTTCCCCACCAACACATGTTTACTGGGGCGCACTTGATGAGTACATACTAACCCAAAGTAAGCTTCCTGATAAGAGAAGATGCCTCCTTCTGACCCTTCTTGTTGCCTTCCTGTTTAGCCTGACCAGCTTGTGATCGTGCGTCCAGAAGTCTGGCTGTCAGTTCCAAATACTTCTCATTCTAAAACATCACATGCCATAGTATTTTGTAAATGTAATTGATGCACAATCTGAAAATAACAATTCCAACTTCAAAAAGAGCTCAGGCAAATGTTCATGCTGTTTCAATACAATATTTCAACGCAAAAAAAAAAAAAAAAAAAAAAAAAACAGAACTTGATTTTTTCCTTACTGGATCAAGCGTCTTGCCAGAAGTCTCTTCCTCTGGACCCTCTTCTTCCTCCTCTGAAGTGTGACCAGCATACTGTAATATCCAGTCCTTCATGGCTCCAGACGACGCCTGTTCCACAGGAGAAAATACACTTTGTTCAAGGAAAAGACCTCTAAAAATCAAAGTGGGCATCACAAAGCAGAACACTTAAAACTATGCGTACTATGCCACTTTCTTTGTGAAGAGAGATAAAGGCATTCAAACATCTGAATTGGTGGGCTTTATGGAAAATCCTCTCAGAGTTTAGGAACTCTGACGTCACAGGAAGTTTTTCCATCTCTAATCACGAGTGGGCTTCTGTGGTTCAGTTGGTTAACGCATCAGCGCAGCATAATCACCTAGGAGCCTCTCACCAATGCGGTCATTGTGAGTCCAAGTCCAGCTCAGCTGGTAGCAGGGCCTTGATGTAATTTTATTGACCTCAGATGTCCTTTCCCAGCTCATCATGATGACGTCACATTAAAGACAGTACGATGTTACAAAAAATAATCTGATCTATTGTAATGGCGTAGACGTTACGTTACAATCCATTTTTGACATCCTGCTTCACATTCGTGCCACCTCGCGGGATTAAAAAATATGCCGCCTCCTCATTATATACAATGTCCTTTGGTTTTGTACAGGATAGGATGGCCACAACAATTTATTTATTTTTCTGGTTGGTGTTTTTCATCGTACTCAGGAATTTGTGATCAGCATTATGGTGGTGGGAGACAACTTTCAGCTACAATAATTTCTGTTACATTTATATGTAGTGCAACTCACTTTGGTATCAGTTACAGCTGGCTTTTCATAAGGTTGGACTTCCTGATGCACAGGAATTTGCTGAACTGGTGCTGTGCTGAATCTTTCCACATCAAACTTTGGTCTCTTTTTCACCTCCTCCTGCTGAAGAGTTTCAGAAAAACCTTCAGGCAGTTTGTCTGTCAAAAATACCATAGTATATGTATTAACAAAGCATCATGCATGTAGCAGATCTCAGATCAATGAATCTGCTGAGAGGAAGAGGAAACATTGCTACAGAAGATTAATTGATTGGTAGTTATCTAAGTTTGATACTTATACGATGGGGGTCAGTTTTATGGATAAAGGACTGAATTGCCTGGGAATTGCCTGGGGTAAACCATAGACATAAGGTAAGTTACCAACAACTTACTGACAATCTGAAACAACAGGATGCCAAAAATTTGAAAAACTAACCTCCAGACAGAAACATCAACGCACAAGGTGATTTATAAAATTGATTATTTGCATAGTTGCTGCTGAAATGAAAAACCAAACCAACAGCAATTCTCAGTTTGTGCAAGCTTAACAAGCGGTTTGGTGACATCATACATGTACTAAAGCTTCTAGCCTGATGTGAAATACACACTGACCCACCCAGGCTACACCATCTCTAATGACAAATGTATTCTGTGTAGACCAGCTCTCACCATTGGGAGTAAACCAAACACAGCCAGTCCAGGGCATCCACCAAGTCTCCCCCTAGAGGTATTATGTGATTCATGGCCTTCTCAATCTGATCATGCTTGAAACCAGTCTGTGATAAACTTTCATACACATCCTGAAATGGAGGAACGCAAAATAGTTGAATGTTGACAGTATGAAAACATGAAACAAATATTGGCATTATCAAAAACAGTGAAGTAGTCAATAAAGTTTCTCACCACACCGCAGTTCATTGTTCAACAGGGGTATATGGTTTATGCCCATTTTGTTGTCCAATAACACCAGAAACAGAAATGCCATGTACAGCGCAGTTCATTGTTCAACAGGGGTATATGGTTTATGCCCATTTTGTTGTCCAATAACACCAGAAACAGAAATGCCATGTACAGCGCAGTTCACTGTTCAACAGGAATATACAGTTTATGCCCATTTTGTTGTCCAATAACACCAAAAAACAGAAATCCCATGTACAACGCAGTTTATTGTTCAACAGGGGTATACGGCTTATGCCTATTTTGTTGTCCAATAACAAAAAAAGCAGAAATGTGATGCAGAGTGCAGTCTCACACTTTCCAGGTAACTTGAAATAAATGTTCAACATTTATAGCTATTTATACATCAAAAAATGTAAAGTGATCTTAATTTAATAAGCTTATAAAAGCAGCATACATATAAGCAATTTCAAAGATACTGCAGAACACATCTCTACATGAGAATGTCAGATTTAAATGGCTTATTATACTGCATAATAATAGTGTAACATATAAAAACCCTGAACCTAGTTTTTCAAGCGTCTTAAGAGTTAGTTCTGATACTAGATTTAATAGGGTCCTTAAGTGGCATTTGTAACATATTTGGACAACAATGGGGTTAAAATAATGATCTGACTTGCTGTATAATTTTGAGGATCCTGTGTGCCCATTAACTTCATACTCGCCCAGGTTATGTAGCACAATTAGCCCATTCAATTGCGAGAATTTCCCGCAGTCAAAAAAATGAACAGAGTTGGTTAATGTGTGTAGAAATAATAGGTATGAACACTGATACAATAATGACAATAATTCAGCTTACTGTGAGTTTCTTTGATGTTAATCTCTTGGACACTTCCCCTGGTGGACGGTTTTTATGACTCTCCTGTATTAAATCTAATACATCTTTCTCAATTGCTGGTGGGAGGATAACCTTTTTTGGCATACAAAGAAATAAACAAATAAATAAGCAACAATAATGAATAATTGACTCATAATTCAAAATGGGGGGCTGAAACATTTTTTTAACATTCACATAGGCAAAGTGTTATGATGTTTGATTTTAAGAGCTAAAAACATTTTACAGAGTGAATCACAGATCACTGAACTTTTCACTTCATTGAATTTTTAGCACCATTTCACATCTACATATAGTGTCTTCCAGAAGACTTTTGACAACAATGGATTATAATCTGTTATACATATACAGACTATTTTCTCATCATTTTAAATTTGAAAGGCACAAACTTAATACCCAATATCGGCCAGTTGTGTCATTACCTTCTGTAATCCATCAATGTCAATTTCTTCCCCTGTGGTCGCAGCAAATGAGTAGTTTTTCTTTCCTAAATAAACCGACAATTGTTATGCCTGAATGCATGAAACAGGTTAAATGTCCACAACATGTTACAAATAGCAAGAAAATGAGCAGTAGCAAGATGGTTTGATTTATTATATACCGATATATTATATATCAGCATGTTGGATTTGACTGTTAAAACTCTGGCTGAGGCCTTAAGCAATGAGTTTGCATGTTTCGGCTACAGCCTCAAATCAGGTGGGTTTGTTAGGTACCTGACAAACAACTGTTATTTACTTCTGTCACCCAAACATAACACACCTGTTAACCTGACAGGCAGCACGTATAACAGTGAAAAGCTCAGAAGCTCATAACCAATATACATATACAGATATACAAACCTACAGAAAGCTCAATCCTGTATATACAGTTTAATTTTTCCAAACTATTTTTTTGAACAGGCATAACAGCATAGTTAGTATACTTTAGCTGAATGTCCGACTGTTTCAAAACATCAGCTTTGCCATGTTGAAAGAAAAAGCTGACTGGGATTGGTGCCTTTGCTATTGGGTTTTTATCCCCATTATCATGACTCTTGTTTCAAGTCAGACTTTAAAACACATAGTCATAGGCATAAGGAATGTGTCAACTATGGCGTTAGTTGGCATCATATTCAAGATTGCAGACATCCGGGCATTTGCAGTTTTACTTGCACCACACACTTACTCGCTCACACACGGTGTTGAAAACATTGTCAAAAAAAAATTAAAACTCTAGTTCATGGCTCAATAAGTCCGAAACCAGGTCGTGTTAACCTTCACAATTTATATATGCTGTGCACATTGTTTTTTTGCCTTACAAACTACCATCTCTGGTTATTATCAGCCATATCGCTATACTCTCCCATGTTATCTTTCACCTCATTGTCTGCTTGATGCTACCTTGTGCGAGTGAAGTGCCAGGATGTCCAACATCTCACATACAAATGAAGGTACATGAGGGTTATGTAAACATTTTAGAATTTGAATAACACATATTAGGATACATGAGATGTTCTCCAATTTTCAAAAAAATCAGGCACTTTTAAAATCCTATACTATCAATCAGCTCCAGTTCTAAACGTGATCAGAGAATATAATCTTCTTGAAACTCAAGGCATTCAGTGTATACCTTTTTCATCAACATTGTCCTGTTTCGCACTTTGACTAGCAACCGCTGATGCTTTCTGTTTCTTGGGTTTCCCCATGACTTTCTGGTGCTGATACTTTGTAGTGGTAACAAGTTGGGCATACACGTACTACACGCCACAACAACAGCCCTATCAACACCGACGACTAGAAGCAATTACAAGTTATAACTTGGCCCTCACGAGGCCAGCAAGCCTTCCAAGACCTAAATTCTACCATATCACAGGTGTGAATTAAATTAAAATGACCAAAAAAAATTTAAAATGGTTTGATTCTTCCAGTTGACTGTCATCCAAAACGTGTTACACTGGGCGCAGACATCTTATTTTCCTACGTCACAAACTGCAACAGCCAATGATCGGCAAGAAAAAGCAAGAAGCAAACAAGAAATCTGTGGTGGTCGGTTGCCGCCAAATAAGTTTTGCAAAGTATATGTTCTCGCAAAGCAAGTTTTAAAATGTGTGTACTATGTCTTGACACCTAATCTTGTTCACCATGAGTGACAGTTATAATGCAAAAGAATCTGTGGACGGGATACATTAGTTTGTGGGCATTTTGCGGGGAGGTAGGGGGACAGTTATTTAGACCTGAATACCTGCACCTCTTCTACGCTACCTCTGTACGGCTGAAATTACATATATGTAGTATCACAGCCCAACAGAGCTACTTCTACACCTGCCTGAGACAGCTATAGTGCTGCTTTATATAAAAAGATATGCATATCATAGCTTTCAAGAGGTTGTCTCAATTTACTGTTAAAATTATCAGCAATTTGGTTAATGTACTTATTTGGTTATTTAAAAATCATACTCAACAATTTTTCTTTCATGTGATAAGTTTAAGAGTTGATCAAGGAAACCAGGTTGCCACCGATCTTATATAATTGCTGGGTAGGCCTAACTGACAATCTTCCTGACATCAAGCTGCAGCAGAGGCGGCAAAAGTTGGAGTTGACCATACAATCTCATTAGTCAAGGGGTAATATAGTTGCAGCAAGCCAGAGCAGTGCATTTCAGAATTTGCCAGGAGTGAGAGAGCTCTAATTTGTGACCTGAACAAGCTAGTCTGCAAAACATATACATGTAGGGTATCTACAATATGATCGACCTAACTTTACATAAACTGAAACAGGGCTGAAACAGAGTGTTTGCAGTATTTCACCAAATTTCATCCATCAATTAATCTGCTGATCAGTATAAACAAGCCTGCATGCAAGATTAGGTGTCAAGACATAGTACACACATTTTAAAAGTGTTTGTGGTAGAGATAAAACTTTAGCATAGTTTATTATTTGCTTTGCTTTCACAACTGATGCAATTTATTTAAATAATTGTTCAACCATACGCTTGTTACCACTCAGCTGCAAAGTCTTAGTTGTCTCAGGTGGAGGCCTCCCAGCAATCTGAGTTTCCAGACCTGGAGCATTCTCCGCTGGAGGCCTCCAGCAACCTTTGTTTGAAGACCTCGAGCATTCTTAGCTGCAGGCCTCAAGCAATCTCAGTTTCCAGGCCTGGTGCATTCTCCACTGGAGGCCTCCCAGCAATCTGAGTTTCCACACCTGGAGCATACTCCGCTGGAGGCCTCCCAGCAATCTCAGTTTCCAGACCTGCAGCATTCTCCGCTGGAGGCCTCCCAGCAATCTCAGTTTCCAGACCTGCAGCATTCTCCGCTGGAGGCCTCCCAGCAATTTGAGTTTCCAGACCTGCAGCATTCTCCGCTGGAGGCCTCCCAGCAATCTGAGTTTCCAGACCTGGAGCATTCTCCGCTGGGGGCCTCCCAGCAATCTGAGTTTCCAGACCTGGAGCATTCTGCGCTGGAGGCTTCCCAGCACTCTCAGTTTCCAGACCTGGAGTATTCTCCGCTGGAGGCCTCCCAGCAATCTGTTTCCAGACCTGGAGCATTCTCCGCTGGAGGCCTCCCAGTAACCTTTGTTTGAAGACCTCGAGCATTCTCAGCTGCAGGCCTCAAGCAATCTCAGTTTCCAGACCTGGAGCAATGTCAGCTGGAGGCCTCAAGCAATCTCAGTTTCCAGGCCTGGAGCATTCTCTGCTGGAGGCCTGCGGCAACCTTTGTTTGAAGACCTCGAGCATTCTCAGCTGCAGGCCTCAAGCAATCTCAGTTTCCAGGCCTGGAGCACTCTCCGCTGGAGGCCTCCAGCAACCTTTGTTTGAAGACCTCGAGCATTCTCAGCTGCAGGCCTCAAGCAATCTGAGTTTCCAGGCCTGGAGCACTCTCTGCTGGAGGCCTCCGACAACCTTTGTTTGAAGACCTCAAGCATTCTCAGCTGCAGGCCTCAAGCAATCTGAGTTTCCAGGCCTGGAGCACTCTCCGCTGGAGGCCTCCAGCAACCTTTGTTTGAAGACCTCGAGCATTCTCAGCTACAGGCCTCAAGCAATCTCAGTTTCCAGGCCTGGAGCATTCTCCGCTGGAGGCCTCCAGCAACCTTTGTTTGAAGACCTCGAGCATTCTCAGCTGCAGGCCTCAAGCAATCTCAGTTTCCAGACCTGGAGCAATGTCAGCTGGAGGCCTCAAGCAATCTCAGTTTCCAGGCCTGGAGTATTCTCCGCTGGAGGCCTGTGGCAACCTTTGTTTGAAGACCTCGAGCATTCTCAGCTACAGGCCTCAAGCAATCTCAGTTTCCAGGCCTGGAGCAATCTCAGCTGGAGGCCTCCCAGCAATCTCAGTTTCCAGACCTGGAGCATTCTCCGCTGGAGGCCTCCGGCAACCTTTGTTTGAAGACCTCGAGCATTCTCAGCTGCAGGCCTCAAGCAATCTCAGTTTCCAGACCTGGGGCATTCTCAGCTGGAGGCCTCCGGCAACCTTTGTTTGAAGACCTCGAGCATTCTCAGCTGCGGGCCTCAAGCAATCTCAGTTTCCAGGCCTGAAGCATTCTCTGCTGGAGGCCTCCGGCAACCTGTGTTTGAAGACCTCGAGCATTCTCAGCTGCAGGCCTCAAGCAATCTCAGTTTCCAGACCTGGAGCATTCTCCGCTGGAGGCCTCCGGCAACCTTTGTTTGAAGACCTCGAGCATTCTCAGCTGCAGGCCTCAAGCAATCTCAGTTTCCAGACCTGGGGCATTCTCAGCTGGAGGCCTCCAGCAACCTTTGTTTGAAGACCTCGAGCATTCTCAGCTGCGGGCCTCAAGCAATCTCAGTTTCCAGGCCTGAAGCATTCTCCGCTGGAGGCCTCCGGCAACCTGTGTTTGAAGACCTCGAGCATTCTCAGCTGCAGGCCTCAAGCAATCTCAGTTTCCAGACCTGGGGCATTCTTAGCCGCAGGCGTTTATAAGCAATCTAACTTAGACTTGGAGCAGTGTCAGCTGCAGGCCTTCACCAAGTTCAGTTTCCAGGCATGGAGCAATGTCAGCTGCATGTTGATCTCTAGCAGTTTCGGCTTCTAGTCCTGAAACATTCTCATCAGCAGGCCTACAGTACTCTGAGTCACTTTTCACAACCATGAGATATTACCACATTACAACAATCAAAGCTGGCAAACAATCAGCAAATTTTATTTATGTGGTGACTAATTTAATATGTCTGGACAGTACTTCAGCCATGTTATGTGTAACTGTGAAGAACCTGCACTTTGTGACTTTAAAATGTATGGCTAGCAAGTTGCCAGTGCTGTGTACACTGCAGCCTATTACATTGTTTATTGCATTGTTTTTCTATTTATTTGGACATGATTTATCTATTGGATGTTTAACGCTATACTAGGCCAAGAATATTTCACTCACTGATCAATAAGGTTTTTGGATGGAGGAAACTAAATGGCAGAAGATAATTATAGGTTGGGAAAAACCATACATGCAACAATACATGTGTATTTTATACAAAATATTTTATTCATCTAGTAAGTCGGCATGGATTAAAGATTTGACAACTTCAAGCAGTTCTGGAAACTGGCTATTCATAAAATGTCCACGGTCAGTAAATTTGTAAAAATCTGATTGTAGGCCTTTAGCCACTTCCTCCTGCTCTGACCATGGAATGAAAGGGTCATCTGTTGACCCAAATTGGACAATGACCTTCACATTGTTTTTGATGGCAGTCCAGTCCCAGCCTCTGCTATAATAGCCACTCTGTCTCTCCGTCTCAATGCCGAGATCAGTGACACATGCTGAGACTAGAATTATTCCATGCACAGTGTATTGCTCTGCGTATCTCATTGCTGCCTCTGCACCGGAACTATGCCCAATGATGATGGTATCCTCGCCACATTTCAACTCATCTCGCATGAATGGAATCCACACAGATTCCCGAGCAATAACTGGATCTGGCATGTTCTTCATGACACAGTTTACACCCAACTGGCCAAGTTTGCGAAAGATCCATCCATACCAGTTTCCTTGGAAAATGTCACCTCCACCGTTTCCAGGTACAACCACCACCTGCATCTTGATCCACCTGCTGACTAGTGCAGAACACCTGCTGATCAATAATAGAAATCAAAATAAGAAAATCATGGGAAATTTCACATATGAAATACACACAACTACAGGTAATTACAGGTTTTCCACCCACACTTGAACACTGGCAGGATTTTAGCCCTAAACTGTTTCACTCATGTCACTGCTAAAGTTTTTTTTTTTTTTGTAATACAGGTAAGGGAGGTAACTCAAACATTGTCACACACAAGTAACAGCACTTAGCCTATCGTGCCTTTTACAATATATCCTCATTAGTGATGGCCAGAATAAAACACCATGTGATGTTTTGAAAGAGCAGGGAATGTTTTCCAGAAAACATTTCCTGCAACAATGAACAATGTGACAGGAAACCTGGAATTAAGTGTCAAAATATGAGAATCAATAAACATGTGAAAAACTGTTTTTCATATGTTTATAGAGGAACACAACATATGACTTATACATACTATAGAGACAAATAGATGACGCGCTAGGTTTTAAAAACATATGCTGACCCCCACTCTACCTGTTCAATTTTGTAGTAATGCATACATGGAATATCAAGAAACCTGTACTCCCACATGTACTCAGGAGCAAATCTGTTAACAATTAGCAAAATGTCTGTCTGTGAGGTGGTGGGTGGGGGCTAAATATGAAAGCAGGTGAGGGTGCCATGAAAGATGATTCCTTACTAAATAAAAACAAAATTTTTCAAAAAATAATCAGATCATATACAGATCAAACATCTGGCAATTATTTGCAAGCTGGCTGCATGAAGGAAGCTAATAGAGAGCAGAAAAAAAACGTCCACATGATTTTGAAATTGTGACAGACCATATACTTTCGCAGTAGACTCAACGACTTAATCCAGCTCTTGAATTCTGATAAAATGAAGATGTACTTAGCTTAGCTGGAGAATGTGCTGCGTGGGTTTAGGATATGTGTACTCATTGCAGGTGAATATTGTCTAGCAAATGCTTCCTTAACTGTATTAAACTTCGTTGAAATCTAGATACCGTACACACATGGCAGCTGTGAAATACAGCGATAAAAGTACTACCCCACATCTGACGCACGTCTTACCGGTACTTAGTCATTTTACTGTCATAATGTCATGTGCGCCGGCCGAGAAGCATTATATGGAGAGACAGGTCACATGTTAGAAGCCAACATTTAATGTCTGAATCTGTTTGAGTTTACAGTGCAATATATATTGTAGCCGACGACGATAAATTTTAGTCGATAAAAGGTTATCGCAATCCCCTGATTTCTTTGACAATCTAGTTTTTACGCATCCACACCACCCCCAACTCCATACCACATTCCTTCCTTGCTGAATGAATTGATCTGCGCGCGCAGGTTTTCGTGCAAGGCTCCCTGGGATATGTGAACGGGGGCTCGCTGGCCGCCATGATGGAACCAAAAGATGTCTGTAAAAATGAGAAATTTTTCAGCTAAACACAGCCATGGTGCACCAGTATGTACACCACAGTGTTTTTTCCCTTGTATGTATAGAAACCAGTCTATCATACAAGAGTGTCAAAGTTGGATCTGATGGACTTATTTTAGCAGTTTGGAGGACGTAGGTTTTGGACGATCTCATTAGCATATTTTCGGGGTCATCCACTATGAGCAAGGTATCTTTTCGGGCTCGGGCGCTGGACGCCTCGAGGCCGATGCCAGTTTTTAGGGCCGATGAAATTCCAGATTTGCCTGATTTTGCCACCATTAACCGATCGGTTCCTCAAATGCCGACGGGAATGGAAAAAGAGGAAGAAACGGTGAGTCTAAATTTATTGGGTCAATCCATTCTTTTGATTGGCCGCCATCATGCTATTTTGGCGCCGCCTATGTAGTAGGTGATTGCAACAACAACACCATGCTGTACACATGTTTTGGGTATGCGTAAAACTCCATGATATTGGGTAATTTCATGACAGTTGGTGTAACCATTCAAAAGATACTTATTCTAATTCAGGGCACAAGTGCGCAGAATTTTTCGAATAAAGGAGGAAGTTCATTTTCACATACAGTCTGTTGTGTGAATTGTGCAACAACAACGCCATGGTCTCCAACTAATACCTTTCAGCGTTATACCGGTACTGCTTATTGTCTTTATGCGTGACCATATGATATTTTTTCAAGTGAGCAGAAAATGTGGTTGTCCAGGCATTGTTTATTAATGTTTGTGTTTGGATGTCATTCGGTTGTATACATAGGCCTATCTTGTTTTCAACGAAGACACATTTTAATATAAATGCCGCAGACATTCAGTGGTGTTCTCCACAAAGATGTTCAGGTCTTGTTATTGATGTACTCGTGTATGTGAAGGTTGGAAAATGGTAGTCTCACATCGCATTTCAGGCTATGCATTACTACACTCACTACTGTACTCACACCACCATCGCAGATGTGGTCAAAACAGCACACAGGTGCAGACACTGACCTTTATAGATTTTTGACCTTTTGCTTTCAATGTCAAAAAGACAGCAACACTTTAAAGAAACACTTTCTACTGGGTATTTTTGTTTTGAGTTTGCAACATGTAGAAGCTAATCCAACAACAAACGGAGTTTGTGTTGCAGGGGACCTACAAGTTCACACAGATGTTGATGAGACAGGGTGAGAGCTCTTGCAAATTAACTCAGCTAAAAGGCGAGATTTTACGGTGCTTGCTAGACTAAATGAAGATTTCGCTTAGCCAAACAATGCCGGTAGGAGCTACCGTAAAATCACATATTTTAGCTGTGTTGGTTCGCTAGAGCCACCACTCTGTCCCATTCAAGCGAGTAGAGAAGTATGGTGGCGGTGCGGTGGGTGCATAAAGCAGGTCTTTAGCTTGTTGTCTTATTTGCACAAAACTTGTTTGATAACAAAAACAATCATCCAGGACCTCCATCGAGTACAAAATTAACATTGTTAGCGTCAGTACTCCAGTGACGATAGGCCAGTATAAGGAAAGGGGTTGGAGTCTTCATGGCTGGCACCTGGGATATTGCCCAAACCACCATAAATTCAGTGTAGGAGTGGAACCAGATAGCGAAGAAATTGATCACCTCCAGCCATTTTCCCCATCAGGCGGAAGGAAGAGGGATAGCAGGGTATTTATTTTGAGGTCTTTTAACATTTAGACCCCAGCCACATGCGTTTAAATAGATCAGCCCATCTATCACTCCTCAGATGTCTAAAAAATAGTTTCAGTTGAATGATTTTAGGATGGCCCTGTGGATATTGTTGATTGGCATGTTTTTAGCAAAGCAATCGTGGTGTATACTATAAGTATGATGTAAGTAAACACTGGTCAATAAAGGAAAAATATCGCTATCTAGGCCTAGTTTTGAAAGAAATGGCATTTTCAGGACATCCTGCACTTAGGTGTCCATACCCAGGGTGCATAGTTGCAATTGACTTGTTCTGCATGTCCAGCAAAAAAGATTTTCTTGTCCGACAAAATTTATCTGCATCACGGACAAGTGTCTGGTTGAATATTTGGCGATGAAAAGTTGCACATACTTGAAATTTTGTTGCTTTGATCAGTTTCCCAAGCAGATATTAAAGTGGATTCATAGCGGCGCCTTTTATTCGTAAGAAAACAGCAAATTATTTCAGAACATCGCTTTGTCAGAAAATTGCATTTCCATAAAATGTACCAGACTTAATTTACGAGACTTTCATGAAAATGTTATGTTATGAAAATAAATAACCCTGTTCCTGTGGCTTTTCACCGTCCCGGATAGCACAGTTGGTAGAGCGTCCGCTTCGGGACCGGTAGATCCAGGATCAGTCCTGGGCTGAGTCACACCTAAGACTTTAAAAAAGGAAGTTATAACTTTCTCGCTTGGCGCTCAGCTTGAAGGGGATAGTGCAACGATTGGTTGACCCGTTTCAGTATAATGGCTCGGGCGGGGCAGCTTACTTGCCTTCGGTAAGTCGTCTCAGTGAAGCAGCACTAGATAAAAGAGTGGTGGAAATCTGTCCTGCGACAAAGATTGTTATTTCTGAAAGATCTGTTTTGCTATAGTTTTTCACACAGTCCACTTTGTGAAGTATTGTGAGGGGAAAGTTGTAAAATCTGATTGCTGAACAAACTGAGGCCTGCTACAGATATTAGATTGCTGTAAACAATGTAATTTAAAAATTAGAAAATCATATTTTACCACTTGTGCAGACTTTTCAATGAGAGTCTAAAAATGAATTTACAATCTTAAAAACAGATAGAGATCATATAAGTCATAAACATTAAAGATCAATACATATACATGCTTAAACCATCTGGTCGTAAAACGCAAAATAAGTAAAAGGCAGAATATAAAGAAGTAAGCTACATAGTGAAGTCACTTTCATTATAAGGCTTTTCTTTATATTAGAAGACAACTGTGTAAGCTCTAGGTGATCAAATCGAGTGATTAGTTGATTGCCTGATTGCAGGTTAAGAAGGTGAAAAAATGGATGGTGTGATGCATAATCTAGGGGGTCAGGTTATTGTTCACCCAGGCTATAATGCTATTTGTAGGCCAGATTCAGACATAATCTCCACTAGGTTTTCAATCTTGACTGTTCACACTGTGAACTGTAAAGGTTTGAAAAATTGAATATGCAATAAAGCTAACGAATAAATGATGCTTTCATGATCCAAATACTGAATACATATTTGGCTGTAGTAACTGTTATTTTATCGTGCAGTGTGCAGGCACAATGTTTTCTCCAGTGGCTGCATCATTCAGTGAATTCATACTTATTCAATCCACTGAAAACAGCTGGAGCCTTGGGGCAAAGGCTTGTGAACTGAAAGCAGAATGTTAAACTGAATGTATATCTAGGTTATCTGTGACAAAAGCTCAGTTTAAGTAAAAAAAAACAAGAGCTGAAAATTTTGGAGGATGGTAGGAATTTGGATGATGGTGTAGTATTCATTTATGCAAGCAGTTTGTCTTGACATGCCACACTCCTGTCCTGCATAACTGGGCTAGTGATTTATCAACCTAAGTGAAAGCTGAAAATAATTTTCTTGCGTTTACAGAATGGACCTTCTCAGAATGTGCATTTGAGTAGCCTAGTCTTGAATAAATTTGCTGGCTATTTTGGCTAACACAAAGCAAAGAAATGGCCCACACGTTGATATATTTGACCAAATTGTGTTATATAATTTCTTTTTCTTTATGGCAGGATATATAAGTGTATTTACATCAAATTTATAAATTTATTTTTCAGACACCATGATCTAAACTTTGTTACAGGTGATTTGGAATGCGCTATAATAGCATGAAAATTATGTCCTAAACATGATGAAAGAAGCTGTTAAGGGAAGAAGCATGAAAATATTTAAGTTTTAGGAAATATGAATCCTCCGCGTGACATATTGGTATTTGCTATGTATTTTGGTGGTTCAGTTGGGTTATAAGGCTTGCTGCTTGTCGTGTGAAACCCATTCAAACGAAACAAAACCTAGGGAACAGTAATCACTGTCATATTTATTGTGGTCCAAGTCATAATGGTACAACATCACTCAGATAATTATTGGTGTTTTTGTTATCCAGGAACATCATCTTCAAAGGGCATTATCAGCGCAGCAAGTGTATGGCACATCAGAGGCTTTGGTCATCCCCATTCCAGAGATTGATCATATTGACAGATATGGCAACCTGTACAAAGATGACTTCAAGATTCCAAAGCAGTATGTTCATATGCAAGGTAAGTCCATACATGTGTGCTTATAATTAATAAAATTCACTTAGAGATTTGTCAGGGTCCTGCAGCCATACATGTATGCTTGATCAATGTCATAAAGGTGTGAACTGTGTGAAATGTCACCCGTACAAGTAAGTATTACAGTTGCTACTTGAAGGTTCCATTTCATTTATTTACACATGATTGGTAAAACAGTCATATCTTTGCTTTTGGAGACAAGTTTTTCAAAGCTATTCACATGTCACAACATTGCCTTATTGAAATACAAGATTCATGTGTAGACCTTGGTGACTCGCTTGGAACCATATTAGGCATTTATAAGTGTGTATCTGAAAATCAGCTTTCAGTATGGACCAGGAAATACCTGATTATGACATGGACCAGCGACGATGAAGTTTGGTTGACAGAACAAAGCAAGAAGATGGAGCTTTCATCACTGAAGTTTGAAGAAATGATGGACAGGCTGGAAAGGGAAGTGGTCAACAAGTAAGGAAGCATGAATATTGATCATCTCTATATGGAGAATGAACACCCCAGAATCAGTGTTAATGGTTCTCAAAACATGTTGGAAGGGCTGTCAGCACCCTGCCGATGGTCGTTGATTTCCGGTCTCCCGTTTTGCTCCCACCATAATGGTGGTGAAATATTCTTGAGTGTGACATACCCTAAATGACCATAAATTTCGTCCATGACTAACTTGTCCTTTTTCGGGATTCTGAGAGTTCTGCTGATTTAGAAAGGTGTTTTGAGGTTTGTTTGGAAGATGGGATGATATTCCACCGTAAAATTGTAAGTTTCAGCACCGCAGAAAAATATTTTGTGACATTTATTTGCCTCAAAATTGAATTTTCATGGGTGGAAGTTGAGGTCATTTAGGGTAATAGCCATCAAATAAGTCAAAACAAGTGTGAATGATTCATTTAGAAGATGCACGATTATGTTGCTTATACATTTGAACATTTCATCTATATGCTGGGATACTCAGTAATGGTTATAAGCTTTGGACTGTATTTTATTGTGCTGTAATATTAGGGGAAAAAAAATCCTATGACTATTATCAATCTCTTCCATTATTCATGTAATTTTGGTGTTGATAGCAATCCTGAAAAACATAGCTTGCAGTGAGTGTGCTCAATGGATGTAGGTAACTTCTATATACTGACAGAGCTAAATCTGTTATTTGTTTGAAATTATTGATAAGTAAAAGGGAAGGAAAGTTAAATACCTCCAACATATGTATGGTAAGTTAAATCAGTTAGAATGCAATAAGCCTGCTCTGAAATACCTCGCTAGTCACATGACAGCAGCTATGACTGAACGCGTGATAAGTTTTTTAGGCATGAAATGCGAAGCAAACTTTAAGGTGTGTATCTATATTTTTGCCATCTGTGTTATAATCACTCATTGATTAAGAAACTTTTGTTGTCATTATCAGGTTGTTACACTCCAGGAAGCGAAGGCATTATTAAAAGAAGATGATGACTTGATAATAGCTGTCTACGATTATTGGTTAAACAAAAGATTAAAAATGGTAAGTGCTTTATTTTGCTTTTTATTTTTGTGATATATACTGTAGGGAATAGTTTCAATTATGCATGACTTGTTAACTTTTTCATTAGCTATACAATGGCAGTACCTGCTGTACTTACTACATGATATATGCATTATTACATATATTCCTGTTTTCTAGCAACATCCCTTGATCTTGTCAGTGAAGACGGAGAAGAGGGATGGCTCAACCACCAATAATCCATATGTAGCCTTCAGAAGAAGAACAGAGAAAATGCAAACCCGAAAGGTAATCACTCTCTAATATCACATCTAATATTCTGGTGTTTTGTGAAAATATTAACAGGAAAATTTTGTATTGCAATTTTAAATCCATTGATGCCATGGTGTTCCACAAGAGAATTCCCAAATTCTTAACTGTACCCATTCTTTGTGGTAATCATATTTTATTTACAAATATCTGATTTGTTCTTTTCAGAACCGAAAGAATGATGAAGTCTCATATGAAAAAATGCTGAAACTTAGAAGAGACATTAGCCGAGCTTTGTAAGTTTTACTGTTTTGTGAGAGACGAATGTGTTCACAGGAGTGGTGAACTCGCAAGATATCTGTTCCTGTAAGACGATACGTGAATGAAGTGTACTGTTTTAGCTTCATAATTTTATGGTATTTAACCATTTGATTGTTGGTTAATAATGTCTAAAAATGTTCTCTTTTTTTTCTTTACCTTCAACAGAACTTTAATAGAGATGATCAAAAGGAGAGAGAAGACAAAAAAGGAGATGCTGCAGCTGACAATAGAAGTTTTAGAAACAAGGTAAATAGTTGATATTAGATTAAGGCAAAAAGCAAAAGATGACATTGCACACTGATTCAGCTGCTTTTTTCTGCATGCATCTGTTGTGACCATGTAGCACAGTAGTTTGTTCTTCTCTTGTGTTACAGATATCAGATGGAGGATTTCAATGGCACTCACTTGGCTGAAGCTGAAGAGCTAAGACACTCCATGAAGCGTACCATTGTTCCTACAATACCACTGGGAGACTGGGGACGACGAGTATGTGATTGGCTTCATTCAAGGGGCATAACTCTTGCAATATACCATTTCGAAGGCACACACAAAAATCAAAAGTCCTGTTAAGCAAGTAGTCCTGACCTGTAACTTTTACTTATCACACTTATTGGTGAATTGGTATATGTGATTTTTTCATGATTTGGGGTATAAAATCGTGCTAAATACATTTTTTTGTAATATTGAGGTTTTTTGTAATTATGTCTACGCCTTGTTATTCAATTGGGAATCCAGTGAAATATTCGTATAAAGATTACTATACACTTCTGTGTATTCCAGGAGGCAGCACCTGTTAAAAAGAAAAGAGAATACAAGAAACGAAAAAGTAAGCCTAATCAGCAGCAACAGCAGCTGCCTCAAGTGTCTCCATACGGTGAGATTGATGTCATTCATCCTGACGTCTTCAGCTCTGATGAGGAGGGACTTTCCCCAGTGAGTTTGGATTTTTCTATCAAAATAACTGGAAACTAATTTTAAATCTAAACTGAAAAAAATGTCTTCTGCACAGCTCAGTAAATAGGTGGCTAAATGAAGAAGCTTGTGCTACTGATATCAGTTTTATCACAAATGTTTCCATAATCATGGGCCTTCTAGGTCCTGCTTTGTGATATTGTATAAAATAATGTTGAAAAACTTATTGGTGATTATCTCCTTTATATAGGGTATGTCTACATCTGATCATGAAGACGAAAATGATCCAGATGGAATGTTTGCCTTCAGGAGGAAAAAGCTCTGTAACTATCATGCAGTGAGTATCTCTTACCTTTGATGTTAGAAACTACCTCTGATAATTTAATATGCTTAGGAGATGATCAACATGAGAAAAGGATACTATCTTTTGTGAAAAATACATCCATTGTCAAACTGTCAGTAGTTTAAAATTATCTAAACATAAGTTGTCAGTGCTGCTTGTTTGGCAATTTGCGTAATTTTATATTTGTCAAAGACTTCTATTAACATGACATGCATGTTTGTACATCACACATGGAATTTCTGTCAGTAAGTTGCCAAAGGAGGGTGGTTTAACCTAGGGCTGTCCAATTTCCACAACCCTTAAAACAGACATCTAGGTATAAATCACAAATGAAAACAAAAACAAAAATATTTAAGCCTTGCATAGGATGAATGATTGAGTGGTCATAAGTTTTGGGACCAGCTGTACATTTTCTACAAGGTTTTCTCTACTTCAACAAAGTCAGTATTATATCCTGGCGTTTGCCATCACCAAGATCCAGGGCCCACTTGACATTACAAGCACGTAATCGCCATGGGGTCATAATGCCTACATTGCTGGTTGCCATGGTAGTTTGCATGCTTGTCATGTTCATAAGGCTTTATACAAGCGGCCCCATGGTTATGTAATCACTCATTGACATGTTTCCGCATGCTTGAAAAAGTGGAATGTTTTACTGATGGTCTTTGTCAACTGTTTCAGCCTCTGTTGGGTCGGCCTGGCAACTGGCCATGGTATGGCTCAGAAGATGGTGGGTTGGGGGATAAAAAATATCGTTACTCACTGGCTTCCCTGTCAGCTCCTCAGCGGTGTGTGGGCTTTATACGACGGAGAATAGGCAGGGGAGGCAGGTCAGTGCGGAATTTTCACACAATTTCCCATATTATTTTTCAACACGTCTTCTGGTTATCACTGTGCTGCATGTTCTAAGCAAGAACCTATTGTATGTTTCAAATTATTTCAGAACAGTTAACTGGGATTTTGTGCTTGAGAGTGAGTTTTGTGTCTAAATGTGTCTCTTTAATACACATTTCTCATGTTGATTCTCATTGTTTTTGAACAATTTTGTCACTTTTAGGGTGATATTGGACCGTGCATCAACAGAATGGGATGATGGTCTGGCAAATGTTGATTTCAGCAACAGTAGCTCGTCTAATAAAGGTGTCCTTGGAGATTATCTTGTTTATGTCCGGGAAAGAAAAGTGTAAGTACCATTCAAGAAATTGTTTTTGAGTGATAAAAAACAATCTGAATGACAGTGCTCAACAAATTATAGCCACTGCTTAAAAGCACCATAAATTGCACTTGTCTTAACTCATTCGCTACCACAACGTCATACAGCCCTCGCTACTGCAACCCTGATCACCACTTTGTCGCCAACAGGCCACAGCAGAAATACAATTTTGCACTAAAAAATTCAAAGTTTTTGTTTTATGATTTTTGGATAATTTTCCACTATCAGATATTTGGTGGCAGTTTGGTATTTTTGCTCTGTGAAGTGTGTAAACATAAAATTAATCACTTTATTAGAACAATGTATCACTCGATTTGAGTAAAATTGCGTTTCCGTAGTTTGCGTTGTTGTTGTTACCAGAACAGTTTCCGATAGTTCAGGTTTGCGTCTCTCGTTAATTCTGGAGCGCAGTTGACCTAAAGTTAATTCCTCTTTGTCAGAAGACTCTTCTATGTCACTGCTAACATCTGAAACCGAAATATCCGAATCGAAATCCTCTCAAATGTCTTTTATTCATAAAGCCCTCAAAATCGTCGGCTGTATTCGAGTCTCCGCGAAAGTCGTCGAATCTTCTCCACATTTTTTCGCACCTTTTTATCGCTTGCAACCAATGAATATCTACAAACACGGTTCGTGTGGCATCCATAGGGTCTAATAAGGCAGTATTTGATTGGTTTAGCTCCCAAAAAATCCCAGTTTCCCTGCTAAAATAGACCAGTCAGAGACAGCGTTTTATGCGGCTCAAGCCACTAGCGAGGAAATGAAGTACCGTCAAATGTGTGGCTTGAGCTGCTCACGAGGACCAAGGGGTATGGCTAGGCTGCGGCTAAAGCCGCTCCCGAGAACGAGAAGGTTCCTGAAACGAACGCAACAGAAAATGTTTTGTTCGGCCTGTTGATGCCTTGAAAACGTTTTGAAAATACCTGCCCATAAACATAATACAATCACTCTATAAACCCTTTGGTGTGGTAGTCAAATGGCTAACATTTCTCCAAAGCTGGTGGAATAACATCTGGTAGGGAATACAAAGTCATCTCACTGTGAAAGATCAATCACATGAGAAGATCTATAAGAAATCTTCTACCCCTTAAATGGAAGCAGTGAAGAAAAAAAGCAACAAAGAAATGTTCATTACAATAGTGCAATTATTTTCTAGATGATCATGTCATTTAATATTTTGTAACATGGTTTTGAGAATGGATAAAAAGCTTGAATCAGAATGAGTGGATCATTGTATTCCCAAGGGTATTTTATTTGGTGGACCTTCTAGGACACACTTCACAACTGTCAAAAACCTGTAAATGGTACAGCTGTATAAGCAGCTTAATTTTCATTCAAATAAAGTATTTGGTGAAATTATAATATTAGTACTTGCTGTATCATACTTATTTTGACCTGCATTTTGGAGTATGACTGGCATTAAAAAACAGTCAAGTAAAATAAATAAAACTTTGAGTTTATCCCATTGACAGAGCTCACTACCGACCACGCACACCGCCCCAGGAGGACTTTGTGTCATTAGGCAGCTCTACCCCGTCCTCTACGCCAATCAGCACAGAATTTAACCTGGAGAGTTTCCAGTGCCACCAGGAACAACTGCTCCAGATGCAGAGAGATCAGCAGGAACAGATGCTACGACAAGAGACCAGTGGCTTAGAAAACTCCTATAACACTTTGGATCATTCCTTCACTTCACAACCCACCTCACGCTTCACATTAGACTCTGAGAAGGCTCGATTCGCGGCCTCAGCTGTCATAAACTCTGCTCAACTCAACGTCCAAACATCCAGTGTGGTGACCACTCCAGCTGGGACAGTTACGACAACAACAACTACTGTGGCCAATGGCCCTGTTGCAGACAGTAAGTACTCACATCAAACTGCAGTAGTAACTAGAACCCATGGGTTTGAAATGGGTCTGGTTATTATGCAGTGCAGTTACATGATTGTAAGGCATTAGCCACACGATTGTGGCGGGTCAATTGATCTAACGGTGTGCTTACATACAGAGCAGCACTGAGCCACACTGACTAGTGGTATTAAAGGGTAGGTCCAAGGAATCCGTGACTGTTGGCTGCAAAGCATTAGATTTTAGGTGATGCCATTGTTAGATTTTTAGCTTGCCTGTACAAAGCACAGGTGTAGCTTATGTCAGTGTTTGCGTCGGTGTCCAATAATGTTAAACAAAATGTTAGGTGTGGTGTCTTAAAAAGCACTTCTGGTGCTCACATGTAGAGCACAATAACACAGTGGGGAATATTCCATCGTTAATTCTGTGTGTACATATGAATTACCATAAATTTCTGAATTCCTGACTTAGTAAATTGTGTCAGGGGTATTATCTTAAAAAAGTACTGCGTTTATTGAGCTCTGAGTCGCCTACATTTAGAGCACAATGTCAGAAGGGGGATATTCCATTATTGATATGGTGTGTGCGTATAAAATACCATAAATTTCCAACTTTTGACTGCGTAGACTTGAACAAAATGTTAGGGGCGGTATCTCAAAAAGTACAGCATGTATTGACCTGAAGTCTTGCGTGCATGTAAAGCACATGGGTGATGTTCTGTGTGCGCATTAATTACAATAAATTACCAAATTAACAGTTTAAGCACTTCATGTATTGAGTTTTGCATTCACGTGTCTCCTACCAACAGTTGGTAGTGTAAAACAAAAAACAGAAGCAGCAGTGATATGATTCTGTAGAAAGTGTGTTGATTAAACAGACATGGGATTTGTCGTCTTATTTATACAAAAGATACTTCAGAAAAATGTGCAGAATTTAATTTAGAAATGCGGAAAATGACAAAATTAAGAGTGTGATATGTAGTTTGCTCTTTTTCATCCCAGTGTCTGTCTCATTCCAGTTTAAAAACAAAAAATTATTTTTAGCACCACCACAAAATGAAGTGTTAGATGTTAATGTACAAGTATTAGGTAGTACTATGTACCACTCGATACACAGTTATCTCCCCTTAAACATTTTTTGTGTGTGAACAAAGGTGTAGCTGGTCGCAGATGTTTATCAAAAGACTATACCAATGAGAAAGTAGTCATCCTAACAGTGTCATGAAAGAATGAAACCCAGTCTCATAGTAACAACTGATAATGATGATAACAATGATCATATTAACACTTTCATTTGTATCCAAAACATTCATGAGGACTTTGTTTTAGCATACTGTATAAAGACAGGAAATAAAATCGAGTGTCCATTTCATTTGATAAGACGGGAATTCTTTTTAAGGGGAAACAAGATAATGTAAGATGTTACAGTCACCCTGTCAATGGAGACATTAGGTCTGTCCCATTTTAGAATGCCCATGATACATGTATGCTGAAATGTTCTTACTCTTTTTGTTACTGTAGACAAAGCTTCAGGACTGTCAACATTACCTGCAGAGACAGTATTAAGGTTAAACTTCCCGCTGAATAATTTGATGTCAAGCAGGACGTCAGAAGCCAATTCCATTTTAAAAGTACCTTCAACAGTCTCCAGTCCTATCGACCCTCTACCTATTCCAAAGTAAGTAATTGTAAGTCTTCAAGCTGTTTGAACTTCTGTTCAAAATCTGTTTTCATCTAAGTTTGAGCTCTGATAATATTTTGTGGTAACCATCAGCTCATTTTGTACATTATGCTTGTTGCAGAAAAAATGGATACTGAGTTATGTCCCCTGTTATAAAAGAAGTAAAGATTTCAGGTGGGATAATATTGTCAATATGCATGACAGATACTTCTTGTCATCACAGTGTTCATTTGATTCTGTTTTCAGGCAAAACCATGAAGAAACTGTTTCAGTGAACAATGTAGCCACAGACAGAGTTGTTGCCATGGATGTCACATGACACTAGTGATCGCTTTGGCAGAATTGTGATGCTTTGGTTGATAAATCAGGGAAATCTGATGCCTATGATGTGATATCCCCTAGGCGTCTGGCTAGAGCTGTCTGTGAGTGATGCAGGGCATGGGGTCTCCTGATGTGTGTACCCGCAGGCTTGGCCTGGCACCCTTGTCCTGTCCAGGACATGCTAATTGGTGCTGCCACACCCTCACACACTCACCTGGCAATAGCCACAGCTGGGGCAGAAATCTCAGGAGTTGAGTGTTGTCAGTCTGTGTTTGTCTCGTGTTTGGAGACAGTCGCTCTGTGTAGTTTTCATGATGCCTTGTACGTTGCTGTGTGGATGTTCACTGTTTAACTATTCGTCAGGTGTTTGTGTCGATCTCTTCATTCCATATTTGGAGTGTAACAGTGGTGAAGAAGAATAACCTGTAAGGTTAGAGCCCTTCTGAAGTTAGTGCTGTAGTGTGATGACTGTACACACGGAAAAACATTAAATAAACAAACTGAATACTAGTTTGGCTGACTACCTCAGAAATACCTCTTACCATTAGATTGGGTCATGTAATTTTCTTCCTATCCATTTACTGCTTGTCATTTACATGTACTAACATGTTGTGTGGTGTTCAGATAGCCTATAAAGAGTGACACAAAGTTTGTTCAGGTTTTTAATGAAGTGTTTAAATGAATTGTGGCAGGTTTAACTCAAATGCCATGAATTGTAAATACTATTGCTGGAACTGAAGGTAGTGCCCAACCAAGGAGTTAACGGTACTGTTATACCGTGCCGTACAGTGTGTCAATCCGATTGAAGTCATTACCTCCCTTGATCAGCTGGTGCAATAATATATGATGAAATAGTCATTCTGTTCAGGTGGTGTAGCATTGTGATGAAGTGTTTATAGAACCTAGACAGGACTGTTGGATGAATATGTCAGAGCTTCAAGCGTACAGAATCGTAGCTAGTGAAATATTGTGTAATTAAACTTTCCATTGAGGTTTCACTTTCAGATTAACGCTTTTATAAATCCTATTTAATTCAGGGCAAGAGTAGCTTTTGTGGGTAATGCTTTTGGGTACAGTTCATCACATTCAAAAGATCCTATCCCATTAAGGATTTGTTTGAGGCAAACCTAGTGCAATGCATTCGTGGAGCTTTTTTTTTTTTTTTTTTTTGATTGTTCTTATTCACAGTTTAACCTGTCTTTGATCACCAGGAGAGGAGAAATTTTGTTGTATCAGCTTAGTCAATTTTTTTTTTTTTGCGAACAAATTTTCAGTAAGAATTCATGAAATGCATGAAATTAGTCATGGATATGATTACCGGTACTTTCGGGATGGTAGCACTCCACCCGCAAGTTTCTTTGCATGTTGTAGCCAGCCCTGTAAGTATAAAGGCAGCAGCACCAGTAAGTGTATGGAGCTACTACATCCAAGTGATACAACCCCATGCTTACTGGACAGCAATCTGGCTATCTCGTGGATAGATGTACAAGCTGTGATATCATGGTGACCATCGTCACCATTTCCCCATTAATAAATCATTTGTACAGAAATAACCATCTTTTTCCTGTCGTGTTCTTTGGTGTCTGTTAGGTTTGAATTCCAATCAGACTTTCCAACCGAGGTTTTCATCACATTGGATGTACTGGTAATTGTCTTCGTTCACACATTTTGTATCATTGGTGATCAGGTAAGTTTAGCACCATAAGGTCACGTGCAGTGAGATATAAGGACAACACTGCTGTTAACACCCATTGTTCCTTTAACGTTGGCAGTGGGTAGAGTGGATATAACCTATTTCTTGCCGGTGCGTTTCCTGTTAACATACCAGCTACGGGGATAGAGCGTCCCGTTGGTAACTGGTATATCCGTAGTTCAGTGCCAAATCAGAGCATACTTAAGATTCGGTAATCCTGCCATATTACACAGACGTTCAAAATTCTGCTGGAATTTCCTAACGTAGTTCAAAGAAGTAGGGCCTACTCCATGGCGATTTGCGTCTAGAAATAATAAAAGTCAAATGTTTGCTTTACTTCGTGCTGCCCCCTCCTAATGTTTTCAGTATTCATCCGATAGTAGTCCGAGTTACCCTGTGGGTAGAACCTGTGAAAACTTTACTTTGTCTAGAAAAGAAGCTTGCAATGTATCGTGCTGCGGACAAGTCACAGGACGAAGGGCGTTTCAATGAGATGGAGAAAATAGGCCACGACTACACATTGACCTCGTGTTTCTAAATAAACGCAGCTGCCGGACATAAATCACAGCCCAGTGTAACAACGAGGGTAGCCCGCAGTTCCCGTTTGCCAAATTGAAGTCCTCGATAAATATCAATGTAAATAGCCAAACCAGCTGATTTCTAACCTGCACCAGATCAGGATTCCTGGACACATTAAACGTTTCAAACATCTCCGTAACGACTTGAACATTAGGAGGTACTAACTCTAAGTGAACCAGCTTACTTTTGAACTGTATACCTTTATAGTATGAACTCCACTGTAATCATATAAAATTATTTATCAACACACAACAGTCTCAAAAGAAAGATATAAAATTTCCCGCGTAGACAGGGATGTCCTCAAACTGGCTATAACCAGTATGACGTTATAACCGACGACTGGATAAATGAAAATCATACCCGAAGTATTCACAATGTGGCAAAAAGGACCGCAATTGCGTCAGATAAGGCGTGACAGTTACGCACAAAATCTTTGCAAAGAGATAAAGAATCCTCACTCAATAGCTGGTGTGAGAGTTTGGCTGATTGCAGTCTATAATGACCCTATAAAAGCTGAATTTCAGGCATCGAATTTTTATTCAAGCGTGAACAAAACTGCAGAGTTAAGCCAAGGAAACTCTTATCTTTACTGTCAGCCAGTCAGCGTCGATTCTGTACCCCTTTAAGACCAGAAACAGATGGGAGAATAACCCCTTTGTCCTACACCGTAGGTAATGAAGTGCTCAGTCTCCTAAATATAATACAAATACTCGTAACTTGGCTTTGCTGGTTCAAATCGTTAAAGAGCTGGTTCGCAGAGACTATACATTAGGGTTTCTAGTGTACTGATCTAGGTCCTGTTTCTGCTGCGGCTTTATTTAAGTCCAGGGATTTGTCCGGTACCCGCAGAACAGAACGCTCAAGCAGGACGAAGAATTACTCCGGGCACACCGCACTTGTATTTCATATGAAGACGAAAGCGAGATACTTTTGATTTATTTATTTGATTGGTGTTTTACGCCGTACTGAAGAATATTTCACTTATACGACGGCGGCCAGCATTATGGTGGGAGGAAATCGGGCAGAGCCCCGCGGGAAACCCACAACCATCCGCAGATTGCTGGTGCTTTTGATATAGCAGTACACATGTGACAAAGACTTCTGCATGTGGCGTGTGCAGTGCGCTGTAAAATCAGGCGACGCTTCAGCTGTTTATTAAAACCTTTATGCATTTAATTCCAAAAGCAGTGTTTATTGGTGTGGTTAGATATTATTTAACGTGTTTAGGTCAAGTAGTTGATAAAGGCATATTTAGGCCTAATGACGACAGATGACATATGAAATTTTTATAATAACAGAATTTGTGACATTATAAAAGCCATAATTTGTCCTTACCTAACAAGGACAATGTATGAACAGTCTACTCGCCCCTTTGCTGCACAATCATGTATGCACGATAATCACATTACACTGGAGTGATTCGACAAATGTTAATTTTCCATCTGCTTTTTGTCAGATTGTTACATTTTTTTTTACCTTACAGGACATTCCAGATGAAGATGAGGAAAGACACTTGATAACACTGAAATATGCTCCTCCCCAAGTTAGGTTATTCTGGACCAATGGACAATTGACCTAAGTATTTGTTGTGAGTGAGTGAGTGAGTGCTTGGGGTTTAACGTCGTTCTCAACAATTTTTCAGTCATATGACGACGAAGGAATCATTAGGGTGCATGTACATGTAATGTGCCTCCTTGTTGCAGGACGGATTTCCACCGCGCTTTTATTTAGTGCTGCCTCACTGAAACGACTTACCGAGGGCAAGCAAGCCGCCCCGCCCGAGCCATTATACTGATACGGGTCAACCAGTTGTTGCACTATCCTCTTCATGCTGAACGCCAAGCGAGGAAGTTACAACTTCCTCTTTTAAAGTCTTAGGTGTGACTCGATCAAGGATTGATCCTGGATCTACTGGTCTCGAAGCGGACGCTCTACCGACTGTGGTATTTGTTGTGTGTGAAGGAATTAGCATAATGTGCAGTGAACTGTCACACTTGTGCTTCTTTTGGAATATTAAGTATTCGATCTGGAATAGTTCGTAAAATTTATATCTTCTTTAAGAGTCTGAAAGACAGTAATTTGAACTATTCTTAGTGAATATCCAAAGTTTGACTTGATTAGCGAATATGGATTTTTGCCAAATGTATCCCGTTTAGCCTCTTTTAATTTACTGGCTTCAATTACTAAAGAATGCTACATTTTTTTATTTACCTGATAGGCTAAGCTGTAGTGCCTTTCCTTAAGTTCCCTGCTGATGTTGATTAAGCCATCAAAGATTTACCTATACTAAGAACTGACGATGGGATGGTGCACATGCAAAGGTGTTTGAAAATACACTTATATTGATTTAACCTGCGTGGAAATTGACTAAATATGTTCAAATTTGCATTTACGCTGTTTTATCGTTTTGAAATTCTTTTGCTTGTTTAGCTGTACTTCATTCAGACATGAGAATATTGGGAAGACTGATACTGATTTTATTGTTTAAAATTATTTAAGAATTGACTAACTATTTTCTATTCATTGCGTATGAAGAGAAAAGAAAAAAGTAAGCTCTCTGTAAAGTGTGCGAATCCGTGACTGGCTGGAAAAAAGAAAAGGTTACACAAAATCATTGTTATATACAAATTTCCCACCTTTTTGTTGTTTTTTCTCATTGCTGGTTTACTGAGTTATAGGTAATAAATGGTTCGTTTGATTTGATTCCTAGAATCTGGCATTTGTCACAACAGTAAGAAAGTTAGTTACTATCTTGACAAAGGTGGGTGGTTTACTCCAGGCACTCGGGATTCCGCTGCGTATAAAACTGACCAGCAGCATGTAAGTGAAAAAGACTTCATTTTGATGTTCCAACAAAAATCAGGTGCATAAACAGTCTGGCTGTTATCCGGAGAACAGTGTTGAACGGATTGTCTTATTTTATACCAGTATTTATTTCAGCAATATTTTTTTGCCATGAACGTGTATCCTATCAACGAACTCTTGATTTGATTCAATGCATTCTTTGACCTTATGCATGACATGAAGCATGCTGTAAAGATCTTATACCATATGCAAATATCTGTTTAGATTATACCAAAATAAACACTTCTATGTGTTTAAAATCTGTTACAGACTAAACTGATGGAACCGTTTAAGATATAAACACTTCAGGCTGTTTAATTATACCAAAAACTATGATTAATGTTAAACATTGTGTTAATCAACTAAACATCTCTATGCATTTACTCACAAAAACTTTGTGTTTAAGAGAATAAACACCATGTCAGTAAAGTAAACACATAACTACGTTCTTTTCCTAAACACTTGGTTTTACAGTGTGTACATATCTCGCCATGCAGCATTTTAAGACCACGCGTGTTGAGTTACGATTTCTGTCAACGTCGGAAGTTATCACTACAAAACCTAGTGTATAAAGGATATTTCACGGAAGAACTCAGTTTCCATGGACGTAGATCGACAACTAATAAACAACCATGTTGTACACAGTTTGGCTATTCATTCCTTACATGTTTGTAACCGTATTGATGCTTCTCTTCGCGTTCATAGTTCGTTCAATCCGTCATAATTTCTTACTTTCTTAGTTCTTAGGTGGTTTTTGCTGAACGTTGTTAATGTGGAAATTTGACTTGCGATTATTGACCCGGAACGTCCCCTTTGGTTGTCGATTTGTTTGTACAAATACTTGTTACGACGACTGTATTTCCCCTACACTTAAACCCGTTTGCTGTGGAATAAGTGAGAAGTACTTGAGCACAGCGCATAACACCATTCAAATAAATAAACCAATCAATCAAGTCAGCAAGTCATTTATCACAAATGACGACATTTTTTCCCACATAAATGAAGCATGTATTCCCAGATCTTACGGCCATCAATACTGGCACGTAGCTCGAGTTCATTGATATAAAGCTTTAAGCCAATTATATATGCATGTATTGAGGAAAAACGCGGTTTAAACCTTACCACCTAAGAAAGATGAAGACTGGCTTCAGTGTTCCTCATGCAAGCCATGGTTCCATTAAACTTGCACAGGAAAAATTGGGTAATTGACGACGTGGAAACTCTAGTTTGTATAAACTGTTTTACTCATTGAAATAATGATCAACAAGTGTGGAATACATTCCTTTATTACATTTATACGTGAAATTGCACGCTCCTTTGCCTTGCTTTTGAAGTGGAAAAGGAATGTCTAAATTTGTTCAAATACCACTGATTCCGTCAAGCGGGCAATATATGGTTCATGACGGAACTTCAGTGATAAAACTTATTTTAAAAAAGGGACGTTCTGTTTTAGTTTAGTTTAAAATACGCTTCAAGGTCATACCTGTACTAACTGCAGAGGAAATGAATGACTTGTATGTCACACTTCGCGTCCAAATTGCGTGATTCCGTCACGACGAGGTGCTGCAGCTCTAAAACCCAAAATGTAGAGCGGTTTTACTTGCACGAGGCAGAAATAGGCTTTAGCACGATTTCCAAACTAGAACAACTTTCTATCGACAGATTTAAAGTTCTGAAATATTGTCAAAATGGCGATTCCGTTGCGCTGGAATATACATTTAAGAATATCAATCTTTTGGGCAGGCCTTTCTATCGCTTTTCCAAATTCACAATCACGGGAAATTAAGTACATTCATTTATACGCTGATTCATTTGACCGTGGAGTATCATTTATACGATGATTCATTTGACCGTGGAGTATCATTTATACGCTGATTCATTTGACCGTGGAGTATCATTTATACGCTGATTCATTTGGCCGTGGAGTATCAGCCTCTGTTAAATGATCCATGTAATAAATCAACACAAAAGCCTCTTTATCTTAACATCTGTATAGGCCTAATACATGTACCAGATGACGGCCTCTGACACATGTGAGCGGATGACCTACTCCATGAACAAGCCTTCGATCAAAGCCCGCGATTCACCAGGACCAATGTGCATCCGACATTCAGCCCCAAGTAAATCTTTGTAGATCAAAAGACAACTATTTCCCTTACACTTTCCAGAACAAATTTCAACGAGGCCGCGAGTACTGGGATATTTCGCTGTCCATGGAGCCCATGTGATTCCCCCCCCCCCCCCCCCCCCTTACACGTGACCCGAAGCCAAACGGGGGTAACAAAATTGTATTAAAGCTCTTAGGGTATTATCTTCATAACCTTTCAAACCATTCAGATATGATAAGGGATATTTAATTTACTGCTCAATGCGATGCGAGCGCTCCGCTGATTATACATACTTCCCTGTAGCTCGCAGTATACCAAGGCGTCGCAACACTATGTCAAGCATTTACCATGGTCCCACATCTCTGTTCACTGCAAGTTGTCATGGATGAAGGCTATACTGTAATAACAAATGGGGTAAACGCTCGGAAGCCAAATAAAGTATATGTATCTCAACCTTTAATAGTCAAATTAGCACACTCCCTCACAGTGCAAAATGGAACCAATTGTGTGAAACAATGAAAACTTTCTGTAGGGTCTGACAACTTTTTTTAAAGGTATAACTAAACTAACTTTTAACTTCATAATGAAACAAGAGCTATCAGAAGATGGTTTGTCCCCCTACTCCGCGCTTTCATTTATTTTATTAGTATTTTGACTGTTGTTGATTGCTATATTTAAGAACATACGATCTGATACGATGGTAATCACTTTTATGGACGGAGGAAACTTTAGTGCCCGAGGAAAACGACCGAACTTTCCACATGTGACGCGGGAATATGCAAGCCATAAGTATGTATAAGGCACTCTGTCAGGCTCTGGAGCATACTCGAGTTCCGTTTAGCGCGCATGCGCCGGTTTCTACATTGGCTTTACAGCACTGCTATCTCTAGCAAATTTTGTACCGAAATCTTGAACAATGCCAAAGTCTCTCGGGTCATGTTAATGAGACAGGAAGTTGTTTTCATGAAACACAAACACTGTGTCTGAGACTTTGTTGCTATTCATACATGCTTTGCATTTATCTAAAGTATACGCAACATGATTCTAACAGACAGATTGGTCGATGTGATGATGCTAACATGTTATGATGCTAACCTAAACAAGCTTAAGGTCTCCCAATCGTGTCTGGTGGTGGCTGTGATGTAAAACGAAAGTTTGGAGCGGCACATGTGCTGTAAGCAGTATAACTACAGCAGGATCATGGGCTATCGCAGAAATCCAGAGCTATAGCTGTTACAGTCAAGCACACAAGTTGGGATCGATAAGTTCCATTCCGACTAAGTAATCCCACTAAACCCACATTCAACAGTCATGACAAATTTGACTGTACCATAACCGGCAATAAAACCACATAGGGACGTACATGTATCTTTATGTTTCTAGAGACATTGGACTAACATCAGAAGTTGGAGGCATACAGTTATAATCTGAGCTATATATGTCTGTAATAGTGGGAAAGAGCAATTAACCAAATGGTTTAAATCACGTTAACTAAGCAGTTATAATGAGATATACCTACAAAGTACACTAGAAATGCATTGGTGCCTATTGACTGCTGTGAAGATTACATTGTGCTTAAACTGAACGTGATGAAGAAAAAATGGAAAACATGTATTAGACAGCTTGGTACTCCTTAAAATGGATAAACTTCTACTTGTTTTCAATGCTCATGATGTGGTGCGTACATGTAGTCTAATATGTTTACACAATAAACCCTTATCAAAGCCCAGCCCATTTTCTGGGTGCTGAAGTGTTTGAACTCTTTGCGTAACATTTATAATTTAAAGGCCTAAGGTTGTCATGTATTATCAATAACATGCAGGGATTTCAGTTCCAACAACTTTTAAATATTCTGAGGACGGTGTACATTGCAGTTGTAACCAAGCTATACCTACCAGCTCTGCAGTAGTCTGTGTGTCTACATGTAACAGCTATAGTCAGTTTCATTTATTCAGGCAATATCTAACAAGATACAGGCACATTTGAATGTAAATTCAGTATTTGGAGTCTTTTCTGTTGATGTGAGTAGAGGAGTAGAGGAAGTACGTTGTGATAGCTCATCCCTCATAACGCCCAGTTCAGGATGTTGCATCCCACGAGTAACCTTAAACATATTAAAGACCACCGTTGCATTTAAACATCCATCAATTGAACTGTGTTTGTGTTCGTCCAATTTGTAAGCAGAAACATTACTGTAATGGGATAAGGGACAACTTTCTGGGGATCAATGCTGTCTCTTGGCCTGATTTCCCCATAGAGGCTGGAACACTTCAATCTGCATGGGACGGGTTTAAGTCCCACACTGAATGTGACTGTGACCCAGGGTGTCGTTTAACGCAGAAACTTGTCTCCCATTTTTTCCCGCTTCCTCAATATAATAAACATTTAAAAGAATTTAATTAAAATGATACCATTGAGACAAACACATTATGTCAACTGAAGACCAGACTGACACAATATCAGCCCACAGGAGTGATATCACAAATATCTACCGACTCGATGTCAGTCCACAGGAGTGATGTCACAAATATCTACCGACTCGATGTCAGTCCACAGGAGTGATGTCACAAATATCTACCGACTCGATGTCAGCCCACAGGAGTGATATCACAAATATCTACCGACTCGATGTCAGTCCACAGGAGTGATGTCACAAATATCCACCTCCCCCACCCTGATTTAAGTGTAATAAAATGCAATACATTGCATTGATTTTCTTTCACAGAATCTGCTTTTCAAGTGCATCAAGTTAGCACAAACATAAACGCTAAGCTGTGGGCTCAAAAAATCCACAATTACGTCCGAAAATTCGTAGTTGATTTTCTTGCTGTATTAACAAAATTGAATAGGTTTTACTTTTAACTGTTTATGTGATGAAATAATTAACTTGTTAAGAAGAGCAGTTGGAGGTTGCCTAAATGGAAATGTGTTTGTGGCGTAGTCTTAATTTAGATTTATGAAACATTTTACTGGTCAGCGTAGACCATCTAACGGGGATTCTAACGAATTTTTGACCAAAGTCAGGAAAGTAGTTTAGATATTGCCGATATGGATGAATCTTTAGTAGAATTGTGTATGTATGTACGTATTCTGATGTACGTAGACATCAGACATGACACCAGATGCATCAAGTAACATGATACTGACACCCGGCTAACCAGGTCATGTTTCCTTGCTCTAACCACTCAGTGCTGAATGCCAAGCGAGGCAACAAGTACCATTTTTAAAGTCTTTGGTATGACCGGACATGAGTTTTATCCCGGGGTCTCCCGACTTTGACGCGCACTAAAAATTAGGCCACCGAAGCTGCTGGTCTAGAATTACTCAAATTACAATGCAAAGGACTACAGCGTAGCGAGGAATACCATAGCAGAAAAGAAAGTCTGGCAGTTTGCGTCTTGTCAATATACCACACTTGGGGTTTTATTTTAACTGTTGATGTAAACGTTTAAATAGTAGCAACTTATACCCACCATTCGTCGGTGAAACAACCTGCCACATTTACTAGGAGTTTGGGAAATCCACGAGATGACTTTGTAATCTCATTCATTGATTTGGTATTTAGATCGACTGATCAGCATCGAAACAGCTGCAGCCAACTGCGAACTGATCTCATCAGTGTCCATCTTTGTTGAAAGACCACACTTGATTAATCTATGTCTTACATGATTAGCTGTAGCTGTGTGAACCATAACTAAAAGCAAATTCTTTATGGATTATTCAAACCTTCCCTAAGAGAGATAAAAAGATTGAAGAATCACATTATTATTTGACATGAATCGAACTTTCCTAGGTCCCGTTATGTATAAGGCGTGTCCACTGAGAAGAAGAATTTGACAACTATCACATTGATGCCGTTGCTCTAGTTTTATTATCTGTTGTCTTTTTATAATGTGTAAGCCTATCACTGACACCTTGTACTCTAATATGTTGGCTCGGATGTTTGTCAAGGCAGCATTTCTTCTCCGTAAAATAAACCAGCACCATGCATAATTCCCCATGTGTGTTTCGATATTTTCAAGCTCGGACTTAAGAGGAATTTATAAGAGGAAGGAACAGAAACTGTGATTGGTATATTGTTCTACAATAGATAATCAGAGTAGAAGTTTTAAACATCGTAGAGCAAAATATGTTAATTGTAGCTGTGTTTGAATTTTTAACTTAAATTTCAAGTCGTTCGATAAATATGGGTCATGGTAGCGTTTTCAGTAATTCTAAGCCAGTGACGTCCCATAAATTGCAGATACCATGACTGTACTTTTTATCCAAATCAGCTTAACCCATTGTGATGGGGTTGTATGTTGCTACATTTTAAGCTTTTACGATCACAGTTAGAGTAAAATCCCATCTAAGGTAAACTGACAAGAGACCAGATTTCATCGTTTTCGAGACCAATTTTGCCAACCGTCACACTGTCGTCTCTCCTCTGTTTTTACTCTCTACGATATAGTCTTTTACATCGTTACAGCTGAGAATAATGACGTAATAATGTTGCTTCAACTGGAGTCCTTTATAGAGCAATTTAACTTGGAATGCATCCATTGTTTGCAAACATATTAACTATTTTATTCTACCTTTAAGTATGGGATATAGTTTTGTCAGCTGGGATATAGTTTTGTCAAATGAGATATTTCTTTACAGGCTGATTTTTGTGTGGTTTTCGTTGGGAACTCTTATATGTTCTTTCCAGTGTTAGCCAAATAAAGATAGATATCCTTATCTTTGATAACTATTGACTATTTTGCTGTTCGTTTGTGTGATTACTGTTTGTTGACACCAGTAAACGAATCAAAGAAAATGAAATCATTCCAAATACCTACATGAGTTTCGTTTCACACGTAAAACGTTACAAATCTTGTCTCATGAAAATATACATCGAACCTTGTTCTGAAGTATATATAGTCGGCCAAGGTTTTTGGGTTATTTCACTTGCTACTGGTGCTCCGTTCAGTCAACAGATTAAAATGGGGCAAAAATCAAATGGTTCTGAATGAAGATAAACATATTCCTTTTGGTTAGTTACTCCCAAAACACTTAATTACCTTAATTCCGTGGGCCTCATGCATCCTTTCAGACACTTCTTAAAGATTAATGATATGTTTAAGAACAAATATGTCCTATTTTATTTGCATTAAGGGCAAAGGCATCATCGCACTAAACCATCAAATGACATGACAATGGCTTTGAAAAATTACAGAACGATTACATTAGATCACAAATGGGAGACCAAATTCATATATAGGGCTTTAAAACAATTGGAGGATATTGCAGAGACTGTTTTACTTCTGCCAGTATACTATGACTGGTTGCGATGTGTTCTCTTTCTTCACCAAAACCTTCGTTACATGATCAAGAATGTTTAAACAAGCAAGCAGAGATCAATCCAAACGAGGATCAAGCTGTCAGATAAAGAATCAGTTTGCAGTTAGTGTTGCCCGTGTAGATCCTGACAGAGATAGCGACTGATTGCGTGGACCAAGACGCTGTCCACGACACATGCATGGAAAAAGAGAAATAAATGTTTGTCGAAACTTAGTACCACTGAGAAAATACACGAAGAAATTAACAGCGTGGCTAAGGTCAGCGAGGAAATGAACGACGCTACGAATAAGATAGTAGGTGGCTTTGGAACATTCTGTTTTCTGGTAGTTCCAGTTTGGCCGTACCAAGTAAAATATTCCAACCGGAAACATGAGTAGAATGAAGACCACAGACGCCGACACTAACATTACTGTCATCTGACGCTCCATCAGTTTACGGTCCTTCTTCTGGGCATTAGATCCCAGAGCTTGGCGCTGACTTGCTGACGAAGCTTTTAAGGCGTAAATGAGTAGAGAGTTGATTATAATCAACGACACGCATGGAATGGCCACATAGATACAAAACTCAACCTTGTCCCACATCTCCGCGAATGCCACCATACTGGGCTTGTAATAACAAATGATCCCGTAACCTGGGTAGTATATTTGCTGATACATCCAGAAAGTACAAAGACTGGACGGCAAAAGTATGATGGCTAAGATACAGTAGCTGAAACGGACTCTCCTCATTGTTAAAACCCGGAGAACCTGAAGGGGGTACCAAACAGCCACAAACCTCTCCACAGTCATCAAAACAACAACCCAGTTGGCGTAATCCACACAATAAGACACCAGGAAGTTAAATATCTGACAACCCACATCTCCCAGTGGTACGCCACTGAATGTCAGTTTGGTATAAGTAAGCTTCACGCTGATACCCAAAGTATCGGCAACAGCGAGGACGCCCACAGAGAGGGTGACGGTGGAGGCGGGTCTGATTTTGGCAATGGTGAGAAGCGCGGCGCCATTTCCCACCACGGCTATCAGGACGGTGATGATCTGGGCGTATTTGACAATGATCGTGCCAATCCTGTAGCCGAGCATCTCAGTGTAAGGTATCTCCACACTGGTATTGTCATGCGTGTCATTGTTACTCACGTTCCACAGGTCCATGGTCTCAAAGCCAATCTACAACATATAATACGCATTTTCAATCCCATATTTTTAGAGGTATCTCTAATGAATATGTGTATAGATTTTACGGTAAGGTAGGAATAATTAGTATAAACATGGTATTCGTTCATAGTAAACTGTCAATAAAGCGTGATGAAACGATGAAATATTGTTTAACAGGTCAAGGAAAGAATAGTTTCTTATAGACAGGATCATGGGTTTATCCTTTGTGCATATTGTTTTGTATACGTAGTATCTTAGGCGTGTACGTAGCAATATCACAGCTCGGTTATTGCTTTTCGGATCATACTCTTTGGTGTAGTACCACACCACATAAACGCAAGTTATTTTCGTTTGGACGTGTTGCATCACTCAGTGCAGACGGACTGTTTGTGTTTTCTGACATCAATTCCTGCCTCTTCACCGTGATCTCAATGACACAAGTTGTTCAAGATTTCTTTACAAATTTTACCACTGAAGGTAGTGATGTAAAGCGAAAATTAGAGAGCGACGCGTGCGCTGTAAGGGGTATGGTCAAAATCATATCTGCAGACGGGACAATCTTTTTATGCGTTTTTATACTGTGATAGCTATGTTACCGCAGAAGAAATGTTCTCTATTTTAAATTGGTATATATCCTCCGTCTTGTCGATATGGTATTAAGATTGCCGATTTTGTCTACAGGATTTTACACAATCAGATCCTGGCTTTCTTTAATGATATCGTTGTTCGCTATATCACTAGAATTCTAAGAGTAACAATTCTTGTAACCATTTGTTACAATAAGGTCACAATAATTAGTTATTGATCAGTTTACAGTTTACAGATTTGGCACCACAAACATATACTGCGGACTTACGTTTGTGCAGTCCAGTTTGCCCGTGTCAGCGATTGTCCATTCGCTGTAGTTATACTCTCTCTCAGCCTGAAGGAAAACGCGTCTAGCCGTTGTGATACAAACAAGATTAACTGGCTTTCAGTAGCATGTAGGTGCTTTGCTTAATAGATCTGACACATCGACCATGGCAGACTGACCAAGAACGAAATTCTGTTCCCAGTAGGCCTCTTAGTCATGCATGAAGCTGACAATTGGAAGCAGTGTGGCTATGTCACTTGCTATCATTTAACACAACAAAGGAAATGGTCAGTTGGTAAAGCCTAAACATCGACTGCTCTTTAGTATTTATAATGCTATATAGTAGCACCTTAAATGTGTTTTTGAGCACTACGGTCGATTGCACAAAGCCATTTCTGACTTAAGTGATAATTAAAAATCTCGTCACAGTGCTTAGATTTTTATGCTGAAAGTTTAAATTTCGACATTTTCGTCTTAGAGCAAAATTAACGAGGTGGGAAAAGTTTTAAATTTCTTGAGCCCAAAATTAAACTTTAAAATCTTGTCTTAAATATTGACTTAAGTCAGAAATGGTTTTGTGTAATCGACACCCGATATATATAATTTCTGCATACCATTTTGTCCACGTGTTAAAGATTTACGTACCTTTCTCTAAAACCAGCCGTGTTCTTGCAGTGCTACTGTCAGAGCTCAAAATTGGAAATAAAGTTCCTAAAATTTATAAAACAGGTCGCATTTTGAATTTTCAACCAAAAACAGTTTTACACTATAAGTAGGGTAAGTATGAGTCTGATATTTACTGAAAGGCAATAACTCGAGCTATTTTTGGTAAATACAGGCAATTTGATTTGATTATGGATTTTTGACAAAAATCTGTGGAATAGCCTCCTGAAGATGAAAAGGTCTCTCAGGCTGTGCCGCATGTAGAGAAGATATCCACGTATAGTTAATCCCTTGAAGACCGATGGACACAGTTAACAACAAAGGGACCAACTCCCGAAGTCATGGCTGGGTTTGTTCTCTGACAAATGTCAGTGTGATAAATACTGCGTCTATTGAGACCTAGCAGACTCTATGAATGTCAAACATCCACGGGTAATGTCCGGTGAACGATCGAGGTGACCCTTTACCGGTGTTTGGAGGAGAGATCAAATGTCAGGAACCCCTGTCCAGTTATCTCATTCTTATTTCGGTAAGAATCAAAACGATATTGATACATCAGCGAACAATTTATTTTATTTAAAACTGACCGATGCGGTCGCTGTGAGTTCAAGTACAGCTCATGCTGGCTTTCTCTCCGGCCGTACGTGGGAAGGTCTGTCAGCTACCTGCGGATGGTCGTGGGTTTCCCCCGGGTTCTGCCCGGTTTCCACCCACCATAATGCTGGCCGCCGTCGTATAAGTGAAATATTCTTGAGTACGGCGTAAAACACCAATCCAAAAAAAAAGCAAAAAAACTGACCGCCTTCGAATAAATCTTGTGTATGGCGTCAAACAAGAATCACAAAAAATGAATGTACCTCTGTTTATTTATTTGATTAGAGTTAAATGAAATTCATTTACATGAATGTATTTTTAGTTGTAATAAATATGCCCAGGTATATGTTAATTACTATACGACAGTAAGGTTTGTAGGATGAGAGAAGCGGACAGAGCTCTAAGAACGAAACGTTTAAGAAACAATCACTTTATTATTTGATAATGAGATAAAGTCTTTCCTGAGACTTGTGCTGCTTCATAAACTCTCTATTTTGCTTGTGTTGCTGATGAAGTATGTGCTTTAATATTAATTTCCTTAAAGCATGATAGCTGGCTTCCTCCTCGGCCGTAAGTGGGAAAGTCTGCCAGTAAACTGCGGATGGTCGTGGGTTTCCCCCGGTCTCTGCCTGGTTTCCTCCCACCATAATGTCGTATAATCTTGAGTACGGCGTAAAACACCAATCAAATAAATAACATGAAATTTAAGTATGATGTAATCATTGGTCAGATGCAGTTAAGAAGTCTTAGGGAAGCGTTCTTTTCTCTCTGCAAGCATCGGTCAAGTCTCTTGTTGGGTAATTACAACTTATAAACGGTAATAAACTGAGTGTGTGTGTGTGTTTTTTTTTTGTTTTTTTTTTTGTTTTTTTTTTTTTCATTTCTCTGTGATGGTTGACAATGGGTTTTGTATTGTAGAACGGGATAAATAAGATGTGCGAGTGGTATGAAGCTACGACTCCAAGCTAATAGTCCTTGACTCCTAAAGGTCACATGCGCGAACAAAATTCTCGATGAATTGTTTGTGCCTTAGCTTTTGTATGTTTAACTATTCACGAATTTTATCTCCCGTGCTGAAATACGAGTGTGTCGGAACGAATCTTCAATGTGCAAACTGTATGTTAAGGAAGGGGGAACAGCTCATGTTGCATGGCCTAGTCGCCCGCGTGGTAGTGCAGGCACCACAATAACTCATCCAACGTGTCTTCCACAATAACTCATTTTGAGTTCATGTCTAGCTCAGATGGCTTCCTCTCTAGTCATACACGTGGAAAGGTTTGTCAGCAACCTCGTGTGTCTCGTGTGCATTTCGCCGTCTTATAAGTGAAATATTCTTCAGTACGGCCTAAAACACCAATCAAATAAATAAATGTACGAACGTGAATGATTTTATCCGCTGTAATACTAAGGACGACCAGACAACAGCAACAAACACACAGCCAAAGTATATTGCCAAAATCATCCCCATCATATGAAGTTTATGTTTTAGGTATGCACACATGGACTAATCAAGCTTAACTTAAACTTGCGGTTTAAGTTATGATGGACAGGGGCAATTGTAATACTCGAGATCGCATCAATATGATCAAGACAGTGATATCAAATTAACACAACCGATGGCTTTATGCATACTGGGGTATGTGGTTAGATTGGCTCCACAAACTGATGAATATACAGGTGCAGAAGCGCCAAGCGTTGCTTACTAATGACCTCACTGCAGAACGGTTCACTTTTTTACTTGCCTGCTTCCATACATGTATATATATATATATATATATATATATATATATATATATATATATATATATATATATATATATATATATATATATATATATATATAATTGAATAGGTCAGGCCTACGTCCTCCTTACACGGTAGTCTAACTTCATACACTGAATAGACCTCCCAATGCCATGCATGCGTGCTTGTCGCGATAGCTAGATATGTACCCTGACTGAGTGAAGGTAATCTCATCTCAGAGTCTCTGAATTTATAGGGAAAGAATGTGTGAGCTTAAATATCACTTACTGTTACCTAGCAAGAAAGCTATGAGAGTGTGTGTTGCTCTTTTGTGGGAAGTTCCATGATTTTGTGCGTCAGGAATGTATGAGATTTTGACTTTATCATATTAAACTTTAATGATCTTTTGCACTTGCTTATCCGAAATGGCATTTATAAGTGTAATGGAGTAAACCCACACGCCGAGCCTAATGACAGTAATGACAGTTCATTAGTGTCTGGAAAAACGTTTAAATGGGGACGAGCTGTGCCCATTTGTAAAGCTGTGCGTACAGTCAAAAACCTTCATAGTCGTGCGTGTTAGCCATAATGGCGAAGTAATTCCTCTGTATATTTGTCATGTGCTTATGTTGTTCAATAACAATAAAAATAGTCCGGTTTCAGAACAGAGACTGTATTTCAGATTTACAGTTTACGTCAGTATTATATATTGTAAATATTAGGCATGATATATTTTTTACTTCTGTGTAGCTTTATACCAAGTAATACAAGATACTCCACACTTAATGGATTGCCAATATCACAGATAGGGGATTTACAATTGATTTACAATGGAATTAATAATGGTATATTATATTGCACATACCGGGTGCTCGTATGTTGGCGGTTGTCTAACAGTTCGTAGCTCTTAAGACAATGAGAAAAGTAAAGTATAACGATGTACATTTATATTACAGTATATGGTGTACTCACCCGTGTTCTGCCTCATATGGAATATATTTCCTGACATATGGTTATCCCAGGCATCTTACTTCTGCGAGCCCCTTGGTGGTGGAAATGGTTTGTGGAGTTGAGGTCGGGCTTTATACTAATGGTACAGTCTATTTACAAGCTGTTAAAGGAGCATAACGGTTGTTAGAGAGACCACTACCAAACAAGAAGGCCCACGTAGCCCTACTTTAATTTGTTTGTCCTATCGGTGCACACGATCACATCTACATAAGGTTATTACTGAGTATGGCTAGTTGGTTATTTTATCTGCAACACTGATGAAAATTGACGGCTGTGTTTTAGCGTATAACTATCAAAAGACGAATGCTATGGGTGGATGGGGTTTAGTGTATAATTGCCTTTTCAATGCTTACGTTACTCGAGACGTGCATTCGCTATCATTCTCTTTCGAAGAGAATAATTTAAAGACTGATTATATTTTTTAATGCCATGACCATCCATCCAACCACGATGCTCCCTCGCTTAGTATCAAATGAAGTTCACAGGAGATCATTTACATTCCAACATGGTTTGACATATCTCACACATAGAAAAGATCGTCAGGAAAAAGGGTGGCTGGTTTACTTTGGGTACTATAATCACCTCCACCCACTTCAGTTCTTCAGTCAGACGTTAGATAATAACGAGAAGAAGCACCGCTATACGAGGACACAAGCTGTTGTTGTTGACAAGCAAATTGGCATGTAACCATCACCATAACCATTTTAACATTTCTGTGTATGTATACACAGTATATTACTGTATTTTACGCTGGCTTCCTCTCCGGCCGTACGTGGAAAAGACTCTGGATGATTGACTCTGGATGATTGTGGGTTTCCCCCGGGCTCTGCCCGGTTTCCTCCAGCCATATAATGCTGGCCGGCGTAGTATAAGTGAAATATTCTTGAGTTTGGCGTAAAACACCAATCAAATAAATCAATCAAGTAAATAAACAGATTTTACAACAGATAAAGACAAAAGGAGTAGACCTTCAAGAATAATGTACAAATACAAGTACCTGCTGCACCTTTGACATACCATCGAGTTACGCACTTTGTTTACCTGTAACTTTACACAATATTTGTGTATATTAATTGGTGTCCATACATTTTCAGTACTTTTGTTATAAAATAATATGTTGCGATGTTGTAGCTTTACTCCACCATGCTTATATAATATCGCAACTATCTATTCATTTACAGCCATAAGAGAGCTATTCATTTGTAGATATATGCCCTTTTGCACAGGCTCGCGGTAAACATTATTGTAAAATACATAATTTTGGAATTACAGTTTTACTGACTGGAAAAGCTCAGTACCACAGGGCAAATTCCGTAGTTCCCTAATGCTTTAGATGAATTTCAACAGTTTTCAATGAACAAGCAGAGTAAAAATAAAGGGTGGCAGTTCTTCAAATTGAAAAAGGAAGTGCCTGAAGATCATTTTATGTGCATGGACAGAAACCACTGCTAGGGATGAGCAGGCCATAGACATGGTACTGCTGTACAAATTTTGTTAGTTCTCGCCGAAATTGATTGGGTATATCAAGAAAAACGGGCATTGGACATACGCAATCAAAGCCCTCTGAAAAATTCTGCAATATTTTCACAATCAGGTTTCTTCCGGAATGAACTATATTAAATGATGTCTATACATAATAGAGGGTTGCAGGAATGGTTATTCGCAATTGTAGGTCACTCCTACAGAAACCAGTCAATTTCATCCTTATAAAGTTAGAAGATAGCTTGGCTTGGTCGTATTTACAACGATTTGATTTGTACTTAAAGGTATATCGTTAGTCATTTATCGTTATATTTTGGCTTGGGGGGATTCTGGCTATTAGATGGATGGATCAGCTAGATCATGCATTTGCGATACTCCTATGACTAAAGTCAAAGACTGTATGAGACCAATAGTGAAAGTGAAACCAGAGCCCTGGACAGAGAATTACTAGATACCCCGCTCTCACTCTCTCAGTGTGATACATATTAGAGGTCGACCACAGTTGTGTGGCCGTTTTCGTAATCTAGCATTCGTTGTAGACAACTTAATTTACAGCAAGATGTTGAGCATATTTGTACATCACATGTAGGAAAGTTCGTCGATGACTTGTCAAAATCCGGTGGTTTACGCTGTGCACTTTCTCTAATCCCCTACAAAATCAGCGAAAGTGCAAACCTACTGAATAAGGCCTTACTACATCCAAACAAATAAATTAAGTATGTACTGTATACGGAAGAACACGGGCGAGATAATTCCTCATACAATTAATTTTTTTAAACATGGTTTAATGACCCTGTCCTTAGAGTGAGTAGAGGGTTAGAGGTGTACGTGGCGGGTTTAACGAGTGTAGACATTTGGAGATGTCTATGTGGTACGAACAAACAAGGATATGTCATTTCTGTAGTTATTTGGTTTTGTGACGAACTCAATCGCCATAATAAAACTGTGCGCAAATATAACATCACAAGCATGACCATTTATCTCGCACCCATATATAACTGTATAACTGCTATTTTCGCTCGTTTGACTGTCAAAGATAATAAATAATATGGGGGATGACATCGAGACTTAAATTACTGCATAACATAGCTGTTAGACTATTTAACCAGTTGCGCATCTATACAGAGCTTAAACCTACAATCCAAACCCACAATGAATCGTCTAAGATAATTGTATACAGGACACATGTGTAAATCTGCACGAATTGAAACACGATGACCAATGCATGAAAATACTTCTAAGTCGTACCTGGTACATGATAAACAGGCATGTGTACTGTGATTAGTGTTTCGCCCAGATAGAACCGTGATGGCAGAGACCACCATACCTATCCAAGCGCATGGTAGAAAGGTAAACAAAGAAAAATGTGTTTTGCGTTAAAGTGTGTTCTGGCTTATATACAGGCTAAAGATAACTGGGTTAACGTCCACCAATTACGTACAATGAAACGCTAGGATTAATTATATTAGTCGAATAGAGCACTATTAAATCTTATAATATGGAAGCCCTTGAACGTAACTGTATATGGACCCCATACGGGATCAGACATCCCTATGAATAAGTGGTTTACGTTGCGCTTTAGTGGTTGTGAATTTATATTATGAATGTGTAATATTTTTTCCTATATCGATGGGTTTTATTTCAACCTGCTTATATATACCTAACCTTTGTGCGCGGGACAATGAATGAAATGTTGGGTGCTCACGGCATCTATCAACAGTGCCTGTAAAGTATACCCTAAGGACAGTAAATTTACAGGGAAAAGGCTACACTTACAACAGAGTGACATGCACATAACGTTAGCACGATCACGCTTGCTGAAAACCACTTGTCTTCCACCAGTATGATGTACATATGTACGGCATAAGTCCCGGATCAAACAATCTAGCAAATAAACAAACCATAGCAATATCGATCGTGTAGCCCCTACTGTGGAAAGGGATTTCTAAAATTTAATAATAGCACTGGGTTGAGACCAACATGCAGAGGTTCTTGTGAGATCATCGAGCGAGTGGGACACGATTTCTTGCTGCCCCGACCATATACATGTAGAACTATACTCATATCGTTGACTTGGTTTTCGTTGTCAAAGTGTTTGATTGTATGTGTATAGATTATCTTGTTGATTGCTTTAGGGTATTTTTCTCCTTGGATTGTGCATTGATATACCTATAGGGTTAGTGAGGGAACATATGAGTTTTGATTTTATTTGCATTATATATATCTTCTGCAGCACTACCAGAGCGCCCTTTTATCTTTATTGCCTTGCTCTGAGTAGTCCCAGAGAAACTAATAACCCTCTTCCTTTTATATCTAGTCTCCCTTTTATATCTAGTCCGTGTCGCCTTGCACGAAGTTTTGCTTCTATTTACACAATGGAATCTGAGAGTCCTGATAGCGGAGAGAGTCCGTCACAAGGAGTGACAAACGCAGGTTTGGCCCCTCCGTGCGGACGTGTTTAAGAAATCAAAACTAGTGAAATCACGAGGCTCTGCTGAGTTGTGTAAAAACCTTGATGTTTACACGAAAGCCGTAGGTAATCAGTCTCTGGCTAACGTGAATCCCACACAGTTTGGTAATGCTCTCCATAAGATTACAGGTATGGTAAAAGGTGTTAAGAAGCTGTCTGAGGGTATGCTCTGTATCGAATGCTCCTCCGAAAGACAGGTAAAGCAGCTTCTCATTGTCGGCTCTGTTATTGGCTTGGATGTTACATCCCATCAGAAGAATAGGTACCGGGCCGTTATCCACCGCATTTCCCATGTGGAAGAATTGCAAGAGGCCCTTCGTAAAGATTGTAGTTCAGGTAGAGAGGTTAAACAAGTGTCATAAACGTCTCTCAGTGTTTATATTCTTCTTTATTTTGACACTGAAATAGTTGCAGATGAAGTCACAATTGGGTTTAAATATTTTGGGGTTCGAGAATACATGTTGCCTTCATTCTTCATGTGGCTGCCGATTGTAGATCTCGATGGTGGCGACCATGCCAACAAGAATTGTCAAAATCATGACCGTCCAAATTCTGTAACTGTGGAGATCACCGCGCCGCCTATAGCGGATGTCCATCACGTAAAGAGGCAAACAAGATACAGTTCGTCAAAGTAGTAAATAACCTTTCCTTTTCTGATGCTTTGCATAAAGTGAGATCTGAATCTGAAACTGCCTGTCAGTCCTCACCCCTTTGGTTTTCTCTCAGCCCAAATCGCAAGGTAATGTCCATGCTGGTACAGACTCTAATCAAAAAGGATGTGTACCTCAAACTGACGATAATAATTCCTCGCAAACTGACAACCATAGTTTAAATGACAAAATTATAAAACTTGTATCTTTCATAGCAGAAATATTGCTTGTGTTTCTAAAAATTGAGAAAAAAGGTGAAAATCTGTAACAGGCTGTTGCTTCTGAAGGCATATATCTTGGTGGAGAATCGATCTCTATTTCTGCCCTGTTTTTTATCAACTAACGGTCAAGAATTCAAAAACTATGTTATCGATTTAGTTGAATTGCTCAGTGTTATCTGTTTACAGGAGACCTTTCTAAAAGTGCAATATCAGTTCAAACCCTCTGGGTATAGTCCAGTCAGACAAGATCGTGATGGTAAGAGAGAATGTTTGATTACTTTTTTGTCAAATGGTATTTCCCATGTCGAGGTGCCTTTGCCCAATCCAAACTCTTTTGAATGTCAATCCGTGTCTGTATGTATGAGAGAAAGCAGGTTTGTAAGTATTGTCAATTTGTACAACCCTCGTAACCAGCTGAGCACAGACGATTTTTCGACTCTTCTGATGTCCATTAAGAGGCCTGTCATTTTGTGTGGGGAATGCAATGGTTATAACACTGTATTTGGTAGTCAAAGTAATGACACAACAATAATTTGTGTAATGACATTGTATTCAAAGAAATTCTGGACAATAACGACCTTGTTATCCTAAAGAATGAAAGTGATACGTGGATTAACTGTTGCTACCAGCTAAACCTGTGTGGATTCGACACTGAGTCCTAAGATTAGTGCAGGATTTATGTGGAATGTTCACCAAGATGCCCCATGTGCTGGTGACCATTTTCATTAAAGGAGAGTAGGTGTCTGTGTCTCTAATGTAGTTAGTCTACAGAATGGCACACCTCAAAGGGTATTTCTCCTACATTATTTAACATTATGATAAATGATATCCGCAATTAACCCTAAAGTAAAAGGACACTTCTTTGCAGGTTATAAAGCCATTTGGTGTTGTAGCCGTAATTTTAAAATAGCAGTGGTGTTTTCGCTTCTCACCTACTAAATCAGAAGTCATGATTTTTACAGGAATACGAGTGGTACCGGAGTCTGATTTGAAGTTAAAAGCTTCGTCGGTATTCAAGTACCTTGGTACCCTCATTTGATCGACAACTAACGGGGAATAAACACGTCGATGCTCTCGTGGAAAAGTGTTGTTTTTGTCTAGACTAGACTACTGTTGTGAGGTGTACGATTCAGCGTCCGATTCTTTAATAAACAAATTGTTTATTTAATTAATTGTTCAGTATCATGCACTAGCAATTTGCACAGGTGCAGTGAAGGGAAGGTAAGGCACAGTTTTACAGGTTGCATATGGCGAACTTCCACTAGCTATCAGAAGGAAGCGGAGACCTTTTAGGCTCGCTGTTAATTTGTAGGCTGCTAACTACAAAACAACCTCTGACTATAGTATTGACTTCTTCTACGAAAAGCGTATATCTTTTCGTTTCAGTCTTCGCTCGCGGCTTTTCAGGGTGACGTAATCATCCTAAAGCCCCTTAGCAGCTTATAACTGGTATCAAGTTTTTGATGATGTTGGGGGGTGATATGTCTCTTCTACTGGGTGACGTAATCATCCCAGCTCATAAACCCGGCTTGGAAGTATATAACTCCTCCGGTACGTCTGGATGTTACAGATAAAGTTTAAAAAATCTGAAACCTGAATTGAGATACTCCAGAAATATTAGGCTGTCTGATAATCTATCTGTATTTAGGGGTGGACTTCTAGCTGTTCTGTTTTCCTTACAATATTTGGGTCAGTTTTCGACCCCTTGTACAGTAGAAACTTTTTCGGATTCATTTAGTGCACTTCAGTCAATCTAGAATTTTGTGTGGCAGAGGGCGTCGCCAATTCTGTATGAAGTTCCCAATTTGTTTTTAGAAGGAGTTCAAGTATGCTTTGCCTGGATTCCAGAAAGGAAGATACCGACATGCTGGCAAAGGAGGCATTGTTACTCCTAGATGTTGTCTGTTCCAGTTAAACTGCAGATTAAGGACATTGTCAACTGCACTAAAAATGACTTTTATGGCAAAATTGTTTATGGTAGGAGAGCTGGAATGCAGCAAGTGATGGTCCATTTTATTATGACTGGCAACCGTCTATCTGTCATGCTTTTATTTTCATGCTTTTAAGTCGCAAGGCAGGTAAGCTCTTTTTTAGGATTCTTTCGAGAATATGCCCATACACACCTGCACAGATAAAATTTACACGCTAGATGACTATGTGACCATTGCCAAGTGTAAGAATCATTGAACAAGTTTTTGGTTACAGGTTTTAAATTCAAATAGTTTCGTTTTAAAGCTACAACAGCGGGTAGCCTCGCTTGGGATTAAGTGCCTTGCAATGCGCGGTTTGTTTGCTGAAGAGAAAAGCAGGGCCAGAATTTTCCAGGCGGTTTCAGAGTTTGTTATGTCCTCTGGAAAATTTTAATTGTTTTTTTTCTCGTAATTTGAACCGGAAATACACAGATTTCGTTAACCCCATTCAGTTTTGGTGTAAGTCAGTCCCATCGAAGGACTGGCACACGCCAATATCCCAAACACCAACCAATCGATCAACATGCAGCATGCAGTGTTGAACTTAACAGAAAAATGTTTTAACTATTCGATGCGTCATTTCCATATATTTTACAACTTAAAATACAGTGTGCATCTGCTTTCGTTTCCTTTAAGCGAAGAAATCCCTGTCAACTCAAAAGGTGACTTATAGAAATAAACCAAATTGTAAATACAATACGACGTCTGTGAATAAAGTCGTGTGTTGTACTATAAGCTTTCTCCAAATGGCATCTTTTGGCCATCTGATTATATCTGAAGTTTAACTTCCACCACCACCTGACAGCTGTAGCTGGATTTCCGGCAGTCGATCACAGTTTTCATTTTTTAGAATCGTACCTGTCTATATCGACAAAAATTTGCTTACAGTGGATTAGATTGCAAGACTACTGTTAGTACTCTGTTAAAGATAAATATTAGACAGATATTGTAGGTCTACGTCTACTTTGCTACAATGCTTTAAAATAAACCGTTGACACTAAAGTCCTGAAATTGTTTCAAAGTTACCCCTTTCTTTCATGAAAACATCACTGAGTTGCGCGTGCATTTATCTTAAAAAAATTTTCCGGAATATAACATTTGTTGTGTTACACTTTAGCGTTAGCATTTTATTGCATCTTACCAACACCGTGTCCACGTTAAATCCAGTGCCAACTGTTAATCATGGGTAAATCATGGGTAAAACCACAAACAAAATGTTACTCTGATATGAGACTTGTGCAATGGTTTTTATTACTTTATCTATATGCAGTGCTATCTTCGGACCATACATTTGCATTGTGGACTTCCACATATACATGTATATTTATATATCGAAACATTACATAAATGATGGTTGAAATTCTTAGCTATAACGGTGTAGAAAAAGTTTAAAATTATATCGTATTCTCTCAAAATTATACATTTCAGACAAAACTTGCATGAAAAATAACACAATTTGCACAAAAATAACAAAATTGTCCTCGAACACACAGACTCCCCCCCCCCTCCCCCAATCTAATATACTACTTACAACTCACATCAAGGTTTTTGTATTTATTTGGTTCATACAGTTATTTTTTGAAATAACAATGAGAGAAGTCACAAAGATTTAAAAATACAGATCCTGTGCAAATTATGGCCGGGGACACAACTTCCTTTATCCTTAAAGTCGTCCAAAAATATAAATGTATTTGTTATCGGTGCAAATTTATTCTCTAGATCTTGCACTGTACACAGGAGGTTGAATTCACAGTGAACTGTTATGCTAAGCGCATGGTCAGCGGTGACGGGCTCTAGTGTTGATACGTAAATATGCGACTCACTAGGTACATGTAGCAGTGTAGCCGTTTGAGAACTGACAATTTGTTTCGACGATCAGGTCTTACTAAACACGTCGTGCGATAGCAGCTTATCTCTGGTTTTCTCCTGCTGATCTTCTCTTGCATGTTTCAGGAATTTCTGGTGGACGTGTTAACGGTGTTTGGTTTTGACACTGTATTCGGTGTTTGTCTAAAGAGCGAGGTTTACCGCACTGCCTGAAGGTGCTTGGCTGCGCGCGCGCTACGGACAAATTATTCCCAGGTTTTTTTCGTTTTTTGCAAGTTTTTTTTATAACTGGTTTTGCCTGGGGGCGCCCGGCACTTGTTTATACTGCCGTTTTCGCCCGCTAATTTTACTGTACCTAATTGACCTGTCGGAATGGCCAAGCCTACAGTGGTCGGCCTTGTCTAGCCTGTGGTGAATAAACAATCATTCTTTAATAAACAAATTGTTTATTTAATTAATTGTTCAGTATCATGCACTAGCAATTTGCACAGGTGCAGTGAAGGGAAGGTAAGGCACAGTTTTACAGGTTGCATATGGCGAACTTCCACTAGCTATCAGAAGGAAGCGGAGAACTTTTAGGCTCGCTGTTAATTTGTAGGCTGCTAACTACAAAACAACCTCTGACTATAGTATTGACTTCTTCTACGAAAAGCGTATATCTTTTCGTTTCAGTCTTCGCTCGCGGCTTTTCAGGGTGACGTAATCATCCTAAAGCCCCTTAGCAGCTTATAACTGGCATCAAGTTTTTGATGATGTTGGGGGGTGATATGTCTCTTCTACTGGGTGACGTAATCATCCCAGCTCATAAACCCGGCTTGGAAGTATATAACTCCTCCGGTACGTCTGGATGTTACAGATAAAGTTTAAAAAATCTGAAACCTGAATTGAGATACTCCAGAAATATTAGGCTGTCTGATAATCTATCTGTATTTAGGGGTGGACTTCTAGCTGTTCTGTTTTCCTTACAATATTTGGGTCAATTTTCGACCCCTTGTACAGTAGAAACTTTTTCGGATTCATTTAGTGCACTTCAGTCAATCTAGAATTTTGTGTGGCAGAGGGCGTCACCAATTCTGTATGAAGTTCCCAATTTGTTTTTAGAAGGAGTTCAAGTATGCTTTGCCTGGATTCCAGAAAGGAAGATACCGACATGCTGGCAAAGGAGGCATTGTTACTCCTAGATGTTGTCTGTTCCAGTTAAACTGCAGATTAAGGACATTGTCAACTGCACTAAAAATGACTTTTATGGCAAAATTGTTTATGGTAGGAGAGCTGGAATGCAGCAAGTGATGGTCCATTTTATTATGACTGGCAACCGTCTATCTGTCATGCTTTTATTTTCATGCTTTTAAGTCGCAAGGCAGGTAAGCTCTTTTTTAGGATTCTTTCGAGAATATGCCCATTACATACACACCTGCACAGATAAAATTTACACGCTAGATGACTATGTGACCATTGCCAAGTGTAAGAATCATTGAACAAGTTTTTGGTTACAGGTTTTAAATTCAAATAGTTTCGTTTTAAAGCTACAACAGCGGGTAGCCTCGCTTGGGATTAAGTGCCTTGCAATGCGCGGTTTGTTTGCTGAAGAGAAAAGCAGGGCCAGAATTTTCCAGGCGGTTTCAGAGTTTGTTATGTCCTCTGGAAAATTTTAATTGTTTTTTTTTCTCGTAATTTGAACCGGAAATACACAGATTTCGTTAACCCCATTCAGTTTTGGTGTAAGTCAGTCCCATCGAAGGACTGGCACACGCCAATATCCCAAACACCAACCAATCGATCAACATGCAGCATGCAGTGTTGAACTTAACAGAAAAATGTTTTAACTATTCGATGCGTCATTTCCATATATTTTACAACTTAAAATACAGTGTGCATCTGCTTTCGTTTCCTTTAAGCGAAGAAATCCCTGTCAACTCAAAAGGTGACTTATAGAAATAAACCAAATTGTAAATACAATACGACGTCTGTGAATAAAGTCGTGTGTTGTACTATAAGCTTTCTCCAAATGGCATCTTTTGGCCATCTGATTATATCTGAAGTTTAACTTCCACCACCACCTGACAGCTGTAGCTGGATTTCCGGCAGTCGATCACAGTTTTCATTTTTTAGAATCGTACCTGTCTATATCGACAAAAATTTGCTTACAGTGGATTAGATTGCAAGACTACTGTTAGTACTCTGTTAAAGATAAATATTAGACAGATATTGTAGGTCTACGTCTACTTTGCTACAATGCTTTAAAATAAACCGTTGACACTAAAGTCCTGAAATTGTTTCAAAGTTACCCCTTTCTTTCATGAAAACATCACTGAGTTGCGCGTGCATTTATCTTAAAAAATTTTCCGGAATATAAAAATTGTTGTGTTACACTTTAGCGTTAGCATTTTATTGCATCTTACCAACACCGTGTCCACGTTAAATCCAGTGCCAACTGTTAATCATGGGTAAATCATGGGTAAAACCACAAACAAAATGTTACTCTGATATGAGACTTGTGCAATGGTTTTTATTACTTTATCTATATGCAGTGCTATCTTCGGACCATACATTTGCATTGTGGGCTTCCACATATACATGTATATTTATACATCGAAACATTACATAAATGATGGTTGAAATTCTTAGCTATAACGGTGTAACAAAAGTTTAAAATTATATCGTATTCTCTCAAAATTATACATTTCAGACAAAATTTGCATGAAAAATAACACAATTTGCACAAAAATAACAAAATCGTCCTCGAACACACAGACTCCACCCCCCTCCCCCCCAATCTAATATACTACTTACAACTCACATCAAGGTTTTTGTATTTATTTGGTTCATACAGTTATTTTTTGAAATAACAATGAAAGAAGTCACAAAGATTTAAAAATACAGATCCTGTGCAAATTATGGCCAGGGACACAACATCCTTTATCCTTAAAGTCGTCCAAAAATATAAATGTATTTGTTATCGGTGCAAAGTTATTCTCTAGATCTTGCACTGTACACAGGAGTTTGAATTCACAGTGAACTGTTATGCTAAGCGCATGGTCAACGGTGACGGGCTCTAGTGTTGATACGTAAATATGCGACTCACTAGGTACATGGAGCAGTGTAGCCGTTTGAGAACTGATAATTTGTTTCGACGATCAGGTCTTACTAAACACGTCGTGCGATAGCAGCTTATCTCTGGTTTTCTCCTGCTGATCTTCTCTTGCATGTTTCAGGAATTTCTGGTGGACGTGTTAATGGTGTTTGGTTTTGACACTGTATTCGGTGTTTGTGTAAGGAGCGAGGTTTACCGCACTGCCTGGAGGTGCTTGGCTGCGCGCTACGGACATATTATTCTGAGTTTTTTTCGTTTTTTGCAAGATTTTTTTTATAACTGGTTTTGCCTGGGGGGCGCCCAGCACTTGTTTATACTGCCGTTTTCGCCCGCTAATTTTACTGTACCTAATTGACCTGTCGGAATGGCCAAGCCTACAGTGGCCGGCCTTGTCTAGCCTGTGGTGAATAAACAATCATTGAAATGATCAATGATTCATGTTCGTTGAGCAAATATTGGCCAGCACACAGGGTAATTGTTTAAAATTGTCCAAAGTTGAAAAAAAAGTAAGTATTTGGAATGGAATTGATGCATCAGCTATGGGGTCAAATCTTGTACTACTGTGTCAATGTGCATACCCGCATTCAGGTCGAAGGATATCTACGCCAGGTAACGGATAAAACTGGGTGTTCGACTCTTTGTCGTGTGACTCACCCTGGGGAAAACTACCATAATGATGAGTCAAATGAGTATATTATTTGGTAACCACTCTAACTTGTAGATCGTCGCATTAATCAGGTTAGGCACGAACATGGAGGATCACAAGGGACTGATTTACATACACACCTCTACTACATGTATATCAAGTGATGGATGAATAGTGTAACAATTTGATATATAATAAAAATATCGATTCCTGTACCTTCCAAAACCATGCCCAACCTCAACACCTATCCCAAAATATGTGGTGAGACAATCTAGGCTACCATTAATTTTACTGCAGTATAGAATATATAATTTTTCATTTGCTTGTTGTGTGAAGCCATAGTCAAGAATTTTTCTCTTACAAGTTGGCGGTCAGTTTTATTGTGCAGAAAATAGGAGTGGTTGTGTAAACCACTGGTCTTTGGCAAGTTATGGAGGAACTTTCCCCAAGTGTCATGTACAGATTTTAACACCTTGTTGAAGGAAGACAAATGGGCTTTGACAAAAGTTAGAATACAAAAACTGGACCCAGTATAATGTGATAATGGTTATTGTCTGCCATTCACCATAGGAGGTTATTACGTCCAGAATTTGATTGAAACGTTAACCACGAAAATTTCTGTTTACCTAAGTCCTTTATCAAATTTGTGTTGTTGCACTCGTTTCGTACATTCGAATGGACCTTGTACAAGGAACATTTTCTCTTTAAAATCAACCCGTCCAGAAGTACTTTGTGCATGCAACATTTTCTCGCGCTCAGCGGAAGAGAATTCCGCCCCATGGTAAGAACTAGAAATGAGGTTGATCTGTTTTAAATACACCCCCACCCACCCACCCCCAAAAAGATGGATTTATTTCTAAATGCACGTGCATCTGGAAACCAATGGCAGAGAAGGGAAGAGTAGGAAGAATTCGTCATGTACCCTTGGCATGTAATGTTGAAGAATGACTTGCTCCCCAAACGCAGGTAATAGGGATCTTATGGTTGGTTACTGGGTCATTTTCTTCAGAAGTAAAGATATTGAAAGGTGCATGTATCCAATGTTCCATATGTTATTGAAAGTATGTTTTATGCTTCATAATAATGAATAATTTCAAAATCTTTTAAAAAAAAGTGAATGTGTGTTTTTTATCCATAATGGGTAAAACAAATTTCTTTGAATATTGCAACGTTTATGTTGCCATATAATGAACAACCTAACTTGTCTACATTATTCATTGCTAAGGATTCCTTCGTCGTCATAAGACTGAAAAATTGTTAAGTACGACGTTAAACCCTAAGCACTCACTCACTCACTCATTATTCATTGTAACGTAAAACGCCAATGTTTCTTTCATTCGTTATCCATTTCACATTTATACGATCATATTGTAGAGAAATGTCAACAGGAACAGGAATATCAAGAACCTTGACTAATAAAGTTTGGGCATAGGCAGAGAATATTGATTTACGAAGAGCCAGACAAGTTGATTTTCTCCACGTTTGTGTGAAAGATTCCTATCTTCGCTTCAATTGTGCTCTATGTGAAAGATGTTCTGAATACATCAGGCTATTTTCGAAGTGCAACAAAAGTTGTGCCCCTTTGGCTGCGTGAATCCCTTTTTGATATATTTCGTCATGATGTGTAAAAAAATATTGTTTGCTATTCCTGTAAAGTAACGATTTCTACAATGACCGAACGAAAAAGCTTTTAAAGTTTGAGTAGTCAGGTAACCTCAAATGATTAAGTTAAAATGTTTTAGTGGCTACCACATAATTTGGAAAAGCTGTGAAATTTCCTTGGCGAATGTATTCCAACAGAAGAATTTCGTCACGCCAAAGCTCAATACAGCTAGCTTGAACTTGTCTCTGTAAGCTCTGTTACAGAGGTGACCCTGTAGGCATTACGGTAGGTACCGCTGAAGCCTTTCATCCACCTGACATGTGCCACAAAGTCCCGTGCTATTTAATAGCAACTGTGTACAAAAATACACAGTAATTGTAACAAATTGACACAGGAATATTCATGAGTACCTTGAATACATCATCTATATGTTCCTACACTTTTAATGGGTACCAAATTGCGTATCTGTGATACACCTCCTGTTCACATCGCGGCCAGTACAAACAAATGTGTACACAACGATACACATTTGCTGTCTGGGAGTAGGATGGGGGTTTATTTGATGCAGGCGTGAATTTAGAGGACAACTGACAGAGTAGAAAGCTCTATTTCCAGCATGGCAACTGAGTGAAAGGAAATCGTACTGATTCCTGTACATAATGAAAGACCTGCTATCAATGACCGGTTGCCAATCTTTTTATAGTATAATGTTCCCCCATATGGCAGCTTTTGGATTAAGTAAAGTTCAGAAGAACTTGCTTTGTCCCAAAATCAGGAAACATTGATAGTAACATGCAATTCTACAAGGTGAATAAATAGGTACAACTATAAGGTAGGGTAAAACACAGGAATCATACAGGTAGTTAACAAGTAAATGTTCTGTCAGTTTAGATTTAAAGAGTGATGTAGAATTGATAGACTTTATACACCAGGGAAACTTATTCCATTCTCGCGGACATTTGAATTTTGATGTGTGCAGTGTGGATGTGGTGCTATAAATTTGATTGTGGAAATTGAAGTTCAGGGATCAACTTTGTTAATTGTGTACATCAGATTGTCGGGTAAAAATGATTCTAAAATTGGAGGGATATTTTTCCGAGTGCTGAATAAATTTATGCTCACTGAATATAAAGGCAAAATCATTTAACTTGAAAATATTCAATTTTTTTTATTTCTTGAATAACAGAGAAGTGTGCTCTAATCTACCGGATAAAGCAATACTCTAATAGCCTATTTTTGAAGAAGGAAAAGCGCTTGTAAGCGTGTTGAAAATGTATTGTCCCATAATAAATTAGCACATGATAGATACGGTAATATAATGGAATAGTAAAGTATAAAAGGAGTTTTTTTTATTAACGCTGTGTTTAACATGTTGAAAAAGTCCGATATTTCTAGATCCTTTGCTGCATATGTGATTTATATCAGGCACCCAGGAAAGTTAATCGTTAAAGATAATTCCAAGAAAATTGACGTTAGATACTACTTCAATAGTTTGGCCATTAAGAGCTATGTTGAGAAGATCGAATGGAAGCGCTTTACGAGAAGGTGTAACAACCATTACCTTTGTTTTCTCAATATTTAATGAGGCCCTATTTGCATATAACCAGTCTTGAAGTTTTACAAGTTCACGTGTCAGAGTATTTATGGCTTTATTAAAATTTCCTGACGAGTAGGAGGAAATCATCAGCAATGAGCTCAAAGTTTAATATCGTAGAAGAAGAAATTATATCATTAATATAAGTTAGAAATGGGGGCCTAGGTGGCTCAGTTGGATAGCGCGCTAGAGCAGTGTAATGACCCAGGAGCTTCTCACTAATGCGGTCGCTGTGAGTTCAGCCCATGCTGGCTTCCTCTCCGGCCGTACGTGGGGTCTGTCAGGTCGTGGGATTCCCGCGGTCTTTGCCTGGTTTCCTCTCACCATAGTGTAGGGCGCCGTCGTAAACGTGAAATATTCTTGAGTACGGCATAAAACAGCAATCAAATAAATAAATAAAATAAATAAATTAGAAATAGTATAGGGCCTAGAATAGAGCCACGTGGCACACCATACTTAACAGGAGCACAAGGGTGCACTAAAGTAGTTATTATAAAGAACGCATTGACTTCGACTGGAAAGGAAACTTTGAAACCAGGACAGAGATGCATTTAGAAATCCATGAAGTGTAACTTTTGTGAAAGGATATCGTGGTCAACTGTGTCAAACGCTTTTGATAGATTCACGAATGTAATGACCCTAAACTGTTTACCTTCCTTAGCCGAAATCAGTTTATTGTGAAGAACACTTGCTGCAAATAAAGTAGAATGATTGCTTCTAAATCCATACTGACTATCTGGTATTTTGTTATTAATATTAAGATATTTGGTTATTATATTGGCTGCTGTTTTTTCCATTATTTTGCTTATCGAAGATGGTACAGAGATTGATCTGTAGTTTTCAACTCTGTTGCCAGTGGAACAGTTCCTGACATGAAGGATAAGTTAATAATATGAGCAAGAGGTTTATAAATATAACTGGTGATAAGTTTTAAAAGTGACATTTTAATGCCATCGACGCCAGACGAGAATGATTCCAAAGTACATATGATACTAAGCACTACGTTATCATCCACGGGATTAAATTCTAATGCCACAGGACTAGGATCCGAAAGATAGTCAACAGGACTAGGATCAGAAAGATAGTCCATAGGATCAGATGAAGAATCTGGGATTTATTCGCGAAGGCAACATAGATAAATTATAAATCAAACTTTTGACTCCCCTGGCCTGCAATATAATAGGTACCTACCGGCTAGGGAACACCTTGCTATAAGGCATCATCTGCTTCATTCAATGGACTCTACACATGACCAGGCACCCAGTCCAGACATGTCTGTGTACCACAGAAAAGGGTAATCAAAGGTAAGATATCGAGTAAAAAAGGACTATGTCACACAAAGTTTTTAAGTGCCAATCATGAAGCCTGGTAGTCTTAGGACGGCCTTGATAAAAAATCAGCCACAAACTGCAAAGAGAGAGGAATAGCAGCTAGCTCGCCTCTGAATACAGAAAAATTATCAGATAACTACAAAGATTTATTAGAGTTTATTTCCGGGGTTGTACAGCTGCCGAGCATATACTCGAATCCGGGTATCGACATTCATCCGTTAAAACGTGTTGATAATTCTCCCAACATTTCTCCATCACTGAAATATAAGTTTATATAATTTACACGATCAGATTTCTTAATTAGGAAACATTAAGAACATTATATCGCTCAGCCTTTCAATGCAGATAATATTAACAATACTATAAGGCCTGCCTTCTGAAATCATATACTGCCAAGAGCAACTGTTGTTGTGGCCTGATTATATTTGCCATTTATTTTATTTGTCGTGAGCGCGATTAGTCCATTCCCATCTTATACGTCAGGCGTCAGTTTTATGAACACAACAGATGGGGAGAAGGGAGCGGAACCGGTGTGGTAATTTACTGACAAGCCTTCCCACGTGTGATATCCAGTTCCCAAATTTTGTGTATACCTATTGGTAGTTGAAGATATTTTATACACTTATCAGTGTTCACTTCGTGCAGAATGCTTATTTGTTAACCTCGAGTTTTCATCAAGTTATTCTTATACCGTGACGTTGTCTATAGCTCTGTCCAGACGGTCTACATCACTCTGGCAGCATATCTCACTATAGCAGCATACCTCACTATAGCAGCATACCTTACAGTATCAGCAAACCTCACTATACCAGCATATCTCACAGTGCCAGCATACCTCACTGCAGCAACATGGCTCACTGTAGCAGCATACATTATGGTAACAGAAAACCTCACTGTAGAACTCTACCTCACAGTAATAGCAAACCTTACTATAGCAGCATATCTTACAGTAGCAGCTTGTCTCAAAGTAGCAACATACCTCACTGCTTGCGGCCGCATATCCCACAGTGCAGGGTACCTCACTGTAGCACCATATTTCACCGTGACAGCATACCTCACGGTGGCAGCAAACCTCACTGTACCAGCTCTCCTATAATGACAATATAAACTGACACAAGGCATCGTCTTCTCGATGCTCACAGTTTCAGCAAACAAAGGTTAAAGGGCATAAAAAGACGATTTCTTTCGCTTCTGAAGATTCTGAAGGGTTAAACCATCTTACATGTATTTAGTTTATTAGGACTAAACCGAGCAACTCCGAAGTGTTCTGCTAACGAGACACCATGCTCTTTAATATTAACATTGGATTGATGTATAAGTGATGCGTGAGGGATCGAGTCCTCTGTAGAAATAAATCACGCACCTGTTATCTCATATATAATCGTTAAAATAAATGACCAAGCATTAGACTGGTGTACTATACACAAAGATAGCCACATATAGAACTCCATGGAATTAATCAGTCTATTAAATTTACAGTATTACTAATAAATGGAAATGGTAAAAACTCAACAGTACAGCTACACGAAGATTAATAAGTCAAACTTGGATTAATAAATAATAATTTATCGATTCTAAACTAAATATCAGGTGGAACCGTAAAAACAAATCAGTCAATATCAGTACACCAAACCCGACGGTGAGGCACGACTATTTCACTTATAACCAGTTATGTGTGGGGAGGAAACAACATCCCTGAGTAAACCGTCGGCCGCTGACATGTAACAAACAAACTTTCCCACTTCTTGCATAACAGATGTATGTTTATTTTTCTATTTATTTATTTGATTGGTGTTTTACGCCCTACATAAGAATATTTTCACTTGTACCACGGCCGCCAGCGTTATGGTGGGAGGGAACTATATCCGCATATTCAGATGTATGCCATATTGGCTAAAGACAAGTGATCTCCTCGGGTACTGATGGTCGGCTATAGATATAGGACCATGTTATCATTTTCGCTTTTAGGGACGAAAGTAATTCTGTGTATTTTTAAGTGTAAAGTAGTGTTTCGCTGTCAGCCAGTAATTTTTAGTGCACTGATGTATGGTTAAGAAAATTGGAATTTGTTTAAAAATGGCAGGTATGAATTTTATTAATGAAATGTTGAAATTCTTGGCGAGGGGATATAAGCTGTCAGCCAGTGTTAAAACTCACAACCACTAGGTCACTACCGCACGCGCCGCTCACATGTAAACTGTATATCATGAAACAATACACCAGACTTCAGAATACAGCATTTGTCGTCAAATTTGGCCTCTCGACCTCATTGTCACTTCATGCAGTCACCGTGAAATCTTCCTGGGCCGCATCACAAGGCCGTGCACATCCGCGCGGTATATAGTTCGCAAAAAAAGAGGTAGAAATTCTTCATGTGCTTAATTTACGTAAATACCCATATTGCGTCAGCATTAAACTCCTGTAAAATGTATAATTACTTACAGAAGGCGTTTAAAACTGCAAAAACGTTTTGTGGACGTGAACGAAATTGCAGAGCGTATGAATAGAATCAGAAATACGACGAAGATGTTTCTCATGCTTTTTTTTTGCACGAATGCAACAGATAAACTGATACGCATTTATATACATGTAGAGATAATGTCAGGATATAAATAATAAACAGAATATTGCTCAGTGAAGGTTGAATACCATAAATATTGTTCTCATAAAAGGTAGAAACGATCATTTCCACATCTCACTCGAACAATATTTATGGTATTCAGCCTTCACTGTGCAATATCCTCTTTCTACCTTTCACGAGAACAATATTCACTAATGTATAAATAAATAATAAATGAGAAAATGTGTTTACATCTTGATGTGAAGAACACCTGACTAGTGTTTTGTGGTATTTAATGATAACCCAGTGGTATATATAGGGGCTTATTTCTAGTTGTGTGTAGGTCTACTAACACATACATGTTAAACTACTGAGGTTCTTAGATCAGCATACACAGTATAAAGTAGATTAGACTAATTGCAACTACTATTATATAATATTTGTTAAAGAAATGTTATTGCCTTCGTAGTTACAATGGAATTGTTTAGAATAGTATTTGTGAATCTCAGCACAATACACAGATGTCACATCAAATTGGGCTACACCTGTAATAAGGACTTCCACGTTAAACAGATGTGTAACTTTTTTAAAGCTTGAATGCGTGTATTATAATGATCACAGAAATATTAGCCAGGTGACTGAATGTGTATGCGCGTTTCATATATGACTTCTGGCGCCTTTGTGTTCAAAGCAGAGTGTTTCACAGTATAACGTGTTGGACTGTCATGTGTGTTTTGTTACACTTGAAAAAGCGTAATGCTCCTTTCTGAAGTGTCGTTTCACATTCATATAATTATATGTTTCCATTTCAGGCAGTATGCCTAAATATGAACGCCCAGTTTGACGGTTTCATCAGAATTATTGGCAGTAAGTCTCACTTTATATACAATTTTGGTCAGTTCCAGTACATTTATTTATTATTTATTAAAATTCGCCTTTCATCTCCTTGTGTAAATGTGGAAAGGTCTGCAGGCAACGTACGGATGGTGGTGGGTTTCCCCCTGGGTCTGCCCGGTTTCCTCCCACCGTAATGCTGGTTGCCGTCGTATAAGTGAGATATTCATGTGTATGAAAGACAAACCCGTGTGTTTCACGTCTGGGTTATACTATTATTGGAATGAATTACCCATTCAACCTCACTGTTTTTAATCATGCAGCATAGTTTTAATTTAAATATTATTACTTGATGGTGGAGATCTTTCTAAATCCATACAAAAAAAAATGAAAATTTTCTTAGGGATATGCATCGTATAAACATATACGCTGAGCTTAATTGTATTACGTCTTCATGTGCGTGTCGGTTGAGTCGGTTGAACAGGCCTATCTTTTCATTTCTAGTTTCATATGTAAATGTTTATTTGTTAACTTTTTCTGTGATTTTAGTCTATGACGAGAAAAGCGGAATTCAAAGTGATTCATTTGAGCAGGGAAACATGGTTACCCCAGACAAGGTATATGGAAGTGCCGTCTGAATGGCTTGTTGCGTACACTGTTAAGCATGTATGAAATAAATGAAATAAATGAAATAAATGAAATAAATACTAACCTTTGCGAATGTATAAATGTATCCCATATATCATATTCACATGTACAACTGAACAATAGTCTACTATCTTCATAATATTTCTTTCCGCAATCCTTGCTCTGATATAATCTGGATCTGGCCTGTTTCACTGTGAAGGAGGACCTATTTCCCGAACACATTGTGGGCCGCTTGTTCTCTTCCCCATGGCATTTTGCCGATCAGCCTCTTCCGTGGAGGCGACAGCAGCATTCTAGACTGGGCAAGTACAGCGTGCACAGGGTGTTAGCACGTGCTCAGCTTAATCAAACCATTTAACTTTTCTTCACATTGCATAGACTTAGTGAAATATATCTGATGATGTAAGTCATTACAGATCCGTTATATCCGTTGTAGCAGCCAGAGTATCACCAAATGCTCCTATCTCTAAATGTACTGGTGGATAGCCGCCAGAGTATCACCAGATGCTCCCATCTTTAAATGTACTGGTGGATAGCAGCCAGAGTGTTACCAAGTGCTAGTATCTCCCTTTGTACTGGTGGACAGCAGCCAGAGTATCCTAAAATACTCCCATCGCTCATTGTACTGGTAAACAACAGCCAGATTATCACCAAATGCCCACATACCTCACTGTACTGGTGGAGAGCAGCCAGAGTATCACCATCCCTTAAACTGGTGGACAACAGCCATAGTGTTACCAAATGCTCCCATCCTTCATTGTACTAGTGGACAACAGCCAGAGTATCACCAAATGCTCTTATCTCTCATTGTGCTGGTGGACAGCAGCCAGAGTATCACCAAATGCTCCCATCCTTCATTGTACTGGTGGACAGCAGCCAGAGTATCACCAAATGCTCCCATCTCTCATCGTACTGGTGGACAGCAGCCAGAGTATCACCAAATGCTCCTATCTCTCATTGTACTGGTGGACAGCAGCCAGAGTATCACCAAATGCTCCCATCTCTCATTGTACTGGTGGACAACAGCCAGAGTATCACCAAATGCTCTTATCTCTCATTGTACTGGTGGACAGCAGCCAGAGTATCACCAAATGCTCCCATCCCTGATTGTACTGGTGGACAGCAGCCAGAGTATCACCAAATGCTCTTATCTCTCATTGTACTGGTGGACAGCAGCCAGAGTATCCTAAAATACTCCCATCGCTCATTGTACTGGTAAACAACAGCCAGATTATCACCAAATGCCCACATACCTCACTGTACTGGTGGAGAGCAGCCAGAGTATCACCATCCCTTAAACTGGTGGACAACAGCCATAGTGTTACCAAATGCTCCCATCCTTCATTGTACTGGTGGACAACAGCCAGAGTATCACCAAATGCTCTTATCTCTCATTGTGCTGGTGGACAGCAGCCAGAGTATCACCAAATGCTCCCATCCTTCATTGTACTGGTGGACAGCAGCCAGAGTATCACCAAATGCTCCCATCTCTCATTGTACTGGTGGACAGCAGCCAGAGTATCACCAAATGCTCCCATCCCTGATTGTACTGGTGGACAGCAGCCAGAGTATCACCAAATGCTCCCATCTCTCATTGTGCTGGTGGACAGCAGCCAGAGTATCACCAAATGCTCTTATCTCTCATTGTACTGGTGGACAGCAGCCAGAGTATCACCAAATGCTCCCATCCTTCATTGTACTGGTGGACAGCAGCCAGAGTATCACCAAATGCTCTGGTCTCTGATTGTGCTTTTTAAGAAAGAACTTGCATGGATTGTGTATGTGCGTGTGTGGGCCTGGATGTTTATGAGCGGGATTTACTAAATGAATGTTTCTCATGGACTGCATGAGTGTGTAAATGAGAGAGTGAGTATCAGCGTCGTGTTAAAGAAGAGAGTTCGTGGACTGCGTGAGTGTGGAAATGAGAGAGTGAGCATCAGCGTCGTGTTAAAGAAGAGAGTTCGTGGAGTCTCCGAGAGCTTGCCTGTGTGCGTGTGTGAAAATAGTGATTATGTGTGTGTGTGTGTGTGTGTGTGTGTGTGTGTGTGTGTGTGTGTGTGTGTGTGTGTGTGTGTGTGTGTGTGTGAGAAAGATAATATTGAGCATTGGTCACATTTTGTCACAACCATTAATCTTGTGTATACGTACATGGCTTTTATAGCCAAAATCCTCATTCATACTTTTCTGGTTTATAAAATTTATAAAATAATGATATTAAATACGCATATGTTCTTAACATTGTTTCCAGATGACAGATTTATTATTAATCGGACATTAAAACAAGAAGTGTTCCAATCGTGTCATGTGACTGCATTATACAGCACCCTTTCTGTTACAAAGTATATGTATTTCATGTAATAAAAATAAATGTTATTTCTTTCTAATAATTCATGATTATACAATTGGCTTCTTTTGTTTATGAAATGATGTCGACTGGGGTCGGTTTCATGAACTTCACTTAGCTAAGTTTGCCCTGTACTACCACACGACAAGGTATGTTGTAGAGATATAAAGTGCACTTAGCTAAGGGCAACTTAACAAATGATACTCAAGATCCACAGTGCATATACGGCATCCATCATGTCATTCGATTAGCTGTATTATGTTTTCCGTAAGTGTCGATCTCCGTCAGTTAGGGTGAAGTGCGGACATTTCTCTCCATCTAGAGACACTGACTCTCCTGAGGGCGATGTAATAGTTATTGGGCTTTAAAGTTTTACATTTATTTTATTGATGTTTTAGGCCGAGCTAAAAAATACTTTAATTCTATAATTCATTTATATGACGGAGGTGTGTTTTATATTCTGCTTTTGTACGCGTAAGAGTTAAAACGGAACTGTCTTTAAACGTTTGATTGCGCGGATTAAACGATTTGATCTCAAAATACTTTTTTTTTAGAAACAACTATGCTTAACCGCTTTCTTATTTACTCTTCTAGCCAAATCTGAGAATTGACAATTATACAGCCACATTATTTACCATGTTACTGGTTACATTCATTTTGGGTCACCCTGTAATTGCCAAAGGTTGGTGGTTTACTCCAAGCCATCAGACTTCCTCTTTCTATAAACGTTATGGCCTTTGTATAAGTGGAAACTTCTTTAGTACGGCGTTAAACACTAGTCAGATTGATCAAGAACTACCTCTTCTGATGAGGTTTGTTTGACGCGACCATAAAGACCGAACTCGATGGTATGGTTTAAAATAACGTACTAGTAATACACTCAAATATGTAAGTAGAAGAAATGGCGATTACTGATTATGCCGCCCAATGGCTTCTCCTATACTTGGATTACCTGTTCATCAATGAAGTCCACCTGCAGTCGATCCGACTGCGGTTTCCGAGGTATGTACGATGGTTTCCTTCTCGTTATGTCTGGTGGTGTCATGTTAATGATGTACATGTAAATGAATTATTCTTGGGTGACATAAGAAATGTCAGAAATTTCCTGTACTGAGGAAAATTTTGTGATACATTTGGACATGTTTACTTTGCCATTTTGAAGTTGCCGGGTTTACTTAATGCCATTTCTTCTTTAGTATGCTATTAATGGAATATACGGTTATTATGGTTGACATTCGCATTTAACTCCTTAATTGGTTTTCTGTTGTTTAAAAATTTTCGTGAACTTTCTTTGTGGGAATAGCCATTCAAAACACCACCAAAAGCTAAATACACCGGCTATCCAAGGTATTATTCACTACTTTCATATAACGGAAAGGGGAGTCGTTGTCCAGTGGTTAAAAATACTTGCCTTCAAATCGCTACAAGGCATGAAGTGCTGGTGAAAACCAGGCCTTGGAGAGGGAACGTGACAATAAAACGTAACGACGCTCGTGTGGCTGTTTACCCAATATAACATGATGTGCATATCTGTACGTTAGACGTCGAAAAGTTGGTCAGTAATTTGCTAAAGGTCGGTGGTTTACTCCAGCGGCTCTGAACTGTAAGTGAAAAATTGATGAGTATGGCGTTAAAAAACCAATTAAATCAATCAATAAATAAATCATGATATAAACTTTGAACCGTTAAAAGCTTGTTAATGAGGATGATAGGAACAAGCAACTGTGTGTTAGTGAACGTACCTCAAATTTCCAGAATGTTACGTTCATCTTCATGTTTACTTAGTGTACTGAAATCTTGAAAAAATGTCATACTTTCTCTTCATTGTTTTAACTTAAGTCTTAACAAAGCCATATCTATTACGCATGCATACGTCCTTAAATTGCTCCTTCTCAAGATAAAAATTCTATCTATGAATGCCTTTTCTTCTCAATACACAGTAGTCAGAAAATGAATGATAAAAACATTGCTATAATGCAATAAAGATGCAGAGGGTTTAAGAATGTACAGCTTCGTCATTGTCTACGTGACTTTTGTCGTAAAAACAAACCAAAGCTATTAGATTGATTAGATAGAAGCTATTAGAATGACCCAAAAAAGACCTTAAAAGCTAAATAACAGGTTTGCGGTTCAGTCAACATCCTGTTTATGTCCAGTACAAGGGTGTTAGCGTACAACCGTGTAATGTTTTAGCATACCCGGAAACAGACCAGCAGCCAATGGTTACGTAAGGCTGTCCGGTTACAATGTTCATTATCGCAACATGTCTCATTTCATTCACAGTTTAGCATAAAAACGATTTAATGCAGTAAAAAATGCCAGCTTTTTAAGGCAGAAGAGACAAATGACTTTTGTCTTTAAATTGTTGAAGACAGAACTCACCCGGAAAGCAAAGCTCCTATATAAGATAATCTGTCCTGAACTAAGTTCATCCAGATCGAAGAAGATTTACAACAGTTACCGGTTGGTAAGTATGATCACCTCTAATGCCTACTTGTCGCTGGAAGCCTATGTAGGCTGGGCAGCTCATATTTACCAAAATGCTGCTTTAAACTAAATCTAAAAAAATAGGGTCTACAGCTAAAACTTAGGGAATACAATCAGGTACTGAACATCATTTGGAAAATTTGTTTGACAAAGCAAATTTCATTTATTCACAAAAAAGTATGCAGTAATTTTAAATAACATTCACTGTTAAAGGAACGGATAGGCTATATGTTTGATCCTTGGCGGCAACGCATCAGTAGCAGCAGAAATTTATGTACAGTGGGAAACCTTTTACTGCGACGTCTCTAATTCACTTTTGCCTGTTTGATGACGCTGCATGATAAAATGATACTTTGAAAAGCAGCCCATTGTTGTATAACTGCAGAGCATAGGGCAGGAAAATTGCCATAAATTAAAATCTTCATGGGAAATTATCAATGACTAATTTAGAAGGTGTAAAATTTTAGATTAAAAATCACGCTTGACTAGTAAAAACCAAACTTCAATGGGAAAATGAATATAAGACACTGGCCTTACATTTTTAAACTTGAAGGGTAATTTGTTCAAAAATGTTGAATGGTCATATTCTCTCACTTTCTGTGTTATCCATCTATTTTTTTGTTTCCTTTGCATTTCAGTACAAAAGACACGAATAAGATGAATTCAACCGTTTTGTTTACCATTGCTGCGGTCTTTGCTGTTCTCATTCACCAAAGTGAGTTTAATGTTGGATCTTTCTTTCTTTTCAAAAATTTTGCACTTGAATTTAATGGATGGAAGTTTTAGATGGTTCTTTTTATTATTTTTAAACTTTGGGAAAACTTCTTTACTAGGTAAAATTTATAGCTGTTCTACATGTTGGGGAATGCATCTATGATGTAACTGTATTATTACCATTAGAGATACGACCACATGAAGTGGCACATTTTTGATAATAGTATATTATCTTAAATTTTTTTTTACCTATGTTTAACTGCATTTATGTTTAACAAATACTTAAGCGTACTGTCTACTACTTATTCCGAACTCATATACTTTGATTACAGGTGATGCTTCCTTGTGTAGAACCACGTTGCTGACTTGCAGCAGCGTGAACAATCAAACCAAAAGGTGTTACGTCAAAGGAATCATCAGGCGTGCTGTACTGAAGCAAGAATTGTCCCAAAACCGCTGCAAGTATCGCAAAACCTACGGCTGGACTAGGCGCTATGTTTGGGTCAGCTACGGCTGTCGAGGAAGATTCGCTGTCACCATCTGTTACTGAAAAGATCAGGTAAGAGGCAAATGAATGGTGAACCACTTGGGCCACATTGACAGTAGGCACGGAGAGCCCTCAGTAGGCAAGTGGATAAGATGCCATTTGTTTCAGTTGCAAACTTACACAAAGCCTGTCTTCAGTATTTCTTTCTAGATTCTCTGCTTCATTATTCTCTGGCCTTTGCAGTAATACTCACTCGTGTGCCTTTTCTGAGTAAGTGAGTGAGTGAGTGTTTGGGGTTTAACGTCGTACTCAACAATTTTTCAGTCATATGACGACGATGCCTTTTCTGAAGTTCGCTGAATATTGCTAGCCTTCCATCAGTATGATAGTTGTCAGTAACTCGCCAGAGATCGTCGGTTTTGCCTCGGTCACCACAATTTCCTCCACTTACAAAACCGTCGACCAACGTATATTAATGAACATTTTTTAAATATGGCTTTAAAGAACAATTATAGATAAATAATTAAATGTGAAACTGAAATGCATTTAACATGAGAAGTTTGTCGTTGTATTAATTTTGATTATGAACTGAAGAATATTTAGGCTTAAATAACACATACTTGACATTAAAATATATAGTGATAATATTCTGTATGTTAGAGAGTCTTGGTATGTGATACGGCTGACAGTGTGTTTTTCAAACAGATCTTATATGCTGCTTGTATTTCAGATAACACAATCATAGACGTATCGCGAGAAAAACGGTTGATTTCCTTCTGGTTGGCGGACTGCTTCAGAAAAGTCCAACAAGTAGTCATCTCAAATATCCCAAATTTCCTTTCCTTGCCTCAAGTTTAGACTTTTCACATCATTTTAGGACTTTACTCCATCACCTATAATATGGACTATGAAAAATTTCTTCCGATTTATGTACTCAAATTTAGTTTCAGTAACAAATATATGTGAGAGCATTGTTATGGTGTTTGTGTTTTAATCATTTCTGTGTGAGTTTCGTGTTTTATCATTTTCAACGGGAATTAATGACACATTTGTATTAAGGGATAAATAACTGTTTCGGGGCTGTTTCGACTGAGGTTTTAAGTCAGGAAGTCTCCAGGCATCTGGCGAAGGTCAGTGGTTTACTTTGGAAACCGGCAGTAGGGAGCACTTAGAACCGCAGTTTCGTAAATGGGTGTATTAGATGCAGATTCGTATATAGATTGTTCAACCCTGTCTTACCGCATTGAGCGCTTATTGTTGAGTGGTTAGAGCCAAAGCTTCGGCTTCAGTATAAGAGTTTAAATGTCTGATTTAGTAGTCTTGGTACTGTCACGCTTGACTTTCAGCAGTCTTTATTGTGAAATGGTACGTGGCTTCGGTGCATTCGGCATGGCGTTTAAGTGAGGTGGCACATTAACTTTTGCATGAGTAAATTACGATTTAAAAGTTGCTATAGCCAAAGTAACGAAGCAAACAAGTCATACACGCCGCAGTGCATCTTTCCCATCAGACACATATGTACTTACACAATACAGTCTATACAAAAGCATGGTTAGGCTCCCCCTCTCCCCCATGAGCATAAATCGAGCATATAAAGGTGCTGCATACATGTATATAGAGGAGCGTCGTGTCATGTGAGGTCAAACACGTGTAGCCGCAATGTAAGGTTATCAGAAAACTTAAATCACGCCCACTGTCGGATGTTTGTTCGCGTCAGGAAATTGATCTCGATTATAAAACCAGAAGGCGTATGACTATAGAAATATGACTTCTGATTGTAACCTGATTCAACGATAGATGATTTCCTGTACAAAATGTCTTCATATGACAAATTCTGTTTATTTTTCATTAGGTTTCTTTTCTCATGGTTGATAAATTGAAACAATACATTCTAGTTCACGGAAGTCGACTGTATAAATTACGGCGAAATGTCTCAGAGCAAATAACCCATGCTGTAAATGAAAAAGTGTGACGCAGGAGAAATGCCTACGTGTCTTATTTCTTGCTTGTCGAAAGGTTGTGATTAGTGTTTTCATCTTTTCTAGCAACCATATTGTAACGTGAATTTGTGACACCTTCGTCGAAGGATGATTTTTTAGCGCATTTCCTCGATGTGTATTACTGCAGTGGGTGAATCTTTCTAATAAACTGATACTATTGTACTATTACCTAATTGATAAACTAGTTTATGGTGTATAAGTACCCTTTCATATCACAGCGTTAGCCATGCAAACAGTTCAGTGTAAAAAAATACAATCGCTCTTTATGTGGGTATGTTTATATAAGGGTAAAACAAAGGTGTTCACGAATATACAGTTAACATATTGATGAGCAAAATGATTTCAGCAGATGAAAAGTGTTAACCACATTCAAGTAGAGTTTTCAAATTCTTTAAGGGATCTAGATCAAAGTAGTCTCTTGTTTGAATCCATCTTACTACACTTTAGCTCACTTACAGGTGCACGTCGCCCTAGCAAGTCATCACCCACCTCAATGAAGAGAAGTTTAATAGCCACGTTATATATTGACTTGTTGTTAACTATATCTAAAGAAACACCTGGGATCAGACCATCCACCAATCCGCTGTTTGCTTTTCGTATTCGAATCGTGACCATGAAAGGCGAGTAACGTCAACTATACAACCGTATTCTAAACGTAATAAGAATTTCCCAAACCAAATATAGGTCTCCTGAACCGAATAAAGGTCTGCCAACCGAATAAAGGTCCGCCCAACGGTTTCAGCTGCACGAATGCAACGGCGAAAGTTCACTTTTTCACTTACCTTTGTTTGTGAGATTATTCTTTCATTTGGTAGAGCTGTTTTTGTCTGTTGTCTTCGGCATGATAATTCAGTAGCGGCAGCAGGGCAAGGGTTTTACTTGTCACAAAAAAACAAAGTACATGCACACACACACCTAATGACTTTTGGTCGTCATATTTGTTATGTGTAAGGGTACAAATATTGGATAATAAAGATAAGAAACAACTGGCTCAGATCAGCGATGGGCATTACACAAGATCAACAAAGAAACACGAAGATGATTAAATAAGTTCAATACGTATCTTTGAACAAAATAGACAAATAATACAACTGAAAATAATATACAAAACAATACAAATAATGACAAAAATATATAATCTCTTACAGCTGAAAGTAACGAGATATTCAGACTTCCAAAGGCGAGTCAGTCCACGTAAATATAGAATCCACAGTTACAAGGAATTCCTCAATCGATGACAGGATGACAATGCCGGGCAAGGTACGCTGAAGATGGTTTATTCCCCAACTGCCTGTGAAGGAGTAGCTTCTCAGGGCGGACAGGTTGATGGTAGCGTCCGTGATGCCGAGCTGGCGACTCCTCGGAAATACACATAAAGCCACCTTCAGGGTAAACTGGGATGAAATGTCCGTACTCGCACAAAGAGACAATGAGGATACAAGCTCCAAAATAATGTCTCAGCAAAACAGCAAGTGGCGCAACAAAAGGTCACAAAGTGCTAGGTACAGAAAATGGAGTACAAATGACGAATGTCGAACGGCGTGAAAACTGATATCTCCAAACCCGGCAAAATCCTTCACAATGGATGACAGTAAATAGGACTCCTCTCAAGTGGACTTGAGTAAATGACTAACGTAAAGACAATTCTGGATGGTTTGATCGTAAACATGTTTACAACACCGATACATGTTTCCAGAATGTACACTTTATTTACATGGCACCAAACTCATAAACACCGAAGCCTCGAAAACGCTTGACTGAATTACACTGCAGGCTATAACATACACAGAGGGAAAAATGTAAGTCAGATCACGACAACAACAACAAAATATAAAACAGACATAATACAATGTTTATAGACGAGGTTCGTAACATGTGTACAAGGTAAAACCCCAGGTATGCATACATACATACATATGGATTTTACATTCTGTATTTCTAATTTGAAAGTAAATGCAAATTGCAGTGACATTGTAACTACCCTGACAACTACAACTGTCGTGAGGCTTCTAATTTACCTTAGTTTCTGAGTTAATAATCGACAAACCTATACATTGTTGTCGATGCGAACTATTGGGATAATTGGAAGGTTACTATCCTCAACGATTTCATTTATTTACCAAAATGTCCTGGTTAGAAGTGGTTCCCACGCACTTAGATCATTTCTGGACTGATTCAAACGACCTGACGATATCGTGTCACAATTAAAAAGAACCTCTTATCGAATTTCCTTTAGATTCGACAGTAATGCCAACCAACTAGCTTACGGCAGACAAGCTCAGCCGTGTCACGAGGGTTAAAGGCTGATTTCGACTTTGTTATTGGGACTTTTCCACAGTAATCAGACTCAGAAGAGTGACTATATTGATGAACTGTCCTTTTAGACAGTTTGTCAGGTGTATTACCAAATTACCGATACTTAATCGTCTGGGAAACCCAAAGAAGATAGTCTTGGATGAATGTCATGCCGAATTTACTCCCATTCGTGTGAATATATTCTTCAGCATTGTCTGCATGTCAAAGTTGTCCTCTAATTGACCTTGGTTAGTAACAGTCGCTTGTTTGAATCCAACTCTTTTAATTTTCTCAGGCAGCGTTGCGTTTGAGACTGTGGAATGTAAACGGTAAAACGTGGAACTACTTAGTTATGGTTTAACCACTGTAAATATTTGGCTACGTCATAGTGTACGGCTACATATATATCAAACAGTGCTCAAGGAAATGTGGATTTTTTTTCAGAAAAAATGTAAGGCTAGTTACTCAAATTACTTGATTACAATGGTAAACAAGTGCTCCCCAGACAACATTTATATAACAATATAACCTTTATATAGATCTTTTCCATCAAATTATCTGTACATGGAAATGTAGAACTTTTGATCTCAGATTTTTGCCCATGAAAGGCCTTCGTATTACGCTTTTTGCTGACTGACACGTCAAACCGCATACAGTACTTCGGCCAACGAAAACTTGTATCTTGCCTGGAAATAAATTTTGGGGAAGACGCTGGATAGTAGAAGTGGTCTGTGATGCCCCTCTGAGCATGGGCATGGTTCTTCAAGCACGACATGCATCGAAATGCTTCTTCAGGTATGAGATGCACTGAAATGCTTCTCCACGCGAGAGTTGCAATCTTTACGCATAAGGAGATATGCTTCTCCATGCATTAGGTGCAGTGAAAAGCTTCTCCAGTCTGGGGGCGAACTGAAGAGCGTCTCCAGGTATGAGGAAAACGTATTCCGCTTAGGATCAGTTCATGACATTCACAATCCGGAAATATCGGAAGCTATGTGACGTCATCATGTAGACCTTATTAGTCCTAGCTCTGACCAACAATATTCTGATATTCTTCTGTTTGTGCACATTATCATTAGTGATTTGGATGTGACAATTGTGAATATATGTTTCAGTTGAACTCTTTTGCATTCAGTTCCAAAAATACCTTTGTATTTATATCTATACATATTTTTGTATTCAGATCTACAAATATTTTTGTAATTATATCTACAAATATCTTTGTTTTCAGGTCTACAAATATCGTCATTATGAAAACCTCAACAATATAACACGTCATTTCCTTTATATTTTCCAACACCAGTGCATCATTTTCGCACAATTAAGATGTGTTTCTGTTCGTTTTGTGTTATTATGTCTTCTGTTAGTGATAAGGCTATTGTGTTCACTCTCAGTGATAAAGCTACTGAGTCCAGTGTCCTGACAAACATACTTGCAGCTTACTAGTTAGACAGCGTCAGGCCATCAACTGTACTGCCAGTAAACTGACCAGCTCACATTAAGTGGCCGTATGGTCTAGACCAGAGAACCGGTAATTCTCTTACATGACGCCGTTGCCTATGGTGTTATCTTTGGTCAAACGTTTTCCTCCGGACATTCGTAAGCTACATTAAAGCTAATCTTATCGATTATTCTCCTGAGCTCTGGACACATCTTTGACTTAAATTCTCACTGCGACTTTCTTTAGGAAGGGCGGCTAAATGTGTCACACACACAGAGTCTTTATGTCCGATTTTTGCTCCAGAGACATTGAGCTTTACCTGGAGTTTTACGCTACACATACGCAACTGATGCAGTGGGATTAAAAATCTGCTTATGAAATGAAGAGTGCTATTGCACTGTTGGATTATACTGGCACATAGATATTATAGGTTGTTAATACACTTTAAATTTCTGCACTGTTATTTTGCACCTATAGTAGCTAAAAAAATATCAGATTTGTCTGTTTTAATACAGTTGAAAATACTGTGTTACTACCCAACCCTGGAATTACAAAGATGTCAAAATGCTAAAAATATGTCGCCATGCCAGATGGTTTCATCAATTTACTGTAGAGAAAAATGCATGATGTGATATAACATGGTGCAGCGCGAAATTTAAGGGATGTATATTCTTTGGGTTGAAGTTGAAAAGTTTACTACATAAACAATAAGGAAACATCAACGCGCTCATGAAACCTTTTATTTTCCCATTTATCTGTCGTTAGTGTCTCCCTTTTACAAATAGGATAAACTGGTACTGGTGCTTTGATAATGCACAGAGTACAGGTCCTCTGACAACGCACATAGTACGGGTCCTTTGACAACGCACAATACTGTTCCTTTGACAGTGCACACACGGTATTTCACGCGATGGTGACCATTGCTCAGAGCACCTGTACTCCTCAGTGGATACGTAGGCACGTGGACTCAGCCCTTCGTGCAGGTGGTAATCAGTGATATCGTGATGTCAAGCACCTACAATGCACCGGATAGTGATGCCTATCGTCTACTTGTACTAAACTTGGTTAGTACACGCACACTTATAACCTTTTCTCAACATTTCCAATTCTACCATGAGTCCTCCCCAAGCTTTTAAGGGCAATAGTGTCTCTTTGTTCACCAGCCAGTTTTTGATTTATCGCTGTTCCATGCACGAGGGCGCCCGCGAGTTAAGACGCCTGCGCGGCCTAATAGCTCATTTTTTGGACTAGAACGTGCCAGGAAAGCAAAGCTCTTGATGCTATTTTAGTTGCCTTGTATGTGAAGGAAAGATGGAAGTTATAATTTAAATGTCAGATGATCTATTAACTTATTTTTTTTTACTCCTTTTTTATCACATGCTTATGAATTGTTCACGTGTATGACTGCGGCTATCTTTATGGGTGGAGGAAACTTGAACGCGCGGATCCCAACGTCAAGAAACAGACGGGCATTTTCACGTGCGACGTACAGATATGCACCTCACAGATATGGTGACAGTTGCCTTTACTTAGAATTTCATTACACACACGGCCATTCCAATAACTTACCTGCTGTATATTTAAAAATTGGATAGAATGGGTATAATTAAAACAAAATTGAAGGGAAATTACCCATAGGCCTACATTATTAACGTCCATCGCACAAAATGTATGTTTATGCTTTTCTTCACGTGTTGTTGTAGTTTGTTACCTCTGTAGACATTTCGATGTGCATGGTTAATTGATTAGAAATCCATAGTTCAGTGTCGTTGATCTAACCAGACTGTCGGGTGATGCTTCAGGAAGGAGTCAGGAGATGAGGAAGTTGATCGATACTTCCTGCCTGTGGAGCAGAAATAAAGGTGCAATGTCTGCCGCCGTATTTGAAGAATATACTTCATTCATTGTTATGCTTTTTAGCACACTTTGCTGAGACAAAATATGTTCTTTACCTCTCAGACGTCAGGTAGTATTGTTTCAGTGGTCCGGCTCTAAAACACCAGACAGCAGAAGCCATACACAGGGAAGTACTCAATTAATCCGCCCACAACCTTAGTAGTGGCAAAAACGATGGACGGCGTTCCTGGTGCGCTTTGCGCTGTCTTACATTCCTAGAAGAACATTTTATTAAACCAAAACGGCTAGCATGCCTGTTGGTCACATATGGAAGCTTATCTAAGGTTGGTGATTGACCGAGGGTAATACTATAAATACACTATATAAATGACCCAAAGTTCTTTACCCACATACTTGAATATTAAAATGTTTTCTATTAATGAGCCACTGTAAATAATATGTTTTTCATGAATGCTAAACCTCGAGCTTAATGATCTGTAGTGATAAATCCGAGAAAATTATGGAACTGTACGGTGGATTTTATTTCTTTTTTGTTTTAAAGGGAACAGATATTGAGGTTATTCTTACTTCACCATCTTGCATATCGTTTTTATCACCATCTTAACAATTGGGAATGGACACCAGATGTCTGTAAACCAGTGTGAAATTTCTCCACGGAATACGCAGCTTTGAAGTGTTTTCTTCCCCACAATACCAAATAAGAACTAGCTTTTCGCATTCTAACATAGTTCTTCATAAAAAGAAAAAACGATTTTTTGAAACATCCTCACAGATTTTCGTCTCATGTGACACAAAAAAAAACGCCAGTGTTGACAAAATTTGTTTCTATTTGGGAAGATCTGGAGAACTGGAGAGAGGCAGCGCTGATCAACATTGGTCCACAATGGAGGGTCAGCGTTGGAGATTGGTAGGAAGGAAGTTCTAAGGGTGGTGAGGGTTTAAATGTAGATCAAGTTACTCGTTGTCCGTATAGGCGTCGAAATGGCTACAGCGAATCACATGATAACGGGCTACACTACTCTTCTGGCCGTTTCGGTGGCCTAATGGTTACAGTGTCCGCCTCGAAATACCCGGATTGGGTCATACCAAAGACTTTAGAAGTGGTACTTGCTGCAACCTTCTTTGGGGCTCAGCACTTACAGATTAGAGCAAGGAATCAGGACAAATCCCACAACCATCTGCAGGTTTCTGACAGATGAATATGGATGATAAATAGCCAATTCAGTGCGTCTTTTATACTCTGCGTATACCTAGAACATGGCGCAATACTAAATGGTCGTTGTGGTAACCGTTAGACGGCGTATAACTGTAAGCTAGATAATCGCTTCTGCAAAAGCTCATTGATTTAAGCCTCTTCATTTTAGTGACATGTTTTAAAGTTTTACTTTCTAGAATGAGAATACATATTTCCAGTATAACACTGGTAGTGTGTGCAAATAGGCCATCTCATTGCTCACAATTGCGGGCATTCAACTCGCTGGCACAAAAGCATCACTTAGCGTATCAAGAACATGGCATTTGGTGCTTGTTACTGGCAGGATCAGATCCTGATGGAGGATGAGAGGTGGAACTCGGAGGAGATTAACCCGTGCCCTGTCTAGACTACTTTCCCACTCTGCTTGAGCCGCTTATTGTCAGAGAAGCAGAGTACCAGACTTGCCCTTTCATACTTAACTTACCGTTTTTAACTCGACTTTTAGCCACCCAGCGCACTTAGCCAATTTCTCATCGTTATTCATGCTTCTTTTTATTGCGCGATTACAAACATCTGTAAGGAAATTGCGCAACTATCTACTTTTAACTGATGCATGCTGTATGTAAATTTATATATTGGTTTGTTTCATTAGTGAATGAGTGTTAACAAGAGAAAATCTGACTTAATCGACGGTGACGAGCCTTAATGATGGAGGGAAGCGCATACTGAGCACCGAAGCATATAGCTGGCAAACATAGATGAAAAGCCAAAAGAAGCTGAATATAAAAACGTGGTCTTATCGGCCAGTGAAAGAACCTATGAGATGGTGCGGTCAGCGACGGCCTAATTGCCATGTATAAAATGCTTTTATAAAAAATCATTTTGAGAACAGAGGTGTTATTAATTTTGAAGGCGGCAGAAACCAGCACTTTACATCTATTGCAGTGGACAATGACGATATATATGTTCCTCTGGTCAAAGTTTTAATTGCCTAACTTAAATTAAGAGAGGTAGTCCGGTCCTGCGGACAGTTCTCTTTTGTATTTGTGGACAAGCAAATGGAAGCTTGATAACCAGGGATAGGGCAAGGGTACCCAGAAGACCGGAAAGGCTGAAGTGTCAGGTGCAGGATGACTTTTTCCACATCTCACCAACACTATGTGTACATATCCATTATCCGGCAGAACTTGTAGACAAGTCAATCAATGTGAATACTCACGATAATGTGGAAGCAACTGAATATATGCTAACACACAAATGTAGAGACTCTCCCCATGGTTAACAGTAATTATTAGTACCATGCATATATTACCATATATTACCATTCAAAATCCAAAAATAAATTACTTATGTTTTGTTGTGGTGAGTGAATAGTCTTTGAGAAGTCAGCATAGTGACTTGGAAGTTAATGGATCCTTTCTGTTGTAATACATTTTGGCATCTTTCGTTCGGGTTAATAAACCAGAAATTGATGCAGTCAAGCTAAGCTGAGACTGTGAGATTGATTTTGTGCTACTGTTATTATGCCAATAGAAATTGTTATTCCAACAACCGGTCCAATGTCTGTCGTCAAGAACTGCATGCATAACATACGATTTCAGTGGTGATCATGTATTCCTCAGCGAAAAGCCATCATGAATTTTCACAGAAAAGTGTTGCAAATCAGGCAGCGGAATGCGTTTATGCGCATGGATTTACGATTCTTTGTATAAAGTTTCTGCTAAAGTGACCTGACTGGTTTTCCGAAGGCATCCATAGCGCTCCGTCTTTTTTTCCTGTTTTCTACTGCTACATGGCCTGTATCAATCAACATTTGACAACATGTCACAGTCAAAGTTCGCCTTCCAGTGGTTTGGTCCATTAACTGTTGCTTTCACTTAAAGTTCCAGTTAAGAAACGCAGAGGTGAAGTATACCTATTTATACCAGGCCACGATGTCTTTCAAAGACGTATAAAGTATAAACGCGTTATTGCATGTTCTAGAGATGGTAAAGCTATCGTTGTCCTTATTTTCATTTGTTTTCGATGGATTCCAATAAAACAGAATAAAAGGTTTGTATTATTAGCAGACGTTTTCCGGTTACATTTGTATTGTATCTATATCACATGCCTTGTCGAAGAGCCTTTGATCGTGCATTTGCTTTATTTAATAATCTTTTCTTATCACTTGTTCTTGATAGATAACGTCTTCAACAATGTTCTAACCAAAGTAAGTGAGATGTGCCCTCTACCTTGTCCGCTTCAATCATCTATTAATGAAAAAGGAGATGCCGAAAATGTGTCCCGGAGATGGTTCTTTCATCGCTCCTAAGGGAAAAATGAATATAAGAAAAGCTGTCGAACTCACAGATTAAGATTTCTGCTCACGTTTCAGCCAGAAAATTGAGGTTACAAAGCGATATTCCCAAACAAACGACTCGTGTTGTCAGATTCGTCCTGCGTGGAAGAGAAGGAAATAAATCATCTTGACAATGGGCTCTCGACAAACCCTTAACGCCTCAGAAATGACATGGCATTGGCTTGTAGCCACCTGGAAGACATACGCCAAGGAACTGGATTTGTCTGTAATGTGTGTATTATATCTTATATAATTGCTGCATAGCTTCCATTAAGCTCAGAAATGCAAAAACGCAAATTCATGCAAACAAGTCATCATTGAAACCCTGCTAGTAGACGGAACAACTAATTGCAAGAACAAGAAAAACTGAATGACAAAAGCTGCCTCCGTTTGAAAGAAAAATACAAATGGTAGTTAAATAAAGACAATCAATTGTTGATGGTGCATTGAAAATCCTCCAATTAATCTTTGTAACCTATAACTGTTTGTTCAGCCATGGAAATGAAATTCATACTGCATTGATCAGATGTGATCTACTTTCCCTGATAAGACTAGTCTGTTCTTTTCTCAGAACGGTGTCTCCGCTTGCTGTCCCCGGATACCACTGACGGACTGGTATATGCCAGATGGCCAAAGACTTTGATCCTGCTTCCAGGGTAGATGACTTTCAGTAGTCATTTCGATAACTATACCTCGATAGCCTCCAGCCATTTCATTATAGCACCGAGGTCAGACACTTCTAAGAGACCAGAAGCTAAAATACAGCCTATCAGCAAGTTAGACAGAGTTCATCAACTAAATATATGTAGACATAAAAATAGTAGCTAAACAGAAGAAGGAAATTTAGTTTCTGTTTTTATTTGTTTTATTTTTTCGGGATTATTATTATTCCACCGATTTTATATGAAATCATTTAAACATATTCTTCTAAAGAACTAGTGAACGGATTATTCCGAAATTTGATAGGCAGATAGACCGATGGTAGTTACAATAAGTTGAAAAAAATCGTTGATTTCTAGTAAAAACTTTGGAAATTTCGCAACTAGATTTGAAATTTCAATTTTTTAAAACGTATACTGGAGTATTTTGAGCCGCTGATTCCGAATCTGCTTTCATTTTTTGCCTATCTTTGAAACATTTTGAGATATAGAAAAATTAAATAAAATTTACTTACATAATTTTAATGAGCTGTAACTCGAGAATATTGGGAGCCAAAAATGTCAAAGTTGCACCACATTGTTGCCCAAGACATGCTCTTTCAGTACTATACCAAAGCATTTGAGCTCCGATGAAAGGTTTCTCACTAGAAGCGTTTAAATAACAACACAGTTTGTTTTTCAGAAATAGATGTTAATCATATTGCTTTAACATTGAATTAGATGGCGAATAGGCCAGGTTTATGGTATTTGACTTAATGCTTTCTGCTGCACATAAAGCTCTGCTGTCTTCTATTTAATGGCGTAGAATAATAACTACAACAACAAACGACGTGGACCCCCGCCGAAACTGCTTTGCATATCTAGTTTTTATTTTTTCTATGTTTTATTTTATTCTATTTATTTTTTTTTGTTTTCTTGTGATTTTTTTCGCTGTTTTGCTCTTTGTTTTGAGTAAAGAGAGTCATTTGATCTAAGTTCTAGTCCTGTCAGTGTTAGAGTTGGCTTACTGTGTTTAAATGTTGGCGTTTTCAGTATTGGAAGAGAGTGGGAAATAAAAGTTTTGGTACTGAGGGGATTAATCTTTCCCTAGTCTAGGCCATTTCCCTCATATTAGTTGAGCCGCCATTTTGCAGGAAGCAAAGTGCCAGTAGATGATCTTTGTACAAAGTCTAGACTCTGTTTCATAGGCAGACATTCAAATCACTCTAGGCTTAAACCAATCTATTTTCCTTCAGTCCTCTATTATAACTTAACCCCATCTTTCTACCACCTATCCGAGTTATTGATCGAGATGGGGAATCATATCGTGTTTGTGTTCATGTGAGTTCTCGGTATTGTCTTCTATGCTCAGGGGTAATCTTAAATCAGTGAGGATGGTAGGTGACCCAAAATGCAAGGCATAAAGTGTACTCCTGTAAGGTAATACACGAATGTTCAATTCATGGATTCAAATGCAGCAATGCTGGCCAGGGTAACTAATGGCAAATGCTGGAAGCTCTTGAGCTGTTCACTATTCACGCTGAATATCAGAACCCGTCTCTCGATGGATCAACTACATCGCTTCACGTCATACAAGTGGTGTGTCAGGTATCTGACAAATGGCAGTAGTTTCCATTAGTACATGCCCACTAACTGGTTTATGCTGGAATACAACATAATTACAGACTTACACCATAGAGAGCATAGTTTTACTATCTATGCTGTACGTCTTTTGTTCTATCTAAGTACCATCAGTAACATAGCTACACATAAGTTTGTGAAGTGCGGCCATTTGATCAGTCGACAAAGCTGTTGCTCTTACACCAGTGACGTACAAAAATGGCAACTATCTTTCATTTCTAATTAAAAAGACATTCGACCTTGCATAAATGAAATATAGCTGACAGAAAACTATGGAAAGTCGTCAAATATATCCACCTATACAATAAACGTTGAGTGAGTGCTTCCAATACATCTTTTCCACAGCATGTTTATGTGGTGGGTATTCAAGCGTGGGTTAAGTAGGGCAGGTGGCCGTAACTAATGTGATTATAGTCAACATTTCCTATGACTTTTTCAAATTTTAGAATTAAAATAGTACATATAAGAGTCCAATATTTAATGAAGTGCTATAGTTTAGGCTATTTATAAAACTACGGACAATTGGATTTGATTAGCACATATGGATTTTTCACACAAATGTCCGCTTTAGAATCTTTAAACTTCTGCTTTTTTAAAAAACAATCTGTTTCACTTTGAATCATTCTTTAATATAGGCTTTCTGATTTTTGGGACGGTCATTTTCAGTATTCAACGAAGTAAACATCTTTTGTGCTCATCAAACGCCCTGGTAGGAGGTGTTTGCCAACCATTGTTGTCGCTGCTCTAGTTTTACTCTCCATGCTATCGATATTTATATTACCTCAAGCAACGACAGAAATAAGACATGGTGAAACCATTTCATTCCTGGTTTTCCTGTTTATAGAAAGCGTTAATTAGATCAGATAGGCCTACTTCTCTTCGTTTTTGATGGTTTATTCTTATCTAAATCGGCAAAACCAAATTTTTCCTGCACGTGATTCATCTAGTGCTACATCCGATACGTTTCGTGGCCTTTCCCGGAAGTAATAGGTTGTCAGATATTGGCTTTTTCTCCGCCTAGAGAATAATTTAACATCAACAAGGTTTATTTTTGGTGCCCTCCCTGTTTACCTCGTGGACCAATATCGGGAGAGAATGTCTTAATTCAATCCTGGTTCAGAACAACAGTGTGCGTATTTCGGTGGCATGCCGGACAACTGATCCTGGAATGTGAGCTATCAATTAGTTGATGAATTAACGCAGTTATTCAGAGCAGGCGAGGCAGTTTCCAGCCAATTCGATCGAGCAGCTGTTATGTAATTCTCAGAAAATGTCCCCAGAAATAGCCAGGTTTTTGTTGTTTATTTTCAGTGTAAAAATGTTATTTCTTGTTTCTGTTTCCAGTGTTAAGAATTATATGAAATGATATCATAGCTTGTCCCCAATGACCATATGACACTGTCGATCCGTATGCAATAATGCATGTGGGAGGTTACAGTACTCAGCGCCATCTTTTCCTTGTAAGCTTTCGAGAAAGCAGACAGAAAACAAAACCTTCACATATATCAGTCTGTGATGACGACATCATATGGATTATATTCCCTGAAGATGGTAAATCATTCTTCTACCATGATGCACCTGAGCATAAAAATTGTATCAGCTTAGGTAATTAATCAGATTTTTATAGATATAAATTAAACAGCTTCGACTCTTGACTTATAACTTGTAGTCTACTGGCAATGCCAGGATTTCACTGTAAGATTCTTTCTTCTACTTTTTTTGAGCCCAGGAAGATAATTATTGTATTATTTCAGCTTGTAGAGTTAAACCAGAGCAGCGACGACAGAGTGATAATTAAAAAATGGTCACACGTAACTAATTACCTGGTTCATACAGCCTCATTCTTTGTATCCTTACCACGAGATAAGGAAAAGTAGATCGTTGACATAGATGATCTGGAGAACATTTTACGTAAGCTACCAACATACATGTAACTGAATAATAATTGGACAATACATAACATCTGGTATACTCTTAGCATCTTGGGCCAATGACCTCATGGCAAAAACTTACTGAGCAGTGTAATATTTTATTTCATATGGTATAGAAGAGCGCTATAATTTCGGCAACCAAACAGGTCTTGTAAGAAGGGGAAGTGACATCTAGACCGTTATTTACATTTTCCGCTAACCACGACTATATCTGATGTCATGAATAGTATGAGAGTGCAACCCAAAACTGGCTAAAGTGGATCTAGGGAGTGGTGCTTTACGAACAGTTACAATAAAAGTTCGATTATGGTCCTTTATTTCTATTATTTTATTTATATTCGACCTGGAAATAAATAACGAACTGCAACTTTAAAATGAGATTTATATGCCATGCCTAGAACATCGATTGCCTTACTTGTATCATGGAAAACGGATGACTGCTTCTCTCTTACATGTTGCTTTATTATTTCTGACATAATTATTTATTTCATGATGTTTTGGAAATGGGTCCCACGCCCATTCCTGCTTTAAGAGAGGTATACGAATGTTGGACGCATAGATAAATTTTATTAAAATTGGATATTTAATGTATGGACGGTTTAACTATCTAACTATCTTTGGGTGTCTTACGTTCTTGTCGGAAATGGTCGGTGTCTAATGTTAAAATGTTGTCATAGTTAATCCAAGACTGTTTCAGCTGTCTGTTGTAAATGATTGCTGTCATTTACTGATTGCTTCTTTTTGTACCAAAAACACTCCGACCTCGGCAATTTAATGACAGTAGTAGGACATTTGAACGATTCCTATGTTATAGGGATATGAAGATATTCTTTTCTGTCCGCACAACAGTCGTTCTATCAACTCTTCCAGACGCATCCGTCATCCTTTAATAATGTAAGTGTTACATCCAGGTCGTATGTTTGTTACTGAGCGACAAGAAGCATACTATTAGCTCCTTGACTTGGGAACGAACAGTATTGGATGGCGGCTCCACAAGAATCTAACTAATGCACAATCAGGCCTGAACAAAAAAATTACCGGAGCGTATAAATACAAGACCAGTTTGGAATCCCAAGAGATTCCGCGCCGGAAGAAGCAGCTTACATAGCCGGAATATTTGACAAATTATTCGCGCACATTTCCCGACGGGAAATGCAATCAATCTGGGTAGAGAGGTGATTTTTGCAAACGATGTCAACCCCGTTTGATCTCTGGCAGACAGTTTACGGCAAACAATTTTCTTTATGACAAGCCCTGGTCCCAGAAAGATGTAATTTCGCCCCGGTCATATCTTTGTAATCCATCAGAATTCGACCCTAACAACGGGCTCCCGGCTATATCCATGCCCCTTCACATGACCTCTCCACCAATTGTATTGATTCGCGAAAATATATAAAGTCTTTGAAAATGTGGGAATACATTTAGCGAAGCTGTTTAAGGTTGGCTTTTTGTTTATGAGCAGCAAATTTTAGGGTTGATGTAAAGAAGCAGGGTGAAGTCCGACGAGCTGGTCGCGGTTTACGGAACTAGGATATCAAATAGAGTAGCCGGGCTATTAAAACGTGTCTTTTATGTCGTCAGGCAGCAAGAGTTTGTTCCAGCGAAGCGTGTGTACTGATTTCTAACGGCACGTCCAAGCGCTATTATATCAGCTCGGTCCTTCCTCATGGCTCAGTCGTTAATACATACCGGAAACCGTGTGGACAAATCCCTGATCGGAGCGCATCCCATCGAGGTTTTCTTCACACAAACATCAGATAATGGCTTCATGGGCAATAGCCTAGATATGGATTTGACTATAAATCCAATAACACATCGCCGATTGCCCAAAATAATTGGAGTCTGGCCTTGCCGTAACAAATAACGATGTAGTGATGAAGTGGGAGATCCAATATTCTACTCCATAAAGGCTCATAATAAAAAGTTTCTTTTAATATTGGGGTCACGTAGATTTTTTTATTTTATACTTGTGAACAGTTTTCAAGAGATAGCAGTTTTAAAGACAATATAGTTGGTATGCAGATAGCCTTTAAATGGCAATGACAGAAATCCTTTGCAACATTAATTTAGCTCACGGCAAATATCTGGTCAGAGAAATTAGAATACGAATATAATGATTATTGCTTGAGGCTCTAAAGGCATTGGCAGCATTACTGTTTATCCCAACTTATTGACTACATTATATGTAAACGTGAATTGTCACCTGTTTTACTACCTATTACTGGGGTCCATCATCAAAGAAAAGTGTGCGTAGCACACAGTTAGCATTATTTGCAATGAAAATACAACAGTAAACTTGGTAAGAATAAATTAGGTGGTTTAGAAAAAATTCACAACTTAAAGTGACGCAGGACATTTTCTAGCATACCGCCCACAATAGCCGATAGAAACGTTTCATGCGAAAGGCATGAAAGGGAATAAGAGGTGACGCAGGAAATCAAATGTAACTTACAATGAATCAAAACAACCTTGTTTACTTCCTTGATGTCCTGGTATAAATGAATATATTCTTTTCACTGCAGGTGTCATGATAATTTTAGCTGTATCAGTTATGTCTTCGTAATCTCTACGCGTGAACATGCGGTTTGCCTTGTTTAGCGACAGTGTAGAATATTCTGGACATAAATTAAGCGAGAAGTTCGTCATTTAACTGACTATATTTTTGTATAGGGTTTACCGTATTCAGCTTGGGGTCGGGTGTACCAGAAATTTGGATACGTTAAAATGTACGTTGACCTATCCCACCTTGTTTATATTTGCTTCGGATTTTCACAGATATTTCTGATCATTTTCTATTTTTGCAAATAGGTCTCTTCTGGAACATTCTTCCCTAGCCTGGGATCATCGTCATGTTCATTGGTATATACTTTACAGGTAGGCATGGTAGAGATTTAACTGGCTGGCACATTTTACCTTTTCCTTGGCTTTTGTAAAACTGCTGTTGTTGACCATATGTTGTGTTAAAATATTTATCTTCTAAACATCTGTGTTTTTTTTTTTGGTGTCTATATCACCGGGAATATATTTCAGATTCAGATGTTCACTTCTAAAGCACATCTCAAGTTGGGTTTTGGTTTCGAGACAAGATCCACATTATTTTGTTAATGGGTCGTAAACACTGTGATTCACAAGTGTCCAGTGCCAATTTATCACGGCACTTAAAAGGTCAGACCTCAGGACAATACGCGCTTGGTTGGTTTTACAGGCCCGAACGTGAGTCACTTAATGTTATGAGACGCCAAAAACAAGTTCAACCTAAATTTGTAGCAGACAGCGTCTGTGCATAAGTAGCTGTGTCTTCTGCAACGGAGAGAATAAAGAAAAATTACGCTACTTAAAACCTTGTTTAATTTTTCAAAACAAATGACGCCATTACTGGCGAGTCGAGTCAGAAAAATGCTTGACCATTATGGGTTACAATCCACTGAGCAATTTCTATAATGATGGTAATCACAGTGACCAGTTAAATTCCCTGTGTGTAAGGCTAGACGGATTACATTGATGAATGACCTCTCCTTCACTGAGACAGAAACTGCTGTGGAACACGCTCAGACAAGCACACACCAACGGCTATATGTCTAACGTATCCGACAAAAACAAATATTATACCTCTATCCTGAGATAAGAAAAAGAGACGATAGCCAAAGGGACAGATTAATGTTATCCCATTTCTTATAAATGTCAATGAATTCACGTTTCACACAGTCCATAGACTGATCAGACAAACACGCAAGATGTAATCCTCAGTCTCCGAACAGAGTAGGTGTAAGTTACATTTTTACTGGAAAGATTAGTTATGAGCATAGATATATATTTGTATTCAAAACCCGTTTTCTGAGAAGATCAATTGCCTGAACTATATATAGCCGCATTACATTCAAGGAATCAACGACCTTTGTGCCGTAGTTTTATCGAAACCAATAATCACTGACCCCATGTTGCCAGGATGTCGTTTGATGCATGGCGTGATTTTCCAACAGTTAACGCGATACTGACCTATTCTGCATGTTTATATATACTATTATGCCTTTGAATTGAAAGCTTTTTGCAAAGCATAATGTAACGTACATGGCATTTTAAACCAGTCAGTCGATTGGATGAACCAGTAAAGAAAACAATCGTACCAAAGAAACACGCTTGTCAATCTGATCCGCCCGTTAGTCCATCTAGAAACCATGATGAGAGAGAGAGAGGGTCGTGGCCGAGTGGTTAGCAGGCCTGTATTCCAGTGGCACGAGATGCGTGTTCAGTTCCAGATTTGGTCATGGAATTTGTGCCTTATAATCAATAAGCGATAGCCAACGATCGTCAGTAACTTGCCAAAGTTCGGTGGTTCACCCCGTGTACCTGGCCCCATAGCACTAGCCGCCAGCGTATAAACTGAAAGATTCTGCAATCGGATAAATAGAATAGAGCCCAAAGGTTGCAACAGTGTTTGAGTTTCACATACACAGAGTTTTCTATAAGTTTTTTCAGGTTGGATAAAATGTTAAATTGCAAGCCATACATTCTAATCTCAATTAGCAAACAGTATGTTAAAGATAGTTTTCACAAGAGAAAGGGCAAGGAAAGAAGGTTAGCCTTGTAGCAGCTGAAATTGCTTGACTGGAGTATCATTATGTAAGCTATAATTCTTAAATTCTACCCAGACTGAGTATAAAGCATGTGTCATCTTGTTTACTTCTATAATTATTCTTCCTGCTTGAAAGAACAACGGATATGAAGTTTTTTAAAACCACATTCTCAAAAATGTATAAAAGAAAAAATTTTACCTGTAAAAATGATGGAATCTTCAACAAGATCGACAAGAAATGCATTGCTAGATATAACACTGTTATATTTAAAACAACATCTGTACACACGTTCTTGTCCTTTGTAAAGGATAAATGTTCACAGACATTTTCCGAACGGGAGAGAGCATGAGAGCGTTAGGGAATGCATGGAGTGCCCACTTTTGTCAATGTTCACACTAAATTTCCATGCTGGTTCTTACAACCACTTAATACTTAAAAGGTCCAGAGCGAGCAATCCTTGAACTCCGGCTATGGCTCCCTAATTTCTAACTTGCCACTCAAAAAAGTCCCGCTTTTAAAGAATGTTTCCATCATTCAAATTCCAAGAAAACAGACACATTTCCATGTTATGGCTGATATCGCGATGTCATTGTTGGTATGCTCAAATAAGGCAGTGTGTAGTCCACTTGTGAGAAGTTATTTACTCAAGTCCGTTTGAAAGCAGTCACATTTACTGTCATTCACTGTGAAGAATTTTGTTGGGTTTAGATATATCGGCTTTCACGCCATTCAATATTCGTCATTTGTACTCCATATTCGACACTTGCTATCTTTGGAGACCTTATTTTGGAGCTTATATCGCTTATTGTCTCTTTGTGCGATTACGTACATTTCATCCCGGATTACCCTGAATGTGACTGTGTGAATATTTCCGCAGAGATATACATCGACAGCTCGGCATCACGAACACTACTGTCAACCAGTCCACCCTTAGAAGTTACACATTCACAGATAGGTAGGGAATAAACCGAATTGTCATCCGTAGATTGAGGAAATCATCTTAACTGTGGATTCTATATTTATGTGGGCTGACTCGCCTTCTCGCCTTTGGAAGCCGGAATATTCCATCCGCATTTGGACGCCGTAAGATACTATATATATATATATATATATATATATATATATATATATATATATATATATATATATATATATATATAAAATTATTTGTATTGAAAACTTTTTCAATCGTCTTCGTGTTTCTTTGGTCTTGTGTAAGGCCTAATGCTGATCTGAGAGTTAAACCAGCCGGTTGTTTCTCATCTTTACTCTCCGATAGTCGTACCCTTACAGAAAGCCAAATGTTGCAGACAGATATGAGACGGCCTGTTATCCACCTGGTCATCGCAGATTTGTCTACGCAGTGACAGGAAAGGCAAACAGTACATTTCATGGAAGTGTCAGTAACACTTTACCAATTGTTAGTCAGTAGCTTAACATCAAATATTTCCCATACAGAACAGATTCTTCAGAAAGTAGACATATGTTCATGCTGAAACAGGCGCGATTGATTTGAAGTACATCTAGTCTGCTCATGTGTTTAGGACGATTGATTTGAAGTACATGTAGTCTGCTCATGTGTTTATCACGACTGATTTGAAGTACATGTAGTCTGCTCATGTGTTTAGCACGACTGATTTGAAGTACATGTAGTCTGCTCATGTGTTTGGTAAATTAAAACCAGCAGATTTTAAGATTTGCAACATTTCTGTTTTAATGATTAACTAGCACAATATTCAATCGAAGTGAAGAGAAGAATTACATTGGTTAGGTTTTGATTCAGTTCCTTTCCAATATGAATAGAGTGTGCCGGCCACGAGCTCTGGACAGTGAAGGCAATTGGATTGGATGACGTACCTTCTGCCTGAAAATAGAGTCGATTAAATTGGAACCTATCAGCATCTTCCTCCCAATGACCTAACCGGCCAAGGTCAGTCCGTACAAACTTTCAGAATGGAAAATTTCCTCGCGACTCCATCTTTACACTACTGCTGATTGTAGTTATTTGACTGGGAACACTAGACAGTCCGCCAAGTACCATTTCCCCTGCTTCCTGGACACTCCACTGTCATTTAGAAGATAACACCCTGGGTTTATCAGAAGTCTATGTCTGCTAAAAGCAGTTTTCAAAAGGACTTTTAAACGTAAAAATGAGACTTGAAATATCACAACCTTGGATTAAATTAGAACCTAATATTGTACAATGGACTTTAACATTTGAACTTTACAGTTTTCCAAAAGTAAACCAAAAACAGAAAACGAGAGGAAGAGCGAAGCTTTTTTACCATAAATTTGATGATTTGAGCCTTGCATATATGCGTGACAATTTGTTAATTATCATACTCTCAACACACACCTGTTTTTTACTTTCCATTCTGTAGTCTTCTACTGTCTATTACTACATAAATCAGGACTCTGCTGATGGACTAAGGAGGTCACTATGAAGTGTTCAGCATTCTGAGTATTTCTATACAAGTGACGTCTAACAGACTCCAACTTCATTGTACTGAAGTAAACATGCCAACACACATGCCAATTGCTGCACTGTCGTTGCTGCTCTGCTTATACTCTCTATGCGCATTCACCAGTTCATAATTCTGTTTTTTGGTACTAGTGTGTCATTAAGATATTCTGTATTTTCACACATTTTTTGTCAACTGTTTTTTGCAAGATTTACGTTAACTGTACTTTGTTTTAACAGTAGCTCTTTGAAGATGCATCTTTAACGATACACCGTCTGTCAAAGTGTTGTTATGCAGTATATTTGTAGTTCATTTAAGCACCCTCTTCAAGATTTATTTATTTACTTATTTTGTTTCACTGGTGTTTTACACCGTACACAACAATATTTCACCAATATGACGGCGACCATCTCGAAGAATCCAGTCAAAATACTGTACGTGTATGCAATGGACCCAGGAGTTCTTCGCCTTGTCTTGAAAAGCTGAGCCAAGAAAGACCAAGCCTGACAATTTCAATTTTTGGCAGGGGCAATGTGAGACGATTGCTGTGGACTGGTTGTGCTGAGGAATACTGTATACATGGCTAAATTATGGTGGCTCGGGTTTCCAGTGAGACCCGAGACAAACGCGGAGCTGTGAACGAATACCGCGGGACGTAGTCTACCAAATCACCGTCCACCAACGCAACTGATTAGATCCAGAGGTCCACTCAAGACAGACAGATTCAATAGACTGGACTGGACCGGTCAGATATATATCACCTCACTCTCCCGACTGATTTTGTCGCACCAGATGCTTCCTTTAACATCATCCAGTTGGGGATGGAGAAACTCCAGCGATTACATTGATAACATGTGGGTAATGTGTCTCCATGAAGCCCGTCTGGCCATTCAGTCTTAATTAATAACCTGCTGTTATAACGGAAAGGTAAAGCAATCTGGGAGACAAACTTAATAATACCTGAGCTTACACAATCTGTTTGCAATAACAGGACCAACAGAAGCCCGGGACTTTGTCGATTACCTTTCGTCCTAGCATAGCTGTCACTTTCCTAACCACTACTGAGCAATTTAGCTTCATCACTCCTATATTACTTTTTCTCGGAAAGTTACAAACTCTCCGAAAGTTGCTTATAGATGTTGTCTCCATAAATAACATGGGTAGATGTAGTTTTGAGCATTAAAAAAGAATAGAAAATGCTAAACTGCAACTGTAACTATGAGCAGATTCACTTCAATTTAATTGTTCCCTTTGAATTTTATTTTTCTTACGAAACATACCTGAATATACCAGTCCGTCGTGAAAAAGAAAACCTTATTTAATAATCTTTTGGCTCAGTTTAGAAAACAGCATTTAACACAAATCCCCGAAGAAACGAAAAGCTGTGGGCAGTTTTCGAAGGATGTCAGGAACACACAGTTGATGTTACAAACCAGGACATGTACAAGACATGCACGCTAGTTGCGATTTCAAGTTAATTGGATTTATTTATTGATTTTCGTCTTTCTTGTTTTACGCCGAAACAAGAAATAACTCTCTGATATAACAGCAGTCACGTTCTTGGGTGAAAGGAAAAACGGACCATAGCCTAGAGAACAACACCGCGTCACGCCAGGTATTGGACAAAACCTGCTGACTGACTTAAAACATTACCGAAATCAGCGAGATAGGGATTCCAACAATTGAATTTTTACTGATAAAGACATAGAATGCCTACGAGCTGAACTGATTCTACGCCTGCGTGAACAACCTTTTAATGCCACTTTTCAATGGACATATTTAGAACAGTGTTGTTCAAAGTTTGTCCGCCCGGGTGGCCTGATCTCCTAAAATTGATATGGAAAATAAAATTTGTATACATTATGTATATTATATATATTCGTCATTTTGAATTAGATCGCCAGGTTGGACATATGAAAAGTTGCAGTCACAGCGCAACTGAGATATATATTTTGATGTCGACAGGGTATAAACTAACATGGTACAAGATTTGGATACTGATTCCACACTCCCCTAGCGCATTCCTTGCGCCTTTCAACACAGCTGAAAGCTGTTGACTGCTTCTGTTTGCACGATTCTGTTCTAATTTTCGAATTTTATATAGTTCCTTACTTCTTTAAAGGTTTGAGGAATTTTGGTCTCGCGATTACTGACCTGAAACGTTTATTTTTGTTGACGGCTGAAATACGAATGTCTGTTTCGACGCATAGATTCCGCTCAGAAAGAAGACCAATTGATTTCCTGTGTACTTATAAAAACTCTGTTCTCTACTACTATTACAGAAGAAATGGTCATGACCAACTTGTTATATCCCCCACCGTATACACACATTCTCCAAATTCTACCGAAATTGTCCTCTTTAAGTTCCATCTGTCCATCGCCTATATATAAGATTCTCCTTATTTCGCCTAATCTGGTCCTCATGTTGTTTCAACACAACTGAGGATCACTAAATGCTAATGTATTTGTTCACATAAAGCACTGTAAAGCAATCAAATAAAAAACTTGTCTCATTTATAATTTTAGTTTTCTTGTTCCTCTTGACTACTCTTGAAACCCCATGTTACATGGAATTCAACCAATTCAACCAATTCCCACAAATAAAGGATTGTAAAGGATTCCTTTCCTTAATCGAGTACACAATTGATTGATTGATTGATTGATTGATTTTATTAGCTGAATTAGCTTTATACATTGGATTCTAAGACATGAACAAAATACAGACACAATGTGATCACAATAAAGTCTAGAAAGATATAATACATTGGGGGAATAAAGCCAAGTTGAGCTTATTCTATCCCATATATAAGTAATAACAGCATTGGAAGGGTGAGGCTGACATTGAAGTTTGTGTCTAAATATTTTTTTCTAAATATATATGTATTTATTTTACCTCAATTTTGCCTTAATTATATAATGTTAAACTGAAGATTTCAGCTTTGAAAGTAGAAAAGATTTTAATAAAGACTGAAAGTGCGATTTAGAAGAAACTGATCTAAATGTTAATGGAAGCTTAATAAATGATGCACATTGTTTGTTTCAAACAATGGTTTGTGGAAGGTCAGATGTCTATCTCACACTAAAATTATAGCGTTTAAAATGCATTAAGGTGTGCATTTGTAAGGTATAGATTGCAGTTTGCAGATGCATAAAGGGCATTCTGCCAGGTTCGCCTCGGCCTATGATCCTAAACGCATTGTACGAGTGCAATATCTTTGAGTTAAAGTCATATGCAATGAATATATACGAAAATAAAAGTGCCTTTCATATTATCAAAGCACATTCTTTGAGTTGTCATCGATGTTGAACGCTATTCTGTCGGTGCTGGTAAGATCTCAGTCAGATTATTGCTTGAGGGTTGTTGGTAAACAGCCGTCTTCTGATTTAAAGCTTCATCTGACCTAGAGAGAGCTGCCAACCTATTGTTTAGGAGTCGATTTCTACTAACTATTTAATTTACTAACATTGCAAAAGAACAAGCTACCATAAGCAAATGCTCTTGCAGAAATCCCTAGCCTTGATATGGTTGGATAATGCATCTCTAGTGCTATGAAGTGTGTTTAGCGTCCTGAAGATGTCTTAATTTTATTGAAAATAAATTTCGACTGTTCTTAAGATGTATCTCTAGCTTTTTGAAGATGTATCTCTAGCTTAAACTTCTGAAGATGTATTTGTAATGTTCAGAATATGTATTTCCATTATTCTGAATATGCATCTCTGTTCGGAAGGTGTATCTTTATCGTGATGTAGCTGTATTTCTAGGGTTGTAAAAATGTATAATTAGTGACCTGAGGATGTGTCTCTACAGTTTTAAAGATATATCTGTGGTGTTCTGAATATTAATCTTCTGAAGATCTACCTCTAGTGTTTTAAAGATGTATCTCTAGTGTTTTAAAGATGTATCTCTAGTGTTTTAAAGATGTATCTCTAGTGTTTTAAAGATGTATCTCTAGTGTTTTAAAGATACTTCACTTCCCCAATAAAAATCTGCTTTCGTCACGTTCTCTGAAAGAACAGTTTGGTCATAAAACTTTTTTTTATATATTTACAGATGCAAGCCTGCGAATTTCATTATTTTCATCACGAAGGAAAGACATAAATAATACCTTATTGTTTGCAAAGTCAGAAATAATACCTGCTTGCTTGTAATACTGAATTTCGAGATGATTGTCCTATATATTACATCATCAATTATTTACCAACTAGAACAGGTCGCTACCGAGAGTCTTACACAAAAGCCGCTGTTTGTTAGTCTGTATATTATCCTACATGGATATGAATAAGGCGTAGAACGTCGTTTCTGATTTTCTGTGATCTGAACAGGAACGGTTGAGTCGCCTCAAATTTACAAACATATTCTGTTGACTTCCCAGGCTGTCACTTAATGAACGGAATTAGCAATTCTCTTTGTATAATAACGCAGAGTTTGTTTTTTTTTTTTTTGACGCAACAGTGGAAGTCCTGGAGGAAAGCAGTTCCGTATTAGCCGGGTCGTAATGATGTCTTGTAGACGCTTAGAAAAACAGCAGCGTCGTGGAACTAATGGTTCAGCATGCCGGGAACACCCGGGCTGTATTAACCTCCTGATCAACAGACGTCAGTTCTTTACCAGTTTTTTTCTCTGTTGCGGATGGTAGCTAATGTGGTCTGGGATTGTACGCGTGCTCTCTCCGATTCCGCAATTCAATGCTGTGTTAAGTTTTTGTTAGCGGTGTTTTTCATCGGTGAATATTAACTTAGGCATACTCTTTGTTTCCTTGCAGCCTTATAGAAAGGATTAAGTTTAAATGCCAAGTTTGCTGCAGTCTCCAAACAAGATGTGTACATCAAGCAATCGATTTTTATTCTCATTCTCAAGAAAATTCCTTGAGGAGTGTATTAGTTTGAAGCATAACGCCAACGAGACATCCTGTTTCAATCAGCTCTTGACCCCCTGGTTTATTTGTGAGGTAGGTTTTCTGCCAGCCCACATGGCAATGGTTGTGTATGCGATCACCGATTTAGCAGCCCTCATGCTGGAGGCAACTGACTCCAATACTGCGCAGCTTATTTTACAATTCATCCATGGTGCTCGTCTAAAAACTCTCCACTCTCTCTCAGAAAGCAAATTCTTGGAGGCCTATAGAAACGCTAAGGCACAAGCCAGTAAGGGAGTTAAAAGAGGGCAAAATTAGATTTGTTACCGGTCATTGGGCCATCTATCTCAACACATGCTGACTACTAAGTATACGGATTCAATCAATAGGCATCTAGTCTGTAACAAGAGTCGGTAAACAAGGCGAACAAAGGCGATCAGTCACGTTGTTCGCTGCAAATTTGCAATTTGTATGAGGCCGTGATTGATGTCGGAAGTAAAATTATATCACACGTGTTGTTTCTTATTTATTTCATTACACATTGACTTTGTAAGCATTTGTCATGACGTGTTGGTATTTACAACAATATTTTATTGTTTTGGAAGACATGTCTCAGGTAAAACTGGATATGTTTTTTGGAGGATATCTGGAGAGTTTTTTGTGTAGGATATCTTTCTTTGGACTGGATAGTTTTATTGCAAAACTGTTGCTTAAAAGTGGACCGTGTATTTTTCCATTTTAGAGGTCTCTATTATAAAGAATTTGTCCTCAAAACATGATTGGATGATCCAATCTTGATTGCGAATGCTTAAGGTCATAGTTCCGTAGTGGTTTCCTCTCTGTGGCTTTCCCAACCGTGGTCAAGGAAAAGAACTTGGCGGATGGAATAATGTATCACCCTTGTTGTTGTTCATTGCTTGACAAGTAGTTGTCGTATTGCAATGCAAGGACAAAACGGACAATGCACGGAAATAAGATATTTCGGTCCATTACACGTGTTATTTGGATCGATAAATTTCATTCAGGTATAGGGGTGTGAGGTACAGTACACTTGGAATACGCTATTTACTGGATGGAGAGAGCACAATCAATTTCTTTTGTTCCTGATGCCGGGATCTCAGTTACTTACAAAGTGATTATACATGTACTTGTGGATGAAACAATGCACTTTTGTGGTAATCTGACAAATCATACTGCAAAACGTCGTTGGACTTTGTGTTAACTATCGTTGTTTTAATGTTTTTATATGTTAAATGTGATGACAACACAGCATTTTCAATCATTCAAGGCAAGTGAAATGTAACAAATTGCAATTAATATCACTGTATGTTTTTATCTACATGTTATTCTGTTTAAGCCCTGGTGCTAGGTGGGATATAATTTGCTACTATTTACTCATTTACAGTTAGAATAAAACTCGAGGTAAATTGACAGGAGGCCGATTTCATCGGTTACGTGTGGTCATTTGCAAGCCATCACTTTGTCGTCGCTCTTATATTAATATGTAATCCCGTAAGATGTTTTGTCTAAGCTGTTAGCTGTAAAAGTGAAAGAGCCTGGTAGGGTTATACAGGCAATCTATAAGAAAATGCAAATGTCCAAATCTCAGCAAAGCTCTGTAAATTTCCGAGTCAGAAGAATAAAATTTGGTCAAAGCACCCATGAAAGTGTCAAGGTCATAGAAGAGATTGCTGTTTAGTAACGACCTAAATAGGCACTATCGATCAAGGGCGACAATATTTTCTGAATTGAGGCACTGTGGTTTAAATTCACTGTACAAAGGTCGACGTTAACCAAAATATATTTTTACCTATGTATTGCTGCGTGCTATCAAGGATTCGTTTTGATTAACGCCTGTCTCCTTATGTAAAACATAACCTTTGTAGTGTGATCAGTTTTTCATATTTTGGCAAGTTTAAATCCGTATTTCGGCTAAAGTTGGGAAGGCATCCTTTATAGTATAGTGATAGTATTGTATGTGCTGAGCTCTTGTTTCAAAACAAACAAAACAATTAGTCGCTGTGCAGAGAACAGGTGCTTTCGAGATCTAGAGGGTTCTATTTTGTTTTTCATTGGAAGCATATTTTTATGTGACAAAATATACAGAGCCATTTGTATTAAATAAATGTTACCATGTTATAATGATGATATCGATGGTAATACACAATCCACTAAATATCACAAAATTGTGATGCTAACAATAATTTGCACTGCAATTATGAGACTAAAAGTTACATTTCTTATTTTGCTCACTGATAAATTGTTAAATCTGAACACTAAGCGCACATACATACATACATATACATTTCTTGTTTATTTATTTATATATTTGATTGTTGTTTAACACCGTATCATATTCATTCTTGCACTGGGTTTTAACCCCAACCCCACCCCACCACCCCCCACCACGCCCACTATCCACCACCACAATGCTGGCCGCCGTCCTCTCAGTGAAACATTCTTGAGAACAGCGTAAAACTCCAATCAAATAAATAAATAAAACAAATAAATGAATCTTGCGTTGGGCTCAATTCCACGCCTTACCATACCAGTCCCTACTTAATTCGTCAGATATACTTAATCAGTTCCGTAACTGTTACACCTTTCTTCATGTGATTGAAAATCCCAGTTGCTGACACATCTTCAAGGACAGATTTGATCAGATTCGCTGTGAAGAGAAGGTATCCAAATGTAAAATATTATACAGTGTGAAACTATAATGTAAAAATATTCTTTCGTAAACAGCTTTTCTATTACTCGCGCTAAGGGTGCTAAGGAAAGGGGTTAAGATGTATTAACCACCAGATATGGAGGTTAACAATCTATAGACGAAGTGTTAACCAAGCCTACGGGAATTCAGTTGAAGTATTACACATCAAAGACATATGAATCCCTCTGAGGGATAACATCTTCGACCTATACCGGAATTCATCGGTCTGTAGAACATATCCTTTGGGCTTCAATCCAAACCTCATGATCAGATGCTGTATTGTTTATTGTCTGGCACAAAAGCCTGGATAGCGGTCTGTGGATATCGTCTTGTACAATCACATTTGAGAGCAAAAAACAGATATACGAATGTCAGGTGATCATTCAAGGTTTCAGGTCAACGGTTGTCAAGTCATCTACAGAACCATTGTTACAGACTGAGAAAACAGGGAATAGCTTATTACAAAGTGCCACGTTCTTCGAACTTTAAGATGTATTATAAAACTAAATCCTATTATAACGTTAGTCAGACCAGAACGGGACCCGGGCAAACACTATTAAACGTTGTGAAAGCTTCTAGCATTTCTGAGAAGAATCATCTGATGTCTTTGGCATGAAGTCCCATTACCTTGACCGCGTGTCCACACGAGCATATCTGTCTCAGTCGAGTGTACCGGATTGGGTAAAAAATATTTGAAGTAAGTCTTACACAGCTCACAAATAAAATCATCTCCCAGACTGCCTTTACACAAGCTCTTTGGCCAAAATCCACGCTCAGCTTGCCAAAACGTATAAACAGAAAGCAGTAATTCCCACAGGCCTACTTTTCTGAAGATTATGTTGACTTACAAAGCGAGGTAGACCACGAACGCCAACGATGTCGTTAAAGACTGTCTCCACGGAGTACCTGGGCACTCATCTTCACCATCGAGGCGAAATGGAACATCAAAATGACTGAAGTTCCGGATCAACATTACGTAAACAGGCTCACGAATCAACCATCAGCGGAGAGAATCGGTTCTGGACTAGAATATCACGGCAATGCGTTATCACAAACAGAGTGTGCGATTTTGTTGAAGCAACATTTGCTGTGATTAGTCAAAACTTTCTACAGGCCATAAAGATTAGTTCTGGATTATGGATTTCAAACTCACAGATTTCCTCAATCCCACGATTCTCTACTTAAGGTCATGAGCATGGTAAATTAGGAGGCAAAAAGGCTTCTCCGTTAAATGTCTCCCCAGAGGTCTGTTAACATCTGGGTTAGACTAGGTTTGTTAAGTGTCCGTCTGCAACGCAAGACGGAAATGTTAAAACCAATCGAGGAAACATACCAAGGTGACTGGGGAACGACTTTTCTCCATGTGAGATAAAATGACCATTTTAATTGTTTGTGATTCCTTCCGCATGGCACACAGACATTCTAGGACACGTAACATGTATAAAGAGCTCGTACGTATGATCAAACAGCATAAAAATGGTGGATTCATTCCTTTTGCGGTTGTGAGGCAGTTGGCTGTCGACACAAACTGTAGTAACAGAATATAACAGTAGCTGGAGGCCTGCTTTTTAATGGAACCTGTGCAGGGTATATCATTATTTAAATACAAAATGTTCTCGTAGCAGGATGAGCCGTGTTTTACAGCTTATTTAAACTCGGTGTAATCTTGAAGCAGGATGGGTCGCATTTTACCGCTTACATGTATTTCAAGGTAGTATATAAATGCAAAGGGGTGGATACCATTTTTTATCCGAATTAAACAAGGAAGACCAAGATGGGTTATACTTTACAGCGCCGCCTTCCTATAGAAGTCAACCAGCTGGAATATGTAGAAGTGCATTGACCCGGCTTCGCTGTATACTTTAACTGGATAAAACCATGTGGTGGTTTATAAACCACACTGCCAAGTCGAATGAATAAAACCTTTTGTTGCATAAGATTCTACAAATGAACAACATGATTATTTCTTCCTTGCGAAATTAGTCCCACACGAGTTTAATATCAACGTACAAACAAAATAATGTTAAAAGACACTTGAGAACCCAAAAGACCCCAACACATTAAAACGAATACTGGTTTCAAATCAGCTTTAATAGGGAAGAGCTGTGGATAGAATCTCTGGAGCCATATAGACATTCTAATTACAACTGCAGTGGAATTGGAGGATTGGCGCTTAAAAAAGATGTTTTGTGAGTTGTTTTTTTTTTTTTTTTGATCTATTTACTTTTCTTGCTTTCTTTCCTTTTTGGTTTGGTTTGGATTTCTCTGTTAATTCTAATTGTTACAACTTATTGAGGACCCAACTAAAAGTAATTGGTGCTCTCCCAGAGTAATAAGTACTGATTTGTTACACTTCAGTAATGACTGTTCACACCAGTATGCATTATTTAGATGATTGTGGTACCTCTGTAACAGAGAAACATGGCCTTTTCGGGCTATACATTGCTGGGGAGACAGCATATATAATACATGATTTGCAGCGAAAGCATAGAGTTACATGTGGCGGACACACTTCCGCGTCAAACCGATGAAATACAACTGAATTTGAGAGCTGGAGAATGTACAAATTCCCTCTCCACCACCAAGTTTGAACCCACGCTTTGCGTGTCTCGTGTTCCTCACATTTAGAAATCGCGCACTATACTCAAAAGGCCACATCCCCTGCCCCTTAGATTGATAGTCAAATCAAACATACAGAGAAAAACGAACGTTTGCCCCTGTTTGCTTGTAGAATACCTTTGTCGTCAAATAATAACTTTGAGTATTTCTATATTTTTATCGAGGGTATTCCTCCTGTGAACCACTCCGATTTACAGCCACCGTTATAAAAGATAAACATATGCTCGTGAAGGAACGCTCGCCGTTACATGGTTACGCCAATTAATCTATAATATTAGCATAACGAGCGAGAAACAAAGTCACATTCCACTGCACCAGTGGCTCTGACAGCGCCTTCCGGCTTTTGACAGCTCTCGTCTGAGCGTTGTTTGGGAGGGTAGGACTGCCATCAGACGCCGATTGTTTTCCGGCACCTGTCAGACAATGATTACAGACCCACTGTGAATCTGGGCCAGTCACCATTTTCATTTGTGACGAACCATACCGGATGGACTTAGCAGATATGTAATTACCGGGAACTAGCTCCTGGCCTCTCCAATGCGATACGCGTAACGTTAGACCATTGTGTCTGGCCCCACCCAAGGGAATTATCCGCGGAGGCGGTTTCCTCTTATCAACTACAGGCTGATATTATATTGTTCTTAATAATCTGTAGTATGACATGCCGATGATCCACTTGTTCTTGTGCTAATACTAGTAAACTTAGTTTACGATCTCAATCAAAGGATCTACTCTCTTATCTTCGAATAAACAGAGGCCTGCTCTATCGCTGCACAAAACAGTCACACATCATTAAGAAAAAAAGTTCAAACTTTCACTTTTTAACAAACAATGTTAGGCATATGGCGTTAAATATCGTAACTGGTATATTTTATTAGGAGAATTCACCAAAGCTGCCATTTTCTTTTTACGATCCCAACCTTAATCTAATCTACTGAACACCAACATGTTTTATTTTTCAGAATATGCGAGTCAGGAAAAAGACGTGTAGTTCAAAATCTAAATTATTATAGACCTGTTGGATAACAACAATTAGGACCTGTTTTAACCACTAAGATTTGCAAAAGAGTATAATTTCTGAGTCAAAACACAATGGTATGAGTTATACAGGTAAGTTGTCTTCCCACTTTCCAGGCACGCGTCTGTGATCCAGTTCGCACGGTCTGTCAACATAGAAAAGCAATCATAGAGGCCTGTTCGCTGATTTACTTAAGGGCAAATTTTCCTACACTTTTTTCAGGCTCTTTTGAAAACGTGCAGTGAATGATGTAGGGATGTGATCAAAGCGTGAGTAGAACTGATCCACGCCATACAGGCCGTTACAAGAGGCACATTTCCTACAGTCACATATCTCTCAAGACTGATGATTGGTACTTGTATTAGGTAAATTCATGTGGTGGTTTAATCGTGATATAATAGGAAGAAACAATTCAAGCTCTGAGTTAAAGAAGTTCAGCCATGGATGATTTAATAGCTGATACATGGTATACTGATAAGGCGAGAAGATCCTACGTGACGAATTGGGGGAAATGGCCTGCCTAGTATATGCATCTATGTGGTTATTATGTGTCATCCTTTTCATTTTAGTTCTAGCTCAAATAGAACTGATATTTTCTAGTTTCATCGTCGCAAGCATGTGTAGTGATATTTCAGATAATACTGAATTCTGGATTCGCTCGACACGGATCAATGCGTGGACAGTTTGGCATTCAGTTTGAATATGACACATCTAGTTGAATACAACCTTGCCTACTACGTTAACAATTTTGTTCATTTGACGACGAGAGTTTGGTACATGGTAACACACAAATTTTTAAGTTGGTGGGCACTATTTGTTTTGCAAGTTTCTGTCTTCTTGGTTCAGTTTATTGCAGCGAGAGGTAGAGTGGAGGTGGAATTCGCTAAATGAACAAGTTTGTGAGATCATTACCAATTTCTTTCATTTTAAATCTTTATGTTGATTTTTGACTCAGTCGTAATCTTCTTATCATAACCAAGTTTTGTATCATTATTATGAACAAGTTAAAAAGCCACGAGCAAAACGATTACATTTAGCAGAAATATTTTGACTATGAGGCAAATTCTTGTACATTCAATAAAGCAAAATTAGTCGCTAATGCAAAACGTCATTGGTCTCGATAGTGAAAATCATTATAAACCATACATATAATCACAATGACATTTCATTAAAGCTGATCCATCGGTTTCAACAGTGTAAATTATTGCTAATTCTGGATATGTAATCAGATAAAATATTATTTTAAAGCTATTTCCTAACAAAAATATTTTTGTTGGTTATTAATTCAAGGTGTCAGAATGTAATATACTGCACACTGTCAAACTATTTGATACAAATTTTCTTTCATCAAAAGTTTCTGTAACGTTTGCGCTGCTGGAGTTAAAAGTCGGGGGTCATTTGTTCAGAAATTACCTTAATCATCAGGTGTGGGTGTTAACAATCTATAGACGAAGTGTTAACCAAGCCTACGGGAATTCAGTTGAAGTATTACACATCAAAGACATATGAATCAACCTGAGGGATAACATCTTTGACCTATACCGTTATTCATCGGTCTGTAGAGCATATCCTTCGGGCTTCAAATATCATGATCAGACGCTATATTGTTTGTCTTCTGGCACAAAATCCTGGATAGCAATCTGCGAATATCTTCTTTTACAATCACATCTGAGAGCAAGAACAGATATATGAATGTCAGGTAATCATTCATTAAGAAAACCGGGGAATAGCTTATTACATACAGTACCACATTCATCTTACTTTAAGATGCATTAAGCTAACACCTGTTAGAAGGTTGGCAGACCAGAACGGGACCCGCTCATCACTATTAAACGTTGTAAAAGCTACTAGCAGTTTTGAAAAAACTTATCTGGTGCCTATTACCACTGACCGCGTGTCCATACGAGTGTAATCTGCATAAATCGAGTGTGATTGGGCAGAAAATGTTCTTAGTCCACCAGGATTCTACTAGGGAGCTAGGCATCCCCAAGGCCTGGTCGCTTTGCATTCTTGTTATGTGATTGTATGTTGAATGTGACGACAACATCGCATTTTGTGTAATTCTAGACCAGTTCAATAGATTAGAATTAACACCTCTGCATAGTTTTCTTTACCTAATTCTGCTCAAGTTGTGACGCTAGGGAACGTGTGAATTACTACTATTTATGCATTTACATGAACAGTTAGAATAAAACCCTGAGTGAGGTAAATTGACAAGAGGCCGTATTTCACCAGTTACGTGTGACCAATTGCCAGATATCACACTGTCGTCGCTGCTCTGGTCTTACTCTCTGTGCTGTACGTCTTAACAGAGTATATGGGCACTCAGCTTCACCATCGAGGCGAAATGGAACATCAATATGACTGAATTTCCGGATCAACATTACGTAAACAGACTCACGAATCAACCATCAGCGGAGAGAATCGGTTCTGGACTAGAATATCACGGCAATGCGTTATCACAAACAGAGTGTGCGACTTTGTTAAAGCAACATTTGCTGTGATTAGTCAAAACTTTCTACAGGTCATAAAGATTAGTTCTGGATTATGGATTTCAAACTCACAGATTTCCTCAATCCCACGATTCTCTACTTAAGGTCATGAGCATGGTAAATTAGGAGGCAAGAAGGTTCTGATAGACGGTCATAATATGTTGTTGGAACCCGACCGGAAATTCTCCGTTAAATGTCTCCCCAGAGGCCTGTTATCATTTGGACTAGGTTTGTTAAGTGTCTGTCTACAACGCGAGACGGGAACATTCAAACCGATCGGGGAAACATTCCAAGGTGACTGGGGAAGACGTTAGATAAAATGGCCGTTTTCATCGTTTGTGATTCCTTCCGAATGGCACATGGACATCCTATGGCACGTAACGTAAAAACTGATAGACTTTCTTACAAATTGTAAGTGTTCCGCTACCGCTTCCAACTGACAGTTGCGTAATTTACAGTGCACTCCACGTATCTGTGTTAAAGTTACACTTTAGTTGCCATGTGTGTTCGATGTCAAGTCCGTCCAGGTCCAGAAAATTATATATATGATTGTATGTAGAAAAATGATGGACTTATTCCCATGCAGATGTGAGGCAGTTGGCTGTCGACGCAAACAGTAATAACAGTAATTGGAGGCCAGCTGTTTAATGGAACCTGTGCATCGTTTTCAGGGTATTTAAATTATTTAAATACAAAATGTTCTCGTAGCAGGATGGACCATATTTTACAGCTTATTTAAACTCGGCGTAACCTTGAAGTAGGATGGGTCGTGTTTTACCGCTTACAGGTATTTAAATGCGGTATATCCTTGCAACAGGATGGATACCATTTTTATCAGAATTAAACAAGATACAGCAGGAATGGTTCTACTTTACAGCGCCGCCTCCCTATAGAAGTCAACCAGCTGGAATATGTAAATGTACACTGACCCCAAAGTCACCCGGCCTCGGTCTGCTTTGAATGGCTAACATCACACAATGGTTTTTAAACCACACTGCCAAGTCGAATGACTAAAGCCTTACAAACGTAAAGCGTAAGATTATGTAAATGAACAACATGAATATTTCTTCGTTGCCAAATTAGCGGTACACGATTCCACGTACAAAACGAAATAATGTTAAAAGATACTTGAGAACACAAAAGACGCCAAAAAGAACACTGGTTTCAAATCAACTTTAATAGGGAAGAGCTACGGATAGAATCCCTGGATCCATATAGACATTCTGATTACCGCTGCGGTGGAATTTGGGGATTTGCGCTTAAATCAGATGGCTTATGGGGACTTTTTTAATTTTTCTCTTCGTTTTTTCTTCTTGTTTTGGTTTTTCTCTCTTAGTTTTAATTGCTAAAGCTTATTTAGTAAACACCCACCAGTAATTAGTACTCTCCCAGAGTGATGAGTATTGATTTGTTGAACTTCAGCAAATGACTGACTTTAACTGCATTATTTAGACTTTAACAGACAGCATGAATGCGGTACGTCTGTAACACAGAAACATGGCCTTCTCGGGTTCCACACTGTTTGGGAGACAGCATACGTAGGATATGATGTTCAGGGAAAGTATAGAGTTACAAGTGCACTTTACCACGTGTGGCGGACACACTACCCCAGATTTTACCCAAGTACTCCATACCCCAGTACGACATCAACTGACTACTGTCGCAAAGAATAATGACATTCGGAAAATGTACAAACTTCCTCTCCAACACCGAGTTTGAGCCCGCCCTGTTTGTCCTTCGTAATTAGAAATATTGCACAATACTCACTGATCCACGTCCCGCGCCCTTACATTGACAATAAACTCTGTATACTGACAACTGAATCATATCAGACATAGAGAGAAATACTTCCGCTTGCCCATGTTCGCTTGTAGAAAAAATAACCGTATAAATATGTTTGACGATCACTGATCTTGATATAACAACTTATTTGTGTATTTTTATGGAGAATATTCCCTGAGAACCACTTCAGTTTACAGGCAACGAACAACTGACATCGTTCTAAATGATTAACATTTGTTTGCGAAGGAATGCTCACCGTTACATGGTTACGCCAATTAATCTATAATATGAGCATAACGAGCGAGAAACAACGTCACATTCCACTGCACCAGTGGCTCTGACAGCGCCTTCCGGCTTTTGACAGCTCTCGTCTGAGCGTTGTTTGGGAGGGTAGGACTGCCATCAGACGCCGATTGTTTTCCGGCACCTGTCAGACAATGATTACAGACCCACTCTGAATCTGGGCCAGTCACCATTTTCATTTGTGACGAACCATACCGGATGGACTTAGCAGATATGTAATTACCGGGAACTAGCTCCTGGCCTCTCCAATGCGATACGCGTAACGTTAGACCATTGTGTCTGGCCCCACCCAAGGGAATTATCCGCGGAGGCGGTTTTCTCTTATCAACTACAGACTGATTTTATATTGTTCATAATATTGGTTTGACATGCAGATGATCCACATGTAATGCCTTTGGTATGACCCGACGTGGGTTTGAACCCGAGTCTCCCGACTTCGATGCGAACGCTTTAACCACTAGGCCAGCGAAGCGGTCAAACATAGGAAAATGGTCCTGTACTGTTTTCCAGTAGTTTGTTGTGCACCAGCGTGTTTTTGTTTTGTTTTATAAGTTTTTAAAAAGTTTACAGAAGAGTGTAACTTCCTGGTTACGGTAAAACACAATGTTATACCGGTAAGCTGCTACCCTTCTTTCAAGGCAGGCGTCTGTGATCCAATTCGCACGGTCTGTCAACATAGAAACGCAATCATAGAGACCTGTTAGCCGTTTTACTTGAGGACAAGGGTCCTGCACTTTTTTCTTGCAAAACGTGCAGTGAATAATGTTGTAGGGTGTGATCAAGGCGTGAGTAGAACTGATCCACGCCATACGACCGTTACAAGAGGCACATTTCCTACACAGTCACGTTTCTCTCCAGACTGATGATTGGTAGTTGTATTAGGTTAATTCATTTGGTTTTTCAGTCGTGACATAGTAGCAAGAAACGATCCAAGCTCCGAATAATTGTCAGCTAAGTCCAGGTTAGTAAAAGAAGTTCAGCCGTGGATGATTTACACCTGTTAGTTGACAAATTCTGGTTATACCGCTATTGTTCCAGACCCTTTAAATCATCACACAGAAAATTTAAGCCGTGAATATAAGACTGTTCGGTACTTTATGCTGTGCACACACGGAAAGGTGATTGAGGAGATGAAGTCATGGTAAATGGTTCCCATTTATTTTGTAAAACTTGTAGAGTGGAATCAAAACCCTAATGCATGAGGTAATGGAATCTACCTATTTACGATTTGTTACAGTCACTCACTGTAATAAACGGAGTCAAATCTCCTCCAGCTCATGCACTGTGAGTTAACACTAATGGGTGGTAGGACATATATTTTGCATTGGCAGTTTAACACCGACAAATACAGAACCTTGTAATGCAATTGTGCAATCGGCAATTAACCCTGTGGGGCCTTCCCCTTGAGTTTAGTTACTCCCAGGGTGCTGTTCTTACGAGCAAAGCTCACACAAACCCGGTTTTTTTAATTAAATAACAAGTACTTATCTATATTAAACACACTGGAAATCCTTGCATCCTTACATGTCAAGGAATGACCGTGTTCACACGCTATTGTACATTGTGTGTAGCTCTGGAAAGCATTGTACAGATACCGGCTGTCTGTAGCACTGACGTTCAACTCCTTAGAGACAAGCAGTGTTAAAGTCTCCTCTGTCACCTGATGTTTGTGAAAACACAGATTGTAGGAAGGATTTTACGACAGCAACCCAAAACTCAAATGCCGCTGTGTTATCGTTTTCACTTTAGTTTTAACTCAAATGATATTTTCTCGTTTCATTGGTCGCATTACATGTGTGGCGGTATTTCAGAAAATACAGAATTCTGGATTAGCTCGAAATGGATCAATGGGAGGACAATTTGGCATTGGGAAGAAATTCAGTTTGAATAACCGACCTGCTTGAATACAACCTTGCATACTATATTAATCATTTTGCCCAGGTGATGAAAATTGTTGATTTTTTGACGAGAGGTGGCTACATGGTAACACACAACTTGATAGTTGTAGTTATTTCTTTGCATGCATGTCTCTTTTCTTTTCTTTTCTTGTCTTTTCGGTCTACATTGTTAGAGTGAGTGATAGAATGAAAGTGGGATTTTTTAAGTGAACAAGTTCAAGAGCTCATTACAAATCTTCTTTACTTTGAATCAACTAAATGGTTAAAATTTCCACTCGATATGTTAATCTTTGATTCAGTCGTAATCTATTTATCAAGACCAAGTTTTGTATTATGTGTTAATCAGGTGATCCTTGAACAAACTGAAGAGTCACGAGCGAAGAGATTACATTTAGCTGAAATATTGTTATAATAAGGCAAATTTTCGTGGATTCAGTCAAGTAAAATTAGTGGGTAATTGGTCTTAGTGCTGAAAAGCATTGTTCAATTTCCCATGTAATCACATATGGTATTTTGTTAAGGCCGTTCCTCCGGATTTAATAGTGTAAATTCGTGTTAAATCTTGATACGCAGTCACATAAGACGCTGCGTTTATGCTGTTTCTAAATAAAACTATATTCGTCAATTATCTTTAATCGATTGCCCCTGTAACAATTACCTTATGTTTAAGTTAATAAAAATCACAAACGGTGACACATCATCAAAATTAAATTTGATCCGATTTGAAATGAAATTAAGGCATCAGGATGTAATAGTTTGCTCACTCTCAAATTACTTTATAAAAATACTTTTACATAAATAGTTCTTGTAAGACTTGCACCGCTGGTGCTAAATGACAGGGGTTAAGATTTTCTCAACCACGAGGTATTGGGGTTAACAATATATAGACGAACCGTTAACAAAACCTAAGGGATTTCAGTTGAAGTATTATATAGATCAAAGACACATGAATCTTTCCGTGGGATAACATCTTCAACTTATACCGGTGATCATCCGTCTGTACAACATATCCTTTTATGTATCAGACGCTATATTGTGTGTCGTCTGGCACAAAAGCCCGAATGGCGATCTGGGGATATATCCTTTTACAATCCTATCTGACAGAAAGAAGAAATATACAAATATAAGGTAATCATTTGATACTTCAGGTCAACGTCAGCGATGCCAGCTTGAGAACCATTGCTACAGCTTAAGAAAATCTGAGGAACAGCCTATTACATACAGTGCCACGTTCTTCGGACTTTTCCATGTATTAAGCTAACAGCTATTATAAGGTTAGTAAGATCAGAACGCGGCCCGGTCGACAAAATTAAATGTTGTGAAAGCTTTGAGTAGTGCTGAGAAGGCTCGTCTGATGTATGTTTCATGAAATCCAATTAATCTCACCGCTTGTTCAAACGGGTATACCTATAAATATTTATATCAAAATATAATCATCTCCCAGGCTACCTCTATATAAGCTAATTAATACCTATAAACAGAAAGCTGAACTTTCAACAGTCCTTTGTTTTCGGGGATTATGTTATTTATTATTATTATTATTATTTCCAAGTGAGTAACAACAGTAATGTTAAAATCCGCACGGAGTACCTGCCCAGTGAGCTTCATGGTTGAGGCTTAATGGAACAACAGCATGACTTTAAATCCTAATGAACTTTACTAAAACAGGCTCAGGAAGCAACCATAAGCGGAAAGAGAGGGTTCTGAAAAGCATGTCAGGAGAATGCGTTATCCCAAACACAGTGTGCAAGTCTGTGGAAGCAATATTTGCACTGATCAGGTAAAACTTTGCCCAAACTACATGTATAGAGTTCAGTTGTTGATTATCAGGGATTTTAACTCATCCCATTTTCATCAGTATCACGGTTCTGTACTTAAGGTCATGATCATGGTAAATTACAAGACAAACAGGGGCTCTAGTAGACGGTCATACAATGTTGGTGGAATCCTACCGGAGAATTCTCCCTGTTAAATGTCTCCCCAGAGGCCTGTTAACATCTGAGCTAGGTTTCGTGAGTGTCCATCCGCAATGCGAGACTGGCGGAAATATTAAAACCGAATGGGAAAACATGCCAACGGAAGATCTATCGCCACGTCGATAAAATGGCCATTCCTTCCGCATGACACAAGGTCAACGCAAAAAACATAACAACTACAAACATCTGGACTTTCCTTACATATGGAAGTGAGTGAGTGTTTGGGGTTTGACTTTATACTTAACAATATTTCAGTCATATGACGACGAAGAAATCCTTAGGGTGTATGTAATGCGCCTCCTTGTGGCAGGACGGATTTCCACCACTCTTTTATCTAGTGCTGCTTCACTGAGACGACTTACTGAAGGCAAGTAACTCGCGAGCCATTATACTGGTACGGGTCAACCAGTCGTATCCCCTTCATGCTTAACGCCAAGCAAGGAAGTTACAACTTCCTCCTTTAAAGTCTAAGGTGTGACTCGACCCAGGATTGATCCTGGATCTACCACTCCCGAAGTGGGCGCTCTGCCAACTGTGCTATCCGGGCCTGTACATATGCAATAGGCTTATAAATGTATGTTTATATACTTGCCGTCAACCGATAAGGACGCTCCAGGTTAATGATCCCAAGGCCAACTCCCAACACGATGTAAACACAAACCATCAAAGAACTATGAAAGTATATAAAGTACTAAAATAGGACGGAATCATGCAAAGAGAAGCAGTCAACAGTTTTCAATGATGTTGGAAAGACGCGAGGTATGTTCTAGGCGACTGAGTGAAATCGTGTATTCAAATCGTATAAGTTGTCGATAACAAAATATACAACGCTTTGATTGCAGCTGTCCAGGTATTCAACGTGGCGATCTAATTCAACACTATGAATATATTGCCCCCAACTGCTCATGTATCCAATATGGCTATCTAATGCAACACGATGAATATACATCCCCTAAATTTGGGTTACGTGGTATGAGACACAATTATGAAAGAAAATGCCAGAGATAAGCATTGTAAAACTTAGAGTGAAAGTGTTTGATGGAATAACCTTGACATATCCTTTTTTGCAGTAAAAACTTGAGGTTGACGCAGTGCCGTTGAATGAAAATGTCACCTAACACACAGAAACTGACAAATTCTACATACCGTAGACCGTTCAGTATATTGCCATCCAAGTAAGAATAATCTCATTAAAACTGAAGCTATCACTCTATTCATAAAGTCTACTTTACGGCAAGACTTTTTTCCACATCCAGCAACATTTGCTCTACACATCCAATATAACCGTAAAGGTATCTCTGTCGCCCTTTGATTGGAATTCTATAAACGCAAGATGTAGCAATAAACTTGCAATCTTATCCGTTCTCTTGTACCCTTTCGAAATAGTGTTAGGAACAGAAGTGTGCTCAAGTATATTACGGGGTACGGTAACGCAATGACCTGTGTTTTAGAGGTATACTGGTAAACTGTAACCGTGTCTTCAGTGAGTATGTCAGTAACCCAATTCGCACACTCTGTCAATATGAAAACGCATTCATAGATTTACTTAACGGAAATGACCCTACACTTTCTTCTTTTTACTGTTAGCAAAACGTGAGTTGAGTAATGTTTCGGGAAATTCTGTGTGACCTATACGGTGGATATAGCATTGATCTATCCCACACTGACCAGAAAAAGAGGTTGCCTACATCGTTCATCCGGCCGCCTAGCTGTCTGGACTAATGATTGGTATTATAGATAACTTCCTTGCCCTTTTTTATTGTTGCACACTAGCAAGCGACAATGCTTGTTCAAAGTAGATGTTAGTCATGCCCAGATATTTTAAAAATGGTTTACTGCCCAAAATTTTCTTTTACTTTCGTAACTGTTGAATCTTGATGAAAGGCAGATACCGGTGTCTTGTTCTAGGATATCTAGAACAGCTGATAAGGTAGACTGCGAAAAATGACCTTCACTGTTTGGGGATTTTACGCTACTTGTCATTTTGTTGCACATAAAATATTTGTTTTTTTTTTCTGTCATACAAGTTCATGAGTGACCTCCCAAATGATGCTTTACGTACTTAGGTCCTCTCTAACTCTTTGGTAGGTAAATGCTTAAATAGTTGCAAATTAGATGGATCTTAGCACTGCAGCATAAGTAGAATTAGATAAATCAGATGCAATGATGTTACGTGCAATTCATCACTCAAAATACCATCACATTTAATGAGTATTATATTAAATCGGGGCAAAGGAACCAGGCCTCGGGGACGCTTAACCCACAAGTAGAATTCTGTTATATGTAAGAATACAACATCAAGACAAGTATTCTGGTTGCCTTTTCTGTTCTAATACTTGAATGGCCTAATAACAAAACTTGATGTTTGCGATTCGGGCTCTACTTGTACATTCCTGAAATTTTTCTTGAGAGACTGGATCATCCTTATAGATAAGTATTTTTTACATTTGGTACAGTAACTAACCAAAACATGGAATGAAACCTCGACAAGCGCATGCCTACATGCTGAAAACACAGGCTCCTGGCAGATGTACTTTGCCTTGGCAGCTTAACCCCGGCAAATAAATGAGACCCTTAGGATGCAATTATGCAATCGGCAAGTTAATCTTGTAGGCTTCCTTTACCCACAGGGTACTGCGTGTGCGCTGTAATATACAAACATTACCCTCGAGGCAGTGTGAAGGTCACACAAACCCAATTTTGCAATTAAAGAACAACTACTCACTTATATCGAACGCATCTTGGCGTACAGAGGAAATCCTTGTATCCCAACATGTCAAGCTGTGATTGTGTTCAAACTGTACTTTATATGTAATATGTAGGCTGGAAAGAATGGCATGGTAAATCTCAGGACTTTAAACACACCAGAGATAAGGAGCGTTAAAGCCTTGTCCGTCACGAATAACAACAAAATGATTTGCTAACACAAGGGTTATGTGTAGGAATTTCCAATAGCAACTCGCAACCCAGCACTGCTGTCTCATCGCTTTCATTGATTTTTCCATAAGGAAATTGTCGTTAGATGTTTCAGTTCCATTGTTACACGTGATGTATGCCATTATAGATAGTAAATATACCGCAATCGGCGATGAGATCTAGGACGATTTGGGATTGAGAAGAAATACAATCTGAATGGCCCACATAGGTTGCTGTGTAACAACATCTTGCGTACATTGTTACACATGGTGCGAAATGGATATCGCTATGGCTCTCCGGTCAAATTTTCAATATAACATTGCATTAATGTGTTTGTTTATTAAATATGAGAGCAACAGAGCGTTCTGAGTAATTCTAGATCTGTGACAGCTAATAATTATAGCTAACTTTATTGCATTTTTTCAACCTAATTGTGCCTAAGTCATGGTGGAACGGGAGGTGTATGTTGTTACCTTTCTATCATAGACATGAACAGTTTTACGGCATGAAACCATAACTGAGATAACGGGAGTCCGGATTTCGTGGGTAATACGAGCGACCATATGTCAACTATCACTCCGGGGGCAATGCTCTGATTTTACTCTCTGTCCTGTGGTCTTTTATGTAGCCAGTCACAAACGCATCTTGATGGAAATATATCCAGTGCTTTTGTGATGGAAATTGTTCGTTTCAATTACATCTTTTGATGCTTAAGGTCATCTGGATTGATTTGGTGTCACGGGGCCGTTTTACTGAACTGTCACAGCATTGCGTCAAATGTATAGGTGCTTGCTCTATGTCCTTTGTTTTCGGGGGATTATGTTGATTTCCAAGTGAGTAACAACAGTAATGTAAAAATCCGCATGGAGTACGCGCCCAGTCAGTTTCATGGTTGAGGCTTAATGGAACAACATTTAGACTGAGATAACTGAGATAGCGGAGCTAGTTTTACTGAACTGTCACAGCATTGCGTCAAATGTATAGATGCTTCCTCTGTTTGCATATATCTAAGGAGCGGTTTTGTGGGCATGCCACCTCCAGTTACATAATACCGGGACTCGTTTTGTTGTTATTGTACGTTAAATGGGACGACAGCATAGTATTTTCAGTAAGTGATGTATAAATTGCCTAATACATTGCTATTACCATCATTGCATATTTTTCACGTAAGCCATGGTTCTAGGAGGCGTGTAATTTGCTACTATTTATGCAGCAAGAAAAAATTCAGTCAAAGTAAAAAACCTGACCGGCATGACTGGGGTAAATGACCGTAAGAGGCTTACGGTCACGTGTGACCATTTGCCAGCACTGTTGTCGTTGCTCTGGTTTTACTCTCCTCGCTGTAAGTCTTTAATTATATCGATAACGGACAGCTATGAGAGTACGATTTTTCTGATCAACAAAGTCTAAGGTTTTGTAAGAAGACATGGTCAAATTGTGGTCTTCTGGAACCATATTTCAACCGTCACTCTGAACATACTGTGCCAAATATGGCTTCTGTCAGTCCTAGTACATGAGCTTGTCACGATGAAATCAGGAATCTGTGGTGTACACTCACAGTCAGTACCAGCATGTGGGGTTCTACGTCACCTCACCTGATGAATTACCTGGTGGAATCAGGTTAGGTGTTGTCTATGGTCCAGGACATGGGCTTCTGGCAGTTCATCATCTCATCTGGGGAATTAACTCGTGAAGTCGGGCCGTCGGTGGTCTGAGGTGCCAACAGTTACTGTTAATACAAACTGCTAGCATTATATCGCCTCACATGAGGAATTAACTGGGTGAAGTCGGGTTGTCGGTGGTCTAAGGTACCGACAGTTACTGCCAGTACAAGCTCGTGAGCTGCTAGCATTACATCTCCTCACATGAGGAATTAACAGGTGAAGTCAGGTTGTCAGTGGTCCAGACATATACTGTTCGTACCAGGACATTGGCTTCTGACATTACATCATCTCACCTGGGGAATTGCCTGGTCAAGTCACTGTTATATGTGGTCTGGGCTGCGGACAGTTCCTGCAAAATGATTACATCTTCTACTGTGGTGGTGTGAATTTATCATACAATAATTACATGAAGGCTTATTTGTATTCAACATTTTAGAAGTCCGAAGGAGTTAGCACACTAGCACGGTGCAATTACCCAAAAGCCTCCCACCAATGCGGTCGCTGTGAGTACAAGTCCAGCTCATGCTGGCTTCCTCTCCGGCCGTGGAAAGGTCTGCAGCAACCTGCGGATGGTCGTGGGTTTCTCCCGGGTTCTGCCAGTTTCCTCCCACCATATTGTTGGTCGCCGTCGTATAAGTGAAATATTCTTGAGTGCGGCGTAAAACACCAACCAAACAAATAAATAAAGCTGCTAAATTATTAATACAGAATATTTATTACTGATGAAAACTTTGTCAGCTTTAATGAACAATTTAATTGTCACCCATAAGTAATTTTCTACGTATTGAAATGGAAAAAAAACTTTGAAAACTTTGAAAGAGGGTCGCCCTTCTGACCAGTTCGGACCTTTGCATTGGCCTTTGTTTGCTAAACCTAGTGATAATGGATGCACCCTGGACTGGATAATTATGTGAGGTATTTACGCAGATATCTATGTATTTCTCTTATACTGCCAGTGAACCAGACTTTCGTATTTCTCTTATACTGCCAGTGAGCCAGACTTTCGCACATTGATTGCTTCAATAGCAGTGACACTCGAGAAAGTAGACAAACATTTTAACTTTCGGCCTTTATATGGGAGCTAAGTCGCCAATACTTCCGGACCTGCGTGGCTGTCAGCCTCTGCACACTCGGCAATTAAATTGTTTCAGAGCATCAAAGGAGCAGGAAACGTGTCCGATTTATTCTAACTCTACCTGAAGTGATTTCAATCTTGATTGACTTTGCCGCCTTCGTAAGTACCCTTGTATTTGACTATCGGCTTAAAAAGGAGAGTGTCTAGCAGTGATTATTCGCGCTTTACTCTAACTTATATGGTCATGATAATCGGCCTTAAAGAATGTATCCAAGCTTTTTATCGCTAGCAAGTCAGTCGTAAAGGTAGGTAACAAAGAAAATAACCTCTGTAGTTTTCTCATTTTCGGATATAAAATCAGCTAAAGCTGGCATGGATTTCAAAATGTAAAAGGTTTCACAAACGTAAACTGAAGCACATTCTTTCCATAATTCATGTTTTACCAGCAGGTTATTGCAAATTGACCTTGTAGGCATACCATGAAAGTGACACCACAAGTCTAGTTCTCTCTGCCAGTCCGTTGCTATTTCATCTTATTTACATACATACCCCGCGTGCAAAAACACTGATCTCGACTTACACAATTAAACCAAATTACCCAATTTCCAGAGACTCGATATGGTTTCTCCGCGCAGAACTAACCGTATTGCTGCGGTTACAAACAGATCCGCTTTCATCTGTATCGGTGACACGACTGGCCAGTATGTCATTAACACACATGGTTTAAATGGCTTCCGAGCTAAATGACAGTTTGCTTATGTAAGAAAAAGTGAGATGAAGTGGTGTAATTACTTTCGAGAAAAACATCTAAGTGCACGGGAATGAAGACGAGTGGACAAGGCAATATATTTACAGGGTTTTCTGGACAGAGATTCATTCGTTTCGACTTTTTCAGGATCATACCCACCATGTCTTGAACTATCTGTAGCGTATTTTAGCACAGTTTCCATAAAGGCTGTTTTAGGGTGTTGTTTAAATTATAGCCATTTGAGCACTTCGTGTATATTCTTAATTGGATACGCAGCCTTTAACCTTTCGATTCAAACTTGAATGCATGGCTTTCCACGCACTACTGGTTTGAGTAAGAAGACTGCAGAGTAAACAACAAACGCAGTTATGTGTCTACAATTTCAGGATAGAACTAAACATAAGCACAGTGCGTGCTCTCCACTAATGTGAACGTTCAAACCAAAAAACTACCTTCGAAAACGAGGAACTGCAGGTGTGTTTACAGCTTTCGGTGTACAACTCAGTGATTAGGGTTAAGAACTTATATACATAAAATAAATGTAATAATATCCTGACAATGGACCAGACATAAAAGGACCTGATGCGTTAAGGCGGAGATTCGGCCAGGAGGCGTACGATAGAAAGCGCAAATTTCCAAACTCCAGCACAATTCTGTAAATTTCCAAAACAGAGGTACAAAACATGGTCGAATTACTCATAAAAGATATATTGCCATAAAAGAGATGGTTAGTAATAACCATTTTTTTCGATTTTTAATATGACCCATCAATTACTTGAATGCATGCTTGCCATATAACAGGAAAAGAAGAGTAAAAACAGTACTGAAAAAAAAACTTTACGAGTGTGCCAGCAGCTGTCAGTCAAAGCTATTGTCAGTTTCGCTTCTCGAGGTGTACAGTCTCTGCACTAGACCGATTCCCCGCCTTACCATACCAGGTCCTTTGGAATGAGCCAGTATGTCCAGAAAATCACAGCAGGGATGTAGTTACCTTTTCCAATTTTTAATGAGCTTGTCAGAAAATCATGAAGATAAATAGCTGATATAAGGCCGAGCTAGACTGGCTCGCTGCTTGACAAAACTCCTACTTAGCGACGGTAGATGCGTCGGTCATTAATTCTTTAAATACTTGTGGTTAGAGTTGAAACCAGTTTCCGAGTATGCGAAATATATTTAGAAATGGTTTTGAAGATTCCTTCTATCTCACGTGACTTGGATCAAACGCGACATCATTACCGCAGCTATAATTACAGCCTTTATGTAACTCCTACTATTATTGAAGTCAGCCCGACATGTACAGTGCTTTAGACTATGGTGACTAATACCGTCATTTTTGACCTCTCGGAGGGCACGGTCTGAACAAAACCGCGTTCTACGATAATTCCGCGGAAAAAAGAAGACGAGGAAGGCGCAAAGGGCGCAGATTCATGCCTTTCGCATCCTCTGCGGGGTCGCCAATGTTGCGGGTTTAATTAAAACCACGCCCTCCTCGACCTTCTTGCCCCCGAAGAACACGTGGAACCGAGCGTGCCAACCGCGACGTTCGTGTCCCCGTGGAGAACGCGGAAGGGTCGGAGAACACGGACCCGACCCTTCCTGTTTTCCGCGGGGCGCCTATGGTCGTGGTCTATTAGCCACTAAGCTGGACAGAGGTAGATTACCGTTGCTTTTTGTCTTATCAAAACTTGCAAGAAAGTCGCGAAACCATTAAGGTCAAACCATAAAGTTTTCGTCGAGTTATGATAGTGAGGATCAATATCGAAGAATTCTCAATACTTGTAGAAGGAATCTTTTACCAAAACATCCATGTAAAGGTTCTGGCTATATCTTTAACCTTTTTCATACCAATGTGAAGTCCTGTTTGCCGATGTAGTCTTCGCTATCCAATGGCATCCTGTTGATTATACAACATTAACGAGATTACTCATGCTATCTTATTATCCCTAAAAGCTCCGTAAAGTAATTAAGTTTAATAATGATCATCTCCTACTGCGAGGTTGTCCATCTCCTAATGTAATTCATGAATAATCACACTCGGATCTCTGAAGATTTAATATCTGTCCATATCCTATTAATATATTGAATTCTTCAGATAGCTGCTATGTCATTCTTTTCTAATAAGTAGTTAACGCTATCTGTTTGGGTGGAAAATATAGGTAGTTTACTAAAGGTTAATAGAAACCGAAATCCGCACATAGTAGGTGACAGTCAGCAGATAGGAGTAACTCTTCATGCGTGGAGGAATGACAGGTACACCGAGCAATTAGACGTGTAATGACCAGGAATTACACAGGGGTGAAATTACTTATACATTCATAACCCTGGCTTTATCGCTATCTTTACTTCCTGTCTGGGAAATTATACTGAAGTAAAGCCAGGCTATCTTTAATGAATCATCGCAGACATTGTCATAGTGTAACTAAATTCTCGCCATTCTTCTCACAAGGCACCTTCGTGGATATCTAGTAAGATTTTATTGTCGATACTGTGCCAGTATATTTCGTTTTCGTTTTGTAAACAAAGCGTTGGGTATATAAATCTCGAGAGAGCAATCCAAAGATTTCTACAGAACCATGTTCAGAAGGTCTGTTCGTGTCCTATGCCCAGTCATTCTTTAATCTTGCCCTTAATTCCATTCAAACTAGTGCGGTAAAGTACATCCTCAAAGCAACAACATTTGATGTGAACAAAAATATAAGAAACTCTGATTAAAGCAGAAAATTCCAAGTGGTCGCCCGTGTTTCATCGGTTATGTTACACTGCTTCACAGGTTATGTGTGAGCAGATCGCCGTTATAACACTGTGGTCCAGCAACCTGCACGTAACTGCTTGACCGATTATAGGTGATAAAATGTCATTTATCACACTGTCGCTGCTACTATACACTGGTTATGTGTGACCAGACGGAAATTATATCATCGCATTGCTGTAACAAATTATAAAAGTGTGGTAAAATGCCATTTGCTTCTCTGGTTATATGAGAGGAGATTTCAGTTATCACACTCTTGTTTTCGCTGATCGTCTGAAGTCTCACTGCATGGTTAGCACTTTGTTATTTACGCATGGTGCATTAACAACGATTTCTATATTCCATACACTCTGAACTCTACATGCAATGACAAAGCGTGGTAACCTTTAAAATCGTGAAAACAAATTAGCCATCGATTCTTACATTCTTAATAACATCTTGTCATGATTAACTCCCATGAGAAACATTATCCGTGTCTAAATAACTGGGAAGAACACACTCAACAGGTTTTTTTATCTTTCGTACTCCTTTGTTGATTAAGGGCCAGTGCGAACATTAGGTACTTGTACATGAAGGTAAAATAGTTATATACTGAGTCTGTGCATGTGCCGGCGAAGACAGACGGATGGAGACAGACGCAACATGCATGAGATTAAATATGGACATGTATCAAGACTTGATGGCTTAAATATTTCCATTGGGACATGCTGTTGACGTCGTATTTTGTGTTTTTAGATTGTGCGACAGAATTATTCCCTGTTGCCAATCATTAATTTCGTTGACTTGACACTGAGTATAAACAGAAGTCGTTAAAAATGCAGACCTTTATGGGTATTACACTCTAAGGAAGGATTTTGTCAGAAAAACTCTGTTTGGATTGCCAATATATCATTAAAGGCTTGGTCCTCACTGTAATTGCCTATCTTAAATACACACCGCCCTGAGATTTCGTGACGCAAATAGCCCTCTGTGGTTCATCGTTGTCCGCTTCTAGACTTCACCAACATGTATCATGTTATCCCCCATAGCGAACTTGTATTCAAGGTTTTTATTCTTGTTTGTGTCGCAGCTATCCTCAAAAGAAAATATGGTGCAAAGTGAGAATTAGCCCTATATACTTTTCGTTTTTTTTTTATATCTTCGTTTCACTTTTGTCAACATGTGTACATGTGTAGCCAGCAATACATTATATATCCTCCCCTTTGTAAGTCACATGCATGCAGGTAACATCGTTCTGACTTCCAGTAATACACAATTGTAACACACAAGAATTCCAAATTGTGTCCAGTGTGTATATTTGCTCTCCAGAAGACTGTTTCTGTCATTCAGGTTTCATCAATTATCGTATGCTTTTTATAATACTTGTCAGTAAGATCTTGATTATTTTCATGTTATACTTTAATGCAATGCTTCTAAGTGATGATATTATAAGCACTGGAAAGGACTGGATAAAAAGTAATTGGATGTCTGATGCTGAATAGGGCGTCCACAAAGCCGATCCAAATGCCATCAATCTGATTGACATTGCTAGGATATTATACTGGATTCTCACCTGATAATGCTCCAGCTTCTTCTTATCGCCGTTAACAAAGATCCCGTAAAATATGTTTTGGCATAAGTCAATAGAAGCGGAGGAAGTGCCTAAGGCGGCGCCGGTTCAACGCAGCGTCTATTTTACTGTGATGACTTGAGACTTCTACCCACCGAGCCTTTCCAGTCGAGGTTCGTCTCTTTCATTAACCGACAATTAAAGACATCACTGAGAATCGATTAAAGTCCACACCGTTGTAAATTATCTCTCTTATGATTTAAATTACTCTAATCCTTTCTGACATTCCACATGCTAAGTGGGATAGAAGAAAATGCCCAATAACACACGTTAGAAATGAAATAACATCACGTACTATGTGCTAAGGTGTTAAGTGCCGAGTCTTGTATAATATCGGGATCGTTGTATAATATTACATTTATCATACGAAAGATATGAAACAGTTGTTTAAAGAGACCAGCTCAATATCCGTCAATATCATGGGAATAATTTAATCTGCCGACATTTTTTGTAGTTTTAATAGTATTGTCGAATACAGGAAACAATATTTACTACTGTCTGTAAGATTTTGTCGGATGACTCGACATAAAAGCTCAAGCTTTCGATGAACACAGCCGAAATATCAACTCAGACCACATCTGTACATCTTGGTAGTCATTTCTGTGTGTACCCCATGTAATTTGTGAAAAAACCCCAATAACATGATACAAACACATCAAATCATTAAAAACTCATTAATTGCGCTTTCTGTATTTTTTGACTTTGTATTTTCCAACACTGAATGTTTCTTTTTTCTACTTCCAATAACAAAATGGTCTGGCGCGTAGTTTTTCCACATTATTCATTTATCAGTGAATAACTGACAACATCAGGCACCGAGAAACAAACGGTTCTCAGTTTTACATGTATTTCCAAATTCCAATAGTTTTATCCTGCTGTACAAAGAACATCTTGTATTCATAATAGCCGGCAATATGCAATTAAAATATCTCGTAAACATGTTGGGCTGAAGTTAAATATATCTTCTCCCTAGAATACACTACTTTGAATACACTACGCCTTTTAATTCCCGAATGTTCAGCTAAAGTTAGTCTTTAACAAAAAGTATAACAGACATAAACTTTACCCAAATTTCGCCAGTGTAAGAGCTGACAGAGTTGATATCCAAGCAGAGCAGTATTTGGAGTAGCATACTTTAACATATCTCACTGGACTTCGGTGTAGAATGTGTATAATGGATTTTAAGCTACGATTTGGAACGACTTCAACTAAAGATCGGATAAAAAAATTAAATGGGTTAGTGCATATGAGTCCATCGTATTTTACACTCCAGTTTAATGCTTTATTCACGATGCACTCCTGTTTCTAGACAGAGATATGGAGCTAGGTTGTATGACGCTCGCCCCGTGGCTGTTGATCGTAAAGGTGGTTAAATGGCGCTGGATTGACAGACCCTGGCTGAGAATATGGCGGGCTGTGGAGTTACAGGAGAAGAGGCTTTATTTCGTAACATATCAGCAGCGAATATCATTGTAAAGTTAGCTTGGGAGGGGGGATGGATTTTTGTCAAGAGAAAGGGAAGAAAAAGAAAGCAAATCCTTCCAATAGCCATACTGGGACAGACAGTGAGGGAAAGCTTTAATTTAAATAGATAAGAATGAGTGGTTATTGAGATTTAGGTCATCTGGTCATAAGAGATCCCCTTCCCTATCTCTAGAGGGATTTTGTCACAAAAATGTTATATGTGTTGTAAAGGTAGCACCATAGCAGATGGAAAACTGTAATGAAATGCTTTGTTCAACTCCCAGACAGCGATAACCCTCACACAAGATCAAAGAAACACGCTTAGATAAATTCAATACACACATAACTGAACAATCTAATGTAAACAGTATGAACTATATACATGTATAGGTATAAATCCATGTAAGAAACTACAACATATAAATGTTTACGGCGATCACAGGAGACACATTTCTGGTCCAAACACATAAAGTCTTGATGGTAAGTCTGATTCCTCAAGTTAAAGAAAACACTGGAATTCATATGAAATTCAATCGTACACAATGGCACACTGACGAAGCTATTGCTATCCAATGTCTGAACGAGTTACCAAATTCCCGCTGCAGCTGTAATCCAGTTCTCGGGTTTTGACAAAAAGTGACGTCACAACCAATGAAGCTGGAATAAAAGTACGTCAAAGCACAAAGAAACGATGAGCACTAAAAGCTCAGAACAGATGTCTCAAAGACAAGAATAAATTTACCTCCAGAAAGATCGCCCTGGCTGGCTTTGAAATGTAAACAGTCTCATGAATTAGGTCAACAGCCGGGCGAGTTCATTCCCCGAGCGTAACAACGAAATTAAGCACAATCCATTAAATACGATGTGACAAAGTTGTGAAAATGGTGTTATCTAAACCTAATCATTTGTAGTGGAAATGTTTTCTATGAATAAAAATTGGAATGATAACTTTCAGAACAAATATCCCATTATCTAATGTGTACAATAAATGTATTGCTTCTAGCCCAGTATGTCATAAAATGTCATTTGTGAGAATGTCTTATCCCATTCCCCTTCGACAAATATTTTATTATTTTATTAAATACCAAATCTGTCTTTTAACAGCAAATTCTTGTAGTCGAAAACCAGAACAGTTCTGGGGCGTTCTAAAACTTGAACCTTAAATGTCGGACTCAACGAGAATTCCCAAGAAGCAGTCCCGTATTTTAAAATCCAGTAGTGGAAACCACATTAAACGTTATAAAAATTACAGTGCAGCCAAACATTACACCCCCAAAAAGGGTACCAGGGGAAAAAACGCCTTGTTTCCACTGATATTAATGCAGAAAGGTACTGTTAGACTCACCATTGTATGACTTGTACCTTTTAGTATTTATTAAGGCCAACATATTAAATCATATTTCTCCACACAGCCACACAGCCACAGGAGAAAGGAATTATAAGGAGGGGCCAAGGGTGTGAGGTATACTGGAGAACAAAAACATCATAATGAGGGACAGATTGCAAAAAGTCATCCATTTCTCGAGAAAACAGTTTTAGTGGTACTGAGATTGTAAACAAATATTTTGCGTGGTATAAATTTACGCCTACTTCGCTCACAAAACCACATCGGTTATGGCAAAGATGGATTTACCTGATAGTCTTGTAACACGGGTCTGTCGTCCGTCTCAGAGTAAATTAGGAATATTATATGTTGTGTAACTTCTCTCTCCTCTGGTAGAGGAGGTGGGGGTGGGGGGGGGGGGGGGGGTGGGGTGTTCTGAGACAATCAGGGCGTTCTATTCAAACTTTTCAGTTGGTAAAAAACAACAAGTTGCTGATATACTGATGTTGATCCATTTCTCAGCAAACCGAAAAAGCTCTTTAACTGATGAAGAAGGTGGTTGTTCCAGAACTTACAACGTTTTTCTGGATTTTTCGCTGTCAGTTTTATTGGAATTCTTATCCTTTAACGTTTTGGAACCCAACCAATCGATAACTTGAGCGCTTCATTCACGCCTACCCGTCATCGTGCTGTAACAGCATTAAAAAGCAAAAAAAAACAATTTTGGTTGCTAAACCCACAACCTTGAAACAGCAAGATTTAGGCTGGATTTATTTCAAAACAATATGTGAAAATCATATGCAAAGAATAAACACATCAATCAATTTATACTTTAATTCATTAGCAGAATTTGAGCCTTTCGGTTAAAGCAAAGACAATATGTGAAGTTTTCGTTTGGTCTCCGACAAAATCACTAGATGAAAATCAGTAAGCAAAAATTTACATCCTGTCGTCGTGGTTAGATGACTTACGTTGGTGTGTTTTAACTCGATGGTTCCTGTAGCCTTTGAGGAGAATTACATCTACTACAGGTGATGGATTAGTTGTAAGACTTTTCCAACCAAGCCATGACATGAAAGAGAGGCACAGAAAAATGACAAACTGCATGAAAGTGTAAATTACAAAGACACTTGAAATGTTTCCACACCTATAGGTTATCTGTCAGCTAACAACAACACATGGAAAACCTTCTCGTACTATCATCATTTTCAGAGAATTTAATTGCACACCATTGTAAACTGAATCGAAAATGACTATCTCGAAGATTACATAATACAATTATTTTCTCTCATTTTAATGAATGTTCGGAGCTGACCTTGTGCTCTTCTTGTGCTCCTTGTTGGCCGAAGTACGGGTATTAATTCAAGAAAAGTTGGTCGTAATGCTCTTCATTTTGATAAATTCGTTATACCATAGGGTTGTCGTGGGTATACAGCCTGATAACCTCTCAACACGATAGCATGACTTTACTGTTTCATATCTAAGTTAGATTTTTGAAGGACAGAAATCAGAAAGAGAACCCTGGCGAGAACCTGCATTTGAACTTTCAAATAACATCTAAGAAACACTAATTGACAGATTCTACCCATTATATACAATTTTTAATAAAAGCGACAAAAGTTGTTAAAGTTTGTTCTGTCTGCCAGGAACAAACCAGTGTCAGATTTTCGCCGTCAGTTAATTTTCGGTCTGTTTTATATGATGTCTAATCGATAACATGCATGCTCCTAATTGTTCTTGACGGGGTAAATAACACAACACCATACTTGAAACTAAAGGTCGCTCAAAGCACTGTGGTGCGTTGTTAGTGATTACATTGAATAAGAGAAGAGTAATCCAGATTTTTAGGATTATGGTTGAACAAGGAAAAGCAAAATACTTGGGAACGGTGACAATAGATAGATGAAAGTATAATGCGGCGCCAAGATTAAAACCATGTCAGAGATCCTGGCATGAGCTCCACCAAGATAAAGTTTGTCATTAAGCATGATGTCACATCCCTTTACCAATTACCATGTTCATTATTACACTGTCAAGTGTCATTGCTGTACTGGTTATCTGTGACAGGATGCCAATTATCACACTGTTGTCACTGCTTCAGAAGTCACGTGTGACCATTGTCTCTGCTTCGCCAGTTATGTGTACTCAGATATTCAATTATCGCACCGTTGGTTTGGTTTGATCAGCTTATCTTTCTCGGTATATAGTATTTTTTTCACCTGCATATAGTTTCTTAAAACAATGACATACTTACACATTTTTCTCTACACATAATGACAAAGTTAAAGATTACGATCTTCTGCAAAAGCCATTAGTGGCATTCTGTTGTTCAAAAATCGAATTAATCAATGTTGTTTGTGTACTTTTACGAGTATACATTCAAGGTAGGCTTTTGACAGAAAAACAGAAAAAGGCTTCGTCCCCACCATAATTGTCTGTGTTCAAAGCACGCAGTCGTGGGATTCAGTCTATAACACTTTGTACACACAGCGAGCGAGTACTCAAGGATTTTATTCTCATATATATTCCAGCTCCCTGGAACAGACACTTTGTCGTAAAATAAGAAATAGCGCTGTATATTTTCCGTTCATACATTGTAGACAGCATTGCAGTATAAACCTTCTCTCTTAAGTTATATTCATACAGCTAACATAGCTATCGCTTCAAATAATACAGGTATATTCGTGTAACAAGAACTAATTCCAAATGCTGATACTTGTATTTGCTAACCGCAAACACGATTTTTTCGGACCCAACCAACTAAAACATTCAGGTTTTATCAACTGTTGTAATTCCACAAGACTTGTAGTGCGCTGCTGCTAATCGATAATATTGTAATTAGAGAAAGGTGAGTGAAGGACTGGGATGAGAAGTAATACAGCGCATCAATGGCTGATGTTGAATAGACCGTCCAAAAAGCCGATCTAAAGGCCATCAATCTGATTGATATTACTAGGATATAATCCTCGACTTAGATCTGATAATGATTCAGATTCTTCTGTTCGCCATTAAGAAACTTTCCGTAGAATATGTTTTGGTATAAGGCTGAGTGTAGAATTGGAAGAAGTGTTCTTAGAGGCGTCGGTTCAACCCAGCTTTTATTTGACTGTAATAACTTCTACCCGCCGAGCTTTTCACTGGGTTACATAGTAGCTAAAAATCACACCTAATAGAAACGTATAACATATTGCTGTAAAATGTATGTCTATGAATGCCACATTTTCATATGACCACCTAGGTGCTAAAGGCTTGAGTGCCAGACCTTGATGGATCGTTGTGATAATGATACATTTATGATACGCAGAGTATTGAACTTGCTAAGGCATATGTCTTAAATCCTGTTCCTTCATACATCTCAACAATTTTGCCATGAGTGGTTCATCAAGGTCGGAGACCTGCAAAAAAGTATAAGAAGGGGGTACAAGTGCCGGAAGTGGGCAGATACAGTGGAAAACAAAGACAACACATTGAGGGCAAGATTGAAGTATCTCATCCCATTTCTTTACGAACCACTTCAATGATATTAACAGCGTGAACAAAATATCTTATGTTAGTTCGACAAAGACTTATACAGGTCGTGTCGATCGCCTGTCTGAATTAAAATTAGGCATGTGACTTCTGTTAATGTAACTTCAGGCTCTGTTTTTATACACAATTTTAGTCGGGGAAGGGAGACAAGCAGACAACCGAAAACCATTAAAGCTGTTTAACTTATGACGAAAGTGTTTTTTCAACCACTTACAAAGTATTGCGGCATTTTTCGCTGTCAATTTTCACGGAATTGTGGTCCTTGAGCGTTTTGGAACTAGACCAATCGATAACTTGTCCGCTTCGTTCAGGCCTTCCTGCCATCATGCTGCAACAGCATAAAAAAACAGTAACGGAAACAGATGAGAAACATTTTCAGTTGCTTAACCCACAACACTAAAACAGCACGTTTTAGAATGAAGTCTTTGAAGTCAGTCTTTTACAACAACAAGTGGAATGTATATGCAAGAAAACTCCACGACCTACGGTAAATCTTCTTTAACAGAAAACTGAACCTTTTGGTTTAAAAAAAAATAACGTTTGAAGTTTTTTTTAATGTGTCCCTAACGACATCCCTAGTTTAAAATCAATAAGCAAAAAATGAAGCTGCGTGGTCGTGGTCAGGTGATTGACAAAACATCGGCGTGTTTTTCAACTTGATGGCTGGATGAGGGCCACGACGCCTCATCTCCTTCCCGTGATAGATTGGTTGTAAGATTATCTCCAAACAAGCCAAGACATGAAAGACAGAGAAGAAGACGACAAACAGCAAAAGTTACAAATATTCTCGAAGAATTTCTACATCTAAAGGTGAACAAATGTCGTGTGCATATATTTACCTTATATGTTGAAAAGTTGTTAATAACTTGCTTACAGTAGGATGTTTAGCACGGGCACAGCGGTTTCCTCCACCCAAACAACTGACCATCTTCGTGCAAGGAAACAATTCTGAGTACAACAAATACAAAAGAATAAATCCATTAATCAATCTCATCCATGACAACGATGTGTCACTCAACGTAAACATGACCATATTCATGGCGAGATCCCGCACGATCACGTTTGGATTCTAATACTGGACACCATTTTAGACCACTTTTCTTGACCATTTACCGGTCACCTTCCTTGCCATGTTAACGATACACAAATGGAACCAATGGATTGAATCAAAAAATTTTTGTGATAGGTCACGTGGTACAAAAGTACATCTATTTCAAACCTAATTTACATTAAATGAGCGTCTCGAATATCACATTTGTCAGCAGTGCCTTTTTATAGGCCGTGCGCGAAAGGTGTCGCCTTCACCTTCTTGCTGCCATACCCAATAGAACTCCGACAAAGTCAGCACGTATTTCAGATCAGCACAGGAACAATGGAGAGAATGTTAGATCGCACTTTCAGATAATAACTATAAGACACTAATTGACAGATTCTGTCCAGTGTATAGAAGTTTAATGAAAACGACCAAAAGCTGTCAGACGCATGAAGACAGTTTTGTTGTTTTACGCTGTAATAAAATAGTGTGAGATTCCCGTTGTCAGCTAACTTTTGGTCTGTTCTGCGTAATATCTAATCGATAACTTGTGTGCACCTAATTATTCTCCTTAAACGGCAACCTTAATGTACTTATAAAATCGAGATGTTCTTTTTTTCCTTATTTTTTTTTTTTTTTTGATTATGGTTAAAGAAAGTAAAGCGAAAGACTTAAGCAAGATGGTATTCGCATGTATGATGCGACACCCGGATTAAAAAATCGCATTATATATCTTGGATTTATGTGATTTAAATATCTCCAATAGCAGACTGACATTATATTTTGTGCTTTAAGCTCTGAGGCATAAATGTTCTGTGTTGTCCGTCATTAATTACCTAGACTTGACCCTCATTACAAACAGAAGCCTTTTTCAAAATGCTGGTTTTTATGGATACACATTCTTAACGAGGAGGAGACGGGTTCCAAATGTTGGCGTAAACTATTTCTGTCTTAGATGCATACATTAGCACTAGGCCTACTAATAGCTGTGTGCTAGTTTAATGTAGATATCCACCTGTAAGTGCGGAGTTTTCGTAGCGATCAGTTCTTCACTGCGACATCAATGACCATATACGGCGACAGTGTATAATTCTAGGATGATCAGTCATGTAGAAGGAAAAGTCGTCTTGCTGACTTATTTGACAAAAAGATGCCAAAATAACGGATTTGAACTCACTCAGCTGACCCAAAACAGCTTTTTCTCTGTTGTTGGACACGTGAAGGTTTTGTGAAACTATTGACACAAACTCTTTCTGTCTTGGAATTACAGTTGTTCTGCTGATAACAGATTACCATGTACAGCTTACGCTGGGATCCGGCCGTTCGTGAGAAGGTCTGGTAGCAACTTGCGGATGGTCGTGGGTTCCCCCCTCCCCACCTCATCCTTTCTCGGCAATTGTTTACGATGTGCCAAATCAACATTTAATCAAGAATTATCGACATCAATAAATAACGCGCGACAGTTGTTTGAAAGGGGTCATAGAAATAATTTAATCTACTTCTAGGAAGTGTCTTCATTTTGGTTTCACTGGGAAATTTTGAGTAACATATCGACGATTTCTCTCACGTCTATATAGCAATGTGGGACAGCCTGGTAACTTTGTGACAACCTTTCAGCGACCTGACACAACCTTGCAACGATATGACACAATCCCGCAGCTATGTGACACAGCCGCGATGTGACATAACCTTGCAGCGATACAACACAGCCTTGTAGCAATATGACAACCTTTCAGCGATGTGACACAATCTGGAGTAAGCTGATTTCTCTTTGTCTCTGATATGTTTATCTTCAGCAGTTGGACCTTCAGTAGAGGTATAGAAAAGATAAGACTGTAAAATATACCGTTACCTCGTCCTTTGTAACTCACACGAAACCCTTGAAAGTCTGACAGGAAGCAATTCGCTACAGTCATAACTAAAGAGCTGACGGCAAGGACCTGTCATGGCAATATGTAACACATTTCACCTGTCGGTATGTGGCCCCATATTGCCTTTCCTTAACACGTGTATGAACACTGGCATTTCCTTATTTGTGCTTCTTTGCTTGTTTACTGATTCACTGATTTTTGTCAGAGGAAAAAAATTAAGGTGAATGATGCTCTTTTCAGTGTATTGATTTATGTCCATTCATTCATGTCTGGTTTGGTTAAAAATCTAAACGAAGGTGTAAATCAACGAGGATTTTTATTCAAATTATCAGGTGTAGAGACTGGAGAAGAACTTGCTGCTCGTGGGCACGATGGTTTGACAAGGTCGTATAAAAGATGTTTACTTAAGATAACACTTTAACATTTGAAAATATATAATATATACGGTGTTTTAAGATTGCTGCAATATTAATACGTAATAAAATAAAGCTCGTTTACAGCAAAGAAATTGTTGCAGGTGCAGTAATGTAATATTGTGCTGTCTTATAACGCTTAAATTCTGGGCTATTTATATTTCCAAACTTCCTGTAATCTACCTTGTGATCACAGACACAAACTTTCAATAAGCCCGTTGATACCGAAGAAGTTGACCTGTAAGGGTCTTCAGTCAAAGGGGGTAAAAGACATTATAGATCAGCCAAACGATGCAGAATAAAATGTTGACCATAATTAATGCTTCTGTTAATGATTTGCAACCCTCTGACAACATTATGACCCAGGAGCTTCCCACCAATGCGGTCGCTGTGAGTTCTAGTCCAGCTCATGTTGGCGTCGTCTCCGGTCGTACGTAAAGAGGTCTGTCAGTAAACTGCGGACGGTCGTGGGTCTACCCTGAGCTCTACCCCGTTTCCTCCCACCCTTATGCTGGCCGCCGCCGTACAAGTGAAATACTCTTGAGTACGGCGTGAAACAGGAATCAAATTTGTCCATTTGTCTTGGACAAAAAGTGTAGCCGAGATCAACACCAGAATAAGAGATGACAGAAATGCTATGGAAACAGAGATGTATTTGAACTAGCGTATTTTAACACATCTCACTGGACTTTGGTGTTAAATGTGTTTGGCGGAGTTTCAGACAAGTACATCACGACTGGAAGTGAATATATTCGGACCTTAAGGCTTTAGTTTGGCTAGCCCAAATGAACCTTTGGATGCATCGTATGTTTTTTCACTCCTGTTAAATGGTTTATTCACGATCCACTCAGGTTTCTAGAAAGAAATAGAATATAGTTCGTGGCTATTGTTTCTAAGGGTGTACAGATGGTGGTACTGGATTGACAGCCCCAGGCTGAGAAAAGAGCAGGCTCTGGAGTTTACACGGAAAGAGGCTTTATTTCGTAGCATTATAGCACTACCTCGGGTAGATTAAATTTTTGTCAGGAAACAGGGAAGAAAAAAAAAACAAATCCAGGGATACTAAGATTGTTAACAGTTAAGTTTTACAAGATGATGTCTACTTGGATAACGCAGTCATATCTGCAATGACTGCGTCGGTCGCTGGTCTGAAGTTAAATTAGGGAAATGACATGTTATGTACCTTCTACCTCTCCTTTTGTCCACGGCTTTAGTCGGACAAGAGATACAAACAGACCGTTATAAACTGTTCGTGCCACAAAACAAGAAAAGAAGAAGCACTCCATTCACGCCTACCTGCTATTATTGCTCTAAAAAACAGTAACGTAAACTGATGAACAATTTCAGTTTTGCAAAATCCACAACATTGAAACATCCCGTTGTGAAATAAATTTTATAAACAATCTTTCAAAACAACACGTGGAATTTATATGCAAGGATTAAATTCGACGACCAATGATGATTAATCTTCTTCTTCTTCAACAGAACTTGAATCTTTTGATTTGAAAATAAATAACGCCCGTAACGAAATAAATTTTATAAACAATCTTTCAAAACAACACGTGGAATTTATATGCAAGGATTAAACTCGACGACCAATGATGATTAATTTTCTTCTTCAACAGAACTTGAATCTTTTGATTTGAAAATAAGTAACGCCTGAAGTTTTTCTATTTTGTCCCCAACAATATTCATAGTTGAAACTTAATAAGCAAAAAGTGACGATGTGTGATCGTGGCCAGGTGGCTTGACAAAAGTGTGTTTTTAACTTGATGTTTCTTGTTTATTTGAAGGAGCCACAACGCCTCATCTCCTTTAGTTGATGAATTGGTTATCTTGATGTAATCAAAATATTTGTTTGAAATTTAGACTGTCTAGAATGTCGACATGTTCATGCTCGGATATTTGGCCTATAAATTGTGTCACTCTTATACAGGCACATAGTAGTGGAAAAAAGTACTGAATTCACAAAGCATCTGCTTCTAATACAAAGAAGAACTCACGGGTTTTCTGTCCAAGGCTTGTCGCATGATCCTGCTCTCTCTATTCCAAGGACCTTGGTTACGATAGGCGTTTAGTGACGTTTGTGTGAGCGTTTGTGCTGTCTAACGTCCATTGAAGATAGTTGTCTTTCACAAATCTCATGTGCATACATTAACCTTACATGTGGGAAAGGTAACCAGTGATTTGCCAAAGATCGAGTGTTTACAACAAGTATTCCTCCACGCACAAAACTGTCCGCCTTCGTGAAAAATTCGGAGTATGTCGTTAAACAACGAAAACAAAATGAAGGAATCAGCAAATCCATCTAATATATGGGATGATGTGTCGCGAAACATAAATCTGACCATGCTCATGACGACGGCAAAGCCCGCATTATCATTTAGCTTCTGATTTTTGACAACAATTAACTGAGACTGAAGTAACACCACGCTTATGCGCATTTGTCTTATACGAACACATTACCAATATTTCATTGTGTTTTTAACCTTCACCCATTACCAACAGAAATCACAGGCTTTGAGCTATCGAGATATTTGCATAAGCAGGCAGTGTAATAGTCTTGAGTTCGACCTTTGTTGACATTTTACTGCTCACCTGTGTCGCTTTGTTGCAGATATACAAATGACACCATTTCCATTAATGGTCTTCTGACGTCCACAAAAGTTCAACTCCCGGATTTCTCCAATTTTTCCTCTTCTCTAAATAACTTTTCGGGAAACTTTTTTAGGCTCCCATGTTAACGTTGAGCCGTGGACGTTGTGGACGTGTTATCGGTACAGTCCGATAGACTTGGACTGTAATATCTGTTTCAAACCTAAGTTAGATTTTATGAACTTCTCCTATATTAATGGTTACTTTTAAGAAAACTCCTGTGTTTAGGCCGTTCAAACGTTATTATTGTCATATTCAACAGCACTCCGTCACTCAACATCAGCTTGTATTCCAGGTCAGCACAGGAACCTTTGAGAGAACTCCTGTTTCCACTTCAATTAACATCTAGGAGACATTAATTGACAGATTCTATCCAGTGTGTAGAAGTTTTAACGAGAACGACATAAGCTGTCAAATTGATGAAGACGGTTTTGTTGTTTTATGCTGTAATAAAATAGTGTGAGATTCCCGCTGTCAACTAACTTTTGGTCTGTTCTACGTGATATCTAATCGATAACTTGTGTGCGCCTAATTGTGCTTAAGGAACTGCAACTTTCATGTACTTATACAATTGAAATGTTTTTTCGGTGTTTTTCTGATAATGGCTAAACAAGGTAAAACGTTTTCTGTGCCAATTATCATTTCATCGGTTATATGTCTATATGACTTGATGCCACACTATTTCAGAAGCTATGTGTGACCATCCATTCATCGTAGGCCTAACTGTTATGACAAACCAAAGTAAATATTGCGGTCGTCCACAATGCCATGGTAGGCCTACAGTCGTTTCAAATATGAATTAATCATTGTTTGCCTTGCGGAGTTCGAAACCTGTCATGTTTACTCCTTACAGAAAAACATTTATTCTTAAAAATCAAAGACAAACAAGCTTAATTTTGTTGAAAAATTTTAGTTCACTTTTTCTTAGAAATTCGGTGATAGATTGACACTAAGCGACGGCCGGTGTAAACACCTGGTACGTGTAGGTTAAATCGATATGGTGTAGTTTAGTGGGGTAACATATGGCAACCTGCGGAAGGTAAATATGGACATTTATCAAGGGCTTGTGGTTTAAATATCTCCAGTGGAATATTCCACTGATATTACATTTTGTGTTTTTAGTTTCTAAGACATAATAAGGTAGCATTTTGACAGAAAAAATCTATTTGGATTGTCATTACATCGTTAGAAGCTTATTAATGGGCCATCGCACAATTTAAGAATAAATGTAAAATACATACGGCCTTGGAATTTTGTGACGCAAACAGTCCGCTGTGCATGGTTTACCCTTGTCCACTCTTACGGTAAATACCTTCTCCCTTAACATCAACATCGCTTCCAGGAACACTTGTGTATACTTTTAGCCTATAGATATGTCTGTTTCTGTCGTACCCACAGAAAAGGAATTTTTGGGGAGTTACATTGCATGCCTTACATGACACTCCAGTTTTTATTATTGATGGATTTTGCTGTTGTAACACACAATACACTCCTTCGTCCAAGACTGGCGTTAGAGAGTTTCTATCCCTTACTTGTGTTCTTTGTGGTAAACAACAGAATGTAAAGGATTACAGTAAAGAGCGTAAAACTCTAGCATGGTTATCGTATTTAATCAACAATAAGATGAAAATAACTACGCTAAAGGGCCAGGCGTCACTCAGTGTTTTATGCTGTGTTCAAGAATATTTCCCTTATACAGACAGTATAATTGGGTCCATAGAGGATCCACATTTGTTTATTGATTTATTTATTTCTTTGACTGGCATTTACATGCTATAATATTTCACTTACACGACGGCGGCGAGCATCATGAAGAAAGGACACCGGGCAGCTCCACGCCAAGATTTTAATAACTGTTTTCTTATTCTAACGCTATGTTCTTGAACAATGGAGAATTGTCTCGAAAACAGCGAAGTAGTATGATATAAATACATTGGCGTACTTGGGTAGAACAAATAACTGTCATCGCAGAGTTTAGTCATCATCAGCGGGGCGTCACACAATAATATGGAATAAATGGTCTAAATACTCATTGACCGGCAAGATAGGCGATGATTGTTCCAAATCCAATCGTCGCATAACGGACCGCTCTCTTCTTCACTCCGTTGTATAAATGGTATACAACAGAGCTTTTTATGTTCACTACTAAACATTCATGTTTCATCAGTTGTCTGGCTAGTTGACAACACTTGCCGATATGACCGTGATAACATTCATGTTTTACATTAGTGCATTGCTTCTAATTATGTCATTGGAGAGATGTGTGTTGTGTAAGCACTGAAAGGACTCGCACGAAAAATAATAGAGCATTTGAATGTCTAATGCTGAACTGGCCATCTACAAAGCCAATCCAAACAAAATCCAGCTGATTGATATTGGTAGTATATAATGTGAGATTCAGAAGTGATAATCGTCCAGCTTCTGATCGCCGTTAAGATAGAGCCCGTAAAATATGTTTTGGCATAAGTCGGTAGAGACGAAGAGTGTGCCTGTGGCGACATCGGATCAACGCAGCTTTTATTTTATTGCAATGATTCGAGACTTTTACCCACCGAGCTTTTCACGTCGAGGTTTGATCGTATGTGCCATTAACCGACCATTGGAGACTTTATTGAGAATCGATTGAAATCCACAGCATTGTAAATTAGCCCTCTGATGATTTAAATCCTTTCTGACATTTCCACCATCCCCACTGGGATACACAGACGGTGGCCAACAACACACGTTATAGAAACGAATGACATATGGGTTTAAAAAAGGGGTCAGGCTTGTTAGCTCCGTAAGTGTTGATATTTTTACATCACCATCTAGGTACTAGGGGTTGTCAGGCCTTTACGGAACGTTGGATAATATTGTATTTATGGTACGACGAATATAGGATATACGAGGCAGTTGTTTGTCAGTGTTGGCCAAATCATGGAAATAATGTTTTCTGTTTTCAGGTAATGTCAGCATTTTTCCTGGTTCCATACCGATGATTTGATGAAGCGAGAAAATACGTTGACTACTTCTACTTTTCAACCGAAAGCCTTATTTTGGAGCCCTAGAAATGAACTATGTCAAACATGCCTGAAGCAGGTGCCTTCAAACTCTGGTAGCTTAAGATCCTGAAAATGTCAGTATTTCTTTGATAAAGGAAAAGTACAGTTTGTACAATGGAGCATCATTATAATTCACTTTCATAAGCTTCGTTTTGATTACCTGTTAAACACAGACAAATGACGTTCTTCAAACCAGTATGAAAGACATATTATCCGTTACTGCCAACAAAATGATCAAAACAACAGAAAAGTACCCAAAGCCTCTGTATTAATGTTGGTTAGTTGCACTTCCTTAGCAATCCTTACGCCTTTTTACAACATTTCTCACATCAAAGACTTTTCTGATAGATAGCAGGTTGTTGGAAACTGAAATAGATCTGGACCCACAACTTCAAAGACTTTGTGCTGTTAGTGTCCCAAAAAAGACGAAAGTAATGGAATCTGGAAAGTGCAGATCGCTTGACTTAACATAAGATTTGTCTAAGAACACTCCGTTATGTCTTTGTGAGATTTTAATACTTTTACTGAATACCTCTGCTTTATGTATTACTGTTTTACAACGTACTCAAGAATATTTAACTCATATCACGGCAGCCAGTGTTACTGGGGAAACCAGGTACGGCCCGGGATATACAATTGACCATCCCCAGTTTGCTTCCAGCCCTTCCCACGCACTACCAGAGAAAAAGCCATCATGGGCTTGTCGAACAAAGTGACCACACTGACGAGAGACTCCTGGGTCATTTTGCTGTGGTTGCACGCTAAGCACTCGACCACGGACGACCCAATATATCAACTTATAAACACAATGGCGAGACAATCCCTTTCAATCTGTAATGACAATTCTTCTTAGAGAAATGTATATTACTTAATCTTGTCCGACATAAAATAGGCCTGCACCACATGACAATGCCGACAGTTAATTGTAGTAAACTGATTCATAAGGAGTTGTAAATTGTTTGAGCATTCGAGTCCATGGATGACGAATTGTGTCCTTGCTACATCAAAGAATAGAATTTTCTACATCTGTGATCCCAATTTTAAAACAAAATTGGCATTTTTGTGCAAACTGCAACGAAGCTCATTTGATACTGTGTGTTTGTATTAGCTCTTCGGTAAGGTGATTTATATCTGTCTCTGGCAGGTTGTTTCTCCAGGTTTGAAACATCTGCGCTGACATGCATAAATCTTGTGTTTGGTAATGGTGGACCCAATTGATATTCAGTATAGATCTAAAAGAGATGTGTTAAATATACCGTGAGCTTCTTCCTCGTAACTCAGGTGAAATCCTTGAGTGCCTGAGCTACCGTTACAGGAAGCAATTCGCAACAGTCATCACTGACGAGCGCTCATCATTGACCTGCCATGGCAATATGTAACACATTGCATGCGTCATTAAATACACCCATATTGTCTTTCCCAAACACGTGTGCAACGGTACCGATATCGGAGAGTAAAGATGAGGAATAACTGGCTTGTTTAACTCTCAGATAAGCTATAGGCATTACACAAGATCAAACAAAGAAACATGAAAACCCTTGAATAAGTTCAATACATATATTTTAACGAAATAGACAAATAACATGTAAATATAGAATCCACAGTTCATCTGAATTACTCAACCTACGGATGACAGTACGATAAGTGACTTATTCGCCAAATGCCTGTAAATGTGTAACTTCTCAGGGCGGACTGGTTGACAGTCGCGTCCGTGATGCAGAACTGTCGATGTATGTTTCCTCGGAAATGTACACAAAGTCCCTTTCAGGGAAACTGGAATGAAATGTACAATGAGCGACACAAGCTCCAAAATAGCATTGTAAATTAGCCCTCTGATGATTTAAATAGGATACATGTACATATTTTCTTCCCTGAAAACTGAACCAGAATTTATTTTTTGTGTGGAATGCGTTGTTTGTGATCGCAAATATGAAACAATTTGTAACAGTATGGGCGTTGTGTTTCTCAAGTGCACCTGTAATCGCAATATGCTATAGAAAACCTACCTTGATCGATTCACTGATTCTTGTCAGAGAAAAAGACTTCAGGTGAATGGCGCACTATTCAATAGAAAGATTTACATCCATTCTCATGTCTGCTTTCCTGAAAAAATAATTTTGCACTCAAGCACAGTTTTAAAGGGCTGTAATAATAATGCGTACAAAACATTTATTTATTTGATTGGTGTTTTACACCGTACTCAAAGAATATTTGACTCAACTACGGAGTGGGAGGAAATCGAACAGAGCGTAGAAAAATAATCTACCGTCTACAGTAAACAAATTGTTGAAGGTACAGTAATGGAACATTGTGTGATTTTACAGTACTAAAACTTGTTTCCCCCAAATATTCGCCATATTCTACCTTTGATTATGGACTCATTCGTTAATTGACAAGTTGTGTAAGATTCGTCCGTCAAAAATCAGAAACATTTGGTATAGATGAAAAGAAAGTCGCAGTAGTAATTGTGGCTTACAAGCTATTCTTACAAGCTATTCCGGCTCCATTTGATGGAGGCAGTATCAGGCATCTAGCAGAAAATGGTCTTTGTTTATATTTAAATACAATGCTAGTTTCCACTGTACAGAGAGAGCCTGCCGTTCAGAGTTACAGCTGACGATATATTGGGGGCTTTTTCACTACTCTCCCGTTGCATGGTTTATTCACGATCCACCCCACAGGCTAAGAAAAGAGCAGGCTCTGGAGTGGACTTTACCCCAGAAGAGGCTAAATTTGGTAACAATACTGATAAAAGATATCTTTCAAGTACACAGCATGGCCAGATAGCCGGGGTAGGATGAATGTATGGCCAAACGACAAGCAAAGGACATATGGGATCAATAGCCGTACATGGGAAGATACTGCTTGATATCAATCAGCAAAATTGATTGAATCACTAAGGTAATCGAATTGTGTCATGAACAATGGCAGGTCTTCAAAGAAAAGAAGTTGTCACAGGTGTGATCGGTTTCCATTCACTATAAAGAGACCCAGAAAAAGTATAGAGTATTTATTTATCATTACAACTGATCTAAAGGTTGTTCTAATTATTTCCACAATAGAAGGATTTCTATATCATAAAATCCTGCAGTGGGAACCAACTGACCTTTATGGGAATCACATTATAACACAGGGAAAAGGTTATCAGCACTTGTGTCATGACGAAAACCACCTTTTTTGCAAAAGGGGTCTTTTAGACGCGACACTTAACGACGGATATTCTGACAACTGCAAGAAAGTAAAAGCGAAGGAGGAGTTTCGCCTGAGAAGTGCATTAGGACGGACACAATTTCTTTTCAAGCCTTTTCTAATAGTACAGAGAATGTACACAAAAGTGATTTATAATTAATGTCTGCTTGGCTTGCCACCAATCTTCTCTGATAAAGATAGTGATGATTGCTAGTCTTATATTAATCGTATAGCTCCCCAGCCCGGGGGTAAATAGGAAATGTGATGCAACTCCTTTCTCATTTTTGGACATTTCTTTGGGTGGATAGCGTCACACAGGTAGTTCTTTGGTTCCCTTTAAAACTAATCATTGTCCCTTTTAATTCATTTCTGAAAGCTTCGAAGGCTGTTTAACTGATGAAGAAGATGCTCTTTCCACCACTTTCAAAACGTTGTAAAATTTCTCGCTGTCAATTTTCGCGCATTTCTGACTCTTGGAAGTTTTGCAACCAGAGGTAATCGATATTCTTCGTTCACGTTTGGTTGCCAACACATTGTAATAAAAAATTTAAAAAATGTCAAAGTAATGAAAATGGAAAAGTGAGAATGGTATTTGTTGAAGCAAAAACGCTCAAAACAATACATTTGAGAATAAATGTAATCAACAATATTCCAAAACAACACTTGGACTACAGATGCGAAGAATAAACCCAATAATCAATGAATACCCTCCATCTTAAACAGAACTTGAGCTCTTTTGGTATGAAAAAATAACGTCTGGAGTATTCTGGGTTTTTTTTCGACTGCATCCCGAGCTGAAAATCAATAAGCAAAAAATGACGGTATGTGGTTTTGGTCAGGTGACTTGGCAAAACATCGGAGTGTTTTAAACTGGACAGTTCCTGTTGCGTTGATGGAGGGCCAAAACGCCTCATCTCCTCCGGTGATGGATTGGCTGTAAGACTTTTCCAGCCAAAGCAAAGACATGAAAAAGAGAGAAGAAAAAAGGACAATCAGCATAAAATGGGGATATTTGAGGCGTTTCCACCTTACAAGAGATTACAAGTCAGATGTTAGATGTCAGTTTAATCCAATGCAGATTTAACAGTACATTATGTAAAATCCAGGCCTAGGACAGATATTTTTCTTTTTATCTATTTTATTGTTGCTTGACACCCTACTCAAGAAATTTTCAATCATACGATATCGACTAATTTTATGGCTGGAGGATATACACATAATATTGGTAACAGACAAGTGGTCTTCAACGAGCGTTAGATTGCGCGCAAACCACACCAGCGACCCGATAAGAAAGCGAAAGCTGGTGAATACTGTCTGTTTAAGGCGGGTTTTGAACCCGCTCCCTCTGTCCCAACGATTTCATAAATATATAACCTAATCAGTATGGAATATACAAATATTTTATAACGTTGTCAAAACACTGGCCAGGACATGAACGTCCACTACTAACATATTTGGTTGTTAGAATAATGTTTGAGCACGCATTACACAAGAACTTCAACATCATTCTCCCAGCAAATTTCTAATATCCAGCCCGACAATTAGCGGAAAATAAACTGACGGCCAAAAGAATTGTACAGCTTCGTGAGTTAAATTTAACCAGCCTTTTCAGCAAATTAATACCAAATTATTGTAGGAAAACGTTGTACGAAGCCTATCGCCATGTGCGACAAGCGTCATATATGCCCACACAAATTTGTTTTGAGACAACGAAGAAAGTTGATAAATCACGTGACCCATGGATGGCCTGACAGTAACGCCATCGTCAGTCAATGCCTTAGGTCACCGGGTCAGTCGGAAGACCGTGTCCAGGATAGGTTCCGATGGGCTCGAATTGTACGCCGTTGGCAGCGACGTGATTGGCAACGTGTTCAGGGATGAAAGCCGCTTCTGTCTGTTCCGAGCCGATGGCAGACAGCGAGTTTACCGTCGAAGAGGCGAACGAACGGCTGCATCATACGTCCACGAGGTGGTACCGTTTGGTGGCGGCAGTGTGATGGTGTGGGGTGGGATTTGTGGAGAGGAACGAACACCACTGGTCATCATCTACGGGAACCTTACAGTTCAACGTTACGTGGATGAAATTCTACGTCATGTAGTCCTGCCATGCCTTCAACAGCAGCCACTCGGTGTTCTGTACCAACATGACAACGCCAGACCCCATACAGCTCGAGTTGTACAGAACTTCCTGGACGCCAACGACGTCAACTTCTTGCCGTGGCCTGTACGTTTCTTAGATATGTCCCCCATACAACACCTTTGGGATATCATTGATCGTCGAGTAAGACAACGGCCACACCTTGCAGCCAACCAAGAACTGGCGTTCGCTCTCCAAGATGAATGGCAACGAATCCCACGTCATCTCATCAGAGAAACTACCTGTTTCTGTGTGTCGGAGAGTGTTTGTATGCATTGAAGCAAGAGATGACCACACGCGATATTGATTGGTTTTGATATTAACTGATTTTAGAAATAATCAACTTTTTGTATACTCTGCCCATTGTTAACCATGGAATGTATATTCGGTTACAGTCATAAATGGTTTACTTTCTGCACCGTCAAGCGGTATAACATGATCACATTTGAAGAGCCAAGCGACACATAGATCCAGTGCAATTGTTGCCTTTCGTTGATGTTGTGAACATTTTTTGGGTACAGTTCTACTCAAACCCTGGAATGTTTTCACTTAACTTTGTTATGTTATGTCAAGTAATCTGCATCAGATCTAACTTGGGGTTTATGAACTTCATGTACATTAATGATCACTTTTGTCAACAGTCTGTGAGTAGATCGTGTAAAAACTTTGTTATTGTCATATCTTTTTTGCCTTATCCGGTAGCACTTTTTCAATCAAACTCAGCACATGTTTATAGTAAATGGAAGAATCCTGGAGAAAATTTTCGTTAGCACTTTCAAATAACATCTAGCAGAGACTAATTGACATATTGCACCAAGTGTATAGAATTTTTAATGAAAGCGACGAAAGCTGTCAAATTGATGAAGACGGTTTTATTCTTTTAGCCAGTAGCAAACAGTGTGAGATTCTCGCCGTCAGCTTTCTGTCTGTTCTGGATGATATCTAATCGATAACTTGCATGCGCCTACTTCTTCTTTCTGTGTTAAATATAATCACCGTACTGAAAGGATGAGATCATTTAAAGCAGTATACCACGATTGCTGCGTAGCCATTGATTACATTCAACAAGACAAGTTACAACCAGATGGGTTCTTGAAATTATGAATGTACAAGATAAAACCAACGTATTGCGGAAGTTGACAATTGGTACAATTACAATTAATGTAATACGACATTTAGGTGAGCAAATACATATTGGATATCTTGGCCAATGAAATATCGCGAAAACTACATATAGTTAGCTGGTAAAGGGTGCTACCAGCAGAGCAGTACTCAGTAACATCAGATGAATAGGACTTTATGATGAATGAACACTTGAGGTGGTAAAAGTACCACTGCTTTTGAGAATTGTGTGGTCATGTGTGGACATGTGTGGACATGTGTGGATGTATAAGCGGGATAGCAAATGTTTGTCTTACATCATGTTGTCCACCATGTCAGCAAACTTTTCGCAGTTACCTAAAGACTTTAACAGTAAAGATGATCGCGAGATGCTAAACCTCAGTTTATGAACATTTAGTCCAAGAATACCAGTCACTGGATGCCAATCACCAAATGCCAATTAAGCCGGTGTTTTTAGTACCAGACTAGTCACAGTGCCGAGAAATTTTGCAACGTGGCCTTAGTCAAACGCCATGTCACAGTACATGCTGACAACGTTTCCACCAGAAATTCTTCTATTTCCTCATACAGTTATACATGTATGCTATTAGCCCGACCCAACCCTTATCAACCCGAAAGAGTCAACGTACCAGTTGGTGCATCTTTCATTTTTCCGTCATTACTTCCTGACTTTTTGAGGTTTAACCATAACCCCAACTAAAAAACCTCTCACGCCGTGTACGCTGCCATTGTTTCTTAACACTACTGATTATTGATTTGCCCCGAAGTTCATTCGCTATATACGGGACATTATGTTCACCGAGTGTTTCTTGATTGTTAATTTAAGGTGGCGTCGTTTGCCCTCAGCAGTGTCAAGTATTGACCTGCCAGAGTCCCTGCCATAAGGCGCGGTGAGTTTTTGCGTCAGGACATCATTCATTCTGTCAACGTGAGCCCAACATTAGACGTTACGCGGTCAAATATTGAGTTATGGCGCGGATTGGAAAATATTTGTACAAGCTTATACAAGAGATTTGTCTACAATATTTCTCTTCAATTTAAGGCCAATAATGGTCTCTCTAGTTTTAGTTGTAGTTCATGAGATAAAAATGACTGAATGTTGTTATAAGGGCGATTAAATAATAGTGAATATTTTATATAACCGTCGCCGCTGGGGAAATCTCATATCGCTGAGTGAGCAATGAGTTTATTTCTTATTTTACTCAAATTAGTTTGACTGCTTCAGTCCGTCCCAAACTACACCCGTGTCCATATAAACGCTTTGTCTATATACCAACTGATATCTATGTCACCATGCTGCTCTCCGAGGCGTCATTACGAGTGTTATTATGGTCCAACTTAATGGAATTGGAATTTTGCCAACCTAATTTAAAGTATTTTTCAAACACTCATTAGAAACAGCAATGGATAATTACTCCCTCATTTCTATCTTAAGACTTGGGCAAACATTCACAAAGGCGTGGGATAGGCCAATGTTTGTTGCTAAGGAACGAAGAACCTAACGAACTACCAGAATACATGGATTACAGCCTTCGGTCCTCCATTTCTTTGTTAACGCTTATATCCGAATCGATAGTGATTATAAAAAAAAGACTTGTCCCTCACATTGAAGGACAGGTTGCATGATGCTTGAACTTCTACACTGCATAATAAGGCATTGCACTGAAGGATATTTGAACTCCCGCCTTCGACAATATTTGACATACAGTACTGAATTCGGCTGACAGCGATAAACAAAATGAGCTTGGCGAGGGAGATAGCGGTGATAAAGTTGCATATATTCGTGCCCTTTCGCAGCGATGTGCAATTATCTTGGAGGAAAGCATACCGTATCAAATGCCACTTTAGCCTGAGACTTTGGCAAACAAACGATCGTGTCACGGCACAACTGCTAAGTGTTGTAGATGGGCGGATGAGTAAACTGATGAACACTAACCATTTCTAGGGCTGCTAGGTGCTGTAGAGCTCAATCTCAAGGTCTGCTTACTGGGAACCTGATCCAGTAATGGACGCTTTAAGGTCTCTTTATTGATCAAACGTTATACAAGTGGCCGGCCTAGAGGCTGTCCGAGTCGCGCTTCCCATGCAAGGAAGCTGAACAGTTCAACATCACAAGCCACTGGGACGTTTCACTTGTCTAATCTATGTAGACAGAAGATACCTGCAATACGACAACACTATACGGCCATATATTTATCACTGAAGTTATCCATCAGCGTGGATGGGGCTTGATTAGTGTCTGCAAAGACCAGGAACACTGAAACCTTTCCAGCCACCAGAATATATTTTAGTGTATTCACTTGTCAGGCGTAACGATTCCATAATACACTGACCGAGCCTGTTCGTTCATTGCATAATCTGAACCATTTGTATTAAATTGCTGATGGAAGGATAAGAAAACATTATCAATAATAAAACATGTGTTTTTCTCCAGAGAGGACACCGATCGCTGTACCGTGAACTACAAGTAATGGAATAATAATAATGCAAGCCTTGTACTTGAAAAAAGAACAGGTTAATATCTAAAAACTTTGCATGGGTTACATGTTTAGGTACCGAGCATAAGACTTGAACAATGTGCATATAATGAACCCCGCCATTTTGAAGGTCTGAACTCCTCGACTTTAAGAAGCAGTCACAACGTGCACCTGCTATTGACAACAAATAATGAAGATATAATCATAATGGTAAATGCGAAACGTTGCGATCATTTCAAACGAAACTGAAAAGATCGACTCTACTCCTGCCTTAATATGACGGTATTGTGTATACTACGGTACACGATTTTGGGTATTGATTTAATTCCTTTTCCTAGAACTCGTGTGCGTCTTTCCATTGTCATAAGAAACTGTTGTCTGTTTATCTTTTCAGGAAGTCGTCCTAATTTCGTACTTCATATACCTTCTTAGTTCTTTTGTGGTTTGTGTTGAATGCTGCTTTGGAAATTGGTTTTGCGATTTTTGACCCGGAACGTCCACTTTTGTTGACGGATGGTATACCACTGTTTTCATACTTAGATTTGAAAGCAGTTTGTTCGGGGTTCAATTCCCAGTCGAGTCATACCTGTGACTTTTTAATAAGAAATTCTTTTCCGATTCTAATCAAAAGTAAGACTTCAAGTTGATAACACCTGCCTTGGTGCTCATTCTAAGTGGAATAAGCCAATCGGTGTAACTATAACTTTACCGTGGAGGAAGGGGGGCGCTATGTCTGGCCCCTTTGTGTCTGGTAAGGCAGAACTATAAGAATATGGGCTTGGGTCACTGTCTACTACAATGGACACCGTCGTTAAATGACCCCAAATATTTGCTTAAAAGTGACGTTGCACCCAGTCAAACGAACAGTCAATACCTGGGATCTATTTCCTATAACCTACACGTTTTAAAAAAGGGCATTATGATTCCTCATTTTAATACTTGTACATGAAGATGTACCGTATAAAGTGACACTTACTGCCAGCCACTGCTGAAGTTTGCCACCCGCTCAAGTTAAACCCTGTAATGGATTATCTAGTATCAGCCGTACGAAAAGCTTGACGAAGGACAGTAAGCTACCACTGGAAGTCGGCCACTGTTTTACCAGAACCAATTACCATGGGGTCGTGTTTAAACAAAACCCTGATTGAATTAGGAGAGCGCAATTTGGCAAACGTCTTCCACTGACAAATTTATTAACGCCAACAGCCCAGCAGACTTGTCCTGTCAATACGTGTTATGACTGCAGCTGTTTATCAACTGAACACACTGTCCAACCATACAGCTAATCGAACCAAGGATGGTGTCACGCTCCCATGGATTCCTCTTCCAATTTTTGGGGGTAATGTGTTACGCCTCTTGCAGAATTACCACTCACGGGATTGGACGATTCACAGAGGGGTTACGTTGTTATTTCAGAGGAAAAGCCGATGTACTTACGTGGAAGCCGAGCTGATAAGGTTTTTAGCTTGATGAACTATCGCTTGTCACATGGAAGTTGCTGGTTTATATAAACAGTTTGTTTATTAGCTAAAAGCAGAACAACCGAGGCGTGAGCTGGGATGCTTAAGCTAAACAATTGTTTACCCGTGTAATGATAGCGGAGCCCCAGAAGAGTGCATGTAGTCTGTACCTCTGCTAAAATTAGCGAGAAAAAAGTGGTATAGTTTACTCATGTAAAGGTAAAAGCAAGACAAAAGCTGTATTTAAAAAAAAAACGTGCACGCCATGTAAATGAAACGGAAACAAAGTGATGTAGCAAATGCTGCTCATGTAAATTTCTTTATTTATTTATTTATTTATTTAATTTTATTGGTGATTTATGCCGTACTAAAGAATACTTTACTTGTACCACGGCGGCCAACATTATGGTGGAAGGAAACAGAGCCCGTGGAAACCCACCACTATTCACAGATTTCCACGTACTGCCAGATAGGAAGCCAGTATGACCTGAATTTGAACTCACAGCAACTGGATTGGTGAGAGGTTTCTGGGTCATTGCGCCGCCCTGGCACGATGACCACATCGGCCAGTGCAGATGTAATGGTTGCAAGTAAAGCTGTCTAACAGGAAACTCAACAGGACAAAAGTGCTGTAGCGTGACAATCATGTAAAGTTAACGGAGAGTACGCGTCATTTAAAGTTAGCGGTACGAAAATGAATGCTCCGTTAAAATTATGGAAAGCTAGTTGGATCAGTATTGTCAGCTTTTTATCATGCGTTCGAATCACATAAATATACGAGTAAATAAACACATCGTGCAAGTCATATGGAGTTAATGAGGCCAAAGTGATGCCGCGTGCAAATCACAAAAATGCAGGGACCCTACGATGTAACCTGTAAATCATGTGGTAGGCAGATGGGAAAAGTGGTGTGTAGTGTGCTAATCATGTGTAGGTAACGGAAGAAAAGTGGTGTTTAGTGTGCTAATCGTGTGAGGGTGGCGGGGAAAGTGGTGTGCAGCGTGCTAATCATGTGTAGAGAGCAGGGAAATAGTGGTGTGTAGCGTGCCAATCATGTGTAGGTAGATGGGGGGAGTGGTGTGTAGCGTGCTAATAATGTCTGGGTACCGGGAGAGAAGTGGTGTGTAGCGTGCTAATCATGTGTGGGTAGATGGGGGGAGTGGTGTGTAGCGTGCTAATAATGTCTGGGTAGCGGGAGAGAAGTGGTGTGTAGCGTGCTAATCATGTGTGGGTAGATGGGGGGAGTGGTGTGTAGCGTGCTAATAATGTCTGGGTAGCGGGAGAGAAGTGGTGTGTAGCGCGCTAATCATGTGTGGGTAGCGGGAGACAAGTCTGATGACAACAGCACGCTACACACCACTATTCTCCCGCTACCCACACATGATTAGCGCGCTACACACCACTTGTCTCCCGCTACCCAGACATTATGGTGTGTAGCGTGCTAATAATGTCTGGGTGGTTATGTGTGGTTATCGGGGAAAAGTGGTATGCCGCGTGCTAATCATGTGTGGGTAGCGGGAGACAAGTGGTGTGTAGCGCGCTAATCATGTGTGGGTAGCGGGAGACAAGTGGTGTGTAGCGTGCTAATCATGTGTGGTTATCGGGCAAAAGTGGTATGCAGCGTGCTAATCATGTGTGGGTAGCGGGAGACAAGTGGCACGCCACAGCACGATAGTTACGAATAACAGAAACCATCAATTGTGAAAATTTTGGCCAGTTTGTTTATTTCACACTTTGATTTTTTCCTATTTTTCTAATAAGAGGTATGAACTCACTGAGGGGGGTTACATACTATGAATAGACATGCCTCTGCTAAAATGTTTATTTTCTCCAGTTAACGTCTGTCTATAAGCTGTAAACCATTGCTGTTGTAAACCTCTGTTTAGGCAGATTGCGGACGCCATACACATGTTAACTAAAACAACAGCCTTATTAACCTCTCCGGGGTGCAGTGGGAGAGGGTTTAAAAATAAAGACTCCAGGGGGTTTGGCGCAGAACTGTTGAGATAAAACACCAATTTATGCTTTCATGGTACATTATAATTTGTAAACTTTTTACGTAATTTAGGTTGATTCACTGATATTTTGAATTGAGGTTGAATTAATTACAAACGAATTCATAGCAAAAAATTTGTGTCATGACGCTCCCCCAGACATTGTCCTCACTTTCTCCCCTTCTGTTTATGAGACCGTTATATGGTAGTATACTTTTATTTCTCGCTTATTTTTCAACGAAAAGTTTTCAACTGTTGAACACCTGTAGCTAAATACCTAAAGTAAAAAACTCCCACAAATGCTGAATATCTTTTGTAGTCTTAATGATATTCATAAAAGAATATCAGAATGTCCCAAAATTTTGAAAGTTTTGAAAATTTTAATTCGATGAATATGTTGATATACATATCAATACACATGACAGGACGTGACGTTTTGTTTAAAGGGATAAAGAATTGAATCTGATTGGCTGGAGTGTGTCCAGACTATGCCCGGTCCTTAGCTGGATTGTAGGTATGGCAGATTAATTCAAGCCTGATCAAGGTTTGAGGAAACGCTATGTCCACTGTCAGCCAGTCAGTGTCGATTTGTATCCCTTTCAGAGGAGTTTTGATATCCTTAAAGGTAATGGCAAAGAAGTCCATGTTAGTCTATTGTGTCACACGTAATACAATTTGGAGCACTCTGTGGATTAAGTCAGGAGGTTTGTCAGGAGGTTTGTCATCAGGTTTGTCAGGTATCTCGCGATGTGCGGTAGTTTTCTCAGAGCGCTACCAGATTTCTCTGGCCTGTTAACTTGTACGCCGTCTTGTAAGTCAAATGACGCTGAATGCAACGTTAAACCTTAAATAAATAAGTGTATAAATCAGTCTAACGCGCTTACTACTTCTTTTAGCTTTATTTCTGTTGTATCAAGACGGTGTCTCATTGAACATTGCAACAGGCCCATCTCAAAGCTGAGGTTTTTTACTGAGGTTTACACTGGGCCGCCCTTGTCACACTAGATAGGGCGAGCTTATTCTGTTACAAATAATGGCAGCCAGTAGATCAGTTCTTGAACTTTTCAAATAATACAAAGTGTCAAGGTGAAATATTATGATTGCCGACGAATATTTTTGGTAATTTTTTGTATATTTAACGCTTGTGGGCACTGAATCCTGGACTGGCTTTCCTGGTTTTCTCTCAGTCATTGCAGTAGAGTATATAAAAAAGATGAGTCACTTGTGACATGGTATATGCTTAAAACAGGTACTACTGTACATTTATATGTTTTATGCTTCATAACTTGATGGCAGTTACTTTAAATTAGGAGACAATGTTTTATTAACATAACATGCATCCTCAATTGAGTCTTCAAAACGTGGCACACTGATAATCCTTTGTCATAATTACATGGGGTTTTAAGTTGTAATTAAAAAAGTACAATTTTCCTTACTTCCTGTATGCTTTGATGTAAGCAATTTATCTATCACTAAAATGGGTAATTTACAGTCTATATGATTTACACAATTTATCTCTTGCCTTGCAAACCACCATTGTAATATTTATTTATTTGATTGATGTTTACGTCGTACTGTACCCATTGTATAACTTCGTTGTTTTTGTCATTGTATCTAAAGTAAGCAGAACTTATGTGATTTGGTAACAGCTACGAACACTTCGTGAAAACATATCAGGATGTGCTCACATATCCAGCATTAACACGAAATCCAAATATGATGCTTCAGGATGTGCTCGAGTAACCAGGACTGACCCGAAAACTGAGTGTGCTACCTCAGGATGTGCTCGTGTAACTAGGACTGACCCGAAGACTGAGTGTGATACTCAGGATGTGCTCGTGTAAACTAGGACTGACCCGAAAACTGAGTGTGATACCTCAGAATGTGCCCATGTAGCAAGCACTGACCCGAGGACTGAGTGTGATACGTCAGAATGTGCTCATGTAGCAAGCACTGATCTGAAAACTGAGTGTGCTACCACAGGATGTGCTCATGTAACCAGGACTGACCCGAAAACTGAGTGTGATACCTCAGAATGTGCTCGTGTAGCCAGCACTGACCCGAAGACTGAGTGTGATACCTCAGATGTGCTCGTGTAGCCAGCACTGACCCGAAGACTGAGTGTGATACCTCAGGATGTGCTCTTGTAGCCAGCACTGACCCGAAAACTGAGTGTGCTACCACAGGATGTGCTCGTGTAACCAGGACTGACCCGAAAACGGAGTATGGTACCTCGGGGTGTGCTCATGTAACCAGGACTGACCCGAAAGCTGAGTAGCTACCTCGAGGTGTGCTCATGTAACCAGGACTGACCCGAAAGCTGTGTATGATACCTTAGGGTGTGCTAATGTAACCAGGAATGACCCGAAAACTGAGTGTGATGCCTCAGGATGTGGTCTTGTAGCCAGCACTGACCCGAAAACTGAGTTTGCTACCTCAGAATGTGCTGATGTAGCCAGCGGTGACCCGAAAAACATCAATAGCAGTTCTTGAGGCTAATGAAAATTGCAGTGTTGCATTGTGTTAATGCGGGTTAATATCGAGATTTTGTTATGGCGTCATGAAGGACTTCCGTCCACCACGCCAAGTTGGCTAAAGTACGACTGGAAGATGACATCCAGTCCTATCTAATGAAGTTACTTGAAATATTTTATCGGAGCAAATGCCGCATTTAATGCAAACCTGCGAAATATCGACACAGGAGGGACCCATTTCTGAAGGTTTAATTTCACAGTGGAAGCAATTGTCGCATAAAAATCAGAACCGGTAAGAGCCGATAATATCGCATTTCTCCCCATTGTCCCCAAGAACAATAGCACAGGTTTATACCTGCATTAATTTATCAACAGTCGCTAAAATATGACAGATATGCAATCTTCGCAGACAGCTACATTATGAATCTTTCTTTCGTGATGAGATTTTTACTATTAAATGTACTTTTCCCTGACATCTATTGTTTCAAATATTTCAAAATCAGACGAAAATTGACACAAAATTATCAAATAAAACACAAACATAAAGAGATTAGTAGTCAGTATGTTAAAAATTTGTTTATCGGATTAGCATTTGGGAAGAATAATGGATTCCAGCTATTCATGGTAATTAAATGTTATAGTTTTTCTTAATCTTTAAGGGATCTCTAATGATACAATAAGAAGATTAAAAGTTTACCGGTTTGTTGCAGCTAGCTGGCTATAAAACACACAAAAGACATTTTAAGATGTCGATAATTATAATATGTACTGACGATATGAATTTCATGTATGCAATACAATTTCATACCGGTCCTCTGTGAACATGGTATTTTACGAGTATGCGTTTAATAGGGGTATATCTGATTGTAGAGCGCGCATGTCATGCGCACCCGTCTCTGAGCATATATAACCAAAGTCATCTACCTACTAAATCATTGTTGCCCTTGGCAGTCACACGCATTTCTGCAAATTTTGTGCATTTAAGTGTTTTTTTTTTTTTTGCGACAATGGGCTGTGGCGGAAGTCCCCAATGTTGTGGCATAGTCATACATCGCCATGTGATTTGTTTTGTCTTCTGTATTTCCCTTTTCTGCGTACCGATGCGCAATGATAATGCTTATTATGCATACGTTCTTGTTGTCTATACCTATAACGTTGCTCTAAGTAAACGCAAGTATACTGTCTTAAACTAATTAAAGAAATTAAGTGGTCTTAAGAGAGCATTATTTAGTAAAAATTAAAGCAATGGTTTAAGTGGGGGTTCATCTTTGCTGAGCTGATAAACAAGTCTAATTTCTTTATCTCGCATCAGACAAAATACTCCGCTTTTCATTAGACAGCATCGTCACGTGGGATTGTGTATATTCCCATATCCTGGAACAACCTCATATGTGTCTTCCAACTCCTTTGGTTCGCCGGGTTGTGAATACATTGGCTACAGCAGTGAAGAGATTAGGCTCTAGATCGGTCTTCTGAGCTTAACTGATAAAATTCGTTAAATGGTTACTCAGTGACAGAATACGGAAATATATAGTGTCAGTAAACCTTATATTGTTATTATCAGAGAAAACTGATCCAGTAAGCCACATCCAAAGTTTAACTGGGGTAGACTCAGACTCAGTGACGGTCACATTTGCTGACCGAGGAAACAAATCGGTATAAGATCAGTTTACTTTTCTGGTGAAGCTCAATTTCCGACACGTTTATAAAATTCTCACGCCTTTGTCATGTGCTTAGTTAGATCTGGAGATCATGCTTCCTAGTTACACATATTCACGGGAGCTTTATGTGGACACGTATAATTTAATGTCATCAACACAATGTTAATATACAATAGTCTTCGTTGGGCCGAAGAATTGGCCTGTTTATTAAATACCGGGTGTTTCACATTTGTCACCGTTGTAGCTCCAAAACTGATCTGGAATAAATATGTACATAGATGCTTACACAAAAGCACCATCATTGTTTGCCCTTACTATGGGTCTTCGCACAGATGATCGCATTGTGCTTTGATATTCGGTGTGAAAAGTACTGATTGGTAAAGGTCGGCAGCAGAACATCACCATGAACGTGTCTCTAAACGCCCTGCTCATGGAACAGTAGATAATGAAATTCACAGCAGAATTCACTTGTATGAGTAAATCCGTTATTTCTCGAACTCCTTTCACCAAGTTCGTGTCTTCGTAGTAACCGAAGCCGAAAAACATGGACATGATGGCGTCCGGCGTGATACAGATAAGAAACACAAAGACAATGGCGATGAGCATCCACGTGATTCGATTTCTACCCGACACGGCTCGGCCCTGAACGCGAGTCTGCCGCAGGCTAAGAATTATGCAGGTGTTAAGGCAAATGAGAATAAGCAAAGGTATCACGGATCGTAGGAAGTTCTGGAGCCAAAAGTACACTTTATACGAATGCGAAACACCAATGTAGCTAGGCTGAACGTTGTAGGTGGTTTGATTGGTGTCAGGATCCAGCTCAACAACTGTTTCGTATCTTAAAGCTGATGGCAGACTGACAAGAACCATGAACGTGAACACGCACAGACTGGTTTTCCGGGCACGGTCTATCGTACAGATCTCTCTCGCGCGCACAGGATGACAAACGTAAATGTAACGTTCGACAGCTACAGAAACCGTCAGCCAGGCGCTCACACATACCGACATGTTGAACACGTAATGAGCGAAGGGATACAGGTGCGCCAGAGTCTCTTTTCCTTTCTCCGGATCCAATTTCTCCAGAAGCGTCACTCCGAAGTAAAGCACGTCATTGAGAAGTTTGATGGTGTCAGCCACGGCGAGAGCTGTGAGAAATGTGTTGGTAGTGGTTGCCATGTTCCGCTGACAGAGAACAACGAGTGTAAGGATGTTCCCGGACAAGCCCACAAGACACACAATGGGGTAACAGAATAGACCTGTCACGATTTTAGCTGTCTCGTAGAATTCCTGATACTCCTCAGGTTCCGCAGATCCGCCTGGGCCATTGACATAAGCCATGTCATCTCGATTGTGTACTAAAGACATTTCGTCATGCGCCATTGTTAACTCGGTGAACCTACAAGTGATGTAAAAGAGGCATTTGAGAAATTAGTAACAGTGAATGGAGCACATTGGAAATCGCATACGTGAATGCAGGAACAGAATATTGGGAAATATATTTACCACATGGGTCATAACTGATATGATAAGTGTAACACGATCACATCAAACTAGCATTTACAATTACTATTGAAAATTAATTATTTGACTGAGGTTTATGGCCGTACTCAAGGATATTTCACATATATACCAAAGATGAAAGGTTTACTGGCGGAAGAAAACGAGCTGGGAACTGGAGAATACCATACCACTCCCAAGTACTCTTGCAAACCTGCAGATTTACAGCCAAGCCACCTTTTTCATTCAACAAAGGCTGATCTGCTATGGCGAAAGAGATGTGTTTGTGGAATCAGCTAACACGATCCATGATATCATTTGTACGCACTGACCATAAGTGAATGCACCTGAACTAGATTGCGTTAAGTAGCACCATACAAATAAGCATAAATAGCCTTAAAAGCGAAATAAAAGTTTTGAAGTTAACACCACTTGCATGTTTCTTTACGGTTGATTGTATAGTTGGTTTGCTTTTGACTAGGTCAGAAATGAATCGGCAATACGGATGTATTCTGGTTGTGGAAAGGAATAGCTGTATACACCGTTCCATTTCGGAGCGTGATGGTAGAGGCATAACTTTTACCTCACACCCTCGGAACAATAGCTGCCGACGGTGACTCTGATCGAAGATTCGCTTGCTCAAATTGAGAGCAAGGGTCAGTGAAATTACTTCCGATGGGACAAGGGACCCTGTGATTTTTTCAATTAGTGATAAGTGGATTTTAGTACCAATATGTTTACGCTACCTCATTCTAATTAACGTTCATTTCCGGTGTCTAATCATGGGGCGATATCAGGGTACACAGAGCGTGACCCTATCCGAGAAACGATCAACGAAGTCGCAGTGAAATGTAAGGCGCATTGAAGGAAACACACATCTGAAAACACGAGTCTCATTTCTCCAGGAAAGCTCAGGTCGATCTTTGTTTTGTTCAATGTCACCTGAGAACCCATTCAGTCCCCATCCCAATTTTCATGGATTGATGGGCAAATAGTAAAAAAAAAAAAACAATGGTCACGCGATACTATTGATTATTACTTTAATATCTGATACGTAACTTGAGTCATATTCAAGAATATTTTAACTACATCAAGTTGGTGGATTATATGGATGGGGCAACCCGAGGAGGATCCAGGAGAAACCGCCGCACTTAACCATGTCCCAGGCGTAAGGCTGCAACATAGACAGCGAGAGCTGACATCAAAACATACTGTGTTTTGGGTCACAAACAAAGTCTTGGTTTAGAACGGTTACTCAGCTGGAATACCTTAGCTGCCGAGAGAGCCCGAGAAACTAGTAATTAAAGTCTTTTTGTCGGCTCCGAATTTTTTTTTATTTATCTCGGCGTGATAGCTTATCGTCACACGCGTCATTTTTGAAGCGGGAGTGTACTTAATGTTCGGGTCAGTAGAATTTTAGTGACATGTAAAAGTTTAGATACAAATTACTTCAGCGGTTTCGGGAATCAAAGAGTGACTTTCAATATTTGTCGGCATCAAAACTTAGTATCACTTTGTATTTCCTTATCTTTATCATAGTCTTGACTGGTAGGATGGGGAAACTATAACAGCAGTACTTTGTGCAATATGTGAACTACATGTATTTCTCGATCGCAGGGTGTCTTCATGACGTGTTACCCTATTCATTAACACGTGCCTTTTGCCTTGCCTTCACTTTTTCTACGCTGTCAGCGTCAGATTTTCTGCTGTTCAGAAAAGCTACGTGTTTTGAGCATTCAGGGTCGGATCTTCAGCTGTTCAAAGAAGCAAATTCCTTATTCTTGAATTACAGTTTATGCCTACTCAGAAGTAAATGACGTGTGTCATCGTCACTTAAAACATTTATAAATATCGAAAATTGAGCTCACAGAGTATTTTCCCATTTTTAGTCGGTCTGGATGAAAGCATATAGGATGAGTAACTTCAGTGATATATGTATTATGTTGTTTCTTTAGCAAAATATCTTCACAATATCCTATGTCTTTGACTCGACGTAAATTTTCAAGTAATTAGGGTCAGATCTGCTACTGAGAGAAGCAACTTTTTTCAAAGAATCAGGATCAGATGTTCGTCTACTCAGATAAGGAAGGTATTTAGAAGGATCAGGTCCAATCTTCGACTATAAGAAGCAACGATTCTCGAAGAATCAGGGCCAGATATTCGGTTATTCAGAAAACCAACGTTTTTAGAAGAATCAGGGATAGATGTTTGGCTCCTCAGAAATGCAACATGTTTTAAGGAATCAGGTTCAGATATTCGGTTATTAAGAGAAGCAACTGTTTTGAGCATCTAGGGCTACATTATTGTGCTATAAAATGAGTGATGTTCATCGTCGTAAACTGATTTTTGCTTATCAGATTTCACATAGGAATCTTGCAAGAGTCACATCTAATCTTTTAGACACTCACTAGACACTTATTCTGACCAAGCATCGAAATGTTTAAGATTGTACAGCAGCAAACTGATAAGACTGAACCACTCGGCGTTAGGAAGTGTGGTTAGATGTTATTGATTACCCATTGTGTAACCTAGTTGTCTATTTAAGGCGCCAATAAAACTCACACCTAGACCATTTATTTGAAACACATGGCAAATAAACAAGAATTAAAATCCAGTAAGATACACTACTGTATCTCTATAACTGTGTTTAAACCGACTAGATGCACTATGAAGAAACTGCTGATTAATTTTACTTTATAACATTTTGGATGTATGTTAACTGTTTTAAGGAAAACCAAACGCAGTTTTCCTGTGAGAGTAGTTCTGCAACACAAAGCTCGGTTTAGTTAACCGGACAAGGCTTCTTTCTGTTGAACACTGATTGCAACCCCATTATGTACAGGCTGGGTAGAGATAGACGTGACTTCTGTTAAACAGCGATTAATCAATACCGTGTAATGTTTATCTGAGTTCTTCACGTAACATTGTTAACCCACTGAAATTACCTAGCTTGGCCTGCCTTAGTGCTCATACTGATAAGTGTCCTCTCGGTTCTGGCTATACAATGGAAAGTCGGAAATACATCCATGTTGCTAGAACATGCGGTGAAGTGAGACTGGAATGGGTATTGGATAATGGTATTGATGGCTTGCAGTCATGTACCCTGTTCATATGTTATCAATTATTGCCAGATCCAAGAGAGAGGACAAGTATCAGAATATCCAACAATCGATAACATTGTTAGTGAGTGCCAGCGCCCGATGAAGCCAACCTGTAATTGGCATTACCTCCTGCTTACTGCACTTTATTGCGGCGTATGCCCAAATAATTAATTACAGGCAGCAGTTGAGTTGTTGATAAACTAGTCACTGCGATTTCACCAGTTTTCTGTGTTTCTGGCCTAGCCCGTGGGACCGCAGGCACACGCTAGGTGCATCACTGTGATTCCTGGACAGTTTCACTTTACATTATAAAGCTGATCTAATACTGTTTTGAGTAATACATCGTCATTCTGTATGTCAACTATAAATTCACATCTCAACATTTAATCAATAAATTAATCAATCAAGCAATCAATCGGTCGGTTCTAACACAAAATAACGGTAAATCACAAGCTAGAAAGCCAAAATCTGCAATAACTTGGATAACGGCAATAACTGCAGTAACTGCGTTGTCGCCATAGTTGATTTCATGTGGCTTTGCACTCATGTCCTTCTTCGGAAGTCCATGTTAAGAAATAGACAAAACAACCTACCAAAAGAGATATATAGTCACAGTTAATAATTCCATGCACAATTCTAATCGGTTGCGCAGTCATAAATCATTCACCGGCTAGTTAATGGGTAAGCAATCCACTGTAGAACAAAATTATTGCCTCTGCGTGGGAGAACGTTTCGCGTTTTAAGATTAGTCATAACACAGCCTAGGCTAAAAGCGATGTTCATAAAGAGACATTTCTATAGCATGGACATCCAATAAATGTCGGATACGCTTTAAAGAATCTGACATTTTTCCTCAGGTCATCATAAATCCATAGTTGTTTTGTTTTCTTTGAGGAAACGTGTATTTTACGACTTCTTATCTATAAATCCATTAACATGTTTACTGGTTATGGTTTCAATGTATGGATAAATAAACGGTGGTTTACCATATTCCATATCAACTATTGTATTTCATGCATCCGTTGGAATTGTGGTCTTCATGACTTTTTTTTCCCGAGGCACAGATTTGTTTCTGTAGAGTAAGTGACTCATTTGTAACCAGAAATAATAAACAGATGAATAATAGTTTTAATGTTTGCCCATAAGGTTTGCTAGAAACTCTGTAGCTGTTTACAATTCGCTTTAATAGCTGCATTAAATCCATAGCTCTCCTTTCGTATTTCATTTTTCAAGGCAGCAACTGAAATGCTAGTTTTACGACCTGGTGTGGCTATTATCACGTCCGCAGCTTCAAAAGATAAAAAAGCGACCGTTAAAATTGAGGTTAGTGTGTTACAAACAAGTGTTGAAAGCCAATTAAAAATGGATAGCAAGTCAAAAATGGAACTCTATTTTCGAGATCAACGAGTTCAGCCATGGGAAGCCATATTTACCTGCGCAGCAAAGAGACAGTAACCTTCGGTCGGGATAACATTGGCGGATTATTGTTCATTGCTTTCGACCTAAAGTAATCCTTACACCAAGTCGTGAACATGGTGCATTACTGGCACATTATGGTATTTTATTTCAAGGTCGCTTCCTATGTGGCAACGTCTTCACAAAGCAGAAATGCAGAACGATAAAAACTAGGCGATATTGTTCTGGTTCGGTCACTTGAGATATTTTTCAGAAAACAATAGTATGGTGATGTGATGCGATAGCCATGCGATGTCTGGTATCTGGTAAGATAGACAGACAGAACGGACCAGCGATTATACAGAAAATAGAAACAGCAAAAGGTTTCCTGTAGGTTGTTGAGCGTCTTGTTTGATTTTTGTTGTAAGAGGGGTAACAGTAGAAATAATAAGGTATCTCGCAATCGTTCTGACATTTTGTGCTTTTACATGCATGTACATTTTTCTTACAAAAAAGCAGTTACATGTATGTTTCAGAACAGATATTCATGTACCAGCCTTGGACCAAATTAGACGCCCCATGTCAATAATCGCAAGCCCAATGACCAAGATATATAAAGTACGATATTAGGGCGGAACCATTCAAAGAGAAGAAGTCAACAGAGTGAAATCAGTATTCAAATCGTGCAAAATGCTAGTATGTAAGTTGTTATAGCTCAGTGACATCTCAGTTGCGCTTTGATATACAATGTCTCGATCTAATTCAAAATGATGAACATCTGGTCAGCCCCTTGCCCAGGGTGCACGATTTACTGGCATGTTATTCTGTGTGAGCTTATGCGATCCCAGTACATCATGTTTAACAGGTCGCTTTTCATAATAAAACATGGACAAGAATAAATCACAAGTGACGTACGCAAAAGTGCATAAGCATGATCGCTACTGAAAGCAGCATCTGCGCAACGTTCACGTCAAGGAAGGTAAGGATGGACAGGAAAACATGTGGCGTGGAGATTGTCACTGACAAACAGTATAGTATGGGAGGAAACACTAAGTAAATCTCATGTTACAGCATCTTATGGATTATCAAGACAATAGTCCTTGTAAGGAAAATTCTGTTTTTGTTTTGCTTTTTTTTTTCAGTGGACGAGACAGTTTTGATGTATGTTCAATATAACATGACAGAAAGCTTAATGAGGTGTTTAAATGGTTTACCTAAATTCAAACTGGATCCACTGGAACAAACGAACTTCAAAACAACGCATTCAGGATTAATTTACTTAAAATTCGCACGCGATAGAACAAATACAAGATTCAATTCATTGAAGGGTGTGGATTAAATTATTATTTTTTAACCATTATGGTGTTGTGTCTTTGTGGCGGAGCTGTCCAAGTGGCATGATATTTAACATGTGGGACGCACCAAATTAAATAGTTCGATCCGTTTTTAGCGTTTACCATATTAGTAAGTAATAAGCGTTGAGGATTTGTTGGGAATGTTAAGGTGATGTCCAATATAAAAGTAGGCATTTCAAAATCCAGTGTACTGAATTCTTTGTGCATTTCGGGTGGGTCAAGGTGGGGTGACAACAGAGTCAGGTCGCTGGGGCTTGGGCACACGGAGAATCTCATGTCACATAATTACACGCCAAGCTTGTCATACAGTGCTACAATCAGGTAAATCTATCCAATAATCCACAACAAGGAGACCATAGTCTTACATAAAGATAATCTTGATGGGCCAGGTCCCATACCAAGGAGACTTTGACATATAATAACACCCTAAGGAGAATCTTGGCATTTAGGGCAAGTAGTGGAAGATCAAAGTCAGCTTGGCACAAAGCTCCGCACCTAAGTCTGCGAACCTAATATCCTACTGCCTAAAACCTCATGATTTTTCAACACTCATATTTCCTGCATTCGACATGATTTGAAAATGAAAGAGGAAGCCGTTGCAATTTTGTCCAGGTAAATGGTTTTTGGTTGTAGAGTGACGTGAGTGACGGTTCAGGCTTTGCTATAGATCTGAACAGCCCTTCCCCTTCCAGTCGTGTTTTCATATCCAAGCCTTTCAAGGGGTTTGGTTCAAATGGATCCGGTGTCTATAATTCAGGACGCAGAGAGTAATCTAAGGCAATTAATTTCTGCTCAGGTATAATGTGACTGTCAAGCAATCTGTGTAACCACCTGAGTTCTAAGCTAAAGCCCAATATATCTAGTCGGTTTTGCAGCTCCTCGTGCTGTAATACGGCGCCCACGTACCCAGGCTTCCTACTGGGTTACATGAAGTTACTAAGCACCAGTAACACACATCATCTGCTGGAAATGGTGTGCAGCGCCATTAAAGATAACTCTAGATTTACTGTTCTAATACCTTACAAAGGCACAGCGATAAGGGTACAATCACACGCAGGTTCGTTATGGGATAAAAGGTTCAAATGCAACTAGCGCCTAATCATTGTGCAAACTACTGGTAAACTACCCATTAGATTGTTCTGGCTTGTGTTGAAATTTGAACCATGGAGTTGACGGCACATTTCCGCAAGTACAAGATCTTAGACTGTTTATTGCCTTTTGGTAGCTGAACCAAAAAATAATGAAAACTGGCGACAGTGGGGTTTAGTTCAACATTACGGATAACAGTCAACATAAGTGAGTCTTGAAAACAGTGGACGAAAAAGTCCTATAAAGCATACACTCAACTGGTTGTACTTCGCCAGACCCAGTCGCTGATGGCGACACAATTTTGGATTGAACCGGCTTAAACGTAACGACTTGTGTAAACACCAGTTGAGTCAGATCGTTATTTCGCTCTTAAGAGCAACAGTCGGGGGATTTCAGTTGGGTCTTAAGCTCCTGTGAATGCCAACGTCTATATGGGTTGACGGCTCGTATACGAATGTCTGTTTCTACACATAGATTAAACGGAACTGTTGAAAAGTTGCAAGGTGGCGGCGTAAGTTGATTCTGATTGGCTCACAACCGCTTTAACCTGTGAACATCTGCCTTCAAAATGTAAACAAGCTCACATTGCGAAAAATTATTGCGTCTACCAGATTATGTAACAGGCCCTAATTGATCGAAGAGACACATTAAGATCACTGGTTATTTGTAAGATACCTGACGGATAATGGTGGTTTCATCACCCATTACTCGCCGTTATAAAAGTAAAAAAGTAAAATTAAAAAATAAATGAACCAATATATAAATGAATAAACTTTTTCACCTTTCCGCTACTAAACAGTTCATCTAACGTAAAGTGAATAATGTACCCTGTTGTTTTAACATCTTGTGCGCGATGTATTCAAAGTGGAGTGTGCATTTCCAACATGGACAATGGAAAGGAATTACAAACATATCCTCTAATCTAAGTTTTCTTCAAAATAGGTAGTAGCACTTTCTGGTGGGCAAGAGCGTCAAATTTGTGACCAAGGCGAAACATCTTAATAGCTCTAGGATTGTCGTGGTTTTCCTATCAAACGCACAATGACAGATCTCGGGCGAAGGCCTGGTATACATACAATTGCATCTGTCATCTGGTGCAAACCATAATTCTGGATAAATGGTCAATCCTCCTACCCAACAATCATTTCCAGTCGGTCAAATACGTCCGCCAGTCTAAAAACCCATTTAAATCCACCTGTAAGTGTGAGAGCTCTAGGTCCATTATTGTTATTAGCTTAGATAAGCCAAAATGACTGTTCAGATGTGGTTCGAAGAGCCGTGTCGATACCCAGGAACTCGATGTAAACACAATATCGGTAGCATCGTGTCATGCCTGTTAATAAATTATCAACATTTAACTCTATATTGGCAATATTTCAGCGCTATCATCGCCTATTATGGATACAATATATTCTACACTGCTGTCGCTGCTTTGGTTTAGCTTTCTATGCTGTAAGTCTTTTATTATGACCATAAGAATGCTTTAGGCCTCATATATCTACCTCGTGTTGAGCGGCATGAATGTATTTCCCAAAGGTCAATGATTTGTAAACCTTGCGAACCATCAGCATGAGGTCTAAAAACATGGCAAAATATAAGCCAACGTGAATGGGAGCATTGCAGAAAAACAGGAAAAAGGTATTTAAAAAGGCATGTATAGTATAAACAAAATTCTGTGTTTGTTCCATTTAATCAAGAAATATGTCGCATCTAAATTCACCTTTAGCTGAAATATTACAGCAAAACTGATCTATCACCTTCAAATTCATTTAAATGAAGGATATCGAATATTTTGGAGTTTCTGGGTCATGAAGTCATGTTTGCGTTTGATTGATTACCGAAAGACAGCTTGTTGCAGGCGCCCAAGCTAAACACATACGTTTTTATCAAGGTATTTGACTCATAAGGAAGGATAATTTCCTTAATTTCCCAAGCAAAGCACAAGGCACTAACACAAAACTATGACAGAAGTCAAATAATACCTAAGCTGTTTTACTTCGCGTCAAAGATTACCTGTGCCAGAATAATCAGTCAACAGCGCTAATTTACGCAAATAAGACAGAAATGTTCTATGCACATAATCAACGAACGTGATTTTATTTTTTATTCTCATTTCCTTCGTCTAGATAATCAAAGTGTGAATGTGAATAGACTGAAAAAACAGAGCTTCACATTCTAAAACAATTATATATCGTACCAATTAACAGAGTAATAATATTTTAGTGTTGACTATGTAAATATATAAGCCCTATACCGAGATATTAATATTTACTTGTAGTATTGAATAACATCGACAGATGAGGGCAATGTATTGAATTACTAGTATATCTTACCTGACTTGTCGCTCCAGACAGGTAATCAGATTTTCGAACAAACACTTATATTCATTACTCCAGTGTTTGATGTGGGATGAGAAGATATCTCGATTTCGGCTCAGACACTGAGACAATCTGGGGTTGTCTTTGGTTCATTTCAACATTGGTGTGGAGAACAACCATAAACCCGGTGTTTGTACCGGCCGCTGTGGGCGCACCATTTTACCGATCCATTCGGTACTGCTAGCTCACCAAAGCCATACACAAGACTGTCCGTCTGCTAGCCATCAACACACATCTCAGCTTGCCCTATTTCGCCCAGTAGTGACCACTGGCTGCGAGACGCTCTACCAGCCCTCTACTTGCTGGCGGCGTTTTTCCGTAACCAATAGGAGTCGCTCAACAGTTGATATCAGTGGTCTACCCGCCACTCCGCTAGTGACTTATAAGGCACACGACCTATAACGTTGAAGGCGTTCTAGAGGTCGTACGGGCCCTGAGGAAGGATGCCTTGGCTTTCACTCCATTAGCTCTCAATATCACATTATCGACACCATTAACCATCTTCAATGGATGATATACACGTTTTATGTGATTATCAAATTTTTGGACTTAATTTTTTTTCATGTGACTACTTGTCAAGAAAAAAATGTTTGCCCATCAAAGACACAGTCATTATTAACTCAAGTGAAAATATGTGGAGAAAGACTATTGTTGGCGTGTCAGACATACAAATGGTCCAACCAAATCAAGTGTTTTTGTGCTCTAATTGAGTTTACTCGCAAGATATCAAATCGTTACTTTTATCAATCGTTTATTATACACTTCCGCCTCAGTCTCATTATGATTGCATAATTGTATCACCCTAATGATTCCTTCGTCGTCATATGACTGAAAAATTGTTGAGTACGACGTTAAACCCCAATCACTCACTCACTCACTCACTCCGATAGTCTAATTTTCGCTCTATTAATGTTTCAACTGAACGCTTGGAGATGTATTGTCCACAGCGATCTGAATAAACGGAGTCTGTTGATAAAAACGCACAAAGCAAGTTTGTAACTCTTAGTTAACGTGGTACCAAGCAAAAGCCATATTCTCATAGTGATTCTGATCATCTATGTATTGACGTTATGTTTAGAAAGCTAAACTCTGCTAGCACTGGCTTTGTCATGCACAGTATTGTGCAGACTATGACATAAGGTAAATAGGTCAGCTAGTCATGTCGTTTATTAAACTGGGAAGCTTACGCATAGTACAGATTCTGTTTTTAAGTCGGATTCGCAGCACTTAATGGAGTTTAAATATTAAGAACAGACCTGCCAACTGAGGAGAATTCTGACTAATCACACAATCATCCTGACATAGATAAAACATATCACCAAAAGAGAAACTAAGATATAGGTACACTGCGCTCATTGACATGATCTTCAGCGGCATTTCCATTGCAGGGCAATGAAACGCATATCAAATGTTTTTGTTTTTTTCTTTGAGAACGTCGACTGCTGGAGGACAATGATGCAATCTGCGACAGGGTCAGATTTGATATTATGGGCTGTTTGATGCTTTGCCACATGCAGGAGAAATATACAAGAGATATCACAGGCATTACAACTTGAAATTGAAACACAATATCACGTTTTGACAATTACGTATACTCCGTCTGATTCATTGTATCTTTTTTTACCGGTTCCCTTGGACGCTAACTGCAAAGTACTTACATTCACTTGAAAGGGACAATCAGATTATATCATCCACTCCGTCCAACCATCGGTTGCCATCAACTGCATGGTAATGACCTCGCTGATATGGAGTATACACCTAGGTAGGGAACGCAGCCCGTTGACATGCATTTTCTATCAGCCTGACTCAGGTTAGTGGTATGTCTCGGGAGGTGGACACTTGTATTACTGGCCTCGTGTCTCCATCTTTCTCATCTGCACAATGATTGTAGATACATGTAGAATCTAATGTAAGCCGATGCGATAGCTGTACATGAATGCTTAAGAAAATATATTACCATGATTAGACAGTATCATTATAAACATACATAATAAACATAGGCGTTAACATTTAGGTGCAAAAATAAACAATTTGGTATAACATATTTATTTTGCTTCAAATGCATTACTTTAGTGCACTTGCTTAAAGCCCACTGTGATGGGATCATCAAATTTTGTATATTTAAAATTTATATTTATTTATTTTCAGGTTATATAATAACACAGTACTGATCTGATTCCTGGACGTTTGAAAATAACTCTCGGCTTTAAAAATGAATCCTTGCAGCTATAGCTCGCGATGGCGTCTTAAGAACAAGTTCGCACCAGCGTAATTTGTATTTGCACGAGTGATGTCTTTGGAGACTTCCAGGCATTGTTCCCCCAGCACCTGCCTCGTATTCGTTAACCACTGCTTCTAGGAGGAGGTCCATTATCCCTGCAGTACCTTGTATGCGCAATCCCCGACATGATGAGGTGCTTCTGTAGAACAAATCGTTACAGTATCTGTATCCAAGTTGACAACTGATTTCAACCTGATTCCTTGCGTCTTATGCCCCTGATCAATGTATACAGCATCGCCTTAACACTGTTTTTCTGTCGACATAGGGCAGTTTGAATAATGTTAAGTGACATTCAGCGTATGGTTCTTTCACTGCTAATTGTCTACTCTGTCATTTACAGAACTGATCTTAATTTCTGTTCCATTAAGCGTATCAACACGAAGTACACAGTATTGAATTTCAGACAAAAGTATCGTTGGTAACTACGAAGAACATACTTTCCCAGAATTACTCAACGACTTAAAAGTAATAAGCACTAATTACTTTCGCGTATATACAAAGCAAATAGTTGACGGCTAATGGTAGTTCATAACGTGTTTATGTTATGAATAATTAGGCAATGATTGTTTCCTGAAATTAAAATGAATATGATAGAGCCCGATGAAGTCACGTTTTTCCTCAATCACATTGCGCCAGAATTGATATTTTACTAATCATTTTATAGGGCGGATGTTTTTTTAAATGTGTTTGTCACATTTGTTTCAAAACAGCTTATCCCATGATTGTCTGTTATATGGAATCTGACTTCATATGATATGATCTTCCATTTTTACAACAAATGTTCGGTACAAGTTAGGTGGTTTTTAGGCTCCTCAGGATGGCAGCCAGGGTGGGTTATACTGAACTACAAACAACAGTTATGGTGGCCAAAAGTATAAAATAGAAACATTCATTTTCATTTTGGGGCATTAATGGTCAATAGGTAGACAGAAAATCTTACGGCGTTAATGAATACTGAGGGAAATGACCTGTCAGGTGATAAACTACAAGCTTGTATTAATATCATCGACATTCCAATCATTCTTATAGACAATGTCGCCATTTCAATTGAATTATCATTGCATAACTATATTTCAAATCGATAATTTCGATTTTTTTCTGTTTTAAACCCAGTCTTTGATGCAGACTGCGGGGAGCGATCAGATGAAATTACATCTAACAAACGCCATGACTACATTCGTCCCTGACTTCCACAGTACAACCTTACGGTATAACTAGTGTGCTGCCAGTGTCTTCACCATCCAGTCTGCTCCATAGATCCATAGGCATAAATACATCAAGTGGACAGCTATGAAGTAATAAAATGCCCCGTTACCTTAATGAACTACATGTAAAAGGCAGTCTACAGATAAGAGACATTGTCTTCCTGTCAGTCTGGAACTGGTTGATAGAGTATTCCTGTTAACAGCCGAGTCAGTGGGCTTTCATTTAAGCCGGTCTGAATACAATCACCCTGCAATACATAATACACACATCAACAAAGGAGTCGTAAGGTACATGCAGTTATCTTGTCTGAGACGGCCTACCTACCTACAGATGCATGGCAGTAAGGTCGAGGCCGAATCACATCTGATGCAATCTCTAAATTGATCAGTGTTGCATTTAGTAAGCCATCACGTGCATGGCGTAAAATTTTAACGATCACTTAACTTCATACTGACCTTTTAAACAACATACACTTGTAAGTGAATAACGACTTCTTCAACAAGTGTAAACCACTCAAAAGCTTTTAAAAGGTCAGCATTGATTGGCTGATTGGTGTTGACCAAAGTTTACGGCTCACAGACCACTTCTGCAAAATACCAAAAAACCAATAGCAATCGAATATGGTTCATCTCTTATTGAGATAAATGTATTAACGTTTAACAACGTGATACCGGCTGTATTAAAATACTGGATCGAAGCAGGTTATGTTTATATATGTTCATACCGGATTCGTTCTTTAAATCTGTGTATATGATGATGTTAAAACCAAACGAAAGGATTCATTTCTTTCAGACATCTCTCTTCAAGATTTTGCCCGAGGATTGGCAGTTCATCGTTGTAAATTCTAAAGAAAAATAACCATGAAGAGTTAAGTTTGAACTCAATGATCTTAATAAATATGAGCTCATTATCTTTTTGACAATTATGAGTTAAATGTGAGCGGGTTCAGGTCACAGCACTCTGCATTACCCTTCACTTTTCCTTTCAATAAAGGTATAAATTGAGCGAGGATTGGAAGGGCTCATACGTCGTAAGTGTGATAGTACTGGACTAGAACTGAGTTTTCTATGTACATTGAGTTGACGACCATGGTTTTAGCAAATACGACTGTGTGATAGTGGACAAATGATCACCTGTAAAGAAAGAAATTGTCACAAGTAAATGTTCATGCAAATGCTTAAAAACTAGCTACTACGAATGAAAAATTATTCCATAAATACGTACATTGTATATATACCGATAAATTTTATCAGGTTTCCCTCTCTGAAGCGTTTTTCTCAAGTCTTTGCTCTTTGTGCTGAGTAATATGACAGTTTGTATAATACCCTTCATTCGGTCTCAGTGCCGTAGGAAGGAAACTATGGGACAGAAATAATACACTGTGTTTCTGTCAACACTTGATACGTTTTCCGCTCCAAGTGCCTCCAATGGGAAGTTCCAACTACCTCCTCATGCTGGACACGAACCCCCTTGTGCACTCAGGTAACTGTTGGACAGGTATCACAAGTGTGCTGATCAGGTACTCACTTGTATGCTGTACAGCTACTTAGATATGCTAACAAAGTGTTCACAGATGTGCTAACCCGGTAGTCACAGATGTCCTGACAAGGTAATTAGAGGTATGCTGACCAAGTACTCACAGGTGTGCTGACATGTGTGCTCACAAGCCACCCAGAGGTGTGCCGGTCCGGTGTTCAGACATGTGCTGACCAGGAGCTCACAGGTATACCGATTAGGTGTTCACAGATGGGCTAACTAGTACTCACAGGTGTGCTGACCAGGTACTCACAGATATACTGACCAGAAACTTACGGATGTGCTTACCAGGCACTCACGGATGTACATACCAGGAGCTTACAGGCGTACTGACCAGGTGCTTCCAGATGTGTTGGACAGGCGATTCCTGACCAGACGCTTACAATGGGGTGATAAGGTGCTCACAGATGTGCTGATAAGGTGCTCATAGGTGTGCTGTCCAGATGTTTACGGGTGTGCTGACCAGGTGCTTGCAGGGATGGTGACTAGGTACTTACGGATGTGCTGACCAGCTGCTTGCAGGGTTGGTGACTAGGTACTTACGGATGTGCTGACCAGGTGCTTGCAGGGATGGTGACTAGGTACTTACGGATGTGCTGACCAGGTGCTCACTGGTGTACTGATAAGGTGCTCACAAGTGTGTTGATAAGGTGCTCACAGGTGTCCTGAGCAGTAGCTCACAGAAATGCTGATCACGTGTTTGCTGATCAGGGGCTCACAGAAGTATTGATAAGGTACTCACAGGTGTGCTGAAAAGGTGCTCAATTATTGTACGACCATTTTTCAAATGTGTGTGTTCTGAGCCTAAGGCTAAAACGATAACGGACTTTGAATTATCATCCTGTGCAAAGGATTGCATTGCATTGTAGATTGCTTTATTGCGTTTTCTTCAATGTTCCTTCTAGTCAAATAGCTAATTAAGTAAGAGTGGGGAATAGTGATATCGACACAGAAACGTATAAAAAGTTCTCAGCTCCGCCTAGCAGGTGCCCGAGGAGACATCTCTAAATGATGCTGATTGGGCTGACGCGGCGATGTTAAACGATCGAATCGCCCACTGGCGCGGCGTCATGGTCACACAAGCTGTCGGTGAAGTCCGTGTTACAAAACTCAACCTACAGGCTATCCAAGCGCACGACGGTTTAAGAGGTGGATGATAACAGCTCTTGTCAGTGTAGACAGTTCTGGAAGATTTGTATTCTGTGGTAAACTAAGCGCTTGGGAAGCAAGGCGGTTTTGTTAGGTCTAACAGCTGAAGTGGGAGACGCAGTTTACCTACCACTTTCCACTGGGACTAAGCCAGAGTTGAACTAATCAGAAAAATTGGTTTCCTACACGAAATGCCCTCATTTAATATTTAAGACCCGGACACGTCAAATTGACACGTGATTTCTCTTTCAGACCCTATCTCCACAACAACCCCGCGTATTTGTAGTTTATATAAAACTATTAAATTAAGGCCGCTGTCAAAACTTTACGAAGAATAGATAAATGACGCGAAAATAGTCATATAGTGAAATCTTTATTCCAGGGTGCAAATATCGCATAGTTGCTAAACCTTTATACCTGAATCAGTACCGACAAGCTAATTTGAGTTTTACTTCATTATTATGCTGCCCAACTCTCTTGTGGGCTACTGCTGGAATCCTTGAGCTGCGCCATACCTTCCGTCTCATTTCTTTGCCTATCACACAGTCGTAGTCAGTTCGTGCCTTTCTGACAAACTTTCGAGATTGACTGCTTCTTTGCACTGTTCTAAACTAAAGGTAAAATGGGCACATATTGCAAATAGGGTTATGTGTCTTTTCTTTTATTTAATGCATCGTTTGTATATTAATCCTGATTCTCACCTTAATGTCTGGTATACCAGGAACTGTTTTAAGTTGTACGAGCGAATTTCGTGCTACGATGACGGCGGCCAGTAATGGGTTTAGGAAACAAAAGTGAGCGGAGAAAATCATGGCAATTTTTCTGGTAGATGACAAATCTCCTGACTTACAGTCTTGTGTAGCAGAATCGTACAGAGCCGAATTCGAGTACATGATCACTTTTGATCAAGATATCTCGGTCTTAGTTAAAACAACGCTTAAACTAACTAAGTCATCATTAGGTCCCCTTGAAGAATATTTTTACTTGTATGACGTAATACAGATTTAGGCGAGAAAATATCATCACTAGCCGAAATTTACACATACATTGTGCCTAATGTGTAAAGCTGGAAATAGAATGTTGAAATTAGAACACACGCGACAATAGCGTCAATGAAGCTGGCCCCTGCCATGCTTGGTGATTATACATGTATGGCTGACGCCAATCTCACTGACAAATGGAAGTCTTCAGAGTATCACGAAAATATCAGAGGTTGTGAATCTGCCGAGCCATTCCAGGAAGTCATGCCGTCTCTGGAAGGAAAGCAAGACTCTGGGATTGTCATCAAAATACTGTGCCTTGTTCGTCAACTAACACACACTACCATAGAATTTGTAAAACAGCAAAACATTGCTTTCTCGGCCTACATACACCTAGCATGTAGCTGGCATGTGCGCGCTATCATTTGAAATAAATTTTACCGTCACCGAAATCAATCATGGAAATTTCTTAATGATTAGTACTAGACGTGTATGCCCGTTTAAGATTGTTTGCTATGATTTACTTAACAGAGAACAAAAAATATTTAAATACATGGAAAAAAAGAGAACGAATTGTTGTATCCGTCGTTACTAACTTAAAATCAAAGAAAGCGTCCCCTGTGTAAAAACAAATCCCTAAGAGATGTTCAATTGTTATAAAGCGCATTGGAATTGTGTCAGACTTCAGCCAGTCAGAGATAACGATAAACACTGCAATTTAAAATGATTTCGATGGATCGATTCCTGATGGGATTTCGACGTTTGAAGGTTGGCGTAACCCGGTGGGCAGTTAGATAAATCTTTGTCCAAGAAGAAACGGGCCGACACACTGGGCTACACGACTGCTTGGGGTGCCACTGTCTCTACGCAAGTGTGCTGAAAACTCCGATGGACACCTCCTTCCATGGGTTGCCTACGAAACAGGCAATTGTACAACAGCAGCTACAGGTTCAATCTTCACAGGAAACAACTTACTCCAAGAAAACTTCCAAACCGTAAACAGCTCAATTTCTGCTTGATAGTTTCTTCGATTTCTTGCACTCGATTATTTCTGTCTGATTTTTATTTCAGAAGAGTTTAGGAATATAATGCTGCAAGATGGCGGCATCTTAGAATGGGTCTGGTTGATGTGAATTTTTACACTTTATTGCGCCACTGGTGCCGTACTGTATGAGTAATAATCACAAATAACTATAGGATAAGGGACGGAAAGTCTTGAAATGGACATACACATATTATGCTTAAGTTTCCTTCCTCTCAAACCGCTTTAAAACATACTACACATAGTGTGAGAGCTGATAAACGCCCTGTTCTCTCTTGGTGTGCTACCTTTAGAATACATCTTCCTCCGAAAATGTTGAGATGCTCTTTTCTGTTCGTGATCATTTTTTGTACAGGCACATTTTACCCTTTGGCCGCGTTATTTTACGAAAGTGGAAACGTCTTCCAAACATATACCTGTAATGATTAGAGCATTTCTCAGCTTCAGTCGTGCTGGCGCATGGAAGCAGCAGAATGGTAATCCTATGAATGGCTCATTCTCTAAAGGTGCTACAAACCAGCTTTGTGGTATTAGAACTGATGGAAGCAAAGACGTTATACTGGAATTATCGCTTTCTTCGTGACGCTTATCCAATCCCAAGAGAAAAGCTTGGGTCAACTGACTCAAAGATCTGAGTAATACAATGGACCTAATTCGACTCGAAAACTGAGTCATATGACAATGTTAACTTAGTCATGGACGACTCCTGTGAGTTTCTCCAACAAACCAAATGAGTCAAAATATAACCAGATGAGTTTCCTGAGGGTTTGGGGAGTGAAAAATACAATAAATACTCATTTTTCTGACCATATTTTTATGTCATGTGTCATTACGACACATGTCGTGTTAACGACATTGTTCGTCTGACGAAGTTACAAGTGTCTACCTGACAAGGACCCAGACCTCAAAATCTTTCAGGGTAAGAATGATTAAGACCATCCACCCTAAGACTAAACGATTTAACCTTTTTGGCAAATGAGCATTACACCTGTATAATACAAGGGCGCATGATTAATCAACCAATCACAGCCGCCCTGATAACGGCCACAGATGTACAGCTATAAAAACAACAAGAATTCCGTGACGGTTGAAACTGAGATGTAAAGCAATGGTGACTACAATTTAACAGTGTAATTCAACAATGTGCATGGGACAAAAAGGTTACGTGTTGTTTCATACAACCGAAATCTCCTGACACAGATGTCGCTTTCTTCATTCTTGATATTCAGCTTTGTATTTCACATTTGTGCGTTTGTGGAAAAGTAGTTCCCTAATGTGTTAAAATAAGAAATGTTTACAGGGCAGAAATACGCCGCTGCACGTACATGGTAAGAATTGTGGTACCTTGATGAACTGTTTGAAACTGTCGAGACAGAAATTTTCTAAGTTTTAGTAATTGAGTGAATGTGTACCCCTTTTACCTTTTTTGATACTTCAATGATCGCAGATGATAAGCAGCAAAACATATTTTGAGCATGCAGAGAAAGAGCTTGGAAGAACAAACGTCTATCAGTATTGAGTTTCCATAGTCCTTGTTTTCTCTCTTGTAGGCTGCCTTAAGACCACCATTGCTTAACAAGATGCAGTCCATTTAGGTCTCCTAACAAATTAGCACAGATATGTCAGTAAGAACAGTCTCATGCCGACGTCCAGTTATAACTGCCTTATTCATTTGGAATGATTTTACATTTAAGGCCAAGTGGCAAGGTTAGTGTCATGAAAACCGGGCAAAATCGAGGTGCTGGTATCTAAACTCGTCATGTCTCGTCCGAGCCTCCTTACATTACTACGGTTGTCGGTTTAGAACATACCATCTCACTGGTCAAGGGCTTTTGCTTTTTAGTGAGCAGGTGTGTTAATCGCTGAGCCACAGAAGGTTCTCTGTTCATTTGCATGGAATCTGGTGTCTCAGGATTTAAATGAGACTCCCAACGACTTATTTTCACACTAAAAATGCCCTAGACACAATATTTATGCTATGTTAATATGTAAACCGCATTTAAAAATAAAGTCCTATTTAAAAAAAAACTCATTAAAGTTGAACCTTCTGCCTATCTTCTCGACCGGGGAGCCCTCATCAGCTGACGTCATGCCGGTAAGACCTGCTGAGATTATGTATTGACAAGCCCTGCAAAGCATTGCCGCATCCATGCATTATGCCTACCTACTGTGTGCTTTTCCTGAAGCCATCGTATGACTTAATCTATAATTACCCCTACGTGTATACCTCTTAATTAGCACCATGGAAATCATATAAGTAAAATAGTTTTACAAAAAATATTTTGAAAGACAGGCTACCGGAGTTGTATTAGATCCTGGAAAAGCGTGTACAGCATAGCGACTGAGAGATACGATGACCGATTTTCGCTCACATGCCCGCCACGCAGATGACACAAACTCGCTTCCGTCTGACACGAATTGGATATCAATGCAATTATGGTAATTATGGTAGTACATGTGGAGAATTTGGCACGGCCTCGTAGTCCACAATAAATTTTTATAGCCAAGCGATACAGACTGCGACACGAGGATTCATGCAGTCCGATCAGTGGTGTCACTAACACCAGTGAATTAACAATGGATCTAATCTTTTATGTTTCACAAAAGCATGGAAAAATAGATAAGGTTTGAATTCTATTGAATGGAAACAGCGATTGGTAACAGACAGAAGCACGAATTTAAATTTTGTCTAGGTTCGCGTTACGGGCTTCAAGGCACGTCACGCACCACGGCCTGTGGGGGAGGTGTGAACTGAGCTGGAGGGCTGCCCTGTAACCTTGTGGCCCTTGTATTTATTTATTTGATTGGTGTTTACGCCGTACTCAAGAATATTTCACTTATACGCCGGCGGCCAGCATTATGGTGTTAGGAAACCGGACAGAGCCCGGCGGAAACCCACGACTATCCGCAGGTACCTGGTAGACCTTCCCACGTATGACCAGAGAGGAAGCAACTCACAGTAACTCCATTGGTGAGAGGCTCCTGAGACCTTAAGGTGCGTTACCCCGCTAACCAACTGAGCCACGGAGGCCCCGTTGTAGGGTAAAGGCTAAAGGCTCCTCAAGGTTTATAGCACAGCCTTCTGTTTCAAACAATAAGTAAGTCTTTTCCGTAGTGAAAATTCGGACGTCTTTTTTTTTGGAGAGGAGGGGTGTCTTATAAGGCTCATCAGTCAGCCTTTTCTTTCAGGAGGTATGACTCATACGACTACGATCGAGTTCCCCGTAAATCAAAGGGCGTTTTTAATGCGATCTGGTCCATTTTTTTCAGTATGTGGCATTTTTAGGCCATGTATGTAACTTTACAGTATCCTGCCTTATGTCATTGGGGTCGCGAGCCACACTTGGACATAGCATAATCTCGAAATTAGCTGTAAAGGTATAGCGATTGTTTCCTGTTAAGTGTATTGTACACATAGCAAAGACCCAGGTGCCTGCAGCGAATGTACCTCTGTGACGTCACAAGGTCAGCATTGGCTTGATCGTAGTGGAGTAGATTTTCTGATGTTTGATCACCAAATTCTGCCGTTTTTCTTCCGTTTTAGACTGAATCGATTCAGTGGAATCAAACCATCTATCTGCAGTTTGGAAGGCGCAGCACTGCTGATCTGCTTTAACGATTATGGCAAAGTACGATTATGTCTTCAGTTCATGATTCTGAATTATTGTTAGCAGACAGACTGATTATATGAGATACAACAGAAAGTAACCTTTAAGCGCGGCTAATGAAAAGAATTTTATACTGCCTGCTTACAGTAGCAGCACCACACAATGATGCTGCACCCTTGCTCACATTTGTCATTTGTGCAATCTCTCAGCCAAAGGTGTGCAGTTACAGTTCGTTATCGATGGCAATCTAGAGCTTTGCTTCATTTTTTAGGAAAGGCTGCATGCCTTCCTCTTGGTCTGGCCAGTGTTTACAGATAACGATGTGAACGGAACCAGTGTATCCGACAGGCCATGGGGAAGTCATCCGCAGTGGCAGCTGCTATCATCATTATTAGGGAACGATTACTTCCATCGTAATCAAAACTTTGACAGCAGACGTAAATATTGCGATTCTCAACTTGAGCCACAAAGTGGTTCAGCTAAATTATGACAAATTACTTTTTTAGGGTTTAAAGTTTGATTTCTCTGCAAAACAAGATGCTTTATATTGTCCTGCTGAACAGATGCAAGTCCTATTTCTCAATGTGAGTGCCAAATGATAGAGCGTTTAAGAAACTAAGAAATCTCTAGAGTTGTCTGATTATCCCTGTGTGAGATTCCCATGATCTCATGGTGGTGGGATTTGTGTGGACGTCCCGAGGGGTAGGCTAATAAGATATCTAATTAGGCTGAAGAAGTACAAATCACAGTCCTGGATAATAGTTGCGATGTTGTCAAGCAATGCTGATGGATGACTTGTTGAACACGGGCGGCGGAATGCCAAGGTCATGTGGGCTGATGAACGGAAGGACATCTTTGTGGTCTATAGGCTGACACTTCACTTACGGCCATAAAGGCCAGATGGAGGTCTTCTGTGATACCACTGGTATCATTTCCTGGATCATTTACCGCAAGACGCCTGTTAATTCATTAAGGATGTTGACCTGAATATATACTATTAAAAAAAGTTCCAGTTCGTATTGAAAGTTCTCGAAAATACGACCGTATCCATGTGAATACAGACCACAATCAGGCAGCCCACGCCATGTCCTGATCACTGTCACAGCACGACAATACCATGAAGACGTACTGCGTGACACGTATGCTAATCTGCTTGGGATACATTTCGAAATTTGACATTTAAACTTGTAATTCACGACTGATGAAATCACATAACCCCCGTGGCGTTTTAAGTAGATTCACATCAGGCATGAGATTATTGTAATGTACATGTATTACAATTTTTTCTGATTAAAACATTTGTAATTTGACTAGTTCTTCCTTATTTTTTTTTGTCCAGTATAAGATGTCGTTGCTTTTGCTGGGAACTCGAAGCTCCGTAATTTCTGTATGATTTAGTGAAATCTCGAACATGACTGTAAATGAAATGATTGAAATAAGGGGAAAAATAATGTTGACCAATACCAACAAAAGTACTCGAAACTACTTTATTGCTACATGAACGTGACTGTAAATGAAATTATTAAAATAAAGGAAAAAGAAATTGGCATAAAATCATAAACGATTAACCCGTGTGCTAAAAACTTAATGGACTTCTTACAAACTACTTAGGATCTTCTAATCCATGAGCACTTATACATAGTGACAATAGTGCATCAGACGAGAGGCTGTACTTTCCCATGCACTCTGCATTCGTAATCATAGCTTTGTACTTGTGCTGAAAGGATGCTGGACCTTTATTTTTCACCCTCGTAGTGGAACTATACCCACAACGCACATGATCGGGCCAATATGCTGGGCAGACGAAGGCAAATTTTGCCGCAAGAGTCGTAACCAGGAAAGCAGTGACTCTGCACGTTCATCTCTACTGGAAAGGGATAATTTAGGTAGTTTTGGCCGTTAACTGAATATATTTTTGCGGGATTTATTTTGCTACTTTGTAGTACTGAAAGTTACTGAAAAATAGCCCCTGCAACATGTCATCGTCTTAGGAAAATCCGCATTGCATTTATCATTTAGTATTATTAAAACCACTGTTAATCTCTCAGTGGTATTTTTAGGACACTGCATAATTTGTTGGTATAAATTCTTGGTACATCGTGGGATTATGGGAAAACTCTCCGTCGATAGACCACAGATCCCTTCGATTACCCCAATGTATCTTTGCAGTTGCAATGTTAGCTCATGTTGGCTTGAAGTAATGCATAATTAAAACGGATTTGTCTATATCTAGACGAAGCCCAGGACGAGTTTAAACGCCAGCACTGGGTATATATATCTACCAGTGAGCCATGGTGTGTAAAACTCTGCATAATCCGTGGAGCTTTTTGCATGTCTCAGTGAGACTCTGCCTCCAGAATTTATCACTCTTTTAAAGAACACAATCCTCAGCACGAACCATGGACAGTTTAAGCTAAATGGAGTTTAAAAAGCTTGCGTTGTTAGACTTGTAAACGAAGTGCCAGGTTGTGGGCTATTTTTTGCTCTATATTTACTTGTCGAGAGCCCTGGCAACTACCATCAGATGCCGGAAATCCCAAAAACATAAATTTAAGACATTTCCAGACTGTGCTGTCTTTCAGTCTTTTTAATTTCCTGTTTACGACATGTGGTAAATAAGTCTGACTATGGCCCCTCTAGCTTATGTGATACCTTCTTAATCTAGCTCTGTCACCTAAAGCATACCTGTGGCTTTCAGTGTCTTATGACGACAACCCGTATTTAAGCATACGTGTGCATCTCTCTTATATTTGCATTTTGCACATAAATATTACATAGTAAAATAGCATGGAGAGTAAAACCAGAAAAGGGACAACAGTGTGATAATTGCCAAATAGCCACAGATAAAAGATGGCCGCTTGTCAGTTTATTTCAGAAAGGGTTTTATTCTAGGTGTTCATGTAAATGCTAAAATAGCAGCAAATTACACCCCTCTAATAGCACCATGGACTGGGCAAACTTAGGGAGCGTGGCAAAAAATCGGGAGCGTTTCAAAGGCGAAGTTTCAAGATCGCGGACGATTAGTTCTTGATTGCAACGGTAACTTTCATACCGTTTCCAATTAAATTTAACGACTGTATTTTGACAACAGGTTCGCGATTGGTCTTGATTAGTTGAAATAACATTTCAAACGAGATTCCTGTCGCGGAGTGACACAATGGCCTCTCTGAAAACCGTGCAACTCCGATATCGGAAGGCCTACATGCATGTATGGAACTATAATCCCAAAGTGCGTCGGCGTCACAGTAACTTTTTGATCGGTACATGGACTATTGCCTCCACGATCAGAATAAATGTAATAAAAATCACATGCATTTCTTGAGAGAGATCGAGTGATATGGCAAAAGCTCTCTGACCCGCAGAAGCCCGAGATGAAGAAAACAACCCGGCTTTGATATGCCGGTTTGTGCACCATCAATGAAAATTAACGAACTGTTCCTAGAATAAATTGTACAGCTGTAACTGTAAATATGATAAACTAACTAAAATTACTTAAAATGTTCCCAGACTGAAGACCTACCGGTAGGGGACGCAAGTAAATGTAAAAACACATGTCGGTTAACCATGGGCGATTCCATTTAAAAGGAGGAGAGACCATTCAAAATCAAATATTTACTGAGTGATATTCTGAATTAATGTCAGCTCAGCTGAGAGTCACACTTCGTGAGCAGTTTTCTGGTATTACATATTCACGTTTCAGAGAATTGCTTCATCACCTTTATTAATCTCATGTATCCGGATTTTCTTCCTTTGCTGATGAAGCTCCAGTATCCAGAAGTAAGAAGAGGTGTGACAGCCTCCGCAGGCCTACAGTGCAGTATCACGCTGGGTCGGTTGCATTGGCAGTAGTAGACAGTCACATTTCATATCTACATCTCGTACTTTATTCTAATGCATATGCTTTATTCTGTTGGCAAGGTTTGTTTCAACGCTGTGATTCCAATCATAAAATTCGTGACATACAGAATGCCGAGAAGTACACCGCCGAATATTGTCCCACCGCCTATTACAATGGAGCGGGCTTTGTCGTGATTTATGTACAATATGGTGGATGCCGATGAAATGACACATTTCCACTCGTAATTGTTGGTATGCTGTTTGCCTCCAGTCATACAGATCAGTCATGAGGCAAAATGCAATGATTTACATGAAAGTCTAAGGGACTTTATAAAATTTATAAAATAAATCTGGGTCGTGTATTTACCATATAGCGAACTTCCAGTTCCTAATTGGCCATATATATATATATCTATATACCTTGTTTTTACAACATTTACTTGTATATGTCTCTAGTTGTAGCAATGGTTAAATTATAAATTATAAGAGTATTTAAAAAAATTTGTGAAATATAAAAGAAAAACTTGCTGTATAATTTTCACAAACAGCTTTAATTAGTTTTAGTAACCGAAACAACAATCAATAGGGCACGATCGCCAATATCACTATTCCGTCATTACTCTGTAGATTCGCTTTCGTCATCTCTCCTGAGCGCCACGTGGAACTACTTTCATCTTTCTTTGCTGATGACGACAGCGATGTCGCGCTTGTCCCGAGATTTTTCAAACTTAGTCTGAATCTCGTTTAGACCAATGGCCAACAGATCGTGAACTGAAGAGGGCCTCTCGATCTGTTTCAAAACTAATCAAACGCGAAATTCTCAGATGGCCAACGATTGGTTCGCCAACGATATTTGGTGACGAATAGAGTAACGAAAATTCCAAATTATTAGATGCCATAAGTCTAGAATTACTCAATATGTGGTGCTGTCATCACATTTAATACACAGTAACGTTATGACTCACAGTGGTCAACAGTTTACACTTCAAAATATTTTCTATAAACACACTCAAAGGTTTTAATACACATAAACAATACGCCTTTTAAAGGTAAAACACTACAAAAATAGACCATGAAAATATGTGAAATGAAGGACCACTAAACACCATCCATAAATATTGTTCGAATTATTTGTGTAGAATGAAGATAAATCTACTTGAAGCACATGATTCAGTTATGGCCTTTTTGATCATATTGTGACTAGTGAAGTCATATCAGGCTTTTGATACTTAATGCACTCAGACGGTTGGATTTCTCCATACTGAAACATAAGTAATGATGATGTTTCCCGAAAGTGATCAAAACTTTCGAGATGACATCAACCTTAATTATTATGAATCTCAACTTTGTTCTGCTAAAAGTTATTTTTTCTTTCCTAGCAATATGCAGGACGTATTTAGGCATGAGTTGGAATGATTCGGCCTCCCAATTTTGTTGTCTTTTGTATTAATCAATTCCATTAATATCCAAGGAACCGTGGCTGACGTTGGTTCTTCTTGGCTGCATACACATCGTGGCTTAACAGCTACACGATGAAGTTTCAGTCTGGTGAACATGTCAGTCTCGACAGGTGTTTGATTTCTTCCATCTTGTCGATAATCCACCAAGTAGTGTAATATTCCAAAACTGTGTGGTGCAGTTAGTCGCTTTGTAGCGTTGCAGCGTTGCAACATTACAGTATTTGCCTCTAAAATAATATATTCCTTCTGGCCATGTAGAAGTGTATAACTGACTGTACATGGATAGACATTTGTATTGGATACTTTCTGACAGAAATTTTGGAAGAGTTGAAGACTGTTCCTTTTCTCAGCTATATTCGTTGTTGTTTGACCTCATCCATCTACTGTGACTTTGATCCAACTTATAACTCACCTAAATATAGTAATTATTACCAGAGACTTCACTCATATTTGGCATCCTGGGTTGGAAGAGATCATTTAAGGTTTTTGTAAGCGAAAAGCAAGCACTTAAATGTCAAATTATAAGTTGGATGGCTTGAGCCGAAGAATAGCTTATCTCAAATTGCTAGTATATATGGCGATTTTTTTCTTGAAGACGGTTCCTTTAGTATGACTGTGTGTTTCAGCGAATAGGGCACCTTATCTACTATTATTATTTGTACGAATCACATTAGCCTTCACAAGATCCTGCATACTGTGTATGTAAATATGGCCTGAAGCACTGTTACAGAAACCTAAAAACCAAGACTTTTAACCGAACGTTTGAGTTCAAACTTTCTAAACTTTTGTCCGAAATATCGATCATTATGTCAGGTATGTGATCACAAAGTATAAGACCTTTCACGGTCTGTGTTATAATAAGGTATTCACTTCCGATTAAGTAAGGATAAGGGACATTTTAAAGAAACACAACAAATGCTGCATTATTAGGGCTACAACCGTTTTTTTGTGGCGTGCTTGGTGACACGAGAAATCAACTTTTAATCTTTGATTGTCAGGAAGCCATGGGATACGCTATTTTCGCGAAACCGGAACCGCAAACCGATACGCACATGTGGGTAAAAAACAAAAAAAAGGTTCCGTTGCCGTCAGCGGAAACAGTTGCTTCGCCATATCTGTTAAAATTTATGACATGGCGACTCTTTCGATTTTGTAAATGTGCGCGATTTAGCTTACCTTGAACCGCGGTAAAAAAAAATGTATGCTTTTTTAAACTTTATGTGGGATACATCATCGACTCATGTATGCAATTGGTCTAGTGTTGTCTTTTCTTGTAAACATTATGCACAAATGCACATTATTTTCACAGCACCTCCATTTTATGTAAAGAGAAGACATGGCGACATTATGAGGTCGACGACGCTCATGAGTTCATCAACGCAGTCTGACGTGAGGACCGCTTGTTTCCGAGTGCATTTGATGCGCGTTGGTAAAATTTTGTCAGTAACTTGCCAAAGTTCGGTGGATTACCCTGAGCTCTCCGGTTTCCTCCACACATTTCCATCGCTTTTTAAGTATGACGTTAAACAATAATCGAATAAACAAATAAAAATACATATCCATTTTCTTTACTACACGGAATAATGAATATAGGATTTCAAGTGGACTGTAACTACGTGAACAACTTATTAGGCCACCTAAAGGTTCTTCTGCCAAATGGCTAACTTTTGTTTTGTTTGTTGAATTTGGTTATATTTAACCAGAAACCTAGGAGATCTTTTCTATGGAAGGTGGTAAGTAAATTAAACTTAAGCTAACTACGGGCACCAGATGTATAGAAGGAGAAGTTTTCACTCACCACATGAGTGGCAGACTCCTTGGTCATTGCGCCGTACTAGATTGCTAACCCCCTACACCACGGAGACGCCATTATAAATTAGAAATAGTGTTCTAACTTATATATCCATGTGTAGAGCTTGTTTTGATACTTGTCACTTTCTAAATGCAATTTAGGTCGTCATTGATGTTACTATAGTTTTTTTTTAATTCCGTCTTGTAGTCAGCTATTTATAAACTCACTCACAGTGACTGTATAAATTGATATTTAGTCATTGACAAGTAACACAGCAAACTGTGCACACTGATGTGTTGGATGTTCGCATTACTGCTGAGAAAATGCAGCCAAAATACTTTTTCTAATTCGTAATATTAAACTCCTTAGGCTTGACCAAGAGACCAACGCTTCATTGCGTCAAATCATGTCATAATTGTTCAAAAAGATGTGATGTGTTGGACAATCGACGTTGAGGGAAGAAGGCAGCATTCCAAACCGTTAAAACAAACTGAACTTGGTAACAAAACCTAATGTCTCAGCATGTTCTTACCAGTATCCGAGGGCAGTAGATACAGGGTCAATGTTGGGTCGGGCCACACCAAAGACCTTAAAAAAGAAAGTTTTAGCTTCCTCGCTTGGCGTTCATCATGAAGGGGAGAGTGCAACGACTGGTTGGTCCGTTTCAGTATACTGGCTCGTGTGAGACGGCTTACTTGCCTTCGGTAAGTAAGTAAAGCAGGACTAGATAAAAGAGCGGTGGAAATCTGTCCTGCAACAAGGAGGCACATTACATGCACTCTAAGGGCTGCTTCATCGTCATGTGCCTGAAAAATAAAAAAGTACGACGTTAAACCCCAAGCACTCACTCGCTCGCTCCTACCAGCTTCTAGGCAGATATTTAATAGGTCAGTTGACTGATTATCTTTCAAGACTGATCCGATTGAATAGATTATGTTTGTTGACCGACACAGGGAATTACGGAGTGACATTTTGAAAAGAAATGATCTCTTACAGACATTACACCATACAACTGGAACCGGTTATGTTCTTCCATCAATAAATGTAGATGCACATAATTAGTCCTCATTCATCCAGCTGAGAGGGTTTCATATGATGCAACCCACAGGCGAATATTGGTAATTATTGTCCACGATATCAACAACATAAGCGACAGAGAAAAAAAAATCCATTATGCTTATGGGACCAGGTGTTATCTGTTGTGGTCTTTATGACAGTCTAGCATCTTGATTCATGGCTGAGATTTATATTGAAACCCGCACACCCATGTATTTGAGAAGCTGGTGATGTGAACCTCTAGAACAATCCCTTGATACAATTAGAACCCCGTTGTAATGAGAGCAACATCGAAGCCTAATGAGCCCCTTATGACAACGAAAGAAGAAATCACTTCCATTCATTGTAAACAGGAAGGAGAGGACAATTATATAAGGCTCAAGAAATGCCATGAAAAATGAATTGGTCACTGTAAGACAACAGAAACAGAGGACCACGCGGGTCAGCTGTAAAAAGTACACATGCACGTAATGCTCGATGATTGTTTTGAACTTAACTGAAAATGCACATCAGGGAAAGGGCAGAGAGACAGGAGGTTGTGGAAGGGAGTTGCTAGTTGCAATACATTAGTCTGTTTACTTAGACTATGTTTTAGCGGACAGCCAAACTCCTTCTCTGCCCACGAGGGACAGCTATAGAGGTGAGCAAATATGGATAGACAGCACCGATAAAGGCTACGGAGCACATCATTATTTCTGTTTCTTTGGTCTATGTTTTCGGGACCAATCAAATTCCCTTTGCCCTGTGATATATTTAGATCATCATGGTATCTGGCCACGCTTTCTTGCCGTCCATACAATCAATGCTTTCGTGAATCTCTTGTCGTTGATAGATTCCAAGATTAAATGTAAGGGTCAAGAGATGAACACTGATAAAAGATGCACGGGGAGACGGTTTACCAATGGAAACCACAGGAGGATTGCTTCAAAGCTAGGCTCAGCACGATTTAGTGTCTGTATCCTAATGATACCGAAATAACGACGTCCGCTGAGGATGTTAAAGATATCCTAGAGTTGGTTGTACGTTCTATTTGTAACGATGAGGATAATAGTGCCTATGATTTATTAAGTAAACCATACATGCGCAGAAGACTTGTCTGCAACAACAAATGCCTCTCTCACCTCGGCTTGTAAATTATCAAGTAATTCTTACGTGGGTTTATATTAAGTGATGTAGAGAATATTGTTAAGGTTGACTGATGCTACTGGTTGATAAACGACGTCTAGCATTACTGACAACTTGTGCGATAAAATTAAATCTCGCTTCTGCACGTCAATATATTTCTCAGCGCAAGAAAGTACAGATGTATGGCTAAAAGGAGGATGAAGGCTTTTGTGCTATCTGAAGTTGAGATTTTTATGTATCTGGAGACATTAGAATGTATAACGCGACGTGAGATCTTCATTTCTTCACTTTTGTCCCTGTACATTAGCCTTTGAAAATCAGTCACTTGTAGTGTGTTTTAGCCTGTATGTGTCCCTTCAGTGCCGCAGTGCCAAAGTGGTTGTGGCACGTGTCAGATTCTATTTGGATCATGAGATCACGTGTTCTTCAGAACTGTACACCCTCTTCTATTCAGTCTTCACACCAATGCGACGTCTTAATTTTGTTTTTGAGTCCTGTCGGGGCCCTCAAGTACAATCTGGTGATATTAATAATAACTTGTACGCATTGTTGTATTAAGTGGAAAAAAATAATTAAACAATTATGAAGAATCCAGCATACGACAGTGTTAAAATGAGTCTCCTATACGACGGCGTAACAATGAATCTCCTATCCGACAGTGTAACAATGAGTCCCCTACACGACGGCGTAACAATGAATCTCCTATACGACAGTGTAACAATGAGTCTCCTATACGAGGGCGTAACAATGAATCTCCTATACGACAGTGTAATAATGAGTCCTCCATACGACAGTGTAATAATGAGCCCCCTTTACAATGAGTCAAATGTACGATAGTGTAACAAACGAGTGCAATATACGACAATGGAACTATGAGTCCCCAGTACCACAATGTAGCCAGACTTGTATTCAGTGTAAACATGAAAGGGCAGTCAGCCATGGATGAATAAAAAATGGGGCATGAAGAATGAATTGGTCACTTACAGAAATAAATCACCGTAAACAAACCAGACTGTAATTTGCAAATATAAGCATATATGAGGATATAGATAGTTTTCTTATTATATGTGTTCACCCATGCTGACACATCCGGGATGTAATTTAGTATAGGTATAGGCTCTACCCTAGACACGTGAAGTTCTGTCACGGAACTTTAAGATTACCTGACCATGCACGCTTCATATATAGAGGAAAATGCATGTTGTAAATGGAACAGGCTGAAATGTTAGAGATGATGGAGAACATTAGAAAATTGAACGTGCTGAAAAACATATATGTACATGTAAAGATCGAAAATGTTACTCTTACATGTCGTTGATGTCACCGTAACACCGTTTTCGTAAGTTCATGCTGTAAGTAACGTTGAAAAGCTTACAAAGTATTTATTACCACATAAGCGATCTTAATATAACGGGTTTATTCAGTGAATATTTTGACTCTCACCGAATTTCTGGTAACCTGAGTCAAGAGTATAAACGGTCTTTTGCTTTTTCCAGTGAACACTCAGTGGACAATTAACACGACGCTGATCATAAATGAAGCAGAAGATGCTATTTATGTCCCTTATAAGTTAGAATATCACAGAAAGCAGAAATGAGGAAGCAATACGAAATACTTGTAAGAAACTCCAGTTGTACACATATCGTGCATATTACAAGGGAGACTACTCTTTAGTAAGGGAATAAGTACCACTTATCTGCCCTTACTTGCCCTTACTTCACTAAATGAGGTTTATCTGTTGACTGATGCTTCGGACTAAGATCAATATGAAGACAATGTAACAAAGGCGTGAATGAATGATAAGAAGACAGCGTCAAATGGTGCATTAACAGATATAACAATAGAGTGTTCACTCCTATGATCAAATTCAGGGTATTATCTGATGATAATTGCTGTAATATAGGATAATTCGAGTTGTTTGACTTCACTGCAAATTCGGTAACGAGCAAACTGTTTTCATTTATACATTTCATGGGCGTTTAGCACGATGGTTCGCCAATTTATGGCCATATGTCACCATTTTAATGTAAATGAGGGGTTATAATAACGACAATTATTTACCCTGAATTTTCGTATAGCAAACTCTCACTATATAAGCAAGCGCTGTCACTTTCAGGCCAACAGACGCTATGTACAGTATTATTAGGTGATCATAAGGCATGCTTTTAAGACTATGCTGGATCTTCTTAACCGCTGAGGTCATATACCAAGCCTCTGCTCAGATTGGTGAGTATATATACAACAAACACAGCTGTTAATGTTAAGACTTTAAAGTTTTTACTGGAACCCATTATAATTATAATATTCTTGTTTTCTGGCCAAAATGCCTGACAATGCACACATCAGTTTGCAGCCAAGCCAATGTTATTGTTAGAAAATAACAAAAGCATGTAAATGCGAGAGTTTTTCAGGTCAGTTTTCACATAATTCACGTGAGGAAACTGCTTAGATTCTCTATTAACTCCAATCACTATAACTGGTGGTTAGAAAACTGGCAGCTGTGTAATCATTTCAGTTTCATCACACATTTCTCTGACTTATGGCAATGCTTTTGTTGATACCCTAATACAACTAAAAAGGCCTCTTTATGACTGGTTTTCCGTCAATCCACAAATCACAAGGTGCGGGTAGAACCCCCACCTGGTATAGGGAATTTATCACGGTTTTGTTGTTTGCGTTGTTTTTGCCCAACGTTGGTTGAAAACCACTAGTTTATCACCAACATAGGGGGTATATCTCTGTAAGTCATAAGCGCTAAAGTTCATCAGTATTAAACTTACTAAAGTAGCAGTTAGAATACTTTTTACTGCTTAATGTGTAACCTTGTTTTCGATACCAAGATTTAATTGCCTCTAGAGACGTGAAATATAATTATTAAAAAACAAGTGGATTGCTGGGTAGTGGGCGTGGGGAGTAAAGTGTTAATAGAAACTCCATGCTGACTATTGTCTCTTCAAGCAGATCATTCATTGTTTTGGTTTTTATAACATAATTTCCTCACACGGAACTCTGCAGCAACACTGCCTTGAGATCATATAAATGATAGGCCTAAAATACATTTTAGTTTTAAGGTTTTATTCCGTCAAAACTGGCCGTTTCAAAGGCTAAATTGTATAACCTTTACATCGAAGTCGGGGACCTGGGATCAAATCCGGATCTGGTCATATCAAAGACTTTAAAATGGTACTTATTGTCTCGCTTGGCGCTCAGCTTTGAGAGGTTAGAGCAATGAAACTGGATTAGTTGTCAGTATAATCTGACTGGTTGGGATTATCAAGTCTGGTGTCTAGGGCATGATGCTTCAGGAGCGTCAGCATTTTGGCGACATGGACTCCTCCTGCCACAAGTAGAAATATTATATATGCCTCCAACCTCAAGCATACATACATACTATATACGTCAGAATAATTTAAAACATGACAGTTCCTGAATCAGGATGTCGCATTTTAGCTAACCAATGTCACTCTCTGTCGACACATACTTGACTACCCCCTAATCCAGCATGTCATGTATTTTTTAATAATTATGATGTCTCAGGAGGTAATGTAGTCCTTGTCCCGAAAACAAACTCATGGAGCTTAACATTATGAATTGCAAAAACTATTCCAACCGCATTTTCTTTGCTATAATATAGACGATTTGAGGGGCTTGCTGGTGGCACGTGTCACTGACGAAAAGCAATTTTGGTAGTTAGTGTTGGTGATTTTGTATAAATATATGCGACAAGTTAAAAGAAATAAACAGACCTTCGCCTTGCATTAGTTTCTGACGAATGTGTCATGTACGAACAGGATAGCTTGACAATAAGATGGGAAGGGTAGGGAGTACCTGGTAGAGATTGTCTCAGCTTGTGCCAATGATAACCCTATATATATTAACTGAGTCTGCATTGTATTAGTATGATTCACATGGCATGGCACGCATATCAATTACTGTAATAATATAGGATAAATATCAATATCAGTAATTTCCATTTGCCCCGTAAATATCAGAGAGGAGGGTTAACGATATAGGTTAACAATATGCGGTCAGTTAATGTTTACTGAATATCAGTAACTGTTATATAAACACTGTGCTTTCTCTGCAAGCAGATAAGCCTCTATTGGACAGATATAAAGTTATTCTGTCATGGGCTTTCAGTAGTAAGTAACAAATGCCGCTTTATTTTACCCAGTCATGAAGCCGAACGGTTGGAGGAGAACCCACTGAATGGTGCTTGTCAAACGCTAACACTGGTATGACTAATTGTTGTATCAAACGTTACAAGGGTTTCCATGGGTTCATAAGTATTGCTGTCAAGAACCATGTATAGAATGTTTAAAGATTAAAATGTAACACAATAACACAATACTGGATCATATTCAGCATAAATTCTGTTAGTGTAATAGAATCTTTATGTATAATTAACAGAATATGTGCGTTATATTGAACAGACTGAATAATCTGTTGCAATAGCAGAATACATTCTTGTATCACTCAGACAACAGACTTCCTGTTAAAATTTTCTGTTCAACAGATTAATTTTTTGAGTGGAGCTTGAGTGGAGCAAAATATAGTAAGGCTATATGTTGCCTGGAAAAACATTTCCCATATTAACTTCGCAACATTTATCTAGTTAAGGAATTATACATTATAGTCCTCGCTAAACGTATAAATCGTGATATTCGCAACAGTATACATTGGTCTGCTGTGATAATATATTTCAGGGCAATGACGTGCTGTGGAGCACTATAACATTCCACACACAGCAAAGCGACAACAGAACATTGCGGAAACGAATACAACGCCCTGTTTGACTACATTACTGATCTTATCAGAACTCTCGCCGCCTCTGACTAGGAGATTACTTGATTGGAACGGCTAATCTTGGATAGACAGATCACAAAACGGGAATCTGTATATAGAGCTGTCATGGTAGTCAATGTAGTGTCACATATGCTTGCACGAGACGATTCATTAACAGTAAGTTAATATTCACATGAAAAAGATTTCCACTGCCTACTTTTGGCAATTATAATACATATTATAATTAAGCATAAACCCTCTGAAGGTGAAACAGGACCTAAGGAAAACCTTATCACAAATATTTACGGTTATTAAAACACATATACACGTCAGAACACAAATTATTTGTGTATACACGGAGGTATACACGTGATTACACGTAATTGTGTGTAATTGTAATGTAATTATGTGCCACGTAACAAACCTCTCAGTATAATGCGCACTCCCTTTGTCGCGTGACCCATAATTATATGTAATCAACCCGCGTGAGCAGTATACTGGTTGTTTACATGTAATTATATGTCACGTGACGAACCTCTCAGTATATTGTGTACACCTGTTGTTTACATGTAATTATGTGTCACGTGACAACCATTTCAGTGTACTCTGTACACGGGTTGTTTACATGTAATTATGTGTCACGTGACAAACCTCTCAGTATATTCTGCACACCGGTTGTTAACATGTAATTTATGTGTCACGTGACAAGCCTCTCTGTATATTGTGTACACCGGTTGTTAACGTGTAATTGTGTTACGTGACAAACCTCTTAGTGTACTCTGTACACAGGTTGTTTACATGTAACTCTATGCATAATGTGACAGAGGGTTAACGTTGAAATTATGAACCGCAGAGGTCTGTATTAGTTCAGAAGTGAGCGATCATGTACGCACGCGTATAATATAGTAGGCCCTTCAATGCCATGTTGATTTAAGTTTTTTTTAACTGATCTAGCCCACATAATTCTTCCCTGTGCCCGAGGGTTTTATAACGTTACCCTTGAAATATTTATGGGCATACCGGATTCAGTTGGTAACATTTGCTCTATATGCCGAGTTCTGGCAACAGTAGGCCTACAGACCAGTCCCGGACGTACAAGATGATCAGCAGCGACACCTACAAGACCAGTCATTGAATAACTGAGCAGGCTGCGGACGCCCATTTGCTCAGCTCAGTGTGGGAACAAGGACAACTGGCAGTCTAACACTATACCATGCTATGTCTACCGGCCTACACATATTTACCTTTATAGCCTGTTTCTCTCAACTCGGAGCATTCTTAACATGCCAAGGTAGGCAAGTGTGTTGTCTTCAACAACTTGACTTAACTGTACTCTATCACTTGGTGTGATGTCATGAAAATGCCTTACTTCATGTTTTATGTATGTGACTCTCTTTCTAATAGTAAATTACGCCTGTTCAGCCAGCGTGAGAGTAAGGTTATTTTAGCTGTCAGTCTTAGGCCGATGTACGTAGTAAAATTTACACCTGGGGTAACATTGTATACCTTTACTCCATACTTAAAGCACTGTGGGCTTTAAGGCTGTATAAAGACCTAATACAGGACATAACGCTCTAAATGTGGCCATTGTTAGACGACACACATTCACTCTTCATATGATTACATAGTGTGCCAGCGCACTCTTAGTATACATAGGCTTTGTGTGCAAACCTATCTTATTAATTACTTAACCAGACAAGGCTGTAAGGTACTATTCTATTGCACAGAAATAAAAAATAATGTTTATGTGTATACTTGGGTTTAATTGGCAAAGTTTGCAGATAGCCAATTAATATCTCAATTAATGGGCACTGAACCAGTATTGAGACTAAGATCACTAAGATTAGAATGTGATAGAATTGTGAATCATTTGTTTATTTATTTGATTGGTGTTTTACGCCGTACTCAAGAATTTTTCACTTATACGACGGCAGCCAGCATTATGGTGAGAGGAAACCGGGCAGAGCCCCGGGGGAAACCCACGACCATCCGCAGGTTGCTGGAAAACCTTCCCACGTACGGCCGGAGAGGAAGCCAGCATGGTCATGGTGAATGTGATATCTGGATCGCTATTTAGTGTATAAAAGCATAATCGTCAATGCGGACTTACACAGCTAGTTATATAGCACTGAGTGTTACGCGAACAACCCTATATATATAGCTAGACCATCTCCGTACAAAATACCACCTTATGTAAGGATTAAAACAGCAGCATATTGAATCACGATGTTTGCATTCTTATTGCATGTAACTTCCTTTGATGTACAATCATGATATTGATCGAGGTTATCGTGTGAACGATATCTGAAAGTCTTCTTTGTGAATCCGCATAAATGAAGCTCAACTCACTTTTGAGATGCACATAAATCTTCTCTGCTGCATAGGCACAGGTCGTGCTTGTAGCCATCCATGTATGTCACATGTAAGCTGCATCTTTACATGTACACGAAATCGCTTCAGTAGCCTAATGGTTAAAGCGCCCGCCTCGAAGTTGGAGGGGGCCACCGTGGCTCAGTTGGTTAGCGTGCTAGCGCAGCGTAATGACCCAGGACCATCTCACCAATGCGGTCGCTGTGAGTTCAAGTTCATGATACCTCCGTGGTGACACCTGCTACAAGAACACACACATACACCAAATTACTTCTCGTCGTTATGTGACTGAATAATGGTTACGTACGACGTAAAACCCCATGCATACATACATGCTTACATAAATACGACGCAACTGCAAGCCCAAGCATACATAACCATACATTCAGTTCTGCTTGGAAATGGATCACCAGTGAAGGGGAAAGGATACATCATTCATTGGGAATTCATTGGACCCAGGAGCGTCTCACCAATGCGGTCTCTGTGAGTTCAAGTCCAGCTCATGCTCACTTCATCTCCTTTCGTAATTGGGAAGGTCTGGCAGCAACCTGCGGATGGTCGTGGGTTTCACCCGGGCTCTGCCCGGTTTCCTCCCACCATAATGCTGGCCGCCGTCGTATAAGTGAAATATTCTTGAGTACTGCGTAAAACACTAATCAAATAAATAAATAAAATCCTTCGCATTATGTAAGGAAGTTTACTTATAATACACCTTAATGCATTTTAGCTTCTTTTTTGTCACATCGACTAATCTCTGAAAGTTGATGACAACATGCACGGTAAGAGCCTGCGCTTTTACCTTCAGGATTTCTCACACATCGATTAAGTCAACTAGGGTCTGTTTTATATTTTGTGTTAAAGGTCCTTGTATCGAGGTGCCCGACTACCCTGGCGCCGGCAATGGCTCATGCATGTTTATCACTAAGGAGCGCCACAACTGGTCCACTTCAAACAGCCTATGTGCGAGTTACGGTGCACTACCTGTCGTCATCCCAGATAGTCGGACTAATGGCCTCATTCATACCGCGTTACGCCGACTCAGCCCTGTAGAGCGGCCATGGATCGGTGGTAATGTGACGTCTCATCCATGGGCCTGGGTCACGGGTAAGGAGAGATGCCGAGCAGGCGTGTTTCATTGATATATTTATTTATTTGATTGGTGTTTTACGCCGTACTCAAGAATATTTCACTGAACGACGTCGGCCAGAAAGATGATGGGTCGAAACCGGGCAGAGCCCGAGGGAAACCCTAGACCAAGGTTTCTGACAGACCGTATTTCATTTATATATTTTGTTGAGTGATGGCGTAACTTTAATTCTTAATTCCTGTATGCTAACACTTGGGGTAACATCTATACGTAAACACTCACGTCAACGCCTGTATGTAAACACTTATGCTAACTCATATATGCAAACATTTAAACTATCTCCTGTATGTTAACACTCATATTAACGCCTATATGTAAAGACTTACTTTAGCGCTTCTTGAAAGCACTCTTTCTTATTCAAGAAGTACTGATAAGTCTATGTGCATCATTCAGCTATGTGGGACATATTCAACAGTCTCGGGTTAAACGGTTTCCGATGTTTTTATTTTTACATAGAATCGCCTTTCTACAACCAGACTGGATGTTGCTCTGGGTTACTAAATGCCAGTGTTCACCGTATCCCGGAGGTGACTCCATCTTTATGTGTGACGTCATGTCGGAGTCATCAATATCAATACGCCTATGTAAAGGTATAAAAGACTGAACATCATTTGTTTCGTGAAGAATAAAATTCATCGCAAAATTCCTTGTTAACATTATCTTGGTAAAATCTGGTGACCAAAAATTTCTCGACAACTTCCTGTTAATGTGGAGAGGATGGTTGCAAGGGTGGGGGTGCCATTGAATGTCAACAGAAGGACAAATAAATTATTCACTTACAAAGAATCTGTAGCTTGAATAACTCTCAGGATTAATTTTTTTTCTAATAGGCGATGCACCTACACAATGACATATAGTATTTCAATGTGACTAAAGCACAAGATCATATCATCTTACAGGTATATATATATAGATACAGGAAGTCTGACAGTGTGCATTACGTGTTACGCTTACTCTTATATCGTGAGGTTTTACCCCGAAAGGGGTCGACTTAACCGCCTTTGTACAAATTTGATTGCTCTATTGATGCTACTGAGTTTATTCACGCTGAAAGAGAATAAAGGAAGTTGTTATTCTACGCGTTACAGGGCGACATCTGTGGGTGCTCAAATATCACGTGCACTGATCCAGGGTCAAGCACCTGCCAGATGATCTGTGATGGTAATTGGTCCGCTTTCTGTCCAACAGATTGGAATACATCTGTTGTAGGATATGACGTTAATGGTAGGTGCATAAAGTCATGACATTTATACACAGTAATACACGCATTTACACTAATTGTCCTGTTACTCTGTGATAAGGAAATCATTTGTAAACATACACAGATGGACCTTGGCATTGTAATATACATGCAGTCTTTTTCATTACACGTGAGAGTGATCGTGGGTTTCTCCCGGGCTCTACTCGGTTTTCCCATACAGTGCAGTTTTACATCACAAGCTTGACCTTTGTAACCCATACGACGGACGTAACTTGCTTAGGTTTAGCCTCAACACTGTTGCCCTCGCGCAGAACTATTTAATCAGTATTCCTGAATAAAATAATTTCAGGTGTTAGCTGGAGTGCTGTGAATACTTTAGATAACGGGAATGCATGTGTATAAAATATTGTTAAAAGCAAATGTTGAGAATTTTTATATTTTCTGACATCACATCCTGCCTAATCACTGAATATGAAATATTCTGGGGTACCTCGTAAAACACCATAGAAGTAAATAAATAAAACTGTTTTATTACATAAAAGGGAGATAATATCTGCTATATATATATATATATATATATATATATATATATATATATATATATATATATATATATATATATATATATATATATATATGTATGTATGTATTCTGCGTGTTGTTGTAAGTACTACAAGTCATTTTTGTTACATTATTGGTTCACCCGATAACTATAAGTCATATACACACCAATATAATGCTATGTTTTGGTGTCCTAGATCGTGTTCAACTTTCGGATATTTCTGATATGAGTAATGCGTGTGGCGTCCTTTTGGTCCAAGACGGGAGATGGATTATACAAGCACACAGTTGCAGGGAACAACTGAGATTTCTCTGTGAAAACGGTAATTATGCATATTATGCATATAAGGTGGAGGGTGTGAGTGTGTGTGTGTGTGTGTGTGTGTGTGTGTGTGTGTGTGTGTGTGTGTGTGTGTGTGCGTGGAATCTCTGTTTGACGTTGACATCATCTTATAAAAGTGGTTATATTCAATTCGGGTTTTCAGCTGTATCTGACAAGCAATACTACATGTTTGCTAGGCTAAGAGACTATTAAAGATGGGTATTAAAGATACGTTATGTCTTTGCCAGACAAAATACTCATCTCATTTGATATAGTAATTATATATTTTGAAGCATAACCACAGACAGATTCCTCCGATTGGGGTTTGGGTTATAATACACGGTCATGTTATGAAACCTGTAATTTGAATGATAATATATATACTGTTATGTATGACTATTTAACGTCTTCATGTACTGTTAGTCTGCGGACCTTTGTGAAAGCATAACAGGCTCTGTTATATATGTACAGCGCGGACCTGATGGAAAGCACCTTGTTCAATGCTCTGTTTATTTCACTGGCTGTTCATTGGCTGTTAATTCTGTGTTTAAAAATAGTTGAATCCACCTGGGACGTATATAAGCCGTGTTTTCTGTGCAGAGGGGAGGTATTTTTGCTGCATCCACTGGGAGCCAGGAGAGTGTGCGACGCTCTCGTATCGAGTCCATTATTTTGATATGAGCTGGTGATGCCAGTTTCATTTGGGAGGACAGATTTTTATGCCGGCACCGTTTGTGTACCACAGTAGTACTGATGTCTGGTTTATGTGAATTTCTGCGGAAGTCACGTTTATTGGTGTTCGGATCTTTATTATGATTATACAGTGCTGACTGTGTAATTTGTTTAACACGCTGACCTCACCTGACCGACAAGGTCGTCAAGGACTCTAAACTGAAGTTTTCAGTTTTGCAAAGGACGTTCGTTCTGCCACAAGGTGACATTACTCTACGTCTCTGAACGGCTCGTTTGTGAGTTTCTGCGGGAGCTGACTGTTTTAAAGTGGATTATACCTCCATGCCTGTATTTACCCTGTGTTGTGCTCTGCGGATGTGACGTCATTCAAAGGCTTGACTGTTCCAGTTCTGTGTAACCTGTGTTCGCGTTCGCTAACCTAGCGAAGTACCTGACTAGGACAATTTGTGACTTGTGTGAATTGTGTGTTTATCCCATGGTCTTTACGTTGGATCTCCTGGAATACGTTCCTTGGGATGCAAAGGTGAACTGGAAACTTTTAAAGACCGGTAATACTGATGTGTATGTTGTTGTTGTTGTTGAACTGTCTGTAAAACTGTACGTCTCATTTTATATATAAAGCATTGTTTACATTGTAATATTGAGTCGCTGAGTCTGTTTTCTGTTGCTGCTTTCAATACCGTAACAATACCCACATGTTATACCCATGTTTTAGATTTTGAAGGAAGCTTATCCCCCAGTACAAACTTGCTGAGTTTCTTCGATGCCCGGATGTCTTGTCTGGACAGAGAATCCGATCTGTTTGTTATGGCGGACAATCAAAGCAATCTGACTCAACTGGATGACGGAAGCTACTGGATAGGGCTGACTCGCTTTTCAGTTATGTGGTATCCAGGTAATGCAAACTAGATCGAACTTGCAACAGAATTTGTTATAAACGAGCGTGAAGAGCTCCTCATGCGCTGTAAGGAGTATGCTAATATTAAAAAAAGTGATAAGTGAAATATGCGTATTAAACATGTAGTAGAACAAGTATCAATTTACCCTTTATTCAGTTCATTCACAACAGCAAAATAACAGGGTTTCATGTGGATATATGTTAATGATCTGTGTGGTTTACATATGAGAAAACTTCTCTAATACGAACTTCTTTGCTATTGCACTTAGGTGAAACGGTACTGTTTTATTCCCTACGCGACTTCGACAGTCACTATATCGGTGGTTGTTTCTTTGTCAGTCCGATGGCTATTCGTGGTCAGTGGTTTGTGGATAATTGCACCAGACACAGACATGCGCTGTGCATTCAAGGTAAGCAGGAAGCAAGTTTCTCACGAATACTTAAAACCGTGTTAACCGCTTTAATGATTGACAGTTATTGTCCCTCCCCATATTTATACACACATTACACCTATGAGTCTAGGGTTTTGGTCTTATGTGCTATTGACTGTCAATTAATTCTCTTGAAATAACGTATGCAGCAAAAGCCTATCACAAATTTTTGTACTTAAAAGTTACGATGACACATATGTAAGGTAGAACTGTATGTTTACAGTTTAATTTTTTTATCGTTGGAGTCGTGGGGTAAATTTCAACAGTATAATAGAAATAATGTTTAAGTGTTTTTAATTTCGTTATTTATTTTTAGTTGAGTGTATAATATCAGTCTGTTTTTGCCAGTTCCCCACGTGCAGGTCACCCCGGATCCAGATTCTGTACCAAAAAACGACAGTATAGTGTCCACACCTGCTCAAGGCCCTGTTGCATGGTGTCTGGGTGAGGAGGCATGCCAGGCTGAGGGCGGACATCTTGTAGTGATTCCTGACCAGCACATCGAGTCTCATGTCTTCAAAGAAGTTCACGGAGACGTGTGGATAGGTGGACGGATTTACCGCCAACCTTGGACCACCGTAACAGGTGAAATATTCATGCTTGAAAAAATAAACCAACTCTTCTGAAGTAGAGAGAGAAATTATTACCCATGTAAAATTCCCATCAAGTCAATCTACTAACTACCTAATTGTAAGCATTACAAACATTATGATAGTTCTTTTCCGCGCTGCGTGCGGGACATCGAACACTATATAAATGCTTATAATGCTGGTTATTTGTCTTTTCGCCACAGATCGGCGTCTGTATAAGTATTCCGGCTGCTGCTTCTTTGTGCATACAGATGAAAGTAAGATGTTTCAAACTGACCCGAACTGTGCGGCTATCTGTGTGCCAATGTGTGGACAACACGGATTTCTGTACGCTTACCTGAAGGCGAGTCATATTTCAAATACTTCATGTCCATAACCTTCAGTATATGCATCTAAGACAACCGGGGGCTCCGTGGCTTGGTTGGTTAGCGCGCTAGGAGCCTCTCACAAGTGCGGTCGCTGTGAGTTCAAGTCCAGCTCATGCTGGCTTCCTCTTCGGCCCGTACGGGGAAGATCTGCCAGCAACCTGTGGATGGCCGTGGGTTTCCCCACGCCCCACGTCTTGAGCACGGCGTAAAACACCAATCAAATAAATAAATAAATTTAAGACAACGTTCGAAGTCAAATTCGAAACGTGTTAAATCTTCATCAGCTTTATCAGACAATGACTATGTTTGCCGGTCCTACCAAATTTTAAATGTCGCCACAATGGTGAATGTTTGGTACCGGAAGTTGAAATTATCACCATTTAATTTCTCGGGTCTCTAAATATCCTCTAAAATCCGTCAGAATTGTCTTCGAGGAACTGGCCCTAGCACTACTTTAAATTTCAAGAGTTACATTTTGTATTTAATAAATTCTGAATTAATAAAAGGCGATGCATGAACATTTTTTGGTTGTTGTTGTTGTGTTTCAGTCTGACAAATGTGCGTGCTCTAACAAAACATGTTCGGAGGACTACATTGGGGTGTGTCCAGATAAGTGCCCAAACCTAGAGAAGTTGGAGGAGACTTGTGGAAACTATCAGGAAGACTTCTATACAGTATACGAAACCATTGGTATGTTCCACATTGGGACTAGTTTAATTAATTTGGACCGCTAGCCGTACTAAAATTTCACTCTTGTCTCATCGCTTATTGTCATTCAAATCTGCTCAGTTCCTTATACTTGCATCAATCAATTTACCTTGTAAAAGGCTTGCTTAGTATTAGTTTACATCTACATGTCAGAAATTATGGAATTGGATAGGTGTCTAGACTAGTTTTGTAACACCAAGACATAGGACTATTAAGATACTGGCATAAATATATAAGCAACTTAAGGAGATAGGAAGTTGCATAGGAAAGAGCAGTGATATTGGAAAAGCGTAAACCATATATGCCCTACAGGAGTTATCATTCCCAGAGAACAGAAATCCTTTCCGATAATTCGAGTAGATGCAGGCACTTGAAACTTAGACCAGTCTTAACGTATTGTTATTAAACATCGTAGTTTAAATTCGTCGATCAGAGTTCCATAAATCGAAACAAACTGTATCTGATCTTGCTGTTCGCAAATCATTAGATACATTGTACAAGGTAGCATTTCTACAGGCTATAGGTGTACGTATGCAACTAGCTGGTCATTATGTGACGGGGAAGTGGGAGAGAAATGCAGAGATCAGGAACAACGACAGGAAAAGTGGCACAACAAGTCTTGAAAATTGGCGTTCGAAAGAATGGCAATTTGGTGGCCACATTTACCTGCAGAGAATAATTATACATGTATCCAAATTGTGATATTATTTCATCCATAGTTTCTGGAATTCCGAAAGAAACGCACAAATGATGAGAGGGATATGTAGCTGTTATACAGAATGAATATGTTCATCAAAAGAACTAGCATTATGGCCTATTTGAATGCATGTGTCTTTCATAGAACTGGATTTGCCGCCATGGAAGCTAGAAGATCTACAAACTGTTCACCATTGTGCTGCGCTTGAAATTCAACGATCTGCAGCTCGTATGAGATCGTGGGGCTGTGGTAAGAAGTTCAAGTATCTGTGCTCAACTAACAGTAAGTGTAAGTTTGGTCCTGCATGAAGTAACCTGGCGTTTTATGTATATTGATTTTCGCCACACTTTATAGTGTACAAGTCTTGTCAGTGTGGCCTGACGAAGCATGTTCGCTTCCATACAAGAGCATAAATAGCTAGGTTTTTGCTGGAAAGTATATGAAACTTTCTAATGTCATAATAAATTTGACATCATGTTTTATTTGCCATCGTCTTTCATTTTACACTCATATACTTTTCACAAAACTTTTATCCGTGTATCTTCCATATATTTTCCCACTAGTTCTAACGGAAATGGGTTAGTGGCCATGATTTTTTTATTCATTTTTTAATTTAGGTACCGATTCCGACTATATAACAATTCACGAGGAAGAGGTGTCCTGGTTGAAAGCTCGACAACACTGTGTTGAGAAGGGAGGGGATCTGGCCATGGTCGGACAGTACAGTCCGCTGTTAAATAATCTTACAGATGGATTGTATTGGATAGGAGTCTCTCAATTCAAACTTACCTGGCACACAGGTAAAACACTAACCACAGGAGTTCAAACTTAGTCACAGTATGTCTGCTGTTAATATCCCTGAACTGGGTTGACCAATATCTCTTCTTGCTAATTCAGTCAGTGAAAACAGACGAGCCAGAACAGTCTTTCCAACCTTTTGTCACCATCAACGCAAAGAGAAAAAGTAGGCCCTTTTACGTTTCAGGTTTACAAAGAATGTTTGGGTCTCGCTGAACATTAAACAGTAATGTTTGGCATTTTCACAAAGTTATATGTTATCTAGAGGCCTACTTTTCTGTTAATCCTCAGGTTTTACTAAAATAATCTGAATTGAATACGATGTTCTTGTGCTGACAGGAGAGACGATGGTGTATAACGGTTTAGACAGTTTTGATGACTCATACATACCAGGCTGTGTGAAACTTAGCCCTCTTCCTCCATACTGGAACGTCGAGTTTTGCGACCAGGATTTGAAACCGTTGTGTTTTAAAGGTAAGGGCGGGGAAAGAAAAAAAGAAACCTGTGGCGAAGTGAGTTACCATAAAGTAGCGACAACATAGGAGTAATTAGCATCTGGTCACAAATAAAGGCATACAGAGAAGGAAGTCACTTTACTTGCCCTACCCCAGTCATAACGTTAATCAAACTGTCTGTTACAATTTATAAAATGTAGCCCTGGGTGATAAATTCATGACAGTTTTGTTCAGTTCGTGATTCAAGCGTCAGTAAAAGGTCTATACTTTAATTTTCTAGTTAAGCCTGTGGATGATCCCCATTATGAAGGCCGCCGTCGTACAGCTGAAACATTCTTAATTAGCATTCATATAACATAACAGTGACATGTTAGCTACAGATGTAAATCCTGAATCATAAAATTTCTTCGAAATAAATGTTTTTAAACATAGTGCTTCCTTATGAGGTTACATCTACAAGGTACATAATTTTGTCAATGTTTTGCTCCATTTTGTCTCAGTTTTAATTTTATCAAGCTGATATATAATATTAGATTTTAACTGATACAAAGGGTTGTAAATTTTGAAGTCACCATGAGTTATATTGGGCATGTTATGCCATCAGAATATTGGAGCAAACCTGTGTAATTGTCTGACTTTTGGTCATTAGTGCAAATGCAGTATGGGATATGTGTGGACACGGGAGGCAGCTCTCATCTGGAGATTGTAATGGTACGGCTTTTCAGTTTTATACTCTTCTGTTGCAGCACCACCTCAAACTACCACACCATCGCCCCAGGACACTAGCAGCTCACCAGGTAAAATACTGTACCAGTTATGGTATTGTCCAGGATGCATTATTTTATCAATTTTTTATTCCTATTTTATTTGGTTTTCCAAAAATCCAGTACATATATTTCATTGTTATTTGATGCCAAACCCACCAAATTTTCATTAGTACGACAGCGGTCTGTTTTATGGGTGGAGGAATCCAGAGTGCGCTGGGTAAACCACTGATCTTTGACAAGTTGCTGGAAGCAACATATGACTTGGAGATATGTACGCCATAGCAGCGCTAGACAAGGGATCTTCATCTAATGTTAGCTTGAGAAAATGTCCAAACGAACGCCCATGGCTTACTGCCATCAGTGCCCCATTGAACAGTGAGAACGGGGTGATTTACAAATTCCTTCTCCATGAGCCGCTTTCAAACTGCACATTTAGATTCCTAGCGATTGATAGTCGAACACCTTAACCACTTGACAACGCCCACTCCCAGTAGGTCTACATGTATGTCTGGATTCAATTCAGAAAAACAGGTATGAATTTATCTTAAGTTAATCAAACACTGAAAAAGGTATTCAATCGTCTGACTTTGGTCAGTATATCTGCAGTATCTATTACTAGTATGTGCCAATGCGTTCGCTGTGAGTTTTAGTCCAGCTCATGCTGGCTTCCTCTCCGGCCGTACGTGGGAAGGTCTGTCAGTAACCAGCGGATGGTCGTGGATTTCCCCCGGGTACTACCCGGTTTCCACCCATCATAATGCTAGCCGGCGTCGTATAAGTGAAATATTCTTGAGTGCGGCGTAAAACACCAATCAAATAAATAAATAAATCTATTATGTGATGACAGGGAGGCAACTCTTCGGCGAGGATGAACGTAATAGCTGGTTTAAGGTCTTAATTCTTCTATTTCAGCACATACTCAGACCCCCACAGGATTGCCTCAGGAAACTAGTCCAAATACCGACGCGCCGACTTCCCATTTTACTGAAAAGACGACAAGCAGTTCGCCAGATGTCAGCTCTGTACCCACCACCACATCGCTCCCTTCCGGTAACCGGCTTTATAGTCTTTTTCTTTAAAAATGTCGCCTATATTCAGCTCTCTCTAAAATCAGTCATACTCGATACAAAGATTGCCTTTAGTCAGTGATACGTAACAACACAAGCTCTACACATAGATATGTTTGAAGTCCATATTCCTGCAAAGAAAATCAAATTGAAGCACTTTTTCTAATTTATAATGTTAAACTCCATAATCTCAGTTTCGACGCCAAGGGCTCATTGCCTCAGGTGACGTCATAATTATTCAAAAAATACAGTGACATGTTGGGGAATGGGCATGGAGAGTAATTTGTTTTACAGTAGGTGCGCCAACATGCGGTCAGAACAAACTTCGCGCAGTACCACAGCTAAAAAAATAGAACATAGAGACCAAATATGTGGATTTGGTTTTACTGGTTTTGAATACAACTTCGTCAAATGTATAATGTCAGTACAAAAAGAGAACAAGGTGTGGAGATAGTGTTGCGAAGTATTTTCCGATGTGAATGAGTTAGACAATAGAGTATATCTTCTAAAAAGAGGTTGCCATCTTTATAGTTTACATACCTCGCCCTTAGTCCTGTAGCAACTGTGTTTTCTTCCAGACTGCCAAGTCAAGCTGATCATAGGGTGTACAGTGCCTGTTGTGTTGATGGTGGTATTTGGGACATTACTCGTCTACTGTGTTTTCAAAAAGTAAGGTGGTCAAGTTACTGACATCTTGATATACTGCTCTGTGATTTATCCTGACTAGAACAAGAGAGTTTTTGTTCATCTGACCACTTTATCTCTACCACAATTGTAGATACTTAGAACCAGAAAGTCCTTGGGGATGACAGGACCAATGGGTATTTATATATATTTATAATAATATTTCACAGTGGCCATTGTGGATATTTACAATAGCACAAAGGATGATTTTTACACACAAAACACTTTTGTTTTGAGTGAATGATACCTGTAAGTAAGAAAACTGGGTACATATGAATGTAATTTTACTGAAAAATGTTTATCCGATTGGCAATATATATATATACTTTCATTCGTGTTTCTTTACAGGCGCAACAACTACGTCATTCGACATGATATGAAGGATCTGTCATCTCCGATATTAAACGGAAACTCAGCGACAACATTAAACACTGCTCTTTGAGACAATGGCGAACAACGATTTGTTCACTCAGGATAGCATGGGAGAGAGCTAGTAGTGCTTCGTTGTATTCTGTCCACTAGATTCATGAGCGTGATGAACTGATCAGTTTTGCACAGGAAATTAGGCTGCTACAAGTTAATGAAGTTGTTGGACTCGCTTCGGTTCGGTCAAGCCCAGGTAGACGGCAACATATGTGAATTTTGTACTTATATTCAAAAGTCTAGCTTTTCTCTCACCAGCAATACTGAGTGACAAATTTTGTGCATAATGTGACCACGCCTGTTCTTGTACCATCTGCCTGCTGGAGTTCTGCATCTGTCTTGCCCGGTTCACGTAAATGTGGAGGTAGAGAAGGGGTTAATAAATGTTTGCCTTGTCTTTAGCTTTTTTAAAGTGTTATTGGTTACTGCAAGTTTGTACTTTGATGTGTACAGTTGTTATGTGACATTTTAATTCGTTGTTCTTCATTTCATTTAATCTAACAACCACTAAGATTCATTTTATAGTAAAGTAAGTTTATTTTTCTTATATCCACAAAAAAAAACAAATAACAAATACGATAACAAAAGTTTAACAATTGTGATGGAGGATCATGGGAGTTAATTAGGTCTATTAGGATGCAGAGGTGGTTTTGACTTAAAGAATAGAATAACTCGAGAACTGGTTGGTGGGTTTTAGGCTGAGCATCAAAGTTATCGCTCAAGGAGAGATGAAAACTTGGGACAGGGTCAGAAAGCACATTTGCGGCTTATGTAGTGCAGGAGAAGATCAAGACGTACTTAAATCAACAATATTCCAATTAGAAAACGACTCAGAATAGGTTGCCTAATTACAGTTGTTTAGCCGCCATTGGCGTAGACGTCCGGTATGGGAAATATAGGAGACGATAGAGCAATGAAAAACAAGCAAATGCATAAAAATGTATCATGTGGAGCTAGATTGTAAATGCCCATTGTTTGTGTTGCCGAGATCTTCCTGTATACTAACGCCATCACTCGAGGTGGGATAGAGAACATTGTCAAAGCTGGTTGTAGGATGTCCGCTTTTGTAAACAAATCTTTGACGTCGCTTCAGCACGATTAGCACAGCAGCCACCAATGCAAGAGCCAGCAAAACTCCAACACAGATGCCTACGATCGTACCGGCACTCGTGTTGGAAGAACCTGCAATGAATGGGCAATATATTCAATGCTTGCTCATGTTCAAGTGCTTCAATATTCCTGTCCTATCGCTTCACTACCTCATACATCACATGTAGAGCTAATTCTGACTAGAATTAAAGCAGCAGGCCTGTTTTTAGATTACTGTCGTTTTATCACACCCGGATATCAATATCAGCGTCAACATGACCCAATCCCGTAACAAGGGCTCTCATTTCGGACACAACGTGGAAAAGACTTACAATTGTACTCAAATTTTAGTGAATTTTGTGCATATGTAAATAAGGTGTAGATTATGAGGTTATATTTCGTGGGTTGTTTAAAGGAAGAGTACCTTCAGCCAGGGGTGATGCAGAAAATACAGCATACCTTGAGCTTGTTGGTGATTGGAAATGGGCCGACTGTGGTCAGAGTTTGATAAAGTTTTTCTCGGTACCCACGGCATTAAGGTGGATGCTTGGGTGGGTTGGGCCGATCTTCTAGGGGGCGCCGATGTGGCTGGTAAGATCCTTTGACGAGTTGTCGTAGCCACACTGGTAGAGGTAGTCGGGATTCCGACTGCAGAACAATTCACAAAAAACCAAGACAATGAATTAATTGTAGACTAGTAAAATATAAACATAAACGTATTTTGAATAGAAAATGGGTGCAGTCATTGGTTAGATTAGCGCCATGTAATGTCGACCTTCTCAAGTAGAAAGGCCTTGGGTGGGCCATTCTAAACAATATTTCGTGTAAAAACATGTTTTTTGCTTAGCTTAAAGTCCATCAGATTTTTTTTATTCACCCATCCATATCAAGGTTCATATTTTCCATTTTTATTCATTTCATTTTGATCGCACATTTCAACTCGCAGCACGTAACAGTGTGTTTTCCCGGATTAACCAGCAGTGTGAAATGTATGACGATTTACCTACTCACGTGGAAGGATAACCAAACTCATTTTATCTAACAATTAATGACACTGTTACCTCTATGGATAATTTTCTGTTGTGTTAACTGATATCCATATATCATTTGGACATAAATCCATTACCGAAATATGTGTTGATTATTTGTCTCTATGTATACCTTGTTTGATAAAAAATTGTAATTTCTGCATAAAATGCATGTTTTGAAATATGTTTTGCTATATTTCCCGTTATAGTAAATATAATTTTTATTTAAGATAAAGTTTTAAATGAGTAGATTACAAATTGTAATTTCTGCATAAAATGCATGTTTTGAAATATCTTTTGCTATATTTCCCGTTATAGTAAATATAATTTTTATTTAAGATAAAGCTTTAAATGAGTAGATTGTAGTAGTGGAATTGTGAGAGTTGCGTTAAATAACGTTGTTAGTTGGTAGATTATTTGAGTTATGTTGTAAGAGATGCATATGAATGCTGTGTAGATTCACGTTAACTTGTGAATGTTAAACACCAGTGTGTTTCCTTTATGTTTATGGAAATAAAACAACATTTTTTTAAAATTTGGTGAATACAGTCCTGTAGTGTTATATAACCTATGTCACACATTCGATGAGGTTTGTATTAAATGACTGAATTTGGAAAAGTGTTATTCACCATTCTTTATGAATAAAATGCGTGTAACAATATATTCAGAGATAGTAGATAGATTTGATTTCCGGATGTCTTAAATACTTGACTAACTTACAAAGAAAACCACGCTCCATCCTGAACCTGCAAATAAAGTGAAAAATTTTACGAAGGCCATGGTAAACTGTGCTTATATAGACCTTTCCACTTCTTTTTAGCACAAGTCAGCCCAGAAAAGAAGATCTTACAGCATTTACGTACGTGCGGGAGTCTTGCAGACAAATCCCCTATCTGTTGTACAAGGTAAATCGTTCCAGTGACCTGTGCTCGTCTGAAGCTCTGCACAATCTTCATGGTGAGTTCCGTTCACATCTGAAGGCTCACCTTCCTCCCACGTGACAAAATCTACATACGAGTTGTCTGCCCATTGGAATCCGGCTGCCGGTAATAAAACCAGTAGAATTTTATCACAGCGGACTTAATGGTTTGGTGTGGCTAAAGCCTCTTTACAGCAGATCTTAAAACACAACATCATACACGTTTACATGTACCACGACAATTCATGTTTCAGGGAATAATAGAGTAAATGAAGGAGTGTAAACGAAGAATAAAATGAAGATTTCATTCCGACCAAAAGGCGTTTTTTGAGGACAAGGTAGTGGAAATTTCCCATCCAGCCATGCGCACAGCTCTTGTCCATATTAATGACAGGTTGCAAAGCAATAATGAAGATCTCTACATAGTTTAAATGAGGTTCAGCAAGCTATGTAACTATGAAAGTATTCCTTTAGACCTATACCTGGGGCTATGTCAAATAGTAGCCATCAGTCTTTTCTTAGTGTGTTGTGGGACAATAGCTTGTAGAACGATATGGATTTCTTAATGGGAAAACATACCCGCCTAAAAGTAATTCGAGCCCACAAGCTCTGTATTGTATTGTTCAATCCGTTTTGTGGGCAAGCTGCTTACGTATCACTCATGCATTGCGAGAGAACAAAGCTCCGTTCAGACTGGGCCTGAATCGTCACTGAACAGCACACGATACCACACTGATTAATAATACAACTCCCGTACTTACTCGTAACACCTTTCAGTAGACCAATCCATACATTTGAACTGCCATATCTCGGCTTCTTCTTCATGACCAGCTTGTAGACATAGTCTGCCTCTGTCCTGCTGTGAATGCTGACGAGTTGCATCCCCTTCCTCTCACAGGTAAACTTAGCCTCGGGCCAGGAACTCCTTGGTGACATTTGCACATAGTAACACATGTCTCCCCACTTATTCCAGGACTTGTCTGCACAGTGGCCAGGGTAAGGGCTGGTCACTGGCGGAGGTTTGTCTGCCAGTTGTTATTTAGAAAAGTATAGTACTGATAACAGCTTTTCAGGTCTTGTGTCATACATATGTGACTACAAGAAATGTATCATCCGCATATACACACATATAGGAGAGGTATACAGCCGTATAACTTAGGTAATACACAGCACAAAAATAATAACGAGGCTGTAACTTACAGTGTCATTTTTCCGATTAACTTACTTAGTAAAAAGTAAGTTACAAAGTGACCAAAATTGATTTCTCCTCCTTAACGAATCAAATAATATGTTGATATAACTGAGAACGATTTGGAAATGTGCGAAAACAGATATTAAAAACTGCAGTGAGCAGTAACATACGAAAGGATGGCCTCGATCAACATTTACCGACATTAGATCAACACGTGGAATGTGTTTATTGTTCGTATGTTGGCTAAACGTCCATTCTGGGAACTACATCACGGAAACTGCAAAGGACTTTCCCGAATAAATGGCAACTCTAAATGAATTTAACGACCTGTTCCACTTACCCGCACTAAGTTTACACACTGGCAGGAATTGCTGACCGCATATTGTGTCGTTCCACTTCCCGTTTGGCAGAAGAGACACACATCCTTCTCCGATATCCTTACTAGGTTCCCCTTGGGCCCAGTTGGTGTAAAAGATAGGCCAGTTGTCTATCCATTCATAAGTTCCGGACACCTGCAGGGCGATCAGTTAAGGTGCAGTATAAGTATATATTATAATTACATATATCGGTGGATATGGATACTGCTCTGCAATTTTTAAGAGCATGGGGTCATATAAAGAATGTGTTTATTTATTTATTTATTTATTTTGGCGTTTAATTTCAAAGCTCTTCATACTATTCTTTCTACTTATTCCTTAGTGCTCAAGTTTATAAGCGCCCGAAGCAAGCCACTAATCTTCGTCAGGAACTTTCTGACTTAAATCCAAACACTCGAAAACTGGCCAGTTGCCGACATTTTGGTTGATTAAGTCAGCGAGAAACCAAGGGGTATGTGTAGTACTTGACATACTGAATGTCAGTATAACTTGGAAAACGTTCTTGTAAATGCACATGAAACAAATAATTGTTGGCAGTATAGTCTATTGCATCATAATGAGCTAACTCATATTACCTCAGCATCGTGCATACCGATCCAGACTGGTTGGTTTATATCCTGTGTTAGCACTCGAACAACGCTCTCTTCGTATACGCTAGTGATGGAGGCCAGAACGGAACCATCCAGACGACAGGTGGACTTGGCGCGAAACCAACTGACGGGATCTGGCATTAGTTTGTAGCAATTCTTCCCGTACAGAGTGTAACCTGATTTACACCAGGACGGTAAGGGGGTTGTTTCAGGGTTAGGGAATGATGGACCTAGAAGTACAGCACAACGGCATTAAAAGAATATTTACTTCAAGGGCAAAAATGTTGCAACGAGCTCCATACTCTTGCACACTCTTGCAAACAACTTAAAATGTGTCCATTACAAGCGACTGCTTTGATACTTTATCAAAAATTTTAAATATTTATTTTTGCAAGTCGACAGCAATTTTATTTTGGGTTTTTCGTGCGAACCGACAGCAAATAATCGGAATGTGGAACAAAAATAAAACTGAGAATCCACCTTTTCATTTTGTCCGATCGTAATATTTTTTATTTTTCCTGTTTTTCAAGGCTTTCGGATCATGTAAATATGTCTTTAACAGGAACAAATTGCTAGAACATTCCACATTTTCCTCAAATTAGATGATATGCAAGTTTTTTATGTTTATACCCTCCGACGACATTGGAAAGAACTTTATTGAGCCAATAGACAACAATGTAAACTATTGTTTATCAAACTACAACTTTTCCTTGTTGATGAGATAACCAAAGTATCGGCCTGTAAAGTAGCTGAAGGCATACCACTGAGGTTCATCTAGTCTAGGAGCATTTTCCCTTCATCCGGAAATCATCTATGGTTAATACCGAAGGGAATAACTTGCCACAATTTTATCCTTGTTTCATAAAATCTGTCAGATATCTTTATAAGTCTGACTTAGCTGGGTGGATAATTCGGAGAGAATTTGGAAAGAATTGTTTGCATAACACAGGCACTGCAGCACTGTTATATCCGGAAAATGTAGATGAATATCTCACTTTTGTACACCTGACATATGTAACCATGCAGCAGATCACAGTTCTCGTCGTTCCATTTCCCAGCGTGGTAGTCGATGGCATACATATGAACACAGTCTTCCTGCTGTTAGGAAATCAGAAGAACATGAATAAATCTAGCATAAACATTATATTCAAACTGGTCATCACACACACACACACACACACACACACACACACACTGGAAACAAGTTTGACTGCACTGCAATTTAAATATGTAATGAGTAGGTAGATGCACGAAAATCACTGTTCACATGTTAAAACTCTGTGCTTACAGAATAACAGTACTTTTATCTCACCTGGAAACCGTACATCCTCCCAGACGGCTCACCCTTCGCCCAGTTGAAGTAGGAATTCTCCGAATTATCCACCCAGCTAAACTGGTTTTCGTGCTTAAGATCATTCAGTCCAATCCACAAGCTGGTGTTCCATCCCCCAAGCAAACTTGTGAGGAAGGCTGAAAAGAACATCAGTGTAAGCGACCCGTAACTTTTGAAAACAGTGGACTTTCATCTTTTGAAATCTGATATGCGACTGAAGGGCAAATGAAATTCTATGGGAGATAGATTTTCCATGTGTCAACATTTGTCCCAATTGAAAAAGACGATGTGGACAGCTATATTTCCTATGTGTTAACATTAGTCCTGTCAGAAAAGAAGATGTGGACAGCTATATTCCCTATGTGTCAACATTTGTCCTGTTTGAAAAAGACGATGTGGACAGCTATATTTCCTATGTGTTAACATTTGTCCTGTCAGAAAAGACGATGTGGACAGCTATATTTTCTATGTGTTAACATTTGTCCTGTCAGAAAAGACGATGTGGACAGCTATATTCTCTATGTGCCAACTTTTGTCCTGTTTGAAGAAACAATATGGACAGCTACACAGCTTAGCTTAGTTGCGTTACATTTTCACTGACGCGTTGGGAGAAAGAACGGACGAAAGCAGTTAGCCTCTGACCTTTCAAACAAGACCGCAAGGTCAAATATATTTCTCTTGCCTAAGGAGGTGCAGTCATTAGTTATTAGACAGTAAGAACGTAAAACCTTAGACAACATCGTAATTCCGTTTACAGTGGGCCCTTTACATATTTTGCATCTTCGTCCCCGGAATCTTAGTAACCCCGAAATAGGCTGGGTCAGATTGGGTTTTAATTTTGCAAGTTTACCTTGTTCTTGGTCGTTGCTGACGGAAGCTATTTCATAGCCACTCCCGAATGAGCGGCACTTGTCATGCGCTGCAGTCCAGTTTAGTAATGATGACCGTGTATTCCCGCCCAAAAAGAAACATTTGCTTTCTGAAAAGAATGAAATTGTCTTTTACTTATGATGCTCCTTTAGTATATTTTCTCGAAAGGATAAGCCATTACTAGCAGTTTACATGGAACTGTGCAGTTGTTGTCATTATAAATTTGCCAGCTTCTAAAATGCAATAAGTAAATAAATATATTATTAAATAAATAAATAGTTGATTTCAAAATCGTAATACGTTACCATTCTTATAATGCTATGCTTTATATTTTTACAGTATCGCATTTACATCTAACCACTGTTGTAGAAGTGAAACATTTTTCAGGAAGCTCATGCTGGCTTCCTCTCCGGTCGTACGCGAGAAGATCTGTCACAAACCTGGGGATGCGCGTGGATTTCCATCGGGTTGTGCCCGGTTTCCTCCCACCATAGTGCTGGCGGCCTTCGTGTAAGTGAAATGCTTTTGAGCACGACGTAAAGCACCAATCAAATAAATAATAAACATTCTTTAGAACCGCGATAAATAAGCAAACTGCCACAAACCACTTTTTCCATGCAGTATTACCTTCTTTTAAATCGTTCTGTGGTCAAATAACAGTATTTCCACAACCAATATAATGGTAAAGCTTATATCTTTTATCACAAACTCACTGTATCCATGGAAACCCTTAGGGCAGTTTCCGGGCCGTACTGTTGTAGCTACAGTGGGCAGGGGTGAGTATGAACCGTTAACTTTGCGGCAGATGAATTCATTCTTGTCAGCACAATTATCATCGTTCCAACCTCCTGCTCAACAAAATTGTTGTGGATTTATGTTTGATTTATGTTTTTAACTTTTTGTAGAATTCATACATAGATATAGCTCAATTGTAATGTGTTGTTTAAAGATAGAACAAAAGTAGATAACAGTACGAAATAAAATATTACACACAATACGAAAATAAAATGTCCACAGTGGTTTTACATCAATATATGACCTTATTTCAAGTACTGATAAATCATTAATGTGAACTTAATTATCAAACACATATTTTCTCAAAACTTTTACAAACAAAAAGAAATTCGGAGAGATCGACTGCCCGTCATTCTGAATTTCTGTCCGTTCACAAAATTCCTGGGTATGGATTACCACCAAAATTTAAATGAACGATTCTTTGCCCAAGATCAAGGTGTACACATCCATCCATCAAGGGCAAAGAAAAAAAATCACATTGGCCCAGGCAATACATGTAATATACTGGATTTGATAAAGAATAAGGAAACCTCCCTGTATGATTGCTTACCATTAAAATTGTAGAAGTCGACACATCTTTGACCACCATAACCATCGTTGGGTTCATTTTTAGCCCAGTTGACAAATTCCACCATGGTTGAATCCGACCACCTTTAACAGTTCAGCAGTCACACTTATAGTGGGGATCAGTTTATGAGTTTTTGCACCGATATACCTCAAATGAACATATGGTTGTTTTAGATAAAAGAGCTGCCACCACACGCACTGTCTTTCTGAGTTTTTGGTACTATCTTAAAATGCAAATATTAAAATGTCAGCATTTTCTAAATGCTGAAATGATACAAGTTAAATACTGTTTAATGCAAGAACAATTCTAGAATGTTACACCGCATAAAGATTATTTGTCAGATTACAACTTGTAACATAATGTCAGATTACACGTTGTAACATAATGTCAGGTTACACGTTGTAACATAATGTCAGATTACAAGTTGTAACATAATGTCAGATTACAAGTTGAACATAATGTCAGATTACAAGTTGTAACATAATGTCAGATTTCAAGCTGTAACATAATGTCAGATTACAAGCTGTAACATAATATCAGATTACAAGCTGTAACTTAATGTTAGATTACAACATTTTTAACATTTATGTAATGGTGAACACAACACTAAAAAGTGCTAATGTGACGTAAGTGTTAATTTACTGATTTATGATCATTTTTAACGTGTTAAATTTCACGCATTTGTTAAACTGTTTAACCCAAATTGTAGATGCTTTCTCTCCTTCAGAACGACCAACATATTGAACTAAACAGTATTTAAGTTACACATAACATTTCAATTTTATTTATTTACTTCATTGGTGCTTTAAACCGTACTCAAGAATATTTCACTTATACGACGGCGGCCAGCTATATAGTGGAAGTAAACCGGGCAGAGCCCGGGAGAAGCCCACGACCATCCGCAGGTTGTTGGAATTTCAGTTTTACGAGCGCAGACATTTACAGCATCTGATTGTTTCTGGTTGGCAAAAGTTCTAAGACAAGTTTAGCTCATCTCAGAAGACTTACTTGAACCCATCCAGGTTTAAACTATTCAGTCCAATCCAGTAAATGCCGTAGGTCAGTTTGGCAGTCTGAAGCAACAAAAATTAGTCTATATGCTTTAAATAAATGCTCGGGAAATAGGACGCTGCCATAAATTGAACGAAACCGTTGAGATTGTTTTTATCATGTTCTGGAACACCATGCCTTGCACTGAAGTTGTAATGTAACCTATTTTTATACCTAATATATTGTATTGTGGATATTTTAATTACTTTGTCTGTCTCCATACGTTTTTATATGCTCTCTGTTTTGTAGAACAGTGCCGGTATAATTTTATCTGTAAAGTTTTACTGATGTTGAAATTAATGTCTTATTTTTATATTTTGTGACATTTACTTTCTTTTTCAGATATGTAAATGGGTGATGACCGATGGACTTTTGGCATGTGGCATCAAATAAACCATAAAGCATATGTGTGTTGTCAGATCGAGGGGAGGGTATATAGCTGACAGTAAATCTATTTTATCATCTGGGTTATATTTGTATAGAAGTCTCACCAGACTGGTCAGAACGTCATTCTCTGTTTTGCTGTGGATGCTGGTCAGATGAGCGCCATTTTGGTGACACCAATCTCGAGCTTCGTACCAGGTTTTCTTGTCCGACACACTCACGAAGTAACACATCCCTCTGTAATACTTCCACTTAGAATCAGGTCCTCCACATGACGGTGCTGCCATGAAAGACAACAGTATACAATGTAGATATTTGTTTGTAATCAAGCATAAGAGAAATATAGAGTCTGGATTTAGACGCAACCTTGCAGGTTTCGGGTAGAGCTTTAGGTTACACTCCCTCGATTGAAGGAACGCAACGTAAACAATCCACCGCTCTGCAGCGTGGATTTTAACAGGCCTGAATCTAATATAAAAGTACATAAATTAAGAAGTATCTGATTTTACTGTAAATTCAACTTCAAACTGATTTAAATCAGTAATAAGCTATGTTCTCTCCTCTGACGACCTTGTCATGTTGAGTAGCTGGATGGGCTGCAGATTTGGAAGATACATTGCCAAGCGTGCTAGTTTATTGCAGGCATTTTTATTCTACCCATATTAAAAGTGAAACATACTTGAGTACGGCGTTAAGCACAAGTAAAATGAATAAGTCAGATCGTACACAAACCCCCGCCATTTTCCAATCTGTTCCGAGATCTCCATAGTATATCCGCAGCGGAACAATCACTTCTAACCAATCACCTTACGTGAGAACAGGTAGCTCAGTGGTTAAGATGCCTGCCATTCAATCGCTAGGCCAAATGAGGTGTGGGCTCAAACCTCAAAGGGAAGTTGCCCATCTTCCCGCTCTCAATGTTCTCTGGTAACGATAAACGGACGACAACGCTCTTGGGACCGTATGCTCAGTCTAACGTTCGTTATGGACCCTTTGTTTTGGACTGATAAGGTGGCAATTATCATATAGGTGAAAACTTCTTGAGTGTGGCGAAAAACAACAATCAAATTGTATATAAAACAATAAATAAATCCGTTTTTCAACTGATGAAGTTACTATAATGTAGTTATCATTACCAGCGGAACTCTCTTGTTAATCCCACGGATGGTATTTATATATTATAATATTATGTGATTCTCCACTTTACTAGAGAATTGGCTTTGGTAAGAATGAAGAATGCAGTTTTGCTTTTTGTGTACAAGTGACTGGTCTTTGAACATAAAAACCAAGAATGCGGTTAATATAAGCTTGAGGGGCTGTATGAGCAACGACTACAATTCTGCTCTTCCATGATGTCAATGGGCAACGGCAGCTCATGAAATATAGGAGCATTTTTAGCTCTTCAAACATAATTCAGAATTCAAACACAGCACTCTATGCTATATACATGTATCAATTAATGAAAATACTATCAAACTATTTAGTGCCTTGTACAGCACTGTTAACTAAAGCTGTTCAATGAATTTTTATGGGTTTAAATGCTATAATCAATCAAGTAAATAGACAAAGGAAATCGTTGTAAAAAAAAACACCATAATTTTCCCTTTCGTAAGCAGATGTCGACAAATCAACCAGAGTTAGCTTCTAACAAGTGATCTCATGTTTTTTCTATATTCTCCTGATACTTGTCGAAATACACAGAAGAAACTATACGATGAACAAGACAGGACTGATTCACAGTTGAAGGCCTGTACACTCACCTGACACTGCGGTTGGCGGGACCACGCTTGTGGGTGGAACCACACCTGTTGAAATAGTGATAGAAGCATTTACATTATATTTCCGATTATCTCGTTCAACTCTATATCAAGGATAGTTTGCTTCATTATACATCGTCAAATTGGACCTAAAGGCACAAAAAACATGTTGCACGGCAAGCATGGCTTATGACGACTAAGACATAACATTCAAGCGAAATTAGTTTCTCTATACCAGGGATTTTATGTTTAGGTCGCTATTATTGCAGTATTTTCGAGAAAGCAAACAAAGCTTAATGATTCTGTAACATGCCATACCCTTGCGATGATGCTAGATGTCAGTGCAATACCATTTTCCGATGTCAAACCCCAGACATTAAAAAAGTTCAAGATTTTCCTACTTCCATTGTTGCTTGCGGTTTCAGACGAAGTTCTGAGCAGACCGCTTGCCATCACATATCAAAAGTGGGAATGTTCAGTGGTAACTTACAAAAGGTCTGTTGATTCCTCCACCCAAAAAATGACAGCCATCATGTATTGCAGTGAAAATCCTTGAGTACAGCGTTCACCAACAATCAATTAAACACAAATAAATAATATGCAGGTCTGTTACAGTAGACCAACAATAATATTACGTAATAAAGAAGTTAATATTACAAAGGTATGTATAAGTCAGATGCGTTGGAATACAATTTCTTTGAGATAAGATACCTGGTTTCCTCACCCTTTTTAAGCTTACAAATCCAGTTGTTAGCCACAAAGCAGCTCACATGGAACCAGTTATTGTTTTTCTGATTATACGCCACGCAGTTCGCTCTGTCATTCCTGTTATCTGGTTGATCAGGACCCCAGTTATTATACCCGAAGGGGCTACCATCAGACCAGTGGTAACCTAAGGACAAAAACGGTTACGCTGTGCGAATAAATGAGATAAATTACTATATAGAGCAGTTGAAGAATGAGTTTAAGATTCAAACCCAGAGAACTCGACCTGCTTTACTACCAACATAAACTAAACCACTTTCAAAGCTCAACAAAATACATCGTTTGCTTAAACAACGTGTATCTTGCTCAAAGCAATATGTTTCTGTGAATCACGAATCGTAACATGTATAGGACTTGCCAGTCTTAGACATCCTAACTTGGCGGTTCGAATGAAGAGACTGAGCCAAGAGATTGTTTGGTGCAGTTTCGGTATACTGTTACAATCCGAGGTGTCATACTTGGTGTCTTCTGCATGGTGTTACAATCAGGCAGCACTATATACATACATTGGCTTTGGAGACGACCTAATCAGCTAAATGACAAGGTTGGTGTAATGTTGTAAGCGACGTAAAAATGCAAACACAGGATCGTCGACAGTCGACGAAAAAGGTTTTGAACGGATTTGGATGAAATTTTGTGCACAACCAAACCCCAGACATTCTGGTGGTGATCTGGATCCGAATCCGGGAATTTATACATTTTGGCTAAAAATACATATTCAATAATTCGCTTTCAAATTGTTAGGAAATTTCTTGAACGGATAATTGAGCTCTCAAAATGCCTTCAAATTATTTGTACAGAGAGTTTTATATCATAATTTACAATAAAACACCATTAACTGTGGGAGGAAAAACCTTAATATTTTTAACCAATAAAATTGAGAATACAAATTGTAAGCAGTGAAAAAAAATACCTTGAAGAAGCTCTCGAGACGACAATCCTATCCAGAAATCCCCACCACGCCAATAGAACCTTAAGAAGGAAATAAATAATAATATTACATACACATATAACCATTACAATTCATTGAACCATAAAACGGTCACATTAATAACTAACTTGATAATAGGGGGGGGGGGGGTAGGGAAGAGGGTAGTTGGAGGGGGGGGGGGGCCAATCGTCTACTGAAAATTATACAGCTATCTATAAATTATTACCTTAGAAATGGCTTATGTTAATCCTAATACTATCAAATGTTAATCAACTACTCTTCGTATGAACAATGATTGAACAATGACAAAGACAAAAGCCTGATGACAAAAGACTGATCGCGGAAACTCACTTGAGGACGCTCTGATACACGAAGTCTTCCTCCGACTTGTTTTGGTAACTGACCAGGTCTCCACCATAACCGCGACAGTTTGCCACAGCTTCCGACCACATTAGCCTGTCTTTTGGCACCACACTATAGAAGGCCTGTAGAGAAGTACATTGATAAAAAAATTTTAACATGTCAGGTATACGCTTTCCTAGCCTTATTCATTCTAAATAAAGTCTTCAATGTTTTACAGCCTAAGAATGGTGTAGTTTAATGTACTCCAGACTGTATATTAGGCCTAAACACTCTTCCAAACTGAGCACAGAATCAACAATACTAATATAAGAGACGTAGACCATAGAGATTAACACCACAGTAGCAACCATGGTGAAATAGATGGCAAACATTAGCACGTAACCAGCGGAATACGCATCTTATCAATTCACCTCGGTCAGGATTTTATTCTAACTGTTCGTGAAATCTATACTTAGTAGCAATTTATACATTACCTAAAATGTGCTTTAGTACGAAAACAGGTTTACGTAACTTTTAAGAAAAACCTTCACATGCCACATGTGTACAGTATTAAGCTTGTAGTGTTTATTTTTTCTTTTTTTCTCTTTTTTATATAAAGATAACAGTCTCTTGTTCTATAGAAGTGAAAAGATGCTAAATCACACCACGAAATCAAAACAGTGTTTTTAATGCAGTTTTTCACCCCGTTCTTGGAAAGTAGACCGATCTAAGGGTTATGGCGCCACAGGATTTACGAGAAAAAATTCATAAAAGAATATTCATGAAGCCTAAGCCGCAAGGGCAGAGCAAAAGAAAGAAGCAGCTCTGACCTTGTAGCAGTATCCCTGATGCTCCTGCCAGCCCGAAGGGCAGGTTACCGGCCTGAGGGTGGAGGCTGCTGTGGTGGGGAGTGGGGTTGTGTATCCACCCTGACGAACCTGGCAGATAAACCCCATAGAGCGGTGACAGTCCACATCCTGCCACACACCCACAGGTTTGTCCGTAGACATGGCTATACATGTGTTTTTCTCCAGTCCTAATGATGAATAAACAAGTCATTAAAACAGCAAAAATATTTCCATGAACGACGTCGAAAAGCGAATTTGTGAAATTAGCATTCACTGTTCAGGTAATGTGATGAATTTACAGAGGTACTGAATAACTTGAAGTGCTTTATGTAACACACATTCATTAATAGTCAGAATTAGAAGAAATTCAATAGTATTTTTACCTGTGTGAGCCTTGGACCAGAAAGTGTACGTTAGGTTTTGTTTGGACGTCCAGGTGTATCTCTTGGAAATTTTTTTCAAGCCGATCCAGTACTGACCCGTTAACCCCGACAGCTCACTGGATAGGTAGGCCTGTTGATACCTGTGATCAAGAAATACACACATACTTTAGCAGAGTAGAAAGTCCCGCTTACAGCACATGCGCCAACCTCCACGACCGCTTTACATTACTTCCACCTAGACAAATTTGGACCCTTGCCTGGACCCTTTTCTGACATCACTTCTTGCCTCGTCACCGTGAAGCAGGTGCAAAATTTGGTAATGGTGGCAGTATGTAAAGCACACAATCTTCACACGATTCAGCCAGTTATCAGTATACTTATCAATTATCGTGGTCATATATCAGCATATTTATTCGTTACTTAACGGAATTATATTTATCTTTACATATTATATTTACTTCTCAATTACCTTGGACAGATATCGGATAACCTGTCAATCCGATTCTGTCAATTTTCGTGGTGGGATATCGTGGTCAGATAGACGGACATCGTGGTCGGATGTCGTTTTCAATTATCGTGGTCAGATAACGTGGTCGGTTATCATGGTCAGATATCGTGGTCAGATATAATGGTCAGATATCGTGGTCATATTTCGCTGTTAGCTATCATTATTAGATATTGTGGACAGTTATTGTGGTCAGATATCTCTATACATACTGTTTAGTCACCTTAGTCAGATGTACTTACTTGTCAGCTATTGTAGCAAGATGTCCACCCAGAGATACACACTGTCTCTCTGCGTCCGTAAATGACTTCCTTGTGTCCACAAAAGAGTAACAGTTTCCTTCATACAGGTAAGCCGACTGGTAAAATATAAATTATATCATTCATATGTATAAAAAAAAATGAATGAAAGATTCAGTTGAACGCTACATTGTCAGTATTTCAGTATAATTCTGGGATATAAAAAAATTAATGTCTAATGTCAATACTCGTCCGTTACAGGACATGTGTTAATAAACATCTGAACAGGCTTAAAGTGCTTAAGGTCAACAAACTTATTTTCGTAACAAAAGTGTGGTATACATGGTCAACGCTATAATATGTTAAGTAATGTTTCACCGTAAAAAGCATAACACTGTGAATTTACTTAAAAGTAAACATTTTTTAACAATAAGTGCATGTCTTACAAAACGTAGCTGGTCAGAAACGAAAGGCAAATATCACATGGCTTACAGGTGGGCATCCTGGAATAACTGTTGTTGATGTGACGGGCTTCTGCGGCGACTTACACACGTAACCCTGAGCCTGGAAGTTACACAGCTGGTCATTCCAGCTGTGCTTGCCCTGTGTTAAGCAAAATGTGTTATTATTATACGTACAGTAATTACTAAAGGCAAGAATATACTTTTATTTTGCATCTTTGTGGGTGTCACAGTAGGAAACCAGGGCTAGTTCTGTGGCAGGTGTACTTGACAAATCTTCTTGCCACAACCGGGTAAAACAGAGCTGGATTGGAACTTGCGAACTCATTAATCAGTTGATAATCATATACCGTGACAGCTTGATACACCGTTAAAAGAAGATGTTCGTAGGTTGATGTCCTGAATTACAGCATTAAAGTCAGTATGGCTCCTTACGTAGGCATACATCGTAACGCAGTCTTCATCTTTGTTCTCGAAGTTGTTCGGTTCGGACGGTGACCAGGAAGTGAATGTTACAGGAGCGCCGTCTGTCCAACGGTATGTCCACTCTATTTCTCGGTCATTTAGTCCAATCCAGTACTGACCATAACCTTATTAAACAGATATAACAGAAATGTCGACCGTGTTAGAATGCTTGCATACATGAGTTTAATTCCAGGAGCAAGTTGTTCAAAAGTGAATTACAGTTGAGCCAGGCTTAAATCTTAATGCTTGTACCATCCTATTACAAAGTCTGTTTAGTGTCCGGTTTACGTCTAAATATTCTTTTGCACTACTGTGCCCTGAACTTTAATGCAAGAGTGTATGAGTAGATTTTCATCATATTTATGTACACATGTTAATTTCTATCAAAAAAGTCTATGTTTATATGCTTTGTAGAGATGTATGCTTTAACTTATCCAAATTCTTTGTGTTTGAAATATTATTCAGTATGGCAGGGGCCTTTGTGGCCTGGTGATTAGCGTTCCAGCAGTGTAACTGTCCAGGAGCTCACGCAAGCAGTAGTTTTGAGGTTCAGATCTGGTCGTACGTGGGAAGTAACATGCAGATGGTCGTGGGCTTCTCCCGAGATCGGCTCTTTTTCCTCCCATCTCATGCTAACAATCATCGACCATTAAAGTAAAAATTCTTGAGTATGGCGCAAAACACCAATCAAATTTAATAAATAAAAAAGTAATAAATAATAAAAATATGATTAATCAGTCCTAATATTCTTAGACATTTTTCTTTTAAAATGGTATACAATTTTAAAGCTCATCTAAAGTTCCTCTTACCTTTCACTTGACTCGATATAAAGTTTTGTTCGTCGACATCAGCGATACTGACCAGATCTGCGCCTAACTGGCGACACTGGAGCACAGCAGCAGGTTGATCTCCTCGCTGAGACTTAAATAAATAACACTTGTTCTTGTAGCTGTTCCATCCCTTTTGGGACAACCGAATGTCATGCCAGCTGTAATCATCCGCAAATTTGATTACCGGTAACCATAACATGTAGCAACACAGTAAATACATGGATGTTCTCTGATGTATGACGTTTGGCCACTTCAAAGCGAAATAGGTGAGTAAGTAGGCTAAAAAGGACAATATGTGAATATTGCAGTGAAAGGTGTTGTAAAGTCTATTAAGAACAGTTATTCTCTTAATAAGATCGCTAAAATCCTGAAATCAGAAAATATTGATAAAGCAATATTAATGAAAGAAACCACGTAGCGAAGAGAACTGACTAACCTTGGACAGTTGTCGTCGGTTTGACGGATGTTGGCGGCCCAATCCCATCTGCAGATGTAAAAGAGAACAACAAATATTGCAAAGAAAATACAAAAAGCTACAAAAGCTACAAAGCGTTATGACATGTATGATTTTCTGAAAGGTTGTTGAGGTGTCTACAACATTGTATGTGTTCTAATAATGAAACCTCATATTACTCACTGGACTTCTTGCAGACGAACCCGTTTCTCGAATCGCACCTGTAGTTGTTCCAGAGACCTGAGCTTACCACAATGTTCACGCAGTTCTCGCTGGATGGGTTGTTGGGCTCACCTAAAATAAGGAATCGAAGAAAAACATTGTTTCACATCAGCCGCTGGTTAAATAACCGGGGATAACACCAATGTTGTTCTATTGCTAGGTGACGACGCTTAACCGGGTGACTTTCATAAACACCAATATGAATGCGTTGTTTGGAAGAGCACTTCTTCCCGACATTTTCTTTAGTTTGGTGCGAAAATAGTGGTGTTGGCATTTGAATCCAGTTAATAACACTCGGTTGATAGGAGAACTGTCCCCACAAACATGCCTGCACATTCTTCCAGGTGGTTTTAATTCACTAGGCTGTTGAAATAATACATAGAACACAATTTTGTTTTCATGCCAAGCATTTAGGTCAATCTTACCGGGTTTCCAGTTGAGATAAGCGAAAGGTGACCCGTCCGTCCACATCCACCTGTTATCATCACGGTCATTTGCTCCAATCCACACCGCAAACGATGACATACTCCTTGCTCGTCCTGTAGTATACCATATTATATCGATTTATTCAATATTGTCTTCATACATGAAGTCTACAAATGAAATTTCCTTAAACCAGTGCAAATTTAGAAGAAGAAAAAACATACAGATACTTGACAAAGTGCTCGAATCATTCAGAAGGCAAGTAAACTTTTGTTTCTGAAATAATAATTTGCTTTCATTCAAAATGTATAATATAGCTACATACCGGCTATAAAGTACTGTTCCTGTATAGTGGTGATACTAGCAAGCTGTCCCCCGTTCTGAGAGCACCACTGGCCTGCGTCGAGCCAAGAAAGAGGCCTATCTTGAAAGGAGTAACAGAAACCAAGGTTGATGTCCTCTTCCCAGTTCGGTCCACACCGAGCACTCCATGTGACTGTAGATAACACAAAACAGCGCTGAGCAGACTGTCATTTTACACAAGGCAACAGTTTTGTAGATCTATTTTAGTTTACCTTATAATGACAAGGAAGAGAGAAGTCCGTAGCGTGTTTTGGGGAATGAATTCAGATCATAAACCACACGAATATTTCGCCACAAGAATTTAAGATATGCTAATCTTAACCAAACACGTCGATGCGTCCGAAATAGAGATTAGCCTGAGCATTACGTAAGTTGTGTCCTGCTTCCAGTGGTTCTGTTTCTACGCCTTTTGTGCATTTTATGTAGATGGAAATCTCACAGGGCACTGACAGTTACCACCACATCGTTCGCCTATCTGTACTGAACCACAGAGGAACCGACTGGATACATATTGTTAATATTATGGGCTTCCTTTTTACTGTGTAACATTCGGGATATACATCAGATGAACTCACGTGTGGTAGGGGTAGATCCAGGGGCAGGAGTTACACCGTTTATCAAGGCTGTTAAGTAAAGAGAAACACAAATAATTTGAGGAATGTCAAAAGAAATGGGTGGTGAGTACATTACTGGATAATTTCTTCACTCTGTATAGCTAATGCCAGTGATTGCAGCGAAGCAACACTGAAACGTTCAATATTGTAAACAAGTCACTAGATGTTAAATTTTATATCATATAGTAAAAAGAGTGTTATACTTTTTATTAGGAGCGGGTGAGTTCTATCCTATTCCTTTTGCTTCAGCATTTAAACGTCCAGTGGCTGATATCTTACAGGTTACAAAGTAGTTACCTGGCTTTTGGCAAATGAAACCATGCTTGGCGTTACAGGCAAGGTCTTTCCATTGGCCAGCGTGTCCGGATTCTGACACCATGCCAACACAGTTCATCTCCCCTTTCTTGTGAGGGTAACCTGAGTACCAGTTGGTAAATGTTGTCTGCATAAATATTAGAGTATACAGAGAAATTAACCGTTTTAAAAACTACACTCTCAGTGTATAGTGTTATAGTTTCAGGCCATTGGTTTTATGTAAAACAACTCTGAATATCGCTTGTCGTATGTGTGTATGATTGAATGCTTGGGATTTAACGTCGTACTTAACAATTTTTCAGTGATATGACAAAGAGAAATCATTTGGTGTGTGCACATATATTGTGTCTTCTTGTGGCAGGGCGAGTGCATGCCGCCACCGAAGTATCATGCCGAAGACACCAGACATGATACCCCACCCAGTCGCATTATACTGACACTGGGCCAACCAGTCATGTTTCCTTGCTCTAACCTCGTTGTATTGAGTGCCAAGCTAGGCAGCAGCAAGTATCGTTTTTAAAGTCTTTGATATGACCCAAGGTTTCCTGAATTCGCACTTCTTGTAATACACCGCAGTGATAAAAGTTATATTATGAGTTGAATACAAAAGTAGAAGAGAATGACCAGACCCAGGAGGACTAGCCTTTGGAGACTAAACTGATGTTTAAAACAAAACGATCGCCTGGTACAGATGTAAAAACACAACCAGGCTTTATGTTAGATGGCTACCCACCATTGTTCCATCTGCCCAGTTAAATGACCCTTCTTCACTTCGGTCATTTAGGCCTGTCCACATCACTGCTGAGGAAATGCGACCTATAGAGAAAGCAAAAAAAATCTGCATATGTGAAAAAGACTGCTATATAGCTAAATAAACCCATGTGTAAAAGACTGACAAGTTGTACATTAGGATACAAAAATTGAGATTAAATGCTATGGCGATATTGTTGTTTTTAAAATTAACATCAACTGTTAACATTCTGTGATTCAGCAAATGAAAAAATGCATAATAAAAGCCATCAGAAAATAATCTATCCTCATATACCTCCACACCGTTGAAACTGAGTTACTTTTCAAAGCTGATAACTCTTTATAAACAACCGATGTATTGCAACCAAAATAACCCGTGTACATGTACATACATATGGTCAGTTGTCACCTGTTTGAGGAATTACTTTGAAAAGCTCTTGTTTTTTCTTTAATGTTCAGATTTTATACTCAGTCTGCGAAAACTTAGAAAAACAAATCACAGACAAATCTTCAGATGGTCACTATTACCAACTTGTTATGAGAAACGAAATTATTCAAACGTTGCGTGTTGGCAGAACATGCTTACCGACAATGTTGACATGCGGCAAAGTTGATCGATTGAGTGGAAAATAATTTGGCTATTAATTGTAGAACAAATATCGCATGCTAGCAATTCTATCATGGTGCATATCACACCTGTAAAGGTTTGATGAAAAAACACAGAAAACTGTCGTACGAGATATGTCTTCACAACAAATAATTGTTGACACATGCACCAACAAGCTATAATACGAATAGCCAGATGATTAGACTGGCATGGGGATCACCAGATAGAAAACCATATATATATCCAGTGAATAAAAATCGAAAAAAAACCTATGAGAGATGTGTTCACAAACCCCAAATATGAACTAGGAATCCCTTTCCAGAAGATCATAAATAAAAATACTGAACATACCTTAATCCATATTCTGCACACGCATGTAAAACTAGACCCGAAAATATCTGTGAGGTTTAAAGAATATCCGCTTGTTGAAGGAGATGCGTTCGTAAAGCACTTTTTATCTTCTTGAAATGGAGGAACATGTAATATATTGACATACCCCAATAAAACATGCATATGTACATTTAGTCCCCTAAACATCTGCGAAGTTTGGAGAAATGCCGTCGAAAACTGCAGGAGGAAACACGTCCACATGAAATGAATACAGACAGACTTATGGACAGACAAATGTCGGACATGCTAATCGCTACGTACATCCGTATTATACCCAGGGATAATAAGAATCATTGGTTTAATGGCAAATTCATTTTCATATTTACATTATGTAAATGTAGTCATAATTCGTGAAATATAGTCAACTGGGATAGTAAATTGATGGGAAATAAAACGAAAGGAAGTGCTACGTCTAAATACCGTTTATGAAACTCTGTTTTGATTCATCTTGGACTGAAACAAGCCGGCCACTTTGTCCTTGACATGCGTGTTGAGCTTCCATCCAGTCTAGGACAGTGTCATTGAACAGCAGACATTGGTTCATATAGAGGGCCCAGCCAGGTTCACAACTCATCTCGGCTATAACCACATAAGGAGAAAAGAAGCAATATAGATTCTGAGGAAAAGACGATTGAATTGTGATTCACCAAAGAAAAGAAGGTATATTAATGTAAAGTGTGCTGCAAAAATGTATTGACGATTGGATTTTACCATAGCAAGTTGTCATTGTAATCACAACACGGTTGAATACTTTCTCTAGCATTTTTTTTTGTAAAGTTTAAATCCAGCTAATACAAATTAGAAGTGATAAGACCATGACTATATTCCCGCCTCTCCGCGGGAATTAAGTGAGATGTAAACACTAAGACTATATTCCTGCCCCTCCGCGGGAATTAAGTGAGATGTAAACACTAACACTATATTCCCGCCTCTCCGTGGAAATTAAGTGAGATGTAAACACTAAGACTATATTCCCGCCTCTCCGCGGGAATTAAGTGAGATGCAAACACTAAATCTAAAAGCCTGTGAGGACAAAAGTATGCTAATATCATGGTCACTGTATCCACAGAAAGTTGTTGCAAATACTTTTTCACGTATTACTCTTAGGCTCAAGTGAAAATCAGTTTTCAAACGAATAGAAGTCGTTAAATTTGGGTGGTGTTTTTTTTAGGTGAAGAATAGCGAATAATGAAGAAGGAAACGCTCACTCACGTTTTGGTGTCGTCACAGCTTGAACGGGTACATTAGTTGGCAGCTGGCAGATGAATGGCCTCAACTGGAAACAGCTCGTTGTAAGTGACCACTTCCCTTGCTTGTCACCTGAAACAGAGTATAGTCAGTATCATTTATGGTTTTACGCTAAAGTTTTCCACATTTTGCTTAGTGTTGGATCGTTTTCAAATCAACTCTACTAAACTTTTCATACTGCAGGACGCAATAAGGCAATGAAAAAGTTATAGGAAATAATACATTTTAAGACTGATAATTTTTCTTATGTATTTGTGTATATGTATGTGGAGTGTATATTATATGCATAATAACCAAACAGCCTGTTCGTCTTCTTCGTGCTATCGAATAAATCGTCATTTCACTTAAATGACCTTTTCCAACAAACTATCTTATTGTCGTTTTCTTAGTAGTAAATTAAGCCAAACTGCTGCTTCTGTAGGACATCTTCACCGTTTTAAAAGTAATTAAACACTTTCCTCAAGCTGACTTTTTTAATAATCATGCAACTCAAAAGGTGTCTGAGCTAATGAGCCTACATCGACTCCCATCAATCTTGATAACGTAAAGAAAATTTCTCAAAAGAATGAATATTTTAAGTATGGAGTTTTTCATTACCTGTGTAGATCATGCCACAGTCGAATTTGTTAGGTGTGTCAGAGGGCGCCTTGTCCCAGTTTTTATAGCTGCCGATGGCAGCTCCCGATCCGTAAGTAACACCCCCTGCTTCATCATCTAAGTAAGAAGAGACAAACATATAATATTATCTAAACAAAATAGAATCGAAAGAATATTGGGGATGCAATCTATTTCACTTGTATACGCAAAAAACACTTTCTTTTATAAACACGGAGAAGGTGCTTCCTAACCTATGACCATGTATAAGATGAATACACGTGTCTTTGACCCAACTGCTGTTGTCTCCGAAATGCGTATAGCCAAATAATTATGTTGTGGGACAGACTAATAAAATGACGGATTGGATTAAACTGCAATGTATCTTGAAAAAATTAACAACCTGATTTGCATCGATGCATGTTTTCATTCCGTATGCAAAATACATTCAATACAAATTCAAAATTTTCATTTTTGAATGTTTTTCAAAGTTCAATACCAATAAAATGGATCGAATAATTAACTAAGAACTGTAGCTTTAGCTGAATTATTTTCTATATATCTTTATAAAGATTTTGGAATAATTAATTATTATTTATTAAAGTTATTTAAAATGTTATGAAAGGACATATGAGACATTAGATACATAGAGGTGCGAGAATGAAATAGTTAAAACACTGTGTATCGTTGTGGGTTTCCCCAGAGCTGTGTTGGGTTTCTTCCTAAAATAAAGCTGACCGCCATAGTATATTTTATTTATTTATTTTGTAGGTATTTTACGCCGAACTCAAAAGCACTTCATTTATCTGACGACGGTCGTACGTATATGTCCTCAATTTTTTTGGCTCGTATAGGTTTCCCACTGTGTCCATTCATGTTTGCTGCTGCCATAACATTGGCCACCGTCGTATAAATTTTAAATTAATTAATTAATTAATTAAAATACTTCCTGAATATCTTGACATCTGTGGAAAATGACCACAAACAATCAGGGGACACCAGGCACCTGCATTCACTTGTACTTCCTAGGATTGAACGGATTTTTGTTTTAACAAAAAAAATCTGGCGTGTAAGAAAACAAGAAACGCGGAATTGTAACTTGTAGGGATTCCCTCTTGTGAGAACCAAGTGAACTCTCTCCTCAGAGATATTGTAAAGGGAGAATAAGTCAGACCGGTGTGACGGCGCAACAGTATGCATGCCCAGAAAGAATCGTGAATCCAGAGCAGAAAAGAAACTTGCTGAAATATGTGGGACTGTCAATGTTACAATGGTTGCTTATCCATCGTAAGGCCTGGATATGTCCTTCGCACTTGACACTCCGATCTGGCTTATTCTAGTGCAATTGAGCACTCTCTAGCTGTTTACAATTTGATGTTTATGGCATCCGAATGAAGAATATAGCTTACCCATTAAACCTATCCACATCCGATCTATCAGACACTCCGATCTGGCTTATTCTAGTGCAATTGGGCACTCTCTAGCTGTTTACAACTTGATGTTTATGGCATCCGAATGGAGAATATAGCTTACCCATTAAAACTATCCACATCTGATCTATCAGACACTCCGATCTGGCTTATTCTAGTGCAACTGCACACTCTCTAGCTGTTTACAACTTGACATTTATGGCATCCGAATGAAGAATATAGCTTACCTATTAAACCTATCCACATCTGATCTATCAGACACTCCGATCTGGCTTATTCTAGTGCAACTGCACACTCTCTAGCTGTTTACAACTTGACATTTATGGCATCCGAATGAAGAATATAGCTTACCCATTAAACCTATCCACATCTGATCTATCAGACATTCCGATCTGGCTTATTTTAGTGGAATTGAGCACCCGCTAGCTGTTTACAACTTGATATTTATGGCATCCGAATGAAGAATATAGCTTACCCATTAAACCTATCCACATCTGACGAACTCCACTCTCCTTTAGCTCATTCAGTAGTTTGTTCATGAAACTTTGTTCCAGTGGGCTAAAATAACAACACAGATGAAACAGGCAGGCTTTATTTTATTTGTCTCAAAAAAAAAATCAAACAGACACCTCTACGTAATCTGTTCTAATACTGAAGACATTTTCCCCTATACAAGGGAGGTTCAGAAGACGATTCACCCGGAGTGTCAGTAGTTAACCATCGCTCTTCTTCACTAGAAAGCGCATACATGTGTGTTAAACGAAAAATTCGCTCTGCATCTAGTGCCAAATAACTAAGCAATGCAGGCGAAATTGGAAAATGAATTCTTTTGTGCCTGAGATAATAGTTATTACTGTGACCTGTTAATCTCAACCAGAGAGCCATTCGTTCCGTGAGCTCTACAGTAGTCATAGGCCTGGGACCAGGTGAGTCGGTGGGCAATTTGGATCTCGTAACACTTGCTCTGGTACTGGATCCATCCTTCAGCGCAGACACCTGTTATCACACAAAGACGCCGACATTGAATGAGCCAATGAAAAATGCCTACACGCATTCGCTGAGGTCATGAGATACTATACTGTGTGATGTGGAGTTGAATATGATTACTTGTACCAATATAACCCCCTTCATGTTGTACTTGTTTAAACTGAGAAATATCTTGCCAGTCATCAGTTTTTACTGAAACGACATTGATGTCTTCAAACAACTGAAATGAATTTTTCGTTAGTGTTTATCTGAAATGGGAATAATTCAATATGAAAAAATTAAGCGAGTGTTTCACTTCCGTGCGTTGGCCATCTTGTGCCGTCATTATGGTTCATTAAGAGGACTTATAATCTAGGTGGGCCTATGGTCTCCCAATAAAACCGAAAAAGACCACAAACTTTAGAATTTTACCTTCTGGCTTTTCACAAATGTGGGCTTTACGCTGAGAGCAGTCCGCGTTGTTCCAGGCTTTAAGCGTATTCAATCTTTTGCCCGCCACGACCTCAGCACAACTGCTGTTCTCTGAATCTCTGAAGGAAAAAGATTGAGATATTTCAAATCCTCATCACAGAACATGTAAAAACATGCAACAGTGACAATTCCTAAAATGTACAGTTCATAAATTCTCAGATATCCAGTAGATCATCAACGCCATACAACGACAGCAGCAACTGAAAATTAATCATGTGCACATAAGAACATGTGGACATGTGTAAAGAGTGATTCATCATATCAAATTGATGTAAATTCCATTTGTTCAGAGTCTCCGAAAGATCACAACTGGCCAGAAAGCAGTGGTATATTCTATAGGTTGTGATACCATAGCAATTGATGTAAAGAATACGCAGCAGGAAGCTGATAAATAGGGGTTAAACAACATAATGTTGGGTAAGTATTGCGCGATTCGTTCTTTGTGGGATTGTTGACTCTGAGGACAATTCACACCTTACTGAATAAGCTCATTTAATGTTTGCTGTGATAGCATTTATATTGCCTTAGCGTTATAAATATCAGTGTAGGTTTGGGCAAAAAAAATTTATTGAAATAAATTACTGAAGATGTTACCATATAGTGATGGATTATGCAGATAAATGTATAGCAAGTTGGGTTGATCATAATCCTAAATACAACAGAAATCAACGACTCTATTTTACCAGGCTGCAAGTTCATTTCCATACCTTCACCTGTATATTTGATTGATGATTAATTGACGCTTTGGCGCCATAAGCCGATCAGTCAAGTTGTGATCATCAGCTTAAGTTTCTGTATTTTGTTTGACGTTTTTAGTGACAGAAAGTTAGATCACTGCAGTTGTATCATGGATAACGAGGAATAAAGGGTAAAGATTGCATATGAGATGTTGCTTACTTCTGTATCACTGAGGCTTCCTCGACCGCCCAGTAACCATTCCTAAGCGGAATGTTCAAGTAAGTCCATCGCCACATTGGCCCTGCATCCTGCAATAGAAGTGAAACAGTTATTACCATGTAAAGCATACTTTAATCAACAGAGTGATGTTGAATAGGAGATGTATTGTTTTGTGGTAGATAAATCGACTGTCTGTTAATTGGGAGGCGTATTACAGATATATGGTTTGCGAAAGACCGGCGCTAATTTAAATGTCCAGGCTGTATCACCCAAAACTATATAAAATACACGTCACAGTTGATGGATTATTCTTCCTTACTGAAGGTACTGATCGCAGGCCTATCCAAGCGTTCTGCTGTTTGTTGTTAACAGAGTCGATGACATGGCGCTCTATAGAATCCAGTAAAACTGTAGCTAAACGACCACCTTCGTTATCACACACATCGCTGTAACATTCAACGGCAAAGGATAAAGGTATTAATAAAGATACAACTGTGAGTTCCTATTACATATGGTGTTAATCATCATAAAACTTTAATAAATGACATTGGCATGCATTTGGAATATTCAACGTAAAACGAAGCTATTGTCACTCCTATTTAAAGCTGTATTTCAGTGATAAACCTATCTGTATTATACCATTTAATGTTTTTTTTCTCAGTGAACGTAACCATTTCACTAAGAGAAGGGCTAAGAGTAACGTCAATCGAACTAAAAACTGTACTTATTTACACACATATATAGCGTATTTTAAGTAAGTACTTGATTTGCTCTAAGATATTTTCAAAGTTATAAATCGAGGAAAGCCTATATATATATGTAGATACCGTGTCACCCAGTCTGAGGAAGTTACTTACTGAGCTTCTCTCCAACTCCTCTTCGTTGTGAAGAATTTGTAGCAGTAGTTGTGATAGTTTTCCCAACCACTGTCAATGTCACATTTCAAGGTCACGTCTGTACAGACAGAAGAATATATTCTCATTTTTCTCAAAAACGAAGCAAGAAAGCAATTAATTACGAAACTGTGGACAAATACGTTTGTTTAAGTCAAATATGTTCATCAAACAGCTCTCAGCAGAATATGGTATCAATGCATGTTTTGCTTTGCTTTGACCTAATTAAACGACCTACTTTTCCAACGTTCACAGACGTAGGGCATAGTCACAGCACAATCTTCATCGTTCAATCCTCCATCTTTCACGTAAACACAGTGCTCGCTGCCTTTATGGTTATCAGGTTGGCCTTTCTGCCAAGGACTGAAATACATGTAAATAGAATGAGCAATAATTAATAGTAAACTTCACACGATTATGTGCAGCTAAAATTTAAAAACAGCTTACGAATAAACTAAGCAACTCCAATATTTCAGTTTCAACAATGGCAACAATTTAACCGAGGATCGCCAGAAATTGAAATATTCGATTAAACTGTGTGTTATGTGTTTTCGTGTACGGTGGAATAGAAATAATGTTTTCACTAATTTTTGGTGTATGTACATTGACCTTGCTTCTAAATAATAGTACTGTCTCCTTGTGAAAAGCGTGACTTTCAATGATGTTTTCAGCAAGCCTTAAGTCTTACAATCAGGACTAACCTTGCTTGGCTAGACGCCACTGACCCATCTATCCAGGTCCACTGGTTCCTTTCGTTCAAGTTTGTAGCTCCGCCCCACCATTGGGCAAGGTCCGGGTCTGCCATAGACATCAGGCGAAACTGAGTCCTTAACCAAGACTGTAATACAGTAAAGCACAGGTTTAGTTAATTTCAGTCTAGGTGCAAAGGAAATGTGACCTCAGCACGGAAACCTAATAGTACAGCAACTATTTAATTGTTTGCATATAAAAACGTCTTCGCCACAGGAAAATAACGACATTCTGAGAGTAATTTATGTTTTATTGTAGAAAAAGAATACATAATTTTAATGTCGAAAACGTACCATCTTTCGTACATGTATGCTTGGGTGGTTATCAAACAAGAGGTACTGATACAAATCATGTAGGCCGCTATCAGCTAAGGCCTTCGCAAATGTGTTATGGATGATTTTTTGGTTTAATACTGGATAACGTTTGAACACGTCACCACAGCTGATCTGTTTCATTATAGGCATGGGTAGGAGCTCAAAGACTTCTCATTTATTGTTCATCGTGTTACCATCATGGTATGTGATATCCTTCTTGTGTTTATCAGTGAGAATTTGAGGAAATTTAAATGAAGATAGACGTCGTTAAAATAAATATTCAGTCCAACAACAAAGTGGTGATGGACCCATTGTTTAGTCCCGTAGGAACGTGTCTGTCTCGAGATATCCGACATCCGAAAATATTTTGGTAAAATTTGCAAATACACCAAAGAAAATCAGTTGATCAAAATGATCATTTAAACAAATTAATACATGGCCGTAAACGCCCATTCGCAAGCCGTATTAAAAACGGATGATCAGAGTTCACTTGTGTCATGGCAGTGTATGATGCTGTAATCGGGAATGCAGTTTCAGCTATATTTTCAGCACTATTTTATGTATGTTTTATCTGGCTTTCTGTACTTTCTGCTATTTGTTGGGTGTCAATAGTAAGACAGGCTTTGAGGCTACTGTCAGATATCTTTCCATGTATTAGTTGAATCTTGGTCGCACCACACACGCATGGAATCTAGTCTGCGTCACTGTTGCTAAGTTGGTACCTCCAGAGTCCTGACGCTATTGACAGGTTATGCCTGTTAACACCATCCACCAAGCTTGGGTGCTCCGAAATTTTATCAGTAATGTCTCACAGGAAACAACAATAGGCTAACTGAAAGTGATGTTTGTAGATTTATGGTCTGCTCAGGGGAACAGAACGTCAGCTTGTAAATTGAAAATTGAAAATCTCCACTGAGGGCCAGGTGCCGCAAAAAAATACAAGGTTTTACGGGACTATTGCATGTCTTGTTGCTTTGACCTCACCTGCTCAGCCGCAGAGTTGATAACGACGAGGTCACCTTGGTAAGCTTGACATGAAAGGCGGGCGTCTGTCCAGGATTTTGACATCGTTGACGTGGTGATCTTATAACAGCTTGTTCCTGACGGCCAGTCCCACCAGCCAGGCGGGCACACATGAGATCGTGCTGATACACAAAAGACAGTACAACATACTCACCACAACTTTTCAAGGAGTAATTTGTCATTTCTGATTTCTCTGCTTTACATAACACATAGTAACAAAGATCAATGGTATGTGCAATCCAGTTTGATATGCAGAAGCATTTTATTCTGTTATTATTATATAAAACCTAGACACAGGTTGACACATATTATTTAAAGGATATTAAAAAATTCCAGTAGCACAGGCGAATAATATTAAACACGTAGGTGTACGGTATGTACTGTAGATTATGCCGTTTAATATCCCTAAAATGAAAGAATGCCTAAAACTATGTAAGCATCAGCAGAAAAAACCGTCTAAAACTATATACGAAACTACCTTCATTATTTTTTTTCAATGCAAAAATGTTTGAATTTTGCATGTGGGTTTTTTTACCTAGCTTGAGTATCCGTAACGTTAAACACTGTTTTCATCGTAAATACTCCATTTAATGTTGCAATAGATCTGTTTTCTGCATTATCAGATATTACATTAATAAATGTCAGAAGAATTTCATCCAACGTTGGCAATAAAAGTGAAAATAACTTTCATCACCTTTCCAATATCCAAAGTTATCGATAGTGATAACCCATCATGTAATTTGTCATGTCAGTGGTCTGTCCTCATTTTTGTGTATCGTTTATCTTTAACTGCAGGAGGCACGATTTGGAAATCAAACACGTATCACCATAATCAGATTATGGGAGTTATTAGAATTAAGTTTCAGTAATCTCTTTACACGGGTTTGTTAATCAAATGATAGCATGCTCGAGGCACTTGTTTGCTGATAAAAAGTTATCAACGTTTACACTGCAGTAATAGTAACGGCGATCAGGAGAGAAACAACTATTCGTACAGAGCATGGCGATGTTAAGTAAAAAGTTATGTGACTACGCAGAGTTTTTGTAAAGTGGAATATGTTCTCCACAAAATTAACACGTGGAATGCTTATTCCTCATACATTAACAAATGCACCACCTTTTGTTATAGAAAGGTACAAGTTCTCATGATCGGACTTGTCATAGTATGAGGTGGTGTGTTACCCTCGAGCTATCTGGTTTGTGGTTTGCTAAGTGGGGGGAGGGAAGGGAAAGGGGTGAGGATCTGTATGAATGACCGTACCGGGTGTACCACGAGACTCTAGCCCAGGGCATGATAACCCACTCAGCCACTTCAGAGAAACAATGCCAGTACTTTACATTACAAGGCGGCTAGGTCATACCAGTTACATACATGTTATCACAAATACACAACACACTGATAAAAAAACACCACAGATACGACCATAACAAATGTTATCGTGAGCACTTCAGTGATAGCACAGCACCTGGTAACAGCAGTTTTGCATACTCTCTTGTACAAGGGTTAAAAACAGATTTGACTTCGTATTGTCATTGGAATGTAGTTGGAGTAGCCTATTCAGACATATCCTATTCCCATAAGTATACGGTATGTTGCAAACGAAAAAGAAAAGTCATGTCGCCCAAGCTGGGTAGCCATTGCTAGATCAGCTCTACATTACGCGGAGGATAAGATTCAAACACTGAGTACGACGAAACACAGTAGTAAATCCACGTAAAACGAGTGGATAATGCTTACGATATCATGACGACCACGAAATGTAGAAAAGACGTGCTGAATAAACTGTAAAAAACTTCATCCTAATGAAGATCGCTAGATTTTCTTTGCATTCTTCTTTGTCATGGAAAAGAGTGCCCTTTATGGTGTAAAGTTTGCATATTCGTTGCAGTCCGTTTTATGAACATTGAAAACTATTTTCTTTTATTATATCCCAGTAGAAAGCTATGCTTTGGCAAAAGACCTCTGGCTACATCCGAGAGTTGGCTAAGTGTGTTAGATGTAATCATAATCCATGCTTAACGTTAAATCGACATGATAGTAACGAGAAATTAAAGTCGCACTCATTTGGAGCTTCGTTGATCATAGTCCGTGTATCATGTACACAGATTTGTAATTTGCAGCGTAAGTCTTGAAACGAAGCGTGATGCAAACCACGTGATACATTCGCATAACACTATAACATACCCAAGTGCTCTACTGAAGCTGTCTATATAGAGCACATGTGGTACGGAGACACCGACAGTTAACCATTTAGAAACTGCACAGGCATAGAGACTTTAATGTGAGTCATGTGTAAACACGGTAAACCAGACAAATGCATTACGTGGAAACATGAAGAAAAGTTTAACGGTACCCATCAACCTTACATGAACAAATAACCTTTACATAAACAAATAGTTTGCATGAACAAATCAGTTCAGTTTTCCAAAAGAGCTTGATTTGTCTCCATCGCCAAAAAATTCCCATATACCATTACATGTTTAATCCTTACTCCTATTGAAATTATAGACGGGGGACTAACTGTTGACACAGCAAGATTAAGGATTCTCTCAATTAAGTTGCATTAATATTGAACATTCTTATTTGCAAACTTCTTGGTACAGTGTACGCCAAAATCACAGTACGTAACAGATCAACAGCGGAACGAGAATTAGAGAGAAGAGAAAGCAGCAAGTATTAATGTTAGACCGTCATCTTCATAACTGATTCTCTATAGCTTATTTTCAACAACATGACAGCAAGTTGGTAAAGATTTTTTTTCTTGATACCTGAAATTTGAAGGATTATGTGATGTAAGCTTGCTATTTGTAAGCTTAGATGTTTAAAGTTATCTCAGACAGGATGTTTGTGATATGCTGACTGTGTGTTAGAGTGTAGAGTAGCCCAAGTAGCACGCAATATGGTGGCCACAACATGTTTTCCGGAAGGGGCGTGTGGTGCAACTGGCATACTTTTAATGTAGAGGGCTATCGACTGCTTTACAGAGAATAACAGTCTGCAACATACATGTATGTGAGACCTTAGATAAACAATTACGCATACAGGAAAAGTCATTTTCAGAATGAACTGCTCACGTGAAAAACTGAAATTAAAAGGAAGGGGAAAAAACGACTATATATTTATTATTACTTAACGATGTTCAGTTAGACTTACCCATTTGAATGCCCAAGGCAGCAAGTGTGACAGCAAGCCATCTTACAGAATCCATACTACGAAGCGCTGCTCGCCCACACTCAAACACTTATAGTCCGACGCTCACCCCAGATGCCTATTGTCCGAGCGTCAACTGGTTGTGACGGTGGAGTGTCTGCAGTCAGCCCAGTAAAACAATGCATGTGACGCTGATTAGAGGCGACCGATAACCTCCCTTGTATCAAAGGGCCTATGATAACTGTGTATGGCTGGTTAACGGAACAGCCAGGGAAGGATAGGCCGCCCTGTTCGGGCATGCTATTTTCTGTTACATCTACTTCCCTATTTGTTACAAAGTCGTTATCTTGTGTCCGGTTATTTGTACCTATCAGTGTTCATTGTTTTGCTACTTACAGTAATGTTCTCAAAGGCATATTTTTAACAAGATGAAGAAATAGTCGGCCGGTGGCATTGCATTATGACCAGGTGATGTGTAATATAGGGCGTCTTTGGTATAATATATCAGTATTAGCACCATAAATGCAGCGACAGTTTGAATGTAATAGCGTTGAAATTTACGCTTAGCACAAACCTAAAGGAAAAAACAATAGCAACAACAAATAACTGTATCTCGCAACTGAACTTCTCACTTAAACAAATATCTGTTTCGATCCCAAGACTTATCTGACAATAGCTTCATGGAATTACCCACGTTAAATGTTCAACTACATTTATTCTTGGTGCATGACGTACCGCTACATTCCGTTATTGTTTATTGTCGGGATGCAAACGCACTGTGGTGTGTATTGATCCCGCTACATTCCGTTATTGTTTATTTTTGGGTTACAAACACACCCTGGTGTGTATTGATCCCGCTACATCCCGTTATTGTTTATTGTCGGTTACAAACACACCCTGGGACGTATTGATTCCGCTACATTCCGTTATTGTTTATTGTCAGTTACAAACACACGCTGGTATGTATTGATCCCGCTACATTCCGTCATTGTTTATTGTCAGTTACAAACACACGTTGGTATGTATTGATCCCGCTACATTCCGTTACTGTTTATTGTCGGTTACAAACACACCCTGGTATGTATTGATTTCGCTACATTCCGTTACTGTTTATTGTCGGGTTATAAACATACCCTGGTACGTATTGATTCCGCTACATTCCGTCATTGTTTATTGTCAGTTACAAACACACGCTGGTATGTATTGATCCCGCTACAGATTAATGTCTGAATTATTTTAAACCAGAAAAATTAAACAGCTCACTTCTGGACCAATTGATTGACTGGCTCAGCAATAACTCAAACAGACTTCCCTTTAACACCAAAAATGCTAGTCTGCCTGTGTACTGTACTTCAATGGACAATGTAGAAATATTTCCGTGCGATACAGAATTTAATACAGGTCACTATGGTTACCTTACAATATTGTTACTCTCATGCAGGTGGAACAGACAGAGACAAGAGTCTCATGTACACGTGAGTATTTATGTCGGCAGTGTGAAATGATAATGGAGTTTATCCAGCGATACATGTCTAATATTTCTAGAGTTTATTTCTTTTCGCCAGTCGTTTATTTTCAGTTGTCTGTAAAATCAGTCATGCTCGCTATCACAAGTGGCTTTAGTGAGTGACACGTAATAACACAAGCTCTACGTGGATATGTTGGAAATACATATTCTTTCACAGAATATAAAGTTAGACTACTTTTCATTATTCATAATGTTAAACTGCAGCGGTTAAACTAAAAGCTCGACTTCAGCGACAAAAAATTCATTCCTCGGGTGACGTCATAATTATTAAAATAATGCTTGCTTGCTGGATATTGGGCGGAGTTCATTATATTTTGACGAAGGACGACGCCACTTACCTAAACTGTATCAACTTTTATCTAAGCCCCGTTCCTGACACAGATATATCTGATATTGTTCGAACGTTTTAGTTCACAAATGAACTTTTTCATAGAGATTTATTAGAGATAAGACTGGCTGAAAACTCTACTGGAAATACTGTGCCAGAAATGAACGGAAGAATAAGCTTTTCTAGTTTAGTGTCGGAGCGTACCTGTTCTATTCTAACAGTACAAAATATTTGGCGTGTTATATAGACCTACCTACGTTGGATATTTGGTTGGAAGTTAGCGAAGGACTGATCCGATGTGTACACAATCACTTTACCTTGTTACAGAACAGTCAGGGAGTTGTGTGTGAATTATTTCAATACATTGTTTAAACTGAATCATCTGGTTGTTGTATTTTTATTTGTCTATTTTTTTTAAATCTGCCTCAGTGACTGATTTGTTCCTATAGTCAGCCAGCCCTTAAACTACATGTGAGAGCTACTTATATTTATTGTTATAGAATCGCCACATATACAGTGTGTATACCAGAAGCGAGGTGTTATCGGACACCTGTTACTGATTTAACAACACGAAATGCCATACTATAACTAGGCCAGCTATCACATTTGCCAAAATCACCGAGCTGACCTAGCTGGCGAATCAGCATGGGGAAGGGAAAATATTTTGGCTTATATTTATTCCTTTTGATTCGCGAAGTTAACTGCCTGCTTTTTCTCTCCTATGCACCAAAACTAGGTAAGTGTTTGGGACGGCGAAGGGAAAAGATAGACTGCTGCTCACTTTGGGAAGGATCGGTTATTCTGAAGAATAATTTGAACGAGAAAGCACAGATCTATCTGGCTGACATCCAACAAACAATCATTTTACCAGCTTTTTGTTGTTCAAAAGCACTTGTAAGGTATGCCAAATGTGTAAGAATTAAAATATAGATTAGCCTCGTCCATTATGAAATTATATTCTGCCACAGTTTGCCTCATTGGTGCTATAACACGTACTATCAGAATAATGTCGCCATATGTTAGGAATGCATCTCATTCACCAATGTCGTGTGCATATCTGTACGGAAAGTTTTGTAAGAAACTTGCCAAAGGTATATGGTTTACCCCGGGCTCTCCAGTTTTCGCCTATGTGAAACTGACCACCAGAGTGCAAGTACAAAATTCTTGAGTAAGGCGTTAAATTGCAATGAAATAAAGTGACTATGTTATTCCGTCTTAAATTGTACAAACCGTTGGTGGGTATCTATCTTACAACCTTAATGCTTTATCATCTGTCAACGTCATTCTATGCGAAGCATTTATTTCTTTAACTGTATGAAATTGTATACAATTCTAGTTCTACTTTCCAGTCTAGCCTATGTTAGACACCAGAAGATATTTCACTTTAAACATTTTCTGCCCCTAGCCGTCATTTTGAGCAGCATGCTGCACTCAGCTTTTCAAGCTATCACCATAAAGTGATCATAGATCTACAATTAGTTTGGTACATTCTTAATACACCCTTATTTTATAATGTATAATATCTTTGATCCGTAATTCTAAAATGATATTAAGTACAGCTCTGCACACATCGGCGATAACAAATTGTAATACTCTACATCAAACTGTCCATCAGAAAAATAAGAGCAAATGTGCATTTTTTGCGACATTCAGCAACAATTCGATGTCATGCTACAATCAGTCCCCTCATTATATGAATGTATAGTTTCTTCTCGGATATTTTTAAAGTTTAGTCTAGAATGAAGGTGACTCCGAATACCCAAATTCTCAACGTCGCAAATATACAGTGTTTATCATTGTTTTGAAGAAGCCAACTAGTTTACACGTGTTATTCTTAAGGTTTAATTGGCTCGTCTCTACCAGTTTTGAAAATTTACGTTCAAGTTACGTGAAAAGAATCAGTTTGATTGGTTGTAAAATAATCATTCTCCGCGTCATTAAGGAACAATAAATCCCCGTTGCAATCTAAAGAGTACTGTTCAGGTAATACAACGATAAAACATCTACTGACCCTCTTGGAGTCGCTATGTGTGGCAACCAACAGAGCTTGCGGCTGTTGCTTCTGGTCACCTTGCAAACAGGTTACCATTTTTTCTTTCCTTTTCCCAGATTATCATCACTGAAATAGCTATCTGTTCTGTTCCTTTTATATCAAGGTGGTAAATCTGCTATCTGGCCAGACCATAACTGAGGTCGATAAAGACGGACAGTTTTAACGTCACAAATGCAAATTATCTGTTCAACAAAAGCAGTTCGCTGTAAATATGCGGATTTAAAGCATTATTTTATATTGTATAAGTGTAACTAAACTTTTAATTTCAATAGGAATACCTTTGCTAATATGGACAGTAAAACTACACGCAAATAAAAATTTAACGATTCAGATTTAATAAAAAGTCACTATGATAAACCAAAAGAACACTGTTCTGCATATTCAGTTAGTAATTTTTATTACCCATATCATCAGTGATCTCGAAAACTGATATCTGCACTAAATTTACACACCATTAGCTGATAAAATAATACCTTGGTTCTAAGCATGCAAACATGCCCTAAAAGTGTGTTAGCTAATTATAACAAGTTAGAATTGTTTAAAGGTTTGTTATCCTCTGGTCTCTGTGAATTTGTTACAGGTGTCTGAAGTTACATTTTTTGTCTACATTCAGCGTTTATTCTCCACTGTGTTTGTAGCAATGCCTTTGACCCGTGCAGTCATGTGGAGGACAAAATGATGGAATAACTGTATTTTGCATTCTTCAGAACGTTATAATGTGGACAAGAATGCTGTATCCGTTTCTGGGCTGTCATCTGGGGCAGCCATGGCCGTTCAGTTTCACGCAGCGCTTTCCAGTCACGTGATGGGCTTGGGTGTCATGGCGGGAGGTTTGTATCAAAACAGTTTAATAATAAAGTTGGTTAAGCTTAACTTCACATTTTTAGGCACGTTTTAACTTCAGGCGTAGTTCTTGCCACTAAGACTTAGCAATGTAGGCAGAGGATTCTGAAAGTTCATTTTCTGAGAATGGAATTAAAACCACGTATGAGGACCCAGCGACAGCGAGGCATACGATAAAAATCTAAACATTCTCTGAACGTATACTCAAATGTAAATAAAAAGGAAACTACTACTTAAAATGTTGTTTCAATGAAATCGCTAGTCAATTTGCTATGAACTTCTTATATTTTAGTTTTTCACGGGTATGGTTTGTGTTATAGTGCCTTACGGCTGCGCGGGACTGGCAGGGATGACCATATCTCTTTGTATGCTGTCACCCGCTCTAATTAACACGCATGCGCTAATATTAGTAGCGGAATCAGCTTCTGAAATTGGGACCATTGACAACACCAAAAACATGGCTAACGACAAGATCTTCATTTATAACGGGCTGTCAGACAGTGTGGTAAAACATGGTAAGTTAAGTTTTGGATTAGAATAAAGGCCGTTCTGAAATGATAAGACAAAATTAAATCCCCTCTTTTGAATTTTAATGTGTCATTAAAACAACTATTGGCGCACATTTAATTTATTTCACATTTTAATCTTTTCCCTTAATATATTTTGTATTATTGCTGAGGACATATATGTTCATTTTGTATGTTACATTGTCAAATAGTGGGCATCCTAGTTTTGGAAAGAAAATGTAGCTAAAATGTAGTTTATTAGATGTGTATCACATCCTTATTTAGAAAATTATTACGCAAAGACCATACCTACCAAAAAGTGGTCCCAAATACCCACCATACAAAAGTATTTTAAAATATCCTTTTCTCCTGAAAGAAGTTGCAATAAGTTTTCACATTCTGTCATCGTTTTTGCATCGTTTTTATGTTTTCTTTGTCTTTAAGTTATAGGTTACCATAATCTTTTAATGTTTCAGATGTTGGGCCAAAGCTTGTAGAGTTTTACCATCATTTCACCTCAAACCACAGGAATGTCAAGACTAAGTTTGATTTCGATTCTGAACATGGTGTGGTAAGTTTTTTCAAATATTAAAATATTAAATATGCAGTGTCATTTCAGGTCTAAGTTGAAATATTATTTAATCCCACTTAACTTAGATCGAGTGGTCGCTCCTAACACTAAAATGTTGCTAACTCAACAGCTCGAGGTAAGACGAACACTCAACACATCCACGTTGTTCGTCCAATCGCGTTTTTCTTCCATATCTCAGGAAGTCAAATCGGCCGTTTTAATCATTTGTGAGAAATGAAACACCGATTATGATTGACACTCCTGCTTTGACATTTTCAACCAAAGACTTTATTTCTTAAGACTTGTCTTTGCTACTAGACCTGACTTCAGGGGGAAAGCAGTATGGTTCTTTTCTCTCAAAATGTCGTCTATAATTGCCGGGGGTTCAGCATGTCTTGAAAATAGTACCTATTTTGGGAGAAAGCATTAGGCTGGGAAATATTGATAGAAAGAGACTTATTTTGAAACATTTATTGATGGTTACGTTTTCATTTAGCGCACAAGTTTCTGTTGGATTACATTGTCATTTCAGATACAACCGGGTATTGGGTTGCATCATCACATGATTGGCGATGGCAGGAGATCACGCTGCTATCTGAGACACACTTTATTATTATTTTGAACACAAGTGTTGAGATATGAGACATAATCTGCTGTACTGTTAAGCTGTCATGTACCATACAGTCTACTGTTTGGCCGCACTCCCTTCTGAGACCAACTTACGTTGTTGAGTTGCACTGATATCTTGCGTACAATCCTTTGTTAGCCTACATTGCGGTACAAGATAGTGTCATTTCTTGATCACATTGCAATCTGAGATACAGATATTCATTGGATTACATTGCCAGATCAGATACTGTTTATTTTTATTTACCAACTGACCCAATGGTGTATAGCGTGGTCAAGAGTTGGCAGGTATGCGGTGGTTAAAAGCTCAACTGAGAACACTTCAGAATATTTCGGATGCTTGGTAGTTTGATGGAATGGTGATGCATTAACCTATTTGACTAATAAAATATTTTTCATGAAGATATAAAGAAAACAGCGGGGCCATTTGCTAAACACCTATCGAGCATGTGCTTGGCTTGTTTCGCATGACTCTGTTTGTCGACCATAACAATATAAAACAGTAGAACGAACTTATATTCCGGTATTCGATGAAGTGCTAGATGATTCTTTCTTCTTCTAGCCAACTCTGAATTACGGGGGTCCATGTACCAGTCTTAACCCCGATTACCTCCTGAATTGCAATTACTGGGGCGCTTATCATATGCTCAATCATATTTATGGAGGCCATCTGCAAGTAAGTCAACATTCTCCTCAACATTTCACAAAGATTATTTTACTACTTGTTGTAACAGCGCCGGCTCCAGGTCAGGAGACCTGGGATCTAACCCGGGTCAGACTGTACTATAGACTTTAAAAATGGTACTTTATGCGGCCAACACTGAGAGGTTAGAGCAGGAAATAGCACTGGCTGGCCCGTTGTCAATATGGTCACAGACCCCCATTAGTTTTCCATAAGCGACAATTTTAACATTCAGCGCTGTAGCTCAGTCCCAAACACTCCCTGGCCAATAAGCTTTGGTGCATACCTGGCCCAGCCTGTGAGAAAGAAGCCGTAATAATCTTGACATAGGTTTGACCGTCAAAATCTGGACCTTTCTATGCCGGCAGCTGGGAGGGGTGCCTAGCAACGCCAAGGGACATCACTCGCAGCCTCATCACCACCTGTCTCCTTGTGTCCTTTCGCCAAGAATTTTAAACTTTCGTCATTAAAACTTAAACCTGCCTAAAGCTTAGACAATTTCCATCATTTTGATACCAAGCATGCGCCTGTACACCAAAACGGCAGACTGGCAGCAGAAAAAAGACTTTACACCCTAAAATACACAGAATTACATCCGAAAAAACGGAAGTTGTAATGGGGTCTGTGTCCATATAATGTGACCGGGCGGGGTGTCAGGTCTGGTGTCATGATACCTCAGTGTTGCGGCAGCGCTTTGATGGAATGGACCCTACAATGTATATGTACAAACACCTAATGATTTCGTCGTCATATGGCTGAAAAGTTCCTAAGTACGACGTAAAATCCCTAACATACATATATATCAACCAGTTTACACAGATCTGCTATGTATAATGGTCTGACTTTCTATTATGAATTAAACTGAAATTGTTTTTAACGTGTTTTTAACAAAGTCATCATAGGCTAAGTTGATTGTAAATACCATGTATATGTTTTTAGTATCACTTTGTGCAAGCGGCTCCAGAACCATATATTCATGTGTACATGTATATGTGAGGAACAATTTTTTTCCAACTCACTATTTTACGTACATGAATGTAATAAACACCGACAAAGTCCCTGTACTTTCCGTCAGGGTTACTCATTACAATGCTGCCTGTGTTCTGTTGTATGGTTCATATTGATATATTGTGTTTTATCTGAACTCTTGTACATTTATATGGCGGCGCATGAAGGAGTTATGACAGTAAATCACTTTCCTTTCCAAACCAGACATAAAGTAGCAGCGAAACCAGCGATGCGAGGATAATCTTCAACTAATGAACCAGCGAGCGGCCACGATTAAGGAAGAAAACATACCGACAGGTTTTCAGCAGCCTGCGGATAGCCGTGAGTTTCTGGTTTCCTCCCACCATAATGCTGGTCGCCGTCGTATAAGTGAATATTCTTGAGTGCGGTGTAAAACACCAATCAAATAAATAAATAAAGCACGCCGACAAGCATATGTACACATATATAGTGTTCCGTTGACGACTAAATGGACTTGTCACAATTTGTTTGTTTACAGCACCCAACAGCCAGCACCTCCCAAAGTGGACAGGTATGTGCAAGGAAAAGTTGGCATAAAAATGCAAGTAATATTTTTCATAAGTGGTACATGTAGCAATCAGTAGTTTGTAAATCTGACAACCCTCAATACGGATTCCGGTTTCCAATTATTTATTTCACAAAAAAGTGAATAACAATTTAGTTATAATCTGTAATATATAAGCCACTGTTTCAGAATTGTTCACATGTGAAGTGTAGCAAGCCGTGCACTAACACTTCTGAATATCGTTTCATGAAAGTTATGCCATCGCATAATATAACGCATAGAATCTGTTGTTTTTGCTAGCTTCTAAAGTTTGACCAGTCAGATGTGTTTTATCTGAGCACTCCGGAAACGTACAGCATGGACAACATCGGCTACATCTACGTGCCTTCAGGATGTGCGGGAAAATCTGCTAGTACGGTTTATAATCCTCTGTTATTTTCGATTTCATATTGTAAGGAAAGTATTATCTCCATTCTATGTTTTCACCAGTTACCTGGTAAAATGTGCTATGGGAAAGGGAAACTTTTAATTAGGAGACATGTACGCTTAGTTATCTATTTATTACACTGCTTCGTCGTGCAGAATGTTAGCGATGCTCTTTAAAAGTTTCCAATTTCTTTTTCTACACAGCTGCAACACATAACATTTGATTCCATTTCCGCGATCAGCGTTTCTTGGTATTGTGCGATTTTAGTATCTAAAGGAGATCATTTACACATGACAATTTGATGAAAGGACTTTCCGAAAATACTATCGGTTGTTACGGGTTGCTGGTAAAAAATATATAGTACATGTTAGTAGTGTTTCACCTTTCTTTCAAAAATGCAGCTATACTTTATTAAATTATAATTCTGCAAACTTTTTCATACTATAGAGTGCAAGCTCCATATTGCTTTCCATGGATGCAAACAGGGTAGGTATGTATCCGGGATATTTTTATGCATTTTTGGATAAAATTAGAATAACTAAAATAATACAGCAAGTATATAGCACTTTTTTAAAGAAATTGATGTATTCAGATTATAACGTCGACAATATAGATAATAAAAAACTTATGGCATAGAAAAACTTAAGTATAAGTTAGTATATAATTCGCGCTCACAGTCTCACGTTTCTGGAATATTCAAACTGATATGTATGACTGAGATATAAAGTGGGTTGTATAAAGTAGTATGTTTTTACGTGGTAAGTTTTCACCTGGGTGATCTATAGTTTGTAAAAGCGACAACCCTTAGTAGTGATTCCGTGAAGAATGGTGAATTTATATTCACAATTTTTAACACATGGAGGTCTGTCTGAAGGTCTGTCAGCAACCAGCGAAAGGCCGTGCGAATTTATTTTATAGCTAGTAGCTAGTAGCTAGTAGCCATAGCTAGTATTTAACATGAGAAGTGTTGACACCAGTTCAAGCCTGTATTATAAAACTATTCCTCTAGGGTCTGGTAAGATTAAAGCTAAACGCACAATTCCATCACCGTATATATCCCACTAAGTTGCACACACGTTACATGAGTAAAGTGTGTCGGGCCTTTGTGTTACCTTCATTCACGTACATTCCTGATTACTGAACTAAGAATATGTTGGTACCCATATCTAGTCTTCTGTTCCGTCATTTGTCTTTCTAACTTTTTTCACAATTTCTCCATTCATACATATGTTTTCCTATAACAGACATTTCGTTGGAGATAAATTCGTCCGTCACGCCGGTTACAACGAGGTTGGAGAGTTGAACAATATCATCATCCTGTATCCTCAAGTAACCTCTTCTCTGACGAATCCCCTGGGGTGCTGGGACTGGTGGGGATACACCGGCATATACTACGGTCAGTGTACATATACATATCATAGGCGTAATGTAATAAATAATCGGACTGATGCTCTACACCATGCTCAGTAATGTCCCACTGTCTTATATGTATTAGATATCCGGCTTGTCGAAGACAAACATCCTGACTTAAAGCCCCAATCAACGGCAGTTGGATTCATTGATGTGAAAACTTTTGGTTTTCACTTACAGACGTCTTATTACACCATTTTCGGGTAATAATGTAGTTGAAGGATTAAATGGTAATTCTTATACGTTGGAAAAAGAGTAGTAGTGTAGTTAGGACATAGCAAACCTAATTTACTATTTACAAATACTATTAGACTTGCCTGTTTACATAATCGATTAATTGTTTTACAAGATCTGATTCAAATTCAGTCGATTTTTCAAATTCAAGATATTAATTTACTTTGTTTGGGTGATTTCATATTTTGGGATAATTTTACATTTTAAATTGTACAGAGGACCACCGCCTATGCTTTTTATTATTTCCAGTAAACCAGATACGCACTATTATTCAGTGCGGTATAGATAATGCTCGAATATACTGCAAACTTATACCTGATTCAGATCATCACTTGATTTTATTCTGGTGCATTATATTATAACTGAAATCATCATCTCCTTTTCATTACTGACTGATTTGGAGATTTAACAGTTTTAAATCAAATTTTTATTAAATCAATGATCCCAAGCAAATATACACACGCGGTATACAAATCGACTTCAAGCTCATCATAAATACAAAAAGGAGTGTTCAAACCCGATAAAAATTTTAATCAACAAAATTTCATCAACGGTTTAATTAAAACTGACCAAAAAGTTAAACACACCATTCACATATGTTTTATAAAGCGTCAGTACGCAGTAAGTCAGCCTGGATGCAGGTGTTGTTGCGTGCACGTCAGAGAGTATTTAGTTAGTCAAATGTGACTGATATATGCACGATATCCACATGGTCATGTGAGTAAATCAGCCGCCTTGCAAATCTAACCACTTTGTCTTTGCAGGAACGCAAAACGGTTTCCAGATGACGGCAGTCAGAAGAATGATGGAGAAAGTGGTGGGATAGACTAACCTTGAAGCAAATACAATGTCTGATGTAAACTTTGCGGTTAAATGGTTATTACACACAGCCATAATGTGTTACGTGTTTGGATTGCTGACATTAGCCACTAGGACTAAATCATTTCCTCTGTTGCCAAAAATCAGAAAGCATAATGTCATATTTTCAGAGGTATAACAGCCCTGAATATGATTCTCCATAGATATAGGCGTACGCTGTTTGCTTTGTTAATCTTATTACATCGTTTACGAAGAAGGGTCTCCGTGTGCACTCTTGTGAAGACAGTGCTGACTAGATTGGCGAAGAAAGAGAGATGCCCTTATACATATTCTTATATTAATATTTTGACTCGTGGTATTTGACAGGAATACCGAGCAGGGGATTATCTGTGATTGGATTAGTGTGAAATTAGCCATAGTCAGAATAAAGCTTTATAGACTGAAAGAGGTGAATATCCCAATTAGCATTGCCTCAGATCAGTCCCACCATATTGTTGGCTCAGCCACATCTGTTACACAGTCAGCAACCAGGAGAAGGTAAATTCACGCATGCGTTAAGCATAGGATTCAGAACAAACAGATTACCTCCGTTCGATAGAAAATAACTCACTCCACACGGCAAGGGTATTTATCCTGTACCGCGAGATAGTTAACTGTAAATCCACAGAAGAACTTGTCTGCAAACGCGGTTGATATAAATCTGTGAAGTCGTCCCTTGTGAAAAGAGAAGGTAATGTACAATGTTGTCACCAGATGACCTCCATGTCAATTTAGTCGGGAGGAAGAGTTGGCTAAAGGGATCTAGCAAACAGCAGAAAGTAGGACTCATTTGAGTAGGCCATCTGGTTCACCACTCAGGTTCACCTGTATTATAAAGAGTGTTTGTTCAATATAACATGTGCGAATACATTACACACATATTGTACTTCACAATGCCATTAATTATACCAACATTCAGTGTTTATGTATGGTTTACCTTTTTCAAGCAAACTGCACGTGTATTCTTGAAATATTTCAAAAAAGCAATATATATATTTTTTTAACTAAAATTTTCTGTGGTAATGTTTAAGCATAAAACTATGCGATATGTAAAGTTTGTTTCTTCCTTCTCCCCACAACATTAGAGCAATTAAAAGTTTTCTTGACCATTTGAATCTACATGGTCTAGAGAGCCGCGATGTGTTTCGGATGAAGATCGTCCTGAGGTGCGTATTGCAAATTAGATGTGTACGAGAGGTAGCCTCAACTCATTCAACCCCTAACGCCGGACTGACTATTTCCACGTGATTGGCTAACATTTTTTTCTCTCCAACGCTTAAGCGCTGGATGATTTGACTAAGGCTGATTTTTTTCTCGTAAAGCCTTTATTCATATATTCCTGTAAGACAAATGCCCTTGACTTTATCCAGCGTAGTCAATGTTATTTATCTTATTGTTTACATGAATATCCCATCACTACAAATCTCTGATTGTGTTCTTAACAAAAACATTAACTGGCATATCCGCGGCTACATCGAAGTCAAAACCTGGTCAGAAATAGATACGTATCATTTAGCCTTAGAAAGGTGAACTGAACTGTAACCGGTCCAATGCAAAGCGTGTATAGTCTTGCAGCTAAACGGGGAAAGGTGAGAGAGGGGAATCTCAGATTTCATATTAATGTTACCGCCATTTTGATTATATTATTAGCTGTCAACATCTGCACTTACATGTAGGAACAAAGGTGGCAGCTAATGTTATGGGGTTAGGTTTACCCGGTAACCGGACCAACACAGATTTGTTTACTCCACCTCCACCGAAATATGTATGTACGAAATAATAGAGTGATGCAATGGCTTGGATTCCAACTCTTCACATGTGCGCCTGAAGGTTTGTAGCACGATCTCCTTTTCCAAAGGCTTATGCATGGGAAATTCATGGCAAAGTAAATTCCCTGCAAATCGTGTCAGCATGTTGTATTCAGACTTTTTCTGAGTATTTTCTTTAAACGACCCTTTTGAGAACCACTTACCCATGTTCACTTACCTATGTTCATTCATTTCAGGAAAGCAAAGTGGATTAATCTCTTCAATACATTAAAAAATGATAAAATACGTAGATCTGACAAAGTGTTTAACAACCGCATGTAATCAGGTGCTTAAGAATAAATTTAATATCTCTTTCATGTCGATCTCTGAGGCCGAAAATGTTAAAATATGCAAATGTCATCTGTGTGCGCTGCAGAATATACCGTGGGCGTCAAAAAGCATCACTCCTCGAGAAGCACAGAGCGTGCATGGTTACTATATTTGTAATGGTAGTTAACGGGATGTCGTCTCGCTTTGTACATGCGAATCCACCACGCTTATCGCTGGTTATATTGCAATGGAGAACCTTTCACTCCCAAAGTAATTCGGCCGAAACCTGCATTCTAGTCTATGGCTCATCCGTGTCTTGCTGATGAGGATTTGTGGGCAAAATCCTGCCTGTACCGGCAAACTGGCTGTACTGCAAAATGGCTGTAAATGTACAAGAGAACAAGGATCAACCAAAGTCGCCATGGATTTGTTAGATGACCAATGAAGTCAGCTGTTATATGTTTGCCAGAAATACTGAGTTGATCCGCTTTGCTAATCAGCACGAAGAATGCAAATTAATTTGGTTCATACATATTCCTTTTCTTTCGCACAGTTAACTGTCTGCTTTATCTCTCATGTGTACCAAAGTTAGGTAAGTGTTTGTGATAATAGGTGGGAACACTGTTAGAGGCTGTAGCTCACGCTGGGCAGAATCACTAATTCCGGTACTAGTGATAATAAATGAAATTAATGCCGTCTTTGGGTTTAAAGTATTTTCAACTTTATATACTATCTTAGATCTTTGGTAGTTTGTGTTGAACGTTGTTTTGGAAATTGATTTTGCGGACTATTGACCCGGAACATTACGGTTAATGGTTGTTTGTTTTGGCTGCTAGATTTTTCACATTGACGCACACAGTGTAAGAGAGAAATACAGAGTATTGTCCGTTTGTCTGCAGTGGATTTACGTATAGCTATGACGGAGGTGTGCCGAACATCTGCACAAGTATAACATCAAGAACAACAAGTATAGGCATTCTTTATCAACAATGCGCTTACTTCACATGTGCAAAGCATTTCTTTTGTTTATATGCTATATATGCTATATATATTCTATGATATTTTCAGCAAATTATCAAGTCTACCTTATTCGAGACACCGGAGTATGTTTTGTTTCGTCTTTTTTATCACCACGCTTCACTCCTCAGCCATTCAGCCTATCACCACAAAATCTGCCCAACTACACTTTGTTAATAACGTGTACTTTAACAGCTTTATCCCTGATCCCCAAATGATACTAAGAACAGCTGTGCATATAGTGGCGACAACGGTTTTGAAATATGTCTCTTAACACTTAACATCAAACAAACCATTTGCCAAAAATCTTTTATTTAAAAAGATTAGCCAATGATTGCATGATTTTTGCAGTCCACGGAAGATTGATTTTTATAGCCAGGTCGAGCAATACCGGCTGGGACACGAGGAACTATGCTGTGGTACTTACAACAGGTTTCAATACTCATAAGAAACTATTACCACGGAAAGTGTAAGTGAACTACAAATAATTTTGACCATATTTTGTATATTGGCCAACACAGATGCAAGTTTTCAGTGATAACCACTCCATCTTACTTTAAGTTTTCAAACCCGAGAGGCGTCTGAAAGGGGAGTTGAAGGCGTGAAGGCGCCCTAAGACATTATTCATGAGGTAAAATCTCTCTGATCAGGTCATGAAGGGAATATCTACACACATGTGCACTTTGAAAAGCCTTTCGTAATACACATTTCAATCCAATGCTCACATGATTAATATTACAAAGCCATTTGGTTATTTTCCCTATGATGAAAATATCTATAAAGGAAAGGACAATCGTGGTGAAGACTATGCCTGAATCCAAAATATTCGTGCATAGAAAGGACGATCTTTAATAATATCACAAGAGAGATAACTGTCATCAAATTATCTGTCTTGCCATTAGATGTGTCTGTTATCACCAATGCTCCTGAGCTCTCTAACGCTCCAGGTAAATCAAATGGGTTGAACTCAAACATTCAAAGCAGGAAAGAGCAGCCTCCGTAAGACTGAGCAATGATTAGCTAAAATAGGACATCGACTGTGCACAAAAATGAATTAACGCGACCCTCTTGTGTACATAGGTTTTTATTTTTTGCTTTTTTAAAATGGTATTCACTTTATTACTGGTCATTTAAAGACCCAATTTTCAACAAACAACAAAGCATGTGTTTTTTTTTTAAATAATACATGTGTAAAATCCTTGAGTTGTCTGTTTCTTTAAAAACACAAACCGAATTAAAAATTATCGATTTATATTGTAAGAGCCAATACCAATATATTTTCCTGGACCACAGTGTACATTTCATCCACAAGTCAGTATGGCTTACTATCTCATCTTTCTATTACAACAAGCGCATACACCCGCCATTATAAACTAACTACAGAAAATAAAAAGCTTGGCTCACTTACTTTTCTGTACTATTTTAAAAGTTTTGATATTATTATTTTTAGCTCAAGAAGTCATCTCATTGTACTCGGGCTAACTTGGATGAAACGTGTAAATTAACATGCGTTCATAAATATTAGATTTTATGTCTTTATTCTTGTATGCAATGTTTGCCATTATTTTGAAGCAGAATAAGCCTACTTTATATTTGATGTTCAGTTGGAGAGCACCACCAGGAACAAAAAGATCAGCATCGAAATTACTTAATGCAGAATCGATTAGATTGGTTGGCAAATAATCCACGTCACTAAAACTAACAGCGTAACAGCAGTTATAAAAGCCCATTGCACACTGCATAAGAAGCCCTTTGCACACTGTATAAGGGGTGACTACACCGTCAGGGTAACGGATCGACGATACACATTATACGTCCTTCTTTGGGTCAATATGCGGCAGCTAACACAGCTTGGGCTCTTAGTCCATGCAATCACCGTGCAAACGGGTTACTGTTTTTTCTTTCCTTCCTTCGGACCACCATCGTTGGGTGAGTTTTTTACTTTTTAATTTTACATGATGTGCTAAAACCAGTTGTCGACGAGAGAAACGATCAGTTTTAACATTAACGGATGCATGATACTAAGATAAAAAATACTGCAGCTAGCATTGTTAAATGGTGTTGTTAATTAGCCAGACGGTTTTAAATTTGGAGATAAAAAAAGTTTATCAAAGACATAATTCGATTGAGGTGTACTTGACATTTTCAATTTCAGTATTGCAATAAGGAAGGCAATACGAACACTGTAATAACCCAGAAGACAGCATTTGATACCTCATAACATATTAATTCTTTTGTGTACGGGTTCAATCTTCTTCTAAATTCTGCATTTATTCCTCGATGTATTTGTATCAGTGCCTTTTGCCTCGTCTATTCGTGTCATAAAAGGTGATTGAAATAGTTGTATTTTGCTTCCTTCAGAAAGTTATAATGTGGACGAGAATGCCGTGTCAGTTTCTGGGCTATCATCTGGGGCAAGCATGGCTGTTCAGTTCCATGCGGCTTTTTCTAGTCGCGTGATGGGATTGGGTGTTATGGCGGGAGGTTTGTATCAAAACAATTTACCTAAATTTGGTTAAACTTAATTATATGGGATGTTTGCGTGCTAGGATTTGCTGCTTTCAACGCTGGCTCTCCTCTGAAGGAGACAGGGCCTAATGTTTATAGTGTTCTCCTTATGTATCACCATGCCGTGAACACAATACACAACTAACCAGTCACAGTATACTGACGCCGGGTTGATCACCGCCTATAACCTTATACTAGACGCCAAGCGAGTAAGTACCAAAGTCGCACATGTTAAAATATTAGGTTTGACCAAACCCGGGATTGAACCCGTATCTCTCGCTAACTCGTCCGTCATCTCATTCAGCGCGGTGTGGCACGAGAATACTAGACATTTTGCGTCATTTTGTTCCTCTTTAATTCCTGGCTGCCATTGTTGATATTATTTATTTATTTATTTGGAAACCGGGCAGAGCCCGGGGGAAAGCCATCCGCAGGTTGCTAGAAGACCATCCCACTTACGGCCGGAGAGGAAGCCAGCATGAGCTGGACTTGAACTCACAGCGACCGCATTGGTGAGAGACTCCAGGGTCATTGCGCTGCGCTAGCGCGCTAACCAACTAAGCCACGGAGGCCCCTTTGTTGATATTAGGAAAAGCATGCATACGACTGGGGTGATTTTTGTCATGCACAGTCTCATAATATCTCCTCTTTTCATTCAGTCAAAGTTTAAGTGTTTATAGAAATCCTTATAATAAAAAAAACAAGCGCCTTGCCTAATAGTTTCAATGGACAGCAGATAACAAAACGATACATAAAGAATAGAACTTCACAGGAAACAGGCTTTACAGGACTCAAGACACTTGGATGCGAACGTATGCACGAGGCACCCAGTAGAAACATTAACGTTTAATGGTTTAATGGATTGGGGTTTCACACTATACTCAATAATTTATCACATGTACGACGGTGGTCCGTGGATACGAGAGAATCTAGAGTAAACTACCCACCTTTGGCAAGTAACTGATAAACTGTACAGGTTTTCAGCTGCAAAGTGAGTGCCATATATGTGGAAGGAAAAGATGGCCAACGAACTTGATGTGCGCGAGCTGTCCAGCGGTCATTGGCACCGCGGCTCCAAGAACAATGGAGGCCTATAAATCTGGAGGATTTTTTGCGAGGCAGGGACTGAACAAACCCAAGTACGATAGAAGAACAGACATTCTTTAGAAATACACAAATGCACAAAAAAGAATTATCATTTTTTAAATCCTGTTTCTGGTAAATTAATTACTTTGCAGTCGAAGAATTGAGCTAATTTTCCAGCCCACCGCTCAAAATAATATAAATGTCAGTATGTAGAAAGTGTTTCTTTTGTTATAGTGCCTTACGGCTGCGCAGGACTAACTGGGATGACAATTCCTCTTTGCACGTTATCACCATCTTTAATCAACACCCAGGTGCTCATATCAGGGACGGAATCAGCTGCCGTTATCGGGGCCATCGACAACACCAATAACACGGCGAACGACAAAATTTTCATTTATAACGGGCTATCAGACAGTGTGGTAAACAGTGGTAAGACCATTTTATTAGATTCACACATCACAATAGCTTCATTCATCTTCGGTAAAACCTGACATGAAAACAGCTGTTGGTACACATATTCCATTTACGCTGAAGTATATTTTAGCTACTTGTATGATTGTTGAGATTTTATATTCCATTTGCCATCCACAAGTGCACATCATCTTCGTTTTTCAACAGAAATGTAGTTGGGATCTCTCCAGGGATATTGCCCTTCTGCTATCAAAACTAAATGTGTTACAATTTCATTCACGGTGTACAATTTAAGTTAGGTTAACTTAATCCTCTAAATTTTTTAGATGTTGGGCAAAAGCTTGTAGAGTTTTACCAGCATTTCACCTCAAATCAGGGGAATATCATGACCAAGTTGGATTTGGACGCTGAACATGGGGTGGTAAGTTATATTTGGGGATCTGTGTTTTGGGTTAGGAAGACTTACACCAACTATTTTCAATTCAGATCTGAGATAACATTTCATTCTCATCTGAGATATACTGTCTTATTAAACTGCGTTGTCATCTGAGACAAACTAATACTTAACTATACAGTGAAATCTGAGATGAGAATTTTACATTACACTACCATATGAGATACAGTCCGCGGTGCAATTTTATTCTGTCGTCTGCGTTACTATCTACCATTTAACTCCTCTGTCATTTCAGACAAAATGTGCCGTTTCACCGCCATCTTTGATTGATTGATTGATTGATTGATTGATTGATTGATTGGTTATTACTTAACGCCATACTGAAGAATTTTTCACTACTTGTATTTGATGATGGATGGGGGGGAACCGGAGTACCCAAGAAAAACCACCTACCTTTGGCAAGTTATGGTCGAACTTTCTTTGAGTGTGATTTGCTGAAGTGCAGGTGTTATTGGTGGAAGACAAGTGATCTGTAACGAACACAAGACTTGTCCATACGAACAGTAAAAGCGGAGAATCTACACAAACTCCCTGCCCAAGGCGAGGACTGAACCCTTTCACGTGTACCTTATTCATCTTGCTCACGGAGATACATACAAGAGATTCTCTCTTGTTTTAGCCAACTCTACAATACGGGGGCCCGTGCACAAGTTTTAATCCCCAATACCTGCTGAATTGCAACTACTGGACTGCTTACCACATGTTGAACCATATTTATGGGGGTCAACTGCAAGTAAGTAGACATTCTTCCTCCTCAGATCACAATGATTATTTTCAAATAGTTATTTAACTAGAATAACTAATTGTCTTATCAAAAGCTGAGTAAAGAAAGACATTTATTTATTTGCGGATTTATTTATTGATTTAAATTGTACTTTACGCCCTATTAAAAATTTCCTCACGGCAGGTAAAATGGAACCAGTGAGAACTTCATTCGAACGGACTAATTAGCTTCAAAAGGCTATACCTTTCTAAATTGTATGTAGTGTACTGCTAAACTGGTAATGTCATAGTTTGTTTATTTGCAGGAGCCCACAGCAAGTACAACTCAAAGTGGACAGGTATGACATGTAAAAGATTATTTGTGTTTATTTACAGAGTATAAAACTATAGATTTTTTCGGTTTCATATCAATTCGAACTTTGTAAAATCGAAATCCCTGGAATTCCTTAGAACAAATACGGTGTTGCACCAATTTGTAAAGAACCAATGGTATTCATTTGTACCTTTCACAAATAATTAACAATAATGTTTAGTCAAAACCATTATTACCGGTTGCGCTGGCGTAGTGGCTAGGGAGTCTACATTGTAAGCGGTAGATCATATGTTTAATTCAAAATGAGTCATACTTAAGAATTTTGCAGCGGTAACCTTAATATGCCACATCAACATCACTTGCCACCAAGAAGATGAGGATTGGACCAAGTACTAGGTGTTAGTTCCAGTGAGGCAGCACTATATATAGACGTCGATATATATACATATATATGTTCACCAGTTTCTGCAGTTTGACCAATCAGACATGTTTCATCTGAGCACTCCCGGAATGTACAGCATGGACACCATCGGCTACATCTACGTGCCTTCAGGGTGTGCGGACAAAACTACTGGTACGACTACTAAAAAGTACTAATCGTCCATTTCTATTTCAAAGTGTACGAGGAAAATCATTCGCTTCTTAGAATTACTTGACTACTAACCTGGGAATGTGTAAAAGGCATATACACTCAGTAGCCAGTATTTATTATCTAGATTGATTACATAGAAGTGCATGTTCAAATTTCACAAGGAAGGTTTTTCAGCTCTCAAGAGGACATTTAACACAGAGTAATTTGCTAAAAATATTTTGTGAAAACACTGTGAGTTGTTTTAGGTACCTGTCTGATGAAATATATATGCTGTGCTTGCATTGTTCCTTAGTAACCTATATAAATGTACTCATATAGATCACTATATAGGCCTACAGTTAATCTGCAATATTTTTCGTAACAGAATGCAAGCTACATATTGCTTTCCATGGGTGCCAGCAAGGTAGGTACGTATCATTGACATCTCTTAACACGCAGTGTTTTTTGACTAAGTTTGTAACTTCCCCGCTTGGCGTTCAGCATGAAGGGGATAGTGCAAAGACTGCTTGACCCGCATCAGTATAATGCCTCGGGCGGGACGGCTTACTTACCTTTGGTAAGTCACTTCAGTTAAGCAGCACTAGATAAAAGAACGGTGGAAATCCGCCATGCAACAAGGAGGTACATTACATACACCCTAAGGATTCCTTCGTCGTCATATGACTGGAAAATTGTTGAGCACGACGTTAAACCCCAAGCACTCACTCACTCACTCTTGACTAAGTGTTATGTACATGTGAACCCTTTATTTAGGGGGGAAAACGAAAATAAGTGAAGAAAATGTTATAAGCATGTTGCACTGTTTTAATTTAGGCGTGTATTAATTTCTTACCGTAATTATTAGAATACTTGACAATACAGTTGTATGAGCCTTCACATTAAATTGGATCAAAGATGAGGCCGATGTTATATTTCACAAGTGTAAACTGTATAAATGACTGAGCTTCCATATGAAGCATTTAGGAGCTAGCTGTGCGAGGAAACGGGACATTAAGTTTGTTCCAGATATGGCTGTAATATATGCTTCGGTCAGTGTGCTTTTTTCATACAGATCAAGAACACATGAATTGTTCTGTGATGTGCTATTTTAAAGCTCAAGCATTAATTTATTATCCAGTCAGGGGAATCACTGTGTGACTAGGCTAGAATTTATGAACTAAAAAGTGTTGACACCGTTGTTCCGGCATATATTATATACAACTTTCCCTGTAGGTTGCTGTTCATAAGGTTGAGTGTTAAACGGAAAACTTGTGGACTGCACTTGCACAACTGACAATTAAGCACCAGGACAAAACGGAATGTTATAGTACACATGGAGTAAAAAAAACCTGTAAATAGCAAGAAAAAATGTAACCGTATTAGAGTAAAAATTTTTTTTCACCATATTAGGTTTACCAAACTTAAATTGCCACACACTGTGGATTTTCCCAAATTGTCTTGGCTTGAGTGTTGAGTTGAATAAAGTTAATCGAGATTTTGAGTGACTTTGATGCATATTTTGGAATACTTAACAGTCAAGAGGTGTTATCCATACCTAATCTTCCTCGTGGGTCCACCAGCTGTGTCGTTTTAGCTTTGCTCTGTGCAATTTCTTTTGATTTTAATCCATTTGATTTCATCTATTGCAGATATTTTATTGGGAACACGTTCGCCCGTCACGCCGGTTACAACGAGGTTGGCGAGCTGAATAATATCCTCATCCTGTATCCTCAAGTGATCTCTTCGCTCACGAATCCCCTGGGGTGCTGGGACTGGTGGGGATACACCGGCATATACTACAGTCAGTATAATGCTTATAACAATTAAGTCTCACATGTTTATAGGTTGAAAACGGATATTGTTGGACCTTAGTAACAATAAGCGGTTGACGGTGATGACGTCTAACTTTGTTTACTTTGTCTCACGTTCGGTGAATCGCTTGTCTACCAGTTGTGTGAAAGTTCGTCAGTAACTAGCCTACTAAAGGTAGATGGTTTACCCTGGCCGGGAAATCCGGTGTCCTCCGGATTGACAGCCATCACATAAGTGAAACATTCGTGAATATGACTTTAAACAACAATCACATAAATAAATAAAGGGTAAAAGGTGATTTGCCGATTTTAATTTGTTACCGGTTGATATTACGGTAGAGGATGTAATTAAATTATTTCCACTTTGCTGTTGTTCCTTTTTGTATAATAATCTGATTCATGCTCTTAGCCATGGTTAGAAATGTCCTACTGTAATGTGTAAATTAGCTGCCATGCTTGTCCGCGAAGGACAGAGCACTGAGGACCATATCTAACTATCTCACGAACCTCCTGACTTAAAGTCGCAGCCGAGCATGAGATATTGAAAGGCTGCATTACAAGATTTCATACTGGGTCAGTCTTTGTTTTATGTGACCACGAAGTCATAAAAGTGGTGAATTTCAGTGCAAACCGGGAAAATCACCAAGCACGCTATGAAAGATTCAAATCATGTTTTCTGTGGCACTAAATGGTTATTACGATCAGCACAAGTTCATTTACTAACATGTGACACTCTGTCTTTGCAGGAACGCAATACGGATTCCAAATGACAGCCGTCAGGAGAATGATGGAGGCAGTGATTGGATAATTCAGAAGCAATAACGATGTCTGATGTAAACTTCTGATCACATCATAAATGATTGTTACACACTAGAATAATGTGTTGCCATTCTCAGTTAATACTTTTCTTGACCTGTGTCACAAAATATCAGCATACTGTCAAGTTTTAAGAGACTGGCTTACTTGGGCCCTAGCTTTTCATGGAACTTCGTTCATTCCATTACCTAATCTATAACTTCATGTAGAGAGGCACGACTCCGTGCGCAGTCGAATGAAAGCCGTACCAGATTGCCGACGAAAGACATGCTCTCCTGTGACAGAAAAGCCCGGCAGAGGATTATCCATGGTTTGCTAAGCCTGCGTTGTCCCAAAGTCATTCATGTTTTATGGATTGAAAGAGGTGAAAATCTTATACACTTCCACAAATCAATTCCACAATCAATTATTGTCTACTCAGCAACATCTGCCGGCATCCTCGCCGTGTGTAGTTTACAGGACACCCAAACACCAGCCAGTATCCAATGACCCCAGCAGTGGCTACTTAATCCTAAACATGGATTAAATCACTTCGAACGGACTGTGATGACTGTGTGAACGCACTGTGCTGTGATGGGAAGCTCAGATAGAATTAACTTGGGAAAAATACACACAACAGAGAGAGAATAACCAAGAGGAGATAAATATGTATCAACCACCGAAGGGAATAGGAACGACTGATTACCTCCCTTGAAAAAAATCAGTAACTAACTAGTCTTAGACCAAAGCATTATTCGATCGTATAGTTCATGTTATGTTATCGTATAGTTCATGTTATGAGATTACCAGTAAGTTAATCAATGGATAATGGCTTCAAAGTAATCAATAACCCATCATACTCTGTAGACATCAAAACAGTGTATGTGCACCGCTACACTATTGTCATTCACTTTTTGAACTGTTTGGATAAATAATGTATAACTGCTCTTTAATTAGGTATTTAGTTCTTCGTGATTTCAAAAGGAATACAGACAGCAAATTATCAACCCCATTAGGACACATTTCTTTCATTATGCCTAATGATACATTTTCAGAACTTATTCAGTCTACAAGAAAGATAAGTTTGCTCATACTGCATAAACCGATATTTACAGCATTTATCTCCCTTTGATCGTGATAGATTTTTTTTTTATTTCATGAGTGCCTTTTTAAGAATATTTCACAGACGTGTCCATTTATATATAACCAGCGATCAGGTTTGAGGATGGAGGAAACTGAACAGAGCCTTTCAATACCACCCCACCGCCCACTGTTTGTTTTCACATCTGTGTCCTGACTTAAAGCCGCGACTAAATCAGCAGAGGCTGAATTTGCCACCTTATTTGGCGATAGTTGGTGAATTCCAGTAGGAGACCTTATGCCGCTTGGTCTGCGAAAGTTTGGCATTATTTCATATATTCAATTCTTAAAAGTCCTACTTGGCCATCATTAGTGCATGTCAGGGTGTAGTGGTTCCACATTCAGGGTTTTGAAATGTTGTCGCTTCACCTATGACTTTCCGACAGCATATAAATCCAAATATTCATGTAAGGCAGACGTTCATGAATAAATATATAAATAAGTACAACAGCCCTGACTGTACAAACCTTTGTATACCCGACGTCAACCAAAATGGGCGTTTCGATTCAATAATCGCAAGGTCAGTTCCCAAAACAACGTTCAAAAGAAGCCATCAAAGAACTAGGCAAGTTTAGGACGGATTCGTGCGTGCAAAGGAAAGCAGTTGACAGTTTTCAATGATCATGGAAATACGAAAGCAAAGTTCCATATTGACAAATGAATTGAATTAGTATCCAAATGCTACATTGCTAGTTTACAAGTCGTTAATAATCAAAATATGTACCTCAGTTGTGCTTTGATTGTAACTGTCCATGTATCCAACGTGGCGATCTAATTCAACCCGATGAACATACATTCGCCTACCCCCTTGTGAAGTGGAAATAGACACAATTTTAAAGCAGCTAGAGTGTCAGCAATTGTGGACAAAGTGTCTATTTTTACTTACAAGTGAATTTAACAGCAAACTTAAAGTTACAGTGCTGGACAGAATAACCTTGACACAGCAGTTTTTGCAGCTTTTAGTGTACTTGACGTTGACTGAAATGGTCAGGTGTCAAGTTCACACGAAATGTGTTCACACCATATATGCAGGGCCCTTCGGTATATGCTATCCAAGAAAGGAGAACTCACAATATCAAAACTGAAACTATTCCTCTTGTCATAAAGTCGACGTGACAGGTCCTTGTACAAATAAAAGTTTAGATATGGCGTACCATTTGGAGAGTCGAGTTTCCTTCATATCCAGCGAACGTACAGATACATATCTTTGTCAGCCTTCACTATATATGGAATGTTTAAAACTACTTGATACTCAGTATATTAGTTAGTTTAGTGGATAAAAAGATCGAGCCTGATGAAGATTATTCTTTTAATTATTTCTGCATATATTCATATTAAGAATAGGTTAGTCAGAAGGGAGGTTCTTAAACGAAATATTCGTATACATACAAGAAACAAATATAACTGCTTCCAGAAAAACCTCTCTAAGAATATATATATTTATTTACTTATCGCCAGTGAATTCAATCAAGAATTGTAATTTATCTAAAGACGTTGATCAGGATTAAATTAGAGGCCTTAAATGAGAGATGCCGGGCAGATCATAGGAAAGCTCCACTTTCACGCAACCTTACTTGTCAAGTGTTTTCTCATACATCGAATCTGCGTGATTATGTTATGAGAAAATGAATAACAAACTTTTCCTGAAGGTGGTTTTTTTTTTGTTGGAATATGGTCATTTCTACTTACACATAAACTATGAGTATAGCGTATATTAAATAGCATAACATCACCAGGATTCCAAAGCCATTCACGAGTCTTAAAATGATTAAAATTTACAGGAATAGTTAGAATGAATCCCTGACTGAGGTAAATCGACAAGAGGCCGTACATCACCGGTTACGCTTGATCATTTGCCAGGTATCACTCTGTCGTCACTGCTTTTGCTTTACTCTCTATGCTTTATGTTCTAATTTTATTGTTTTCTTGCGCAAAGGAATATTCTGCTAGTGGACTAAGCATCCACGAGGCCTGTATTGTTTTAATGTGCGTGTATGTCAAATGTGATGACAACACATTTTCAGCAATTCTAGACCACAGACGTCTAACAAATTGCAATATCACGGCTTTTTTTAAATCTAATTCTACTTAAGCCATCGTGCTGGAGGACGTGTAAATTGCTACTATTTATGCATTTACATGAACAGTTAGAACAAAACTCTGACTCGCATTTCACCGGTTACGTGTGACCATTTGCCAGGTATCACATTGTTGTGGCTGCTCTGGTTTTACTTTCTGTGCTGTACGTTTTCAATTATATTAAGTAGTCGTAAACGGGAAAGAATTACGGTGAATGGATATACGTCGATATGAATATGATGATATGAATAAAATGTCCTAATACAGACTCGTCCATATAATAATTGATATGCAGGCAGCCTTACCAGTGAATCTATTCCTGATTTCGTTTAGCCTTTCTTGACATTGATCAGTTGACTTAAAGTTATTATTTCATGTAATTTATAACTGGACTTTTACGCGGGTATCTTGTGTCGAAAGGAACACAGCTTGACTGTTTAGTGCCTTGCAAATTTGCTCAGAAAGATAATACAAAACGATTCATACGGATACGATATGTATACTATATGTGTTTTCAAGTAAATTTTCAGCTTTAAAGTCTCTCTCTCTCCAGTATAAATTGTATACCCTGCTAATCAGACTTTACAGTGCACACAGTTTGTTAGAAAATACATTTCCCTATCGCCTTATGTGCCTAATTAAGACAATAAAAATTGGCTACGTGAATTCTGACACTTTAAATTACAAACACCGGTGGGAATATGTAGGTAGCTGTGGGCTACAAACGGCATGGTCAATGCAGGTGGGGGGTTCACTGGCTGCTATGGGCTTAAAGACAAGTCGGTGGTCCGCGATGGTGATTGGGGAACATGCAAATAGCCTCAAAAGTCAGCTGTCGATTCTGGCAGATTTCTCCTGCAAAGTGACTTGTTTGCACCTGTTCAAATAAACATGGTACAATTCCGGTAAATATTAGTAGAAGAGTCGGTGGAGAGCTGAGCCAGACCTCCAGACTCCCTATCTCATACGGTGGAATCTTCATCCACTTGATGCCAACCGTTTGTTTTCAATGTTTCGTGGTTTATTTAAATTCATCTTAAATGTTTGCATCTATGGATTCTCGCTAGGCTCAAACTGAATATACAGCTGTGCATATATTTTGGCCTTTATATAGCCTCAGTACGCTATCCGCGATATGGTGTACTAATTTATATCTCTGGATACATAAAGCAATTCCGACAAGGTAAAAAAACTGAACAAAATGATATAAAAAAAAAATTTGAAGGTGAAACCGAATAATATTTATAAGTGTTTTAATTGAAAATAAAGTGGAACAAACTTGAACAAATAGAGTCTCCTTACAGTCAAGAAATACTTTTACCAATTCGATTTACGCCTGTTATGAAAAATTTACTGGAAATTATTGAGTCGTTTTGTGTTGATATGCTACATGGAAAAACCGTGAGACACTTTAATGTAGTCAACCGGAAGTGTTCTTGTGTTAACGTATTGCTGGTGATATTTAGAAATTTCTTATTTAAAGTGTGGAAGATGCTTTGCAGAAAGTAATTCAAGAAAAGACATTAACAAAGAACAAAAACATGAAGCCCAGTTATTACAAACGGGGAAGAAGTAATAAATCAATACATTTCTTGCTTTAATTCGGAATTAAACTTTGAACGATACAGATCTGTGTGGCTTTGTAAACTTTTAAGGTCTTATAGAAGCCTTACACAAAAGCCAATACAACCAATAAACACTACATGCTACGCTACATTCGCTGTATGGGGCATCATCATTGATTAAATCTTATGGCAAGTTTATATTTCTGCTTTGATATTATTTCAATCATGTGAACATAAAATTTATCAGCAAACAATATCAGGTGATGTATGACGAAAATAAGATTCGGCTCCAGAGTCAATCAGTTGCCCTTAGGTGACAGTGTACCAGTTCGATGATTATTAGCAGAGATCTGAGAATTCGGTATATTGTCTGTGCGATGTAATCGTCTTATAACCAGTATATATGTGTACTTGCGTGGAAGCATATTTCCATAAGACATTCTCTGTGTAAAGGACCTGGAGGAGTGGGATGCGGAGGGCAGCTCACACGCCTAAATTCTTAACGGGTTTCAGCACCAGTTGTTCTCAGCAAGCCTTGTAGAAAATTAGCAAATGCTCGACTCACAGGAAGTTTGGTAAATAAGGCAGAAAAAGCGAGAAGCAGCTTCTGCGTACATCTGCGGCAGGGCGGCATGTGGCAGGAGCGCCCATCTGTTCGCCATGACAGAAAGCGCCTCACGCGCAACTTGTGAGCTTCTCGCGGGGTAATGACGAGACCACACGGGTTCGGCCGCATCATGGCTCGCCACCCATTTCTCAGATGATTGCATGGGATGAACTAATGACGGGAAGTGACAGCTTCCCAAAGACATGCGCGATTAAGTTTGTCTTTTCCACAACTCTATACATTCTATTTGAGGCACATTTTCGAAAATTTGGTAAGGTGCACACAATGTCAGTTACAAGCTAGTGAGAAAGAAATAATAAAATAAACCATGAATTTTATTCAGTATTTATTCTACAATTTTGTGTTACTTTTGTATATTATTAAACCACGATATTCAAAGGGACATGAGATCGTCACAAATCCCATACTGTGTATATTGGATCAAAACCAGTCAGTAACTGGATTTGTTTATCTGCCCTGTAACACCCCTTGACTTGTTCTTCTAATCTCCCATCATCACTGTTGATTAAATACTGTGGACACGTTTTGTGTCTAGTAGCTTTCGCCACGAGTGAATCTCATTGAACAGCTTGTCCTGATTATGTGTAAATACACACATGTTAATTCGACCATTAACGGTCGTTCGTCAACTGACAATTGCCATATGCCGGATCTGTTATTCACTATGGATGATCATCAAGGATGATAGACTTAATGAACAAGCTGTGCACGTCGGAAAAACAGGTGGAGGAGTCACCAGAAGGAACTGTCGGCAATGGGAAATTAAAGCTATTGCTGGAGTACAATGCATGTAGGTCTGTTGAGTTGCTTGTGTTAGGTTGGGGAGTGGTGCTTGCTTGAAGTGAATTTACATCTAGCCTTGGCGCTCATAGAATGGAACAACTCTCAACACAAATCATCATCACCAACAGTTCCTGTTATGAAGGAGGGGGGATTCGAACTCCGAACATCATTTGAGAGTGTGATCAGTGGCTGCAAACGGTATTTAGGTGGGTCACTAAGCATGTTTATCAGTTGGTAACCTGATGTTTTGAATACCAATCGCGGGAATTGAATTCTGAACATGCGTATAGTGTGTATCAGTTTCTAAACAAACAGTTCCGAGGGAAGTGTTTGAGAGTAAAGCGATGAGACATGTTTCTAAAGAAAAGTGTCAATAAGGTTTCAAAAGAAAACTTTTTAATCTATGCGTCGAAACATTCGCATACCAGCCGTCAACCAATAAGGACGTTCCAGGTCAACAAAAACGCAAGGCTAATTCCTTAAAACGATGCATAACGTTAGTGAAATTAGTATTCTAATCGTGTACCATATTACAATATCAGTTGTCGATAACTAAAGATGTACCCCAACTTGGCGCCCTAATTCAACACGATGAGTATACTTCCCCCTAGACCGGGGTTAAGCGGAATTAGACAGAATCATGAAGCAGAGCGCCAGAGATTCTGCATGCTCTGTCCACATTCACTTACAAGACAGTTATACTCATTGTAAACCTTAGAAACCTGTAGTGTTATGCGTTTGAAGGACTATCCTTGACACACTAGTTTTTGCAGTAACAACTTGTGACGTTGATTAAAATCGTCACACAACACGCAGGATCTAACAAATGCTACAAGGCGAGATACGTACACGCGAGATATGAAACCATCCCTCTTGGCGTAAAGTCTGCGAGAGAGGAAACCGTTTTGGTCTTCATACAATATATAGGTCCAAATAAGATGTATGAGAGTCTGTGGCTTACTTTAAATCTAGCAAAGGAGGAAAAATGTCTTTCACAGTCTTTGCTATATACCGATTGTTTAAAGCCGACACATCTTGAATATGAGAACAGGTATAGGTGGGCCAAAAGGGGGTCACAATTTGTACCCGGAATACCTGTTGATATATGGTTTCCCCGAATTGCACAAAGGTATTATTAATGAGAAATTTAAGCAACTCTATGAACATGGAAACAGCCCATGAATGGTTACCCTTGTATGTGTTGGAATTAAAGAAAGCTTTGTTGCCTCTGGCCTTAATATACCGGTGACCGGTTTTATTAAACACCGAAGCAGTTAGTGATGAAATTCTATATCTTACATCCGTGTGGGGAATCGTAGTATAGAGAGTGGAGAAATCCCAAGTAGATATGTCCTTATACGGTATGTGTATTAGAGCGTCTAGTAAATTTTTGAATGTTATCGGACCAAAATGAATATTATCAGACCAAAATGACAGAATATTTCAACAATAATTTACACTCTTCATAGCGAGTTAACATTGTATGTTTACTCGTACATATCCACTGCCATACCTCAGTATTATGGACAGGCTCAAGTATTTCTACTTAGCACCTAAGCACAGACATTTGGCCCACGATAGCTTCGGGAAATTCCCACAACGTTCGTAATGTTACAGGAAGTGTTTTTAAGCAATCCTGACGGCGTTATCTCCCCCTGAGTAACGTAAACAGCTTCAACCAAAAATCGCTACACTTGTAACGAGCTTTAGAAACCTTTGTTTTCGACAGGAATAACTGAAATAAGTGACATACGGAATTTGTTAAGTGACTAGAGGTAGATAAACCGCGCTGGTTGCCCGTGCCTACACAATCGTGTAAACACAGATGAAGTTGTGCAATTCCCCGCGGGATCATGCCGCTTTGAAGAGGAGTAGAGCTATGCCCCATTCTCCAGTGTACGAAAACAAGACGGTTTCCTGGTGGCCGCCATTCCATGCCTGAGTCAAGAGCCCGAGTCCGTGCATTATACATTAGACCCCTTCACCATCCACTATGTCAATAAAACTCACACCACAGTCACGGCCATTCTCGGCTATGATGTATTTTGAGACATAAGACAGATGACAATCGTCTAGATAAACTCTACGAAGTACCTACGAAGTAATGCTTCTGTCGACGTTTGGCTTGATATATGTACGATCTGAGGAAAATGCTCCAATGTCACTGCCAGTAATGTTGTATTCTTGTTTTGCATTGGCTCTTATTACTTGATTTAGTACATATGTGGACAAAGTCATAAGTCAATATTCATTGCAAGCTTGATTAACAACAACAAAGTGCATAACATAGCAGTTTGCAATGACATGATCAATGAACCAGTGAGAAAGTTTTGAGTTTTGTCGACTTTATTAAATGTGAATCAACAGCAATCATAGGGTGGTCTCTTCTGTGCTATTTTTTTTTCAGATATTACTCAAATTTGGAAATTTTGCAAACAGATGAAATAAAGGTTAATATTTGTGGGCCATGTAGAAGAAAGTAACTTACGTTTAATTAATTACATCCATTTTTCATTTTCTGGAACCTATGCAATTACACGTTTATGCTTGGATTATTTTTAGTTCGGTTACATCAAGATATACGTTATCAGATTTCTCTATGCCATTAATATTAAATGTACGCATTTCCAGCATTGTGCTTGGACTTTAAATCGAAGATAATGGTAAAATAACAGGCAAATTATTAGGGTTTTACATGACCAAATCATTCTTGATCTTTAAAATGTGAAATATACTTGTTATATTCAGTCGAATAAAGGTAAATAAAAAATCAAGAATTAATGCTCACGTACAGTTTCTCTCAACGAAGAAAAAGGCAACTAAAGGATTTCATCCATGAATCATTCGGAGATAACATAATACTTGCAGCAAGACGTAAACGAAACCTTCGAACCATCATTAATAAACTGATGGATCAAGTCTGTTTGTTTAGACTAGAATGTTTCAGTTAATTACTTGACGTTTATGTTTGGTCATTCATATTTCCACAATATCTTAAAATCAAGTTCGAAACGATAGCTCAAACAGACTGCTTCCTTAATTAGGTATTTAGGCCCACTTCATTTATTTACTTGACGGCATTAGAGTCAGTTCTGTCGACGATGATTTACTCTCGGAGTGGCTGCTCACAACTTTACAAAACGTTATTGAGGCTAAATTTTGATAATTGTCTTGCTTATGATACATATCTTTTGGTGATTGTAAATATTGTATGTACGACAGTATAATATTTAAGTTATAAAAAATTAATAAATTAATAAAAAAAATACTGTCGTATTCTTTTTCTTTATTCTGGAAGGAATAATTGAAATCGATGCTGAAAAAAGACAGACGGCCATAATTACTTTATGTGAAGAATGTGAATCTCAGTGTCACACATCACACGAAAAACCATGTCTTCAATCCAGATGGGTAACCTCTTCTTCTACATCAAACTATCCACCGTAAATATGTTGGTCAGTGTGAACTATCTGGAATAACGAAATGCGAGCTCATAGGGCCACTGACTGCTCGCACCGTGGTCCCTAGTGAGTACTCACTAATGGTACTCTAGACGAAAACTTTCCTCGCTGAAAAGCTATATTACATTTTCTTTTCATGTGCAGCAGTGAACAGGATAGATCATTTGATAGTCTTGTGGTAAACCGGGTAATATCGACTTACCTTTACCAGGCTGACGTGTACACTGTTCGAACTAGTTTCCCATGACACGTACTGCTGATTGATGAGAGGAATGTCTGTCAAGACTTCAGGATTCTAACAGACGCTATTCTTCCAAAGTCATACACATTATGTGAACAAACACCTTCACTACAAACGCTCGCTGCACAACGTCATCAGCAAATAAACAATTAGCTATTTGTGTACTTCAAACACAGCGTAGGTTGCTCCGTTCATGAAAGCATATCATAAATTTTCATATATTTGAATTAAAAATACAATATTTGTTTACACCTACACCACAAAATGCTCGCTTGACAACGTTATTAGCAAACAAAAGGTGAACTTTCTGACCACAGCATGAACTGCCTTGTTAAACCGTATAACAAAACTTCCCAGATTTATAAATAATATTCCTTGACAACATGTCGGTGAGGGAGTGGTATAACATCTACGTGTGGCTTTTTGCTGTTTATGTAACTGCATATAAACTGGTTGTCTCGTGTTATCTCATGTCCACCAATACATACTTGAAAGATATATACGAAGTTTGATTCTATTCTCCAGTTTGGTTCACTTGTCTCCTCAAATGTAAAAGTGTATACCACTTAATCACAAAAGTATTCATGAATAGGTTGGACATGATCAATATTTATGGCTGAATCCTAGTCTGCAATGGGAACCTCTGTGCCTGATGGGAATCCTGGACACGACTCTATGGCGACCACGGGGATCTCGTCACCATCCAACTTTGTCGATGGCACATGTCACAATGCGTTATTGGCCTTAACTGAGTTGTCTGGACACGCAAGCCCAGATTATTCTTACAAATTACGTATACACTAAATTCATCGCATACTTTTTTTTATAAAACTAGTGGCATTCAAGAAAAATCCTAAGCATAAACGAGGCGACAATGTAAATATGCTTTGACCGCTTCTGTCGATAAATGATAATAGTGTGTGAAAGATATATGCTGAATTATGCTGATAAGCATTCCGTACAGTTTGGTTGGCGTGGGAAGTCTATGTTCAATGATGGGATGACTGTGTAATGACTGTGTTCCGTTTGGGGACAGCCCGGCACACCCCTGGCATCTTGGGCTCTATACGTACCGGGTATACAGATTGGTATAGTCCCGAAGACCTCCCAATGTATACGGGAGACAAAACGCCCTTCCTGCCCCTTCAGCGTAATAATATTTCTGGTGCCAGAAGTCTGGACTCCGATCAAGAATTCTTTTTGTTTAGAAGTCGCGATTCACAAAATATTAAGGGTGGCGATGAGACCAAATCCAAAGACTGCACACACAACCATGTTCCTAGCCTTTAAGGCGATCGAAGAGAGGGTATACGAAATACCCGGGGGGACAGAATCTCATGGGTAACTCTCAGAGTCGGCCTTAAAAAAATGAACGACTAGCAAGAGTACCTAGACAGAAAATATGAAGACACACGGCGTTTGATGGATCATCAAGGCGTATCCCGGATTCCCCAGAGCCAAGTTAACATAGCTGTAGTGATGGATAGAGCGCCTCTGAATGGAGGGCCGGGAGAGCGCACTCGGTGTCACTCATAAAGAGAGTGTCTTGTCAAAACTTCAGCTGGCTTACAAAGATCACAGGGTGCACTCCACCTCGGCTCACACACCTTTCCCCTTCAGTCCCAAGTGGCAAAGCTGTCTTGATGATAAACATCAGCTTATACGACTGCACAAGCCTTCTCCGCCTATGCCCAGATCTAACCTATAACATGCTTATTATCACACATTCATAGAATACAGGAGGGTCATTGGTCGTACTTACACCATTGTTTTGAACACTGAAGTGGCATGGTAATTTCGTGTGCATCTTCAATAATTCCTATGAGAGAACAGATGAAAATGTCGCTCGTACAAAAATAAAGACATTAGTGTTTAAAGGACGGTTAAAATAACTTTGGTAAGCGAACACAAACGAAACTGGTATGAAAATATTAGGGCACACGTCGAGAATAAAAGTAAATTAATGAGACAAAGTCATGTGTGTGTCTATTGTTCACTTACATATGTAAGTCGTAAAAATTGCCCAGTCTTGTGTAAAAAGAAAAGATGTTCATCATTTTCAAGAATGCAATTGTCTTGAACTTATCGTTCTTAGAACGGGCCCTCGACGGCAAGGGGCATAGTTTTAATTTTTACGTATTTGGCGTACATATCTCTCGCATTGTAACATTTCTTAGATCTTGTTATATGTTATATTACTATAAAAAATGTTCTGTCAGTTAAGAATATTCAACAAAACGTCTTCAGGAAGGTGACTGAACTAGCAATGAGTATAAGTTATTTGTGAAATCGAGGTAGTCATATAGCTGTGTCCAATTTTGCTGATACCCCGAGTCTAGGGACTGTATATGTATCGTGCTGAACAAAATCGCCTCATTGGACATGTGAAGAGTTGCAATCAAAACCCAGCTGAGATACATATTTTTCATTAACGCCAACTTTGAATGTATGATTTGGATGCTGATTAAATTTTTTCTCCTATAGATTACTCCTTGCGTGTTTGGGGCAACAGTAAAAAGTGATTAACAGTTTATTTTCAGGCATACATGGCTCTGTCTCAATTGCTTATGCTATTTATACTTTCTTAATATTGTTGATGTTTCTGTTAGGTGTTGTCTTGGAAACACGTTTAAGGATGTTCATTATGTCATTTCTTTTCTGTCCAAATTCGCTATAGCTTTTTGTTCCAAAATGTATCCATATATTACCTACACAATTGCAGCTTTTAGAGAGCAAGCACAGGGATATCGGTTCATCCTTTTCAACTGTTCTAATTATTTCAGTTAAAAAAGTTCAACATAAGCGTCAAGTCTGACATTCGTATACCACTCGTAAATCATGGAAGGGAGTTCCAAGTCGACATCGCAATACTTATTTCTAAACCGTAATACTCATTTCTAATCCACAATTCTCATTTCTCATCCGCAATACTCATTTCTAAACCGCAATACTCATTTCCAAACCGCAATACTTTTTTCCAAAGCAACATCAGTTTCAAGAATTATGTAAACAAACATGGTAAACTGTAAAGCAAAGGCATCATCACGCAGTTTTCAGTGATGCAGAGAAGACATTCGATATTCTAGGCATTACATCCAATTTAAAGTTCTACCTAGTGTATTACAAAATAAGTATTTCATGTATACTTGCGCTTTAATTATAGAAGCAGCATGTTGATATAATAAACACGAATTCTTACACGCCCCTATATGGCTTATACTTCAGCTGAATTATATAACAGCTATATGAAACATATTACCAGAGGGCCCGACACCTCAGTCCATATTTACCACAAGAGTGTTATTTAGATACTGACGGTAGAATTTAATAAACTTGGAACCTCACGACGTGTGATTTAGTATCTTTGACATGAAGTTGTGACGTAGGCTGGAACCCTCTCATTGTACACAGGGTCTAACAGATGCCACACGGTGAGTTATGGATGCGGCATATATGCAAGATATTAATATTCTAAAACGGATAATTTAAATTACAAAATTCAAACCATCTCTTCTGTCATAAAGATGGTCTTACAACGTGGTATCAGTTGGTGGGAAAACAAACAAAAGCGCTCTGACAGTCGCATATTTTGCCAGCTATATACATGACTCGTGGTTGACAGTTTTTAACAGTGGTCGTGCTAACTTTTTTCAGATTGTTATAGGGTAAATTACCATATCTGGACCACCCGCTGTGAACTGGCTTATGTGTCTATACAGCTTTCCTCTGCAGTGACTTTCTCACGAGGTGTTGACAGCCTGACAGTTTAGGAAGCGAGACTGGAAGACACAAACCTCAGTCCAGTATTGTGAGGTACATATGTTCTTGAACCAACAATAAGCTGTGTGCCTGGGACAAAGTAACCAGTGGCAACCCAACAGCGAGGCGTCTGGTATCAAACAATAATCAAATTTTTATAGCCTTCCTTTAAAACGAGAAAATGTAAGGATGTACATTTACCGTTGTACTTAGTAGATAATCCCATCAGAAACTTTGGATACCTAATGGCTGTCTAGTCTTTATGTGAACACGTTAATTACACGCGGGCTTCAATATCATTGTTACCATTACTGATTCGGGAAACTATGAATGTATGACTTCTTTGAAATTTGAAGAATGTCAGCATAAAAAAAATCGATTGTACAAAATGTTGTGTCGATAATAACATTGATGGGAAAACGGTTACAAAGAGTTTAGTGTGTGTTAAGCTTCATGCTTTCAAATTGTCTGATAATGTAATTGGCAATGCGTGTCATTGGCTAACATAATTCTCAAAAAGGTTTACAGAAAACCCTGTATGTTTAGATTCAGTTTTAATAGAAAGAAAAGTAACCAAGCTATTATCGAACCTATCGTTTTTGTGTATAATGACAGTGGTCACACATTTTTTTTCACAAAAAATCTGACCGTCGCCATAATAAAAAAAATAAGTGGAAATTTCCTGATAATGCAGTGTTAAGTATAAGCGTCGAAACTGACATTTGTGCATGTACATACTACTTACCAGCCATGCATATTGGACGTAACAGGCGAGTTTCCAAAACAACAAACCACCGAATAACTGAGAACGTATGTAAAGTATGACATTATGACCTGTTGATTAAAAGATAAGTAGGGATGCCGGGAATGTTCTGTTAATTTGATTCTCGCTTAACGTCATATATGCCACTATGATATAAGTGAAATATTCTTCAGTGCGTCGAAAAACACCAATCAAAGAAATAAATAAATAAATAAATAAATAACGCCATATCCAGAATGTTTCACATATACGATGGTGATCATTTTTTCAGAGTGGAGGAAAGCGGAGTGCCTGGCATAAACCACCGACCCTTAGCAAGTTACTGATGAATTTTCCCATATGCATGTAACCTACACATAGCCATACTATGCTGATGGAAGGCAAGTGGTCTTCAACGAGCGTTAGATTGCATGCGCAAACTGCCACACCAGTCGACCATTTCATGTCACCAAGGTACCACAAGCAGTTAGAGCGAAGGAGGAATGCTCTAAATAGGTACATAAACTACCCAACTCTGGGTTAAGGTGAAGTTATTGAGTTATAAAACTTACAGAGTGCCGGAGACACTCCTTTCATTACCACTTAAACGAAAACTGTAAAATTCAATACAGTAATAGTAAAGGCGTTTCATGGAATATCTTTTGTAGTAATAACTTGTGACGTCGAATGAAATAGTGACATATGATGTAACGAATGTTATAATGAGAAATATCTACACCTCATATGCACGACCAATTAGTATAAAGCTATCCGAGTAACTGCAATTAACACTGACAGAATTGAAATAAATAAATATATTATGATGAAGAACAAAACTTACAGATATCAAATAATGACCAAATCGATAATTTTGGATCACACACTCAAGTAAGGGACAGTTCCCAAAATATAAAAACTTTTGGCTATGCAAAACGATAATAACTCCCTTCAAACCAGTAAAATCTTGTGTAATGTTAACGGCTACATACAGTCGTCTAAATGGCTTTGTCTTATACCAGACGGTAACAAAAATGTTATTTTTGGGACGTGTATGACCAGAATTCGTTTTATAGCATCCTTCGTGTAATTGTTTATTAAATCTGAGGACAAGACAGCATTATGGTTATTTCTATATCAGTCACGTCTAATATAGTTTTTGTTTGATATTGGAAATAGGTTATAAATTGTACGTAACATCATTTAGCACATTTATTACCTGATCATCATTTTAGGGGTTGTCTATGTTTCTACTGTTAGGTATTTACATAAACAGTTGGAATAATACCCTACCTAACTAACATGAATCCAGATTTCACAGGTTTTTCTGCTCCGGTTTTACTCTATGTGCTGTAGTCTTTTATACTGGCCTTTTTCAAAAACTTACCGTACGTGTAAGACTTATTGATCATTTGTGAATGTAATGCACGTGAAATATAATTCAACGTTGTTTAATGTAATGTAATGTAATAAACTGTAACTGTAAGTTAATTTAAAATTCTATGGATGGGGAAAATGTTCCCACGGTTGCATTTTCAGTATTGTCCATTAAATCTTAAATTTTTGTTTCACAAAACATAACTCTCACTTATTGAAAGCTCTATCATTAAGTAACTGTGAAAATCTCTTCAGAAAGAACGTGTAATGAAAGGAAGAGAGTTTAAAATTGTCTATGAGGATCATTTCTCGCTTAAAATAATTCGGACTCTAGCCGTGGTGTCGTTCAGTCTTGAATTTGCGATGTTTTGTGGGCAAAGTGATACCGTAGTATTCTTTTATCACAAGAGAACCGTATTTGCCATTGGGGAAAAGTTTCCCATTGCAGATAGCTAAGTCCGTCCATGATAGGAACTTTTGAAAATAAAAAACGAAATAAATACATGAGCACATTTGTGCCAACATACACGTTCAGCATAGACTGAATGGTTGGTTGGTGAATTGATCAACGCATTGATATCAGGCTTTGGAGCAAGAAAAAAAGTGTGCAATGCGTGAGCCGAAATCACGGTTTACAGTGAGAATTGCATATGTTATCATAGACTATTCATCTGTCAGTTTTTAGAAAATTCACGTGTACGAAACAAGTCTTGATTTCGAAAGACATTAATTGTATTCCCCCCCCCCCCGCCCCTACCCCAAGATTTGTCTTATCAGTAAGTAGATTTATCTACGCCTGTGTATGCAGCAAGCTGTGCGACATGGCCTCCCCGTGTATACGTCACTGAGCCCGCCCAGTCCTGTGTGTGTAGTAAGAATATACCCGCCACGTGCGCCACAGATTGTCGCCTCAGCCCCAATTGGTATCATGATTACATAACGATTACCAAACAAATGGACGGCGTCACAAACCAAACGAGTACACTACAAAGAAATGTGTTTAAGTTTGCCGGAAACAAACAGGGTTCTAGGGTTATATTTTCTCTTGTTTTGTAGACATAGGCTATGGCTGATTATCTAACATAGTAATCTTTGAGCATCAAAAAACCGGGAGGGGAAGCCTTTTATGAATCAGCGTAATACCTTTCCTTTCTGTTATATACGCCATAATAAATATGCTTTTTACATTTGTTTTACGTTTTAAACAAACACACAACGGGTAGTAAATCAATGGCAACCAATAAATACACGTATATATTCATGTTTTCAGTATAAACACATGCATACAGTTTTCCCTGAAAAGATAGCAGTTCTTCAGAATTAGAACTCACTTGAAAATTATTACGGACCAAAATGAGAATAAATAAATTAGTCACAAGTGCCAGTCGACCACATTTACCCAGGGGCGGTATACAACACAGTAGAATAGCCAGCAACACAAGTAAACCTTAGATTACGTAACGTGTCTAATGAAAACAAGTTACCAGCCTCCGAGAAACCGTACCCCTGCCTGTAGGGAGAACTGAGTGACGTCTGATAGGCGGGGCAAATTGCTCCCAAGGGAATTGTCTAAAGAAATTGTCTAAATATAAACAAATGAAATATACAGGGAAATTAGTCAACATTTGAGTTTTAGTGATCGGGATTTACACTGTTGAAATTTTATTTCATTAAGACTTTGGCCTTGGGTCCACAACCAATCCCTTTCTACATCTGCGTTGCCGTCGCAATTAACAAAACTGCATTTCTTTGCGTAATTATGTTTAATCCAGTGTGCTAGGGGTGGTGTAAACTGTCATTGTTAATGCATTTACATGAGCAATTAGAATAAAACGTCAAGTCAGGTAGATTGACTGGAGGCGCGATTTTCCCGTTTGCTAACTATCACACTATCACCGTGGGCACTTAGCTTTTAATCTCTACCTTGCAGTCTTTTATATCCTATACATGTAATTACTGCGCTTTCAAAAAGTGTAACTTTTCAACCTTAAATTCCAGGAATTGTCGGAGAGCTTGTTGCGTATAGCGAACAACAGACATTCTGTGTGACACAGAGCTATTTTTTCGGTGGACCATAAAGTCTCAACCGCCTTATCGAGAGCCACCGGTGTGGTTAGTAGCTCGCGAACCTCGACGACAGGGCCTATTTTAAGCTGTGTAAGGTTTCAAGTCGACTCAAAATTTTCTCCACGTTTTAACTTTTTTCTATGTTCACGTAAATATACGGATGTGTCATTTGTTACTGGCCAGCAGATGTGGTTCAGAGGGAGAGGGTACTGGTCTCTCACCCTTGTTTGTGTGCGTTTAACTTCCCTAGTTCGTTAACAGGGTGCCCATGTGCTCTCACAGGTGGCCGCCAGGTTAATTGGGCCGCTGGGTGGGAGAGAAGACACACAAAATAGTAACCTACTTTCACAGGTTATTATGGAAACACCTCTATCTCCCTCAAAAATGCTCCTCTGCTAAAGAAAATGTAATAAACTATATCAAATCGTCATCCAAGGAAGCAACACTTTCCCAGACAGGTACTGTTCATAAACAGGGTGTTTCCCGGTCGCGTCATACGGGGAACGGCCTGGGTTCAATCCCGGGTTGGTTCATCCCGAACACCTTAAAACAGGCACCTTTGGAATTTCCCAGGATTGGTCCTCGGTGTAAGTATTGTAATCTCGTTCCGTGTAAATAAAAATAAAATCGGCCGGCTACGGTGAAGGAGGCATCGTTGTAAATGAAATAAATAAAGTTGAAATACACGTTAATCCAAAAACAAGCAAACAAATACAATGTCGAACATTTTGTTACATGATCATGGTGATAAGTTTTATTCATTTATTTAATTTATTTGATTTTACCTGTGACGACGATCGAGTTTATCGGTGGAAGAAAACATAAGTGAACTACTGCCCACTTCACAAGCCTTCTAACTTAAAGCCGGAGTCAAAACACCGAGAACTGGATTCGATCACGCGACAGCCGCAGTGAGATAGGGCTTTGACAGTACGAACTAGAGATCACACTCGACCCCCTCCAAACCTTAGGTGGAATTGTATAGTCTTGTAAAAGATAACATCTAACATAAAATCCAAAGCAGAACATTTTCTTTTCATGATTACATATAGCTGGGTGGGACATTTCTTTGTCATCAACATTAAACAATCACACGACTCATTTGTGCTTGTATGCTGTTCGTCAATTGGCCATACAACATACGAATCGTTTTAGCAGATTATGTAATAAATCAACCACATTGCACAACAATGGTTCTTGGAATTTTGGTCATATCGTTTGTCCTGGGTCTGTGTTGACTTTGAAGAGAAAAACCTCCAACAGCTGTGAACAGCGTGATCTTGGGAAAAATAACCAGAAGTAAATTGAACCTCCAAAAATAAACAAACATGCTCTTCAGCTTGGACGACTTCTTATGTTGTCTTGTTACTTGAGACGCATGTTTTTATTATGGAACGTTTGGCCTGTCTCTCATCAACCGGCAAATCACCAAACCCATTACAGCAAAATCAGCGAGTACAAAGTAGGTGTAGTATCTTCGTGTTAATTGATATAGAGTCTAACGTTCGACAATAAAATCGCGTGTACATTAACAGAACAAAGAGACCATCATCTAAACATATATTTGCTTATTTTGGAGTCTTGACCACTGCTGTTGATTGGAGGTTTACTATTTACCTTCGTGGCTAATCGAAATGATAAATGTGAAATTAGGAGAAATTACACTTTAATTTGCTTCATCCATCTGCTGAGGTGCTGACCCATGACGTTCGCCGTGTCCAGCTCGATAATGGAAGGTCATTACCCAGTTCAGGTTACCCCTTGATGATCTATGGTGGTGTGATACCTTCAGCATGCATGGCTTAACGTGTCACCCCATCCCTACTCACCCGGCCCCATCCGAAAACTGGTGCTAGGCGAAGTTAAATAGATCTGTACTTAAACACAATGAAATCATTCTGAGACTTATTTTAGCCTCAGCCCATGCAACGGGCTATGTCATCAGACAATCAAAATGTTTCAAATATCTTGCAGTTTTTACGCAACAGACCTTTTTAATTTTTCGATTATTGTAGCGGCAACGATCATTTTACATTGCTCACAGATTTGTATTGTGCTGCATTTGGTCTTTTTTCAACGCTTTTGTTGAAAGTAAGGTCATGGCATTCCATGTCATAACGTTTGTATGAGAACTTTCGTACTGCCATTTGGCTTAAGAATTTGTCAGAAACCTTCAACATCGGGTGTTGCCTTTTTTCCTGTTTCATTAATCACACCATCTAGGATGTTTTTTGCAGTGTAACCGATACGTTCGGCAGGCAAAGTCTGAGAACCCGGACCGAGCAGAGAACAGCTCTGAGAGCATTAGTACTGTAGCCGAAGGCGTGTTTACTTCTCTGTAACGACGTGTTCTCTAGTTCCGCAGCCACATCTGTAAATGTCAGATGATTCGCTACGGTAAACCTCTTTTTTGAAGTTTTCATCAATGACTCGAGTCGTGACCGAATTATATGGCGAGCAGCTTTCGACTTCGGTACAACGTTGTCTAATGCCAAAAGAGTTTTAAAAGCAATCTTTAAGTTAAGTTGAAGCTGGTGGAGATTTCCCCCTGTGGACGGCGAGCAAGGCTCTAGGTTTCAGGGTGGCAGAATTCGAGAAGACTGGCCCAGGATAAACTTCCTGTGTGCGCGGAATCACACCCCCGTGAAATGTATCCTTCCGCCAAGAGAAAATCATGGCCTCCCTTTGGTGTGCCAAAGACTGGCCACATCTGTTAATGTCGTTAGGCGTCGTATCAGCTGGGTGATATAGTGAGTGTAAAGAGATAGGACTGCCAGTTGAAGGCTAGAAGGGAGATCGGAGCAAAATCGAAACTCACAAACGTTTCACTTCTTGAAGTTGTAGGAAAAAATTGTTTCACACTGGATGTTTTAAGGGGAATGGACCAGCGACTCTATGGAATGAGTGCCCCGACATTGCATCACTACCCTCATTCCCTGCCCGGGGGGTACGGGCTCGGACAGACCCTACAGAGACACAGCCCTTTCTCCTCTGTGTACGGAGGTACGGGGCTAGGGTATTCCTATCAGGACTGGAGTTCAGCTCACACCACCACAGGATTCAATCTGAACGGAACATACAATGGCACCTCCAGTTTTCTCTCATCCAGAGACAGTAATAACTTTAATTCTGTGAATGCCTCGCGATCCTCTCCTAACTCCGGCTGTGTTTTAAAAACTCCCTCTCAATACTGCAGTTCTGGGTCTGCCTTTCCGTCCTCTTACCCTAGTGATGGTTCTCCACCCCATACCTGTCCCATGGGCAGTCCCGACGACAAGAGTCCAGGTTAGTTAGAACTCACTTTTTACCTGTAACTATAACTACACTAAGGTATAATCGCAAAACTGAGTAAAATTGCAACAGCAATATTAATCACTGACATCATGTCTGACCTGTTGCTTCTAGCGTACAAAGTGTACAAAAATGCTATCCCTAATTTTCGTTTCAAATTGTTTAGAATTTCCTCGTTTAAAATAAAAATTGCAATATGGTCAGTTGTAAGAAAGGCCCAGTAGTGAAAATTTGTCTATGCATCTGTGTATCTGTATTAATCATCAGTAATATTTCAAGAAAATCGTAATAGTTCCACCTGTGAGAGAACTTGAAAAATGTAAAGTCATCTAAAATTATATCTGTGAAATGCATCAACTAATTTTACAGAATTAATGCAAGCATTACACATATCAAACACTTTTTTAAAATATGTATAAAAGTGACTGAAATTCGAATATTTAAATCTTTAAACAATGAATACTTAGTTTCATCGGTTATAAAGAAATACTAGTTTGATAAGATTTAATTTTATATATCGATTTCAGTACAGAAAGTATATTTGTATGCACACGAGAAAATAAAATGATCACCATGTAAATTTACTGGCTGTTGTAGAAGCCTTTGTAAGGCTTTAAGTGTGTTATACATCTCATGATGACTGCTTTAGAAATCAAGGAAAGTTTTAGGGAAGTGACAGTCCAAATATTACCCACTGGATATGTTTCAGCGTCTTTCGAAAATACACCAGTGAGTCATGCATGTTGGGTAGCTGGCCTACACTATACCGCCTACCGATTGTAAGATTTCGGAGAGGAAACTTATAAATAGTGCATTTACAGTGTTTTACGCAACCATTACATATTAAGTATGTTGACTTATTTGCTGCGCGTATAAATTTGTATGCTGAGTGTTTTCACGCATAGAAAGTTTTTACACATGTGTACCTTTTTGGGTATAGAGCACGTAAGCTTGTTTTAACTTTACCCACTTGTAGCATTTGGAATATGTCATAAGTTCATAATTGCATAAAGTACGACATTGCACAACACGCGAGGACAATTATTTTCAAACGTGTAAACCAATAATAACATGAAATTCTGTGTGACAGTAAAAACTTTCAAACACATTGTCCCCAAAATACAGGTATGACATTAATAGAGAGTGGATAAATATCTACGATGATCTTTTCATTTAATTGCAAGTTATTCATTCACACAGTAGCCACAAAACCAACCTAAAAATTCTATAAATCGATTGTATAACTGATTACGTCATTAACTGTATGTATCTGCTCATGAGATGCAACAGCGTCGGTAAACACAAGCTTAAAACCCACGAATAACTCGGTAGTTGGTGTAACGTTTATTATGCGAAGGTTCTGTCCCTCTGATAACCTGTGTATATTGGGGACTTAGCATTTAGATGACCTGGCTGAACCGTTTCACCTTAAACTCTACGGTGTCTGAGATACCGGTGAAACGAGTGCAGAGGCGACCTGTGGGCATTTTTGGCATACTACTGGGCACGTTGGTGCAATGTGTGGAGGTGTTATTGTATTAGTTTGACACCGTAAACGGCGTCCTGTTGGGGTTTCTCTGACCAACCAGGCGTTGTCCATCCGCCGCCATGTTTACATCACCACGTGGAAAACCGGGTTTCTCTATTCAACAAGCTTTTTCTATTGTATGCTAACATGGTAAACATCTCCCCATGGCCATCTAGTGCAGACACAATTCACAATATACATGTCATATAGAGTTATTTGCTATAATCGGATTGTTTATTGTTCTATTGCCGTAAATGAATAAGACAAATAAAGCGAACAACACACAATAAACAAGAGAACTGTTCGTCACTTCAACCCCTGCTAGTTTCTTCAGTTTCAATTGCTTAGTTGATGCCAGATTTGGCCACTCAATGTTCAGTCTCTGTGAAGTCTCACGGTAACAATCACTAAGAGCGTGATAAACCATAGGGTACCGGTTGGGCGGGTTCGCTCTTCTAAGACGACAAAGCTGGGCGTTGGGAAAACCTCTAGCTTTCGCCCCAGCATGGTTGTGGTTTATGGGTGGAGATGTATACAAAATGTTTAAAAGTGGATGCATGGACAGAGCCAAAAAATTTAAAGGGAATTCAAAGTTTTATTTGTTGGGGATATCATCCACAAGCCCAACTTTTTTACAGTAGCTCAAAAAATATCTTAATTTATAATTTATCAGTTGCTGATGATTGTATTTGTACATGTTTGGAATATTTGTAAAATATTATGGAATTGTCAACAATACTTCTCTCCTCATCTTTGTTAGTTCTAAATGTATTTAAACATTTTGAAATTAATGATCTTTGCTCTTGATTGCGAATTTTTCAACATCGTATACTGAAAAAAGGAACGAAATAAAAATATTTACAGCCTTTTAAAATAGCGAACAGAGTATACCCGTTAATCATTACAACTTAAATTTAACCATTTTTACAAGTTTTATTTCATCCTTGTAGAGAAAAAAAGAAAAATTACGGATGAAATGAAGTGTTTCAAAACACGTTATTGTTCTTTTTTTCATCATTTGAACAAAAAATATTTTGTTTTGAGTTTTAGCACAATGCTTGGAATGTATTACAGAAACATCTTCATCATCTTCATTTTTGAAACTATCAGCATCTAGAAATTATAGTTTGTCCACTTTTAACTGAAAATGGGTGACTACATTTTAAATCGGCATTACGAAGGACAGGTTGAATATCTACACTGTATGCACTTCGTCACATAGTGTTCACTTATATCCATTATATTTTATTATAGTGTGTTTCACACTCAGTCTTTCACTTCCGCCACCTCCGGCATTGTGACAAAACTGCCACCTTTTTTTGTTTCCATGATCCGAGCCTCATCAGCTAGCGGGTGATCTCTGTTTAACCTGTAACATAAACCGCTAATTACTGACACCCGTGTGACTGTAGCACTTCACACAGAAAACTAATAGGCAATAGTCCAGTTAGTTAGTCTCTTAGGACTTTCAATATGGCCACTGTACCACCTCGAGCGATCAAGGGCCAACTTCAAAGTTGTTCTTATGTCACTTTGCGTCAGGCTAAAGGGGAATTAAGCAACATCTCCGGTATCTCATGACCATTAATGAGTTTGCTTAGCTTCTCGACACGTCACTAATTAATGACGTCACCGCTGCGCGTTGATCTGAACCATCTAATTACAACCACGTGATTTCTGTCACGTGACATCATCAAACACACGTGCACACATGGAGACGTCTGACATAAGTTTATTTACACGGCGTTTTTTTACCAGTGTAGGTAAAGGGCTCCTCACAAAACTCACCAAGTCTACATATTAGGCACATCGCCTTTTGAAAGCACACAGGGTTTGCTACATTCCCCTCTTCTACATATCCTTTGGCGAGATAACAAAATGTTTCAATATATGAAGATTTTTACCTACTTGTAATATCAACCTTAGAGCGAAACTTTTTCATTTTTCTTAGTTTTATATATTGTTAACTTAACGTTTGACTCGTGGTTGTTAAACATGTAAACGATGCTGCTCGTTGTATATAAAGTCGTATGATTATTAAAACCCTCTCTTTTGCACATATCACGCTATAAGTGAACTGAGGATGTCCGCAGAATTTACTGCTAGACATGGAAATAAGAAAATATGTTATAAATCTGTGAGTGCTAGAGGTGAAAGCGATGAGGTAAACGTGTAAACTATGTCACAAATATAAGCAATACAATTTCTGCCTCCACAAGGACAGCATTTACGACTGGACATGATAAGTATATCTGGTTTGCTCATTGCTTAAGAGTAAGGATTTGACAAATGTTATATGTCAAAATTTAAAACTTGAATAGATTACCACGGTTTCTTGATAATTTTTCAACCCCAGTGTTTAACTTTGGTGAAAGTACAAGTAAATATTTAGAAATATATCTTATACCCAATTTTGCGGAGAAGAATAAATTTGATTGTTTCTAAACTCTTACAATCTTACAGTTGTTTGTGATAAATATTACCATGGTGGTAATTGCCCAGAAAGATGCTGAAGATTTATTAAAACAATTACTATCTAATACTTGCTTATCTCATGGACACTGTAAATAAATAATCAATCAGAAACAAAATTTTAAGATAAAAAGTTATAGAAGGGAAATGTAAATGTGAATCTTTCAATTACATTAGATACAATGATTGTATTGTTATTGAAAAAATACATTTTCTGCAACAACACGCAGTCCGTTAAAAACCGACAACAGTACTACGAAAATGTTGGAGATTTTTGGAAGTACGATTTATACGAAACGAATTTACAAATAATTTTATATCATAGAAAGTAATCTGCCAAGGAAGACAGACTTATTGTTATCGAGATGGACGTTTGAGTCATCACGAAGAAACTGTTAGAAAAGATCTTCGTAGGACCTCTGTAGTCCGTTTTCATTACATTTATTTTAATGTCTGTATGATATAATAATAATGTATATGTCAGTGCTATAACTAATTTTTCTTTGTATCGATATGTTAAAAAACCATCCTTTGTACCCTTTGTCTTAAATTTTGAAACACAATGCATAGGTAACATAAATTATTATCTGATTTGAAAATTGATTTTTAAAATAGCAAATTGTACATGCACATGATGGCAAAATACCTTATTATATTTTCCCCAGGCTCACCGGACTCCTACAAGTTAGACCTGTCTTCCAAACCGAGGAAAGAAAGAACAGCTTTTACCAAACAACAGATCAAAGAGTTAGAAAAAGAATTTGCCACACATAATTATTTAACCAGGTTACGCCGGTACGAGATAGCTGTGGCTTTGAACCTTACGGAACGCCAGGTAAGCTTGGACAGGTCACTTTGCTAGAAATCATAATCGGAACAGAAAACACCGCTGTAACACATTAAAATGGGTAGTGAACGTTTGTCGATAAATCGGTAAGTGTATATACAGAAGGTGACGAATTGCAAAAGCCACTGACACGCATAATAGATGCACCAGTTAGGTTTGATGATGCCACTAGCCGTCTTCATCAAGTTAGTCAGAAAAATGTTGTACCGTTTAAATCTAATAATTATCATCAATATTTTGTTCTATAATTTCCAATATGTTTTGACAAATTTTCCAATTTGACTTGGATTGTACATAATCATGTGACACAGTTAAGTGTAAACCGGTCGAGTTACTGCTCAGTGAATGCCAGGGTTGATACTGGGGTTTGGTGAACTGCCGTACATTGTCTCATCTCCAGTCGAACACATGACATGGGTGCTAGTCGCATAGCAGGATAGTAGCAAATAATATCGCGTGTTTCTATATTTCCGCGAACAAATAAATTTTAAGTGTAGACTTGTATATAACTGCATGGCCACGGAGTGCAGGCGAATGTCCTGGTGCTTGTTTATACACATGGACTGAAGGCGTACCTGGGGACATGGCCCATCCAAAGAATTCCCGAGACAGAGGAAAGATGGCGCCGCCGTGAAACAAGGGAATCTGGAAAGGTAGCTTTGGAATCCCTAAAATCAGATTGTATTGTCAATGAACTCTGCTACAACCTAGACTGGGTTAGGACAGAAGAAAAACAGGGAATATTTGTTGATTGTATATGGGGGAATAGGAAAATATCTTTTTACCTCACATCCCCATCTGGTGACCACGTGTTGCACTGAGCCTTGTAAATTGAGTTATTTCAGCCCAGTGTATTAGGCCCTCCGACTTTACACCTCGTGTGGACGAGCTGTTCCGCTAATTAATTATAACCCCGAGCTGAGGGCACGTCCGGGCAATACTATACATCGCCTTTATGCATAGATGTTCTGGGAAATATAGAGTGGCTTCCTGATTCGTTCTGCACCATGACAGATGTGAGCCTATTTCCTTGAACTATTCGTGAAGTTTTCCTCCCATTTCTAGTTTTCCAACTCCTGACTTGTCCAGGTGGACAAGTTGAGAATATCAGAGCCATACAAACTTATCACTCATCTATACCTAACCAGACATTACGTTATGTCTTCTGTGGATGTTCAGTTCCAACTTCTTCAACAGAATGAGGACATAAGAAATTAAAGAAAACCCGGCTAGGGTTACTTGTAAACAGATAAATACAAGTTGCTGGCGGCTAGAAGTCACCTGTCTGATAGTACAGCGCATAGCTCAAACCCTATCATCGCTCCAATACTGAATTTGTGCTTTACTGTTCCTAGGCTAAGTTTAACTCCGCATCTTGAGAACAAACCCAACAAAACATTTTATTAATAGCAGGCTTTTGTACGAGCCTGACCGATGATATGCACCAAATGTTCTCCCGGCAAAAAGCAGGAATCTGGGGAGCAGGGAGTTTTCCCAGTCCAACCTTAGTTCTATGTGCCGAGGTAACTAGACGAGCCATGTCACTGTACATGTTTAGCGTGAATTAGCAAACTGCACCTCGTTCCCTGGTCCTCGCTGGTATAGTACCAACTGACCTGGCCACTACTGCGAGTCTCCTTCCTCATGCTTTACACATTTCACGATAAGCCATTCAATCTGTTCTGGGTGGAAGTAAAACAAACTTCGCAATCTGCTCGGAGAGCCGTAGAAATCCAAGTATATATATGTAAATAAACATATAAACATACGGCTGTCAGCGTGATTAGGCCTGGTGGCGTCACTGGTGCCCCGTGTGGATGCGGGCCCTTGATTGTAGCGGTCACGTAATGACCGTGAATACGGGGCTGCAAGTCCTTAACACACAGGTTATACGTAGGTTATTCAAAATGCTCAAAGCCACTAAAGCCTGAATTATGCAGGAAAGCATGTGTTGTCGAGTGACCATAATGCAGTGAAAGGTACTTGAATCCCAATGGGCTTTGTTAAGCAGCGTTCCACAGGTGGGATTTGTCCTTGATCAAAGAAAATTCAACTAATGGACTAACATGGAATAACAGTTATACGGTTCGATTTTTTTTTAATTTCTGCAAATTGGTACGACAAATTCCATTTTACTGACTATATTCAGTTTATTATGTAAACCATATTTCACATTGCGTTACCTCAAATAAAGCCATAAGTTTACAAATATGTATAGGATTACATGTTTTAATTTGTTTTAGTTGATATAATTGAACGAAAAATCAAAATCTTCAGTAGTAATTAATCGTAGAAAGTTTTGGCTGAAGATAACGGTGCCTTGATGATATATAATATATGGCACACGTGTCAACTAGAGGGTTCTAATTAGCCCTAGGAACAAAGGACGAGATGAAAACGGAAATTTATGGAACTATGTCTGCTGAAGTCTGCTGAAAATTGACAACATTTTTCTTGAATAGTCACACATGACAGAGTTCTACTTTCTTATAATGGCTATACACCTTTGACCTGTATCTAATAGTAATCTTATGATAGATAATAATTACATAAGATTACATATAACACAGAAGGCACTGATCATGAAGACTTAAAATCCTGTCAGTTTCATAACACTCGACAAAGAAACGCTTATCATTTTTGTATCACACAACGGTGGTCAATCTTTTTAAATCAGTACTAGGGGAAAGTGCACCTATAGTGATTGGATATATATAATGTACATATAAAAATGTTTCCTTTATTTTTTTCTGAAGGCTTTAGATTTCCAGAAAGTTAATTAATATATACGCAACACTATGGGAAAAAATATTTAACTAAAACAAAAGATGCCGGTAGATACCTGAAAGAATGATAATAATCATTCCAACGAGACATACTTGGGTAATATTTATATCGCCAAAATCCACAAACCGTTAATATTAATAATTTTTGGACCGAAGGGAAGCGGGATGCATACTTTTCTACTACAGGTACATTATTAAATATCAGTGACGTTTGCTTATTTTTGCCCTCCTTGTGTTCACAGGTAAAGGTATGGTTCCAAAACCGGAGGATGAAGTGGAAGAGGGTAAAGGGTGCTCAGTTAGTCCGAGATAAAGTAACTGGTCAACTCAAGCCATTAATGACGCCTAACGTCACGTCCACAGGAAGTCCCACTGACTGTTTCTCAGAAAGCCTAAGAGATGGCTGTGAATCACCATTAAAATCAAACTCTTAGTGTGCCCTGGACACCATCGTTGCCATATGTTTGTTTTAACAGCCACGTCGCTACTTAATAACATGCAGCGAAGCAGAAAATGTTAGCCGATAGATTCTACACTAGATGTACTGTCAGGATGTCACGAGAACTGCGGCATAACAAATTCTCCACTTCCTGTCCAGGGACTGTAGGCGATTTGATTCGGCGAACAGAAGGCATGTCTTGGAAAATCACCAGCTGAGGTGGAGAAAGAGGGATGGTGACCACCCAGTGTCTGATATGAGTACTAGAAACATTGCGATTTTGTGGTTTGTGATCAGTTGTCGCGATCAAAGACCACCATAAACACATCGGGACATTTAGTTGATGGATCGAATGATGATGTTTCTAAACTGTAATTAAAATGATCAAAGTTAGTCTTAGTAAGCTTGTGCTTTAACTTTAACTGTGTCATCGTAAGGTAACACATTTTTGGAAATTCTGAGTTATTTTTTATATTACGAATTCGACATCCGAAATCGTTACAAAATTATCAGACTTGTATTACTTTCTTCTGCTAAATTGATTCGTTCCAAGAAAAAAAAATCATTTTTTAGGGGAAAGTGTTAAGTGTTTTTCTAACAGTCACAAGATTTTTTTAAATACACTCTTATTCACCCAATGGACGCCCGCCATATGGTGAACATAGAGCCAATCAGAGGCTTTGTATATCTCATCGACGTTGCACCCTCAGGGAGATCCCATTTTTGTATATACTATTCAGTGCCTCGACTTTATTACGTTTTTAAATAAATATCATGCATTTTAAATGTATCAAAGCAGTTTGTTTCCTGTTGGTCGATAAATCATTCAGTTCTGTTTTTGTATTTCTCACTTAAAGATGATAACAATTCTTCCCACTGAACTGCTGTATTATGGACGGGAATTCGTTGTCCATGGCTGGTGGTATCTCATGGTGGAGGTCTTCTCTCTTCACACTGTTTTTACGTTTAATCGTGTTACTTCACCTGCTCTCCAAATTGTCATGGAATCCATGAAGGAACACTCCAGGAAAGCATGCCCGAAATATTTAGAGAAATTTTATGTAAACAGTGAGAAACAAGTGTGGTTTGTACAGCTTGGTCTGGTTCGACACGCCGCCTTAGATTTCAGCCACAACCTTCTATTAATCAGCGCATTTAACCACCTGTGTTTCCGTCATCGGCTCACCAGTAGTTTGTTTGTGTGCCGTGATGGCGGGGCGAGGACCCGTTTGTTGCTCAAGCTGGTCTCCAAATGGACGCTTGCTAAAGGAAAACGCCCGCCCGGCCTGTGTATATGATATGTCTTTCAAAGCCAGTCTTTTGTATCCGACTCAAAGGGCAGATGATCTAAGGCGGACGAGTAGAAGTTAATAAGACAACTGGTGAGGAGTTATACGAAAGCATAAATTGTTAACTTTCTTCTTTCCTCTGCGATACCTTCTTCTTTCCACACAGAAACGAGGGACGCCAGCTGCGCGTCGCTGCCGTATAGTAAGCGCAAGGAACCAGCTCCGGGCAGGATATCCACATTCTGTGATCAGTCATTACAAGGCAGAATCGGGGTTGTTGGCAGTGAATTTCACATTTGTTCGTAGCTATCAAAGCGTTTTCACAGCTGTGAGGTTTTTCAGCGTAACCAGATAGCAATGTCTGTGCACGTTTCTCGCTGGTGGGGGAAGTGAAGGCAACCAGCCCGGAGCAAAGTGAAGACGAGATGAAAGTTAGCGTTTGCCGACTTCTTGCTCTTGGTTACCAGGAGAGGTCGGAATTTATTCAAGGATAGCGACAACGCAAAGAACAAAACAATCTTTATTCTTCAAAGAGCTGAGCTGATACACATACACTTGAGACATCCTCTGTATTGTTAGGATATTGGATGTTTCATAGGGCCTTAAGAAATAATCTTTAAAGCGTTAAAGTTTAGTTACCATCTTTGCAGTTTAAATGTTAACGGTTTTCCTGAGTCCACTTAAGTTTCAAGGTGCTGAATAATTACATAAATGACGAATAGACGAATATTGAATAGACACTGAACACGTTTGATAAAGTGAGCCACCAAAATATACTTTTTGACTTATCGTTTTCTTCAAGCATATATATCCAGTCGTTTCGATGTTTGCATGATTAGCCCCTTACAGACCCTCTCGCAAAACCATAGCGCATCCTCCTGCTCCAGACGCGACCAGGTGGACAGGCCCGAGCTTCGCAGCTTTAAGTTGTGGTGTTTTTGGAGAGAGCAGGAGAAGCAGAAAAAATAACAACGAAGGGTTTTGCTCACTCCTGCAGACGTTTGATCTGTTTTATTTAATTCCGAAGTGCTGACATATACAGTGTCTCGTTAGTGTGGCAAGGCAGAGAAGACTAATTATATCATAACACCAGGGAAATAGGTTTGTACCTCGGTAGATAATATGTGGAACACATGACAGTTTGAACATTAGCCGCTGACAGCCTTATAACTAAGGCAGAGAGAGGGGGTGGGGGCGTGATGGAGTGACGCCCGTCCAAAGCTAACACTGGATATGATTCCGGCAATGTCTTCTGTAAAATAGAAACAGAAGGTTGCAGTAAACATCTAATCAACTTGACTTAAAGGTGAGCTAAGACATGCGTTGGACATTTGGTCAACATTACGGCATCTTTGTCGTTGTACATTTGCTAGTTTCATTCCGGTTTACAGTTAAGGTTGAAAATACACAATGTATACACAACACATATTTTCCATGCGTGTGTGAGTTAACAATGTGAATAATATAATAATAAAGTTAATATGACACCTGTGCAAAATATTTTGTAAGTAAATAATAAAAACTGAGTGCGCTTACAATATGGGACTCCTGTTTGGAACTACCCAATCCAGTGGCCTGTTTGACAAAACATCTTCTATCGCTAGCTGTCTACTGTTAATTGAAGAACGATTGTTTAAAGCTGTCTGACATTGATGAATACCGTGGTGAAGGATGACTAGAGATGAAACAGTTAAGCTTGGACGTGAAAATCTACCAATGAACACCCGATCCATCGTCCATTCTCCATAGCATAGGAGAACTGGTCGACAAATCTCATTGTTAGGTAATGCCATAAACATTCCAACATTCTGTTAACTGGTGTGTTTGTAATGTCAATGTGAACACCAGATCACTACTGGCCGGCTGAACTTCTGGAGGATTGGTTTAAATGTATACATAATTAACCTGCTGCATTTTAGCATAAATTCTAGAATAAATATATTTTCAAGTAACCTCGATTGTTCCACCTTGCACCATCACTGCATGATCAGGTACTATATGACATCTTTTAATTTTTTTCAAATATCCTCGGTGAAAATCATTTTCGGTGCTTATTAGCAAGTGGCAACTTTTAGTGTTTTGAAAGAAAAGATATTGGTCAGTTATTTGTTAGTAGCATTTGTCGAGTGATACATGGAAAGTGGTAATGTATACCACTGATATATTAAGATTTGTGATCGATTTACACTTCAGTCGCAAAGAAATAAAAAAAAAACAGTGATAGACTTGAATATATCACTGTCAGCGGAGTACGCTTGATGCGGACGCAGTGAACTCAGGCACGGGTTCCGTCAGATCAGCTCCAGCGGACCCGCCCATTGATGCCCCAAACCTTCCTCATCTCTCCCTTTGATGCTTTAGTCGATAAGCGCGCTGTATCCCTAAGGGGGAAACACCGAGAACGTATAAATATTTGTCCATCGCGCTTGAAAGTTTCCTCAAAGGACGCTTTAGTGAGACTTTGCCGTGTGGTAATTTCCAGTGGGTGGGACAGTTGTGAAAAAGCTTTGAAAAATACAAGAGAATGCACGACGGCTAGACATACATACATTGCCTTGTCTCGCCCTGTCGCCTGGCTTTCTTCTGTACAACTACGGTATAATGTTCCAATATTCTACACTTGGAGTTGGTAATAATTAAAATGCATAATACTAATAATAATGCATAATAGGACGGATGTTTATATTCGTATACATATAGCGCCAAGTTTCATAATCCAAATTCCTGAAATACAGCAAGTTGGCACTCCGAGATACCAACGTTTCTGCTTTCGTAAGTGTCCTGGTGGTTCATCTAATCGGCATGCTCCCTGTGATGAGGTATGGCAAAACTTTCTGCAAAATATTGACAGAATATTACAGTCTCGTTCAATTCTCACAAAATGTCGTGTGCGCAGGAAATTCTGTAATGTGAATATCGCTTATTCACAACAGGTTTTTTGGGTACCAATTTGTGACACTGAATTTTGATATTTGTGAATGTCTTAAATTCTTCTCGATGGAAAGCGCTTTTCAATTGTAATAAAAGACAAATAAGCAATTCAAGCTTAAAAGTGGTCCGAGGCGACGTTTTGAGTCGTTACTTGAGTACCGTGCACTGATCAGATCTCCCGAAGCGGACGCTGTACTATTCTCAAAATGCTTCCCGTACCCACAACTAGCCGGGACCCACAGCGCTGGCATTGTTTCTAATTTGTAGATACAGTCAGTTAAAAATATCAGGGTACGAAGAAACAGACCCCAGGGTATGTAGAACGAGACTTGCAACAAAATATACCCTTTGGGGAATTTCAATAGCAAGATTCCATTGTTTGTTCTCTCTATGTAACTGATACAGTTTTAACCCCGTCGGACACAAGTCCCGGCAAAAACACAGCCAAGTATGCGACAGTTCTCATGTAAGAAAAACACTCGCAGTATGCCGGCATCAGCACATATAAACACGAGCGATGGGGAACAACTTGCCGCGAAGAGCCCCATAAAGCGATTCCTTAAAGCATCGCAACGTATAGATAGGAAACACAACGAATTTTACATGGAAAGATTCTGGACCATCTTTTACATATCTCGTTGATATGTTTTACCGTTCTAGTTTTTTCCAGGTTATATCTCGTAATAAATCAGTTTGCAATATATTTATAGTGCAAGCTCAGCTATTCAGTCAGTTTTCAGACTATACGTAAGGTTTTATGATGTGTATGTTGCAAAACAAGATACCAATTAAATCAAAAACATCCATGGCATGCTACAATTGTATAATTGTGTCGATGGGACTGGGACTTTAAGTCAGGAGGTTTGTCAAGTTTCGGGCGAGTCTAGAAAGTGGTTTTCTTCTGCACACATAGACCTCAACCCCTACGTATCAAAGAACGAGTTTAACCAGTTAATCAGCCGAATCAGTCATATTTCAAAGTATAAACATTACCTGGTCGAAAAGACAGAGACACGCCTACGCGCCATCTGTACTGATTGAGATGAGGAATTCCGGCTATCAGCAAAATGATTTCGTGCTGTGTTTGTATAGGGCGATAGAAGAGGCGAGAAATTCCGGCCAGGCTATTACACGTACTAAAAAATGTTCCTTCAGGCTCTGTTCGATTTCCTCCCACCAGCATGCTGGCGGCCGTCGTATAAGTGAAATATTCTTAAGAACGGCATAGAACACCAATCAAATAAACAAATAAATAAATAAACATTGCGTATACTGATATGGATAGGTAAATATAGGGAGAGAGAAAAGGATTAAGTAGGGAGAGGAATTCCAATACTGCATTCTGACATCCATTGGTAAGTGGGTAGGAGAGGTGAGGAATTCCTATACTGTACCCGATATACAGGGATATATAAGGGGATAGAAGACGTGAGGAATTCCGATACTGCATTCTGACATCCACTGGTAAGTGGGTAGGAGAGGTGAGGAATTCCTATACTGTACCCGATATACAGGGATATATAAGGTGATAGAAGACGTGAGGAATTCCGATACTGCATTCTGACATCCATTGGTAAGTGGGTAGGAGAGGTGAGGAATTCCTATACTGTACCCGATATACAGGGATATATAAGGGGATAGAAGACGTGAGGAATTCCAATACTGCATTCTGACACCCATTGGTAAGTGGGTAGGAGAGGTGAGGAATTCCTATACTGTACCCGATATACAGGGATATATAAGGGGATAGAAGACGTGAGGAATTCCGATACTGCATTCTGACATCCATTGGTAAGTGGGTAGGAGAGGTGAGGAATTCCTATACTGTACCCGATATACAGGGATATATAAGGGGATAGATGACGTGAGGAATTCCGATACTGCATTCTGACACCCATTGGTAAGTGGGTAGGAGAGGTGAGGAATTCCTATACTGTACCCGATATACAGGGATATATAAGGGGATAGATGACGTGAGGAATTCCGATACTGCATTCTGACATCCATTGGTAAGTGGGTAGGAGAGGTGAGGAATTCCGACTCTGTATCCTGACATTTAGGGATATATAAGGTGATAGAAGACGTGAGGAATTCCGATACTGCATTCTGACACCCATTGGTAAGTGGGTAGGAGAGGTGAGGAATTCCGACTCTGTATCCTGACATTTAGGGATATATAAGGTGAAAGAAGACGTGAGGAATTCCGACTCTGTATCCTGACATTTAGGGATATATAAGGGGATAGGAGAGGCGAGGAATTCCGACACTGCATCCTGCTTACAGGATATATCAGGAAATAAGAGAAGTGAGGAATCCTGACACTGTATCCTGAAATACAGGGATATATCAGGAAATAAGAGAAGTGAGGAATTCAGACACTGTATCCCGACATTCATGGATATGTAAGGAAATAAGAGAGGTGAGGAATCCCGACCCTCTATCCTGACATACAGGGATATATCAGGAGATCAGAGAAGTGAGAAATCCGGACACTGTATCCTGATATACAGGGATATATCAAGATATAAGAGAGGTGAGCAATTCCAACACTGTATCTCGACATACAGGGATATATCAGGAGATAAAGAGATGTGAGGAATTCCGACACTGTATCCCGACATACAGGGATATGTAAGGAGATAAAGAGATGTGAGGAATTCCGACACTGTATCCCGACATTCAGGGATATATCAAGAGATAAGAGAGGTGAGGAATCCTGACACTGTATTCTGATATACAGGGATATATCAGGAGATAGGAGAGATGAGGAATACCGACACTGCATCCTGACACACAGGGATATATCAGGATATAACAGAGGTGAGGAATCCTGACACTGTATCCTGAAATTCAGGGATATATCAGGAGATAAGAGAGATGAGGAATTCCGACATACAGGGATATATCAGGATATAAGAGGGGTGAGGAATCCTGACACTGTATCCTGAAATTCAGGGATATATCAGGAGATAGGAGAGATGAGGAATTCCGACACTGCATCCTGCATACAGGGATATATCAGGATATAAGAGAGGTGAGGAATTCCAACACTGTATATCGACATACAGGGATATATCAGGAGATAAAGAGATGTGAGGAATTCCGACACTGTATCCCGACATTCAGGGATATATCAGGATATAAGAGAGGTGAGGAATCCTGACACTGTATCCTGACATACAGGGATATATCAGGAGACAGGAGAGATGAGGAATTCCGACACTGTATCCCAACATACAGGGATATGTAAGGAGATAAGAAAGGTGAGGAATGCCGACACTCTTTTCTCACATACAGGGATATATCAGGAGATAAGAGAAGTGAGGAATCCTGACACTGTATCCTGACGTACAAGTGAAGAAGGCTTGCCATATCATGACATAAAGTGATAAAATGAGGACTAAAAAAGTGAAGAAGGCTTGCGGTGTCATGCCATACAGTGATATAAAGAGAACTAAAACAAGTGAAGAAGGCTTACGGTGTCATGCCATACAGTGATATAACGAGAACTAAAACAAGTGAAGAAGGCTTACGGTGTCATGCCATACAGTGATATAACGAGAACTAAAACAAGCGAAGAAGGTTTACGGCGTCGTTCCACGCAGTGGTTTAATGAGAGCTAAAACGACTGAAGAAGACTTACGGTATCGTGACATAATGTTATGTGAGAGGGGTGAGGAATGGCCCGGATTTTGTCCCCTTGATATCACGCCATTCTCAGGTGTAAGGGGATAGCAGGGATTTAAGCTGACTTGATGGTATAAGGCGATCTGGTGGTCTATATCCATGAAGTACTAACGTTTATACAGGGATGAAGGGTGAGGTATCCAGGCTGGGCCCACGACATGGCGGTCTTACATACTTCTGCCTGATGATATTCACAGATTGTAGTGAGGTAAAAAAATGACTACAAAAAACACCTTCACCAGGTTCTGTTTCTTGTATCGTGGATTTCTCCACGGTGGTGTGTACAAAAGAAGCCCTCAACTCCGACAAATTACGTATAGAGTTACCGGCCAAGTGTGCAGTACTATTTCAGAGCTCTCTACACGTCATGTGAGTATGTGTAGAGTTGACAGAAACAGTGGCTGATTGCTTCTCATTCCACACCTCACACGACGTGAGAGCTGCCGTGCTGCCCCATTAGCCAACTCCACTCTGTTAACCCCCACCGCCGGCAGGGCGTCAAGAATTCTCACGTTGTAGTATTGTTATCACAATATTACCGAGCCTTAAGTAGAGTTCATTAGGAGATGAGTCTACAAGCTGACAAGGCTTGGTAAGACTCGGTTCAATCGACAAAACACAAGACAATTAAATACCCTAAATTCTTTTGTATTCGCAACCAGCGGGGTATAAATCATCATCTTGTTTCGCAGATTCTGATGGTAATGTTTTCTTTACTTCCAAGATCTATGTCACACTCAAATACACAGTCAAGGGTGTTTGTCACGCGGGATGTACCTTTTGGGCCATTGAAGGTTCGTACATTCAAACTTGATTGATCAGTAAATATCATGATAAGACATCATTTTGAATAATTCTTGTTCACTGACCTTTGATAAATTGCAATGGCTACCACAACACATTTCTTACTTAATTCTGCTTAAGTCATGGAGCTAGTGGGCCTTTATAATTGGTCCCGGTACTGTTTAAACATTTACATTAACACTTGTAAAGCTGTAACAGTTAGAATAATACCCTATCTTAGGTAAATTGACAAGAGACCGGATTTTACCGGTTACGTGAAACTATGCATTTGCCAACTACCACGCTGTCGTCGCTGCTCTGGTGTTTCTCTAGTTGCTCTGTTGTTTTATATCTACGTCACCACCGTGCCAAGAATCGGCATTCTCTCTCCTTTGACATCTTCTGCAACATATAACATATTACATCATGTAACAAAATACTTCTGCTCAGTTTTGTTTTTGTTGAGCAGGATTCACTGGGTTGTGGTCAAAACTTGATTATCAAGTTATACAAGTACAAATTTAATAATTACCCCAATACCTCCACTAACTGTGCTTGCCTGAGTCATTAGCTAAAAGCGGTCATGGAGCTTTGCCATAAAACGGTTCAGATTTGCACTTTAAAATAAACTTACATATACGGTGAAGAAATCTCTTTATCTTGCCTTCGTGTTACGTAACATTCTCGATGCTATTATTAGGCGATACTTATTTTTGTCTTCGTTAAAATTAAATTATGTTATATTATGGAAATTATGTTAATATTTTATCAAATTTGACAATTTAGCATCTTGTTATAGACAGCATATAACCCGGCATAGAATTAAATAACAAGATTGCTATTCTCATGTCGCATCTTGTCCAATATTCGTTATTTCGATCAAAAATCGTACATCTCAAAGATGTTAATATAAAATGAGTACGCATCCCAAGTTTACTGTATTGCCAAATGGCACGTATATTATGAAATGTTTTGTTATTGTCAGTTTAGTAAATATCTTGACAGAACATGACAGAAACTTATATTACAAGGTATATATGTTTTACGCACACGACGAGAGAGTCACAATGTGTGTTTATCCATACATATCCAATAATGTTACTCTTAAATGTTCAAGTATATGTTTAATGTTGAACTTCATGAATGGATTTATTAACTTCATTCACGGGGAAAGCTATAGCGCTGTAACCATTGTATAATTACCAATAATTTTGGTTATTCTACTTCCGTATGAGTGTACCGTTCTTCAAATATACGGAAGGAAGGCAACTCGTACAAGCCAAGCAATTTGGACTACACTGCAAAGCATGGATTAGCAGAGTGCTGAGGTGTTATTGTATTCACGGGATGCTGGTCGCCACAGCATGCCTGGCGTGTTAATTGTAACTCTGCACTCGGTCTGTCTTCTTTGTCTACAGCTTCCATGAGTCCGCACCTTCCAGCTTCATCGCTGTTTGTGCCTACAAGGAAACTAGTGTATTTACAATAAGGTTTCTGGAGGAAAGGGAGGTTACCTGACAATTATTATTCCCACCTTTCATCGCAATATGGACATGTGACATTTGTCACTGATATTAGCATTCAAAGTTCTGTTGTGACAGTGTTATAGAAGTATTGGCTAGAGGTCAGTATTTTAAATTGCCATAAAGAAAGCAATATGAGATCTCGAACATGTCAAGCAGAAACTAACGCGAAAGCCATCCGCTGAGTCCACCGTCCGTAAATTGGAGAGCTCTGTCAAAAAGTGGTTCCCGACTTTCGATGGTGACACCTTCCGGTGTAGTGGCGCGTTCGGGTGAGTCGGTGTGGACGTCTGGTCAGGGAGCACCGAGCGCCCTCTTCGTCCAGACTGACCACCACAATGACTTCTAAATACAATAGTCGTTATAAAGGCATCAGGTACAACCACTGGCAGACCACTGAGCAAATGTGGAACATATACTGTCAGTCATGCCAATATCTGTGCCCCTGCACATCCATGAACCGTTCACATGTACCCTCATTATATACAGGCAACTTCTTAAATAATATCTTTTTTCAAGTACAGGTTAAAAATTCTTGAGTATGCTATTACAAAACAATCTATCAATCCTTCTTCAGTATCTTGTCTGCATGTTTTCTGTTGTTTTCTGATTACAAAGCCTACTTTCCGATTGCCACTACAAATATGTGTGTTTCTCCTGAAATGGTCATTTTAGATATTTACCAAAACATGTTACAGTAGTCAATCGCTTGCTGGCTAAGTTGTAAAGGGGTTCGCTCTTGCTGCTGACACCATGCCTTTGATTATTGAAGTCGCATGTTCGAATCAACTGGATTGGCTACTGACATGCGCCATCAACTTTACAAGATTTGCTCGGCTGGCTCATCAACAACTATATCGCAGGCCTGAAGTCAATAAATATAAAAGAGTTGAACATTTAACTGGCTATGGTATAAAATATTACAGAATTTTATTTGTATAATATAGTCCTTTAAGTACAACTAAACATCAATGAGAGACAACCAACGTGTTTCAATGTTTGATGCACAGACGTATCTTGGATTCTATTTTGGATAAAATATACCGTTAGCCCATTAATACTGGTGCCATGTGCAGATTCCAAGAAAAGTGAAACGTGTGAATCGATTAATGTCCAAAGGTAAAGATCGATCGGTAAAGTTTGGCAAACTGCGGCATCTGAACGCGGCTTCAGGATTAATGAAGAAAGTGCAAAGATGGTATTGTATTTGGAAATATTTGTTTTACTCGTACGAAGGGTGTAATTAAAAATTCTTCATAAAACCGAGAAAATTCATACAGTTCGGTGTCAGTATTTTCCAGAGATATCGGAGAATATATTTTAGTTATCGTATAATGTACTGAACATTTCCACATTAACATATGCATATACTTGAAAATAATTTTGTTTGGTTATTATTATTATTATTATTATTATTATTATTATTATTATTATTATGATCATAACATATTGATATTAATATTTTCATCTCCTTAGAGTGAACTTCATCCAAAATTACTATTTCACTTTGATGTTACCCTGAATTTTGTGGTAAATTGTACGAAATGCGCAATACGAGGAATGAAAAAAACGTGTTTCAAATCGGATGCAATCGAAGCGTCATGTTCAAGAGTCGTACACCATACAGGGACATTCCTGGCCAATAATCAATTTCCAATGCAACTTTCTTAGGGAAAGAGGAATATTTTAGAAATAATTATGTACATTGTAAATATAATTAGTAACATGTAAAGGAGATATCCTACAATCATACAGTGATGATTGATGCTCTTTTCATTTGAATTTACAAAAATAAGAAATCAAAGATAAAAGCAAAATGTACAAATTCGCTGGTTTGGAAAGTCTCTCTATGAAGTCAACAAGGGCACGTGCAACTGGAAAAAGGTTTTCTCAGTGGGCCAAACAAGTCACACTTATTAATTCAAAATCATCTTGGTAAACTAAGGCGAGTGCTTGGGCAGGCATTTTATCAACAACGATTCGGTAACCGTTCTGCCTTATTTTAATACCAATTAGCACTACTCTGCGAACTGTTCTATCTTGTTGACAAGAAGCAACGTTTCACAGGTTGTAGGAGACCACTTGTCATCTATCACATGTACAACCGTCTGGTTTTAATCTTCATGATCTTTTCTTAGTTTACACTACAATAATTATACACTTCAGAAACTGCCATCCTTTTTAGACAATATCTTTCTCCCAACGTCATTACGAAAGCCATGTCGTTTTAACAAGACCTTTCTCTTGACGTCATTAAGTTTTCACACAAAGCCAAGAAAAGTTTAAATTTATTTGACAAAAGTCATCACCCACACATAAATTATCCTCGCCTACAAGATTTTGTATTACAGATATCGTAATTTTTAAATATATTATATATAGTTTCATATAATGGTATATTGGGAAAACTTGCGTGAAGAATCTCTTTTTGATGACCCAGTGTTGCATGAACGTCACGCCGAGCTGTGGCTAAAATTCAGTAGATGTTCGGTTAACTTTATCATCATGATAATGCCAACTTTTAGTGACAGTCATTAAAATGCCATAGAATTCGATCCAGGACTTGTAGGACTTTGATCCTGCTTTAGTGTCGTCCAGGGATCACTATTTTCACAGCCGTTAGCACGGTGTCCAGATTTAATGCCTCTGTCATGTGCTTAATTACTTCGACCATCCTTCCCATCAGTTTGCCGAGCTTGCTCCCAAGATGATAAACTCACTTTCAAACTCGTTTAAACCTGATGGTTGCATATGTTGTAACGTCCTAAAGATCAATTTCTGTCTGATTTGTTTTGTTTTTTTTTTTGTTTTTTTATTCTTTGTTTGTTTTGTTGCTGTTTTTTTATGAAGTCTCTGTATTGGTATATCAAACTGAATAATTAATTCGTCAAGGCTTTACACACATATAATTGAAAAGATCATTGGCTCCATATTACTATAAGGAAATTTAAGATAAACGTAGAATGGTCGGCATCATATTTAGTGAAGTGCTTAACTTTGACCTAAATATTGAGCGAAGAAAACAATTTATGTAAAATGATAAACGAAAATTTCAGCTCTTACAATAGAGAAAGTGTTCTTTAATAATAACTCGTCTACGTGGGTAAGTAGATTTTGTCTGTTTATATTTGAAAATAAAAAATATAACTAGGAGGAAAAAATAATGTTAGGCCTTTTATTATATTATATTTATTATCTTATTATCTTGACCCAACCAGTTTCCGATACAAACATACGGGCTTTTATAATAGTGTGTTTCTTATACCATTAACAGAGAAGTTTTTTGTACATTCCCGCATAAAATTACATACATTATCACACCAGTCTTTATCACTTTTTAATGCAAAAATAATTGTGAATGTGAATTGCTAATTTTACTCTTTATTTCTCGTTAGAATTAGTTGTCGAAATGATAGAAGAACTGTAATGGCACAAAAATGGAATAATACAGTACAAAATGCAAATTCATATTTTGAAAACACCGGTATCGAAGAGGAAAGACAAATACACATTTTGAATGTGATCAATTTTTCAACGTGTGTTAATAACTCTAAGATTTTATTATTATACTTGTTAAAAGTGAGACAAAAATGGCGCTTTTAAAACAAAAAATTTTGTATTTGAAGAGGTTGTTTTTGTCTTGAGATATAAATATTTACGAGTGTGGGATAATGCTTAAGTAGTATACTAGCTGGGTGTTACCGCGGGCGGTGGCCGTGTAGACTGTGTTTCCCTGCTGGGGTTAAGTCAGGCTGGTGTGAGTATCTCGGGGGCGTGGGGGGAGCAGGCGGACAGGTGGGGGGAGGAGTCGACTTCCCAGCCCTGACCTTACAACACAGCCGATTGCACCCAGTACTCCCGCAAAAATTGATAGACATTGTTGTTGTATAGCTTCAAAATGCCTCCGTTGTAATAGAGGCCAGGCTGTGCACTAGCTGTCCCGAGCTAGCCTAACTCTACCTCCTACCCCACTCTCTCCATCCGACCTTTCCACCACCAACTTTTCACTTTAGAAGCGTAATGTGGCAGAATTTACACGACACTATGCCGCTATAGGCTAAACTCATCTGAGAGTTGTGTAAAATGAGACGGACGCACAAGACAAATGCCGGCAGAAAAAGTTCCCGTGGCGGTGCCGGTTGCGAGTTAAGTGGTACGGGCCGGGGTCATGTTCCCTATGCACCAGAGAGTGACGTTAGCTTCAAAGAAAACCCGAGTGCGAAACAAAAAGGCAAAGAACATAGCGAAATCATAATCGGAGACAGTTGTGCCGCTCACCATTATACCGCGAGTTTTCAATATTTATTCCCGCTAGCTGATGGAGGATACTACGTTACTAGATATATCAGGATGTAGCCACATCTTGTGGTGTCAATGCTTTGTCCCCAAACATCTGGCTGAAAAAATATCGCACGCAAAACTGACTCATCCAAACAGAAATGCCAACACACCAGATTAAAATAAAAATCTCAAAGAAAGGACCAGACTCTCCAATTAAAAAACTAGATAGATTTAATACTCTCTCTGCTCGTCTAATACTTGTAATGTTATTCATTTAACAGATTCTTTGACATTTATGAATAAGAACATTCGATTAAAAATTTGTGGGTTTTCAGTCAACTTCAGTCAAAAGTTAAAATGTGACTCGGTGTGTTTATTATTGAGAAGCAAATGCTCATTCATATAGAAAGAGGCATAATTAATTTCAAATAAATGATAAGCTAACTGGTACCATATGAGGAGTGAAAAGCCAAAATTTGCTACTTCACTGAGTTTAACTATCAAAATATACAGCGTTTGTTTGGAAATACCTATCTCATACCTTTTACGATCGAAGATCTTTATATAGATCCGTGTATATAAGCATCTACGTGACGACCACAGGAGAAATAAAACAATATACTGACTTCCGTGCATACATTCGTCAACCACAATGTACCCAGTTTTTACGTTAACCACAAATATGTTAACAAATTTAACTGCAAACGTTCGTATGACCAACATGGCAATTTTATTCAAAACGATGCACATAAATCTCTAACCCCGGGTTACGCCTAATAATCATAGTAAATTTCGGTACAAGATTATCCTGCCTTAACCAGAAATAATTGTATTTTAGCTCTTTGTGACTAAGACATGCACAGAACCCTTTTGTGCTGCTCGTTTTTGTTTCGAATGTTAATAGTTAAACGGAATGTTATTGCGTCATTTGGAAGGCGGTAGCAATAACTGATTTAAAAAGACACAGATATTGCCTATATTTTTGTCTTAATATGAACTCAACGTTATGTTAGCTGTTGACCAGCTTCACATAATCATAAACATACAGTTGCACCAGGACGTAACGTCGACGTATAGCATGGCATAATAAACTGCATGTGTTTTAGGCTTAAGTCAAGTTTCGTCTTAGTGTTCCTAGTTTTAGATTGAAATAAAATCCCCACTGTGAGCCAGAATTTTAGCGCAGTCAGTTGCTTTGAAAATAAGAATAAGTCAGGATTAAGTCTATAAGTTTCATGATCTCGGGAACAGTAACATGAATGAAATTGTTCTTGCTGCAGGAGACAAAATCCTTACATGTTCAATACCAATTGGTATGTTTACATGAAAATATAATTTTAGCTGCGTCACTATAGATATGGATTAAGTTAGAAAGTTAACGTTTCCATGTCAGTATATATACATGTTTCAAGTCCATAATATTTACCATATAACCCAGCCTTTAAAAAGCCACAATAGGAAGAAGATAAAACAACTTGCGCACATAAATTATTATAATTATGTATATAGTATGAGTCACCAAACGCCAGTTAAATCGCTAATTCACCTATATTTTATTGTATATACATATAGTTTGATAAATATCAGCTGCACTTATTATTTGTTCCTGTATGTGTGAGATAGCATTAGGATTAAAATCCAAGAAACGACGACAGTGTGATAACGGACAAATGTCACACGAGAGCTTTTGACTGATTTTGAGGCATATTTGAATCCAACATTTGTATACAACTCGTAAAACCATGTTCCAAGTCGACAGTCGCTTCCAAGATCCGCTTGGAAAGCAATATAAAACACAAGCTTCCAAAGGAATATGTAAGAAATAAGTAAGACGCATAAATTGTAAGATACATGAGAAAGGCAATCGACACTTTCCAATACAATGCGGAACAGACAGTATCACAGGCATGACATCCAAATCAAATATTAAACTCGTACAATTTACACCTCCAGGATTGGATTTGTCCCTTTTGACATAAAGCTGACACGCGAGGAGATCTTGGCTATCCTTCATCTGTTCTGACGCATAGGTTGCACAGACTAATATATACCCAAATGTGAGATGTGCCATCAGGACTATCTTTTGTCAACTTTAAATCCATCGAAGGTGGATGGGTTTCTTCCAACGCCTCGGCAATGCGTCGAATGTGCCGTCTGGTGCATCGACTGGATTCACCTCTTAAAGAAGCCTTTGAATGAAGTAGTTGATGCCTTTTTTCATGTCAATGTTATTGTTTCCGTTCTGCAACTGGAAATTCGACTTTTGAAACTAATAATACCTTTCTGACCTACCTTTTCTTCCAAAGTCATATCCGGATTGCCGATAATTTTTAACCAAAATATATATAAACCTTAGTCTTTCCAATCTGATGTACATTTAAAATCTAACTTGAATGTCAGTTAAGAAAGAAAGAAATAATCACCGCGTCAATTTTATCAGCATATTTTTTCCTATATTACAGATAGGTTAAAATAGTGGATCAATGCCCATATGCCAGTTAAGCTGGCCGCATTCGAAGGCCACGTATTTGACTGGACAATGTGCTGAACCGCTGTGCGATAGTTAACTCCCCATACCAGCTGATATAGGCGTGGATCATGACAATCGAGTCAAAGGCCGTATCTCGTAAATATGATATAACCAAACCATGGATAGAGGCACATGTACTAACTAAAAAATGTATTCTGGTTTATTTTCTATGAATTGTTTCAAAAAATATTCCATCAAACTCTCTAGTTTCAAAGTTTTTTTTAAAGTTTACAGTGAGAATAATTATTGTGAGTAAATATGGGTCCAGAAGTTCCTAAGCTCTGCTTCATATATGACATGCGTAATTCCTCATAACGAGGTACCCGAGGCCATGTATGCATCGTCCTGAACAAAATAGCCACGTTGGACTATTAGTTTCAAATAAAGGGCTAATTGGTTGCATATAACTGATGAATAGAATCGCCTTGTTTCATATAGCTGCAATCAAAGCGCTTGTTTATATTTTTTTTATTGCGACAACGTGTATGCTAGATTTGTACACGATTTAAATGCTGTTCAACTTCGCCCACCAAGATCATCCTTTGTGCCTTTTCAGCCTCATTGAAAACTGTTGACTTTTCTCCCTTTACATTATCTCAAGTTACATTCCTTAGTTATAGCTTTGGTGGTTTGTGTTAAACAATAATTAAATTAAAATCTTGTCATTACTGGCCAGGAACGTCCATTATTGTTGGCGACTGGTGTACAAATATCTGCTACGATGTCTGGCTTTAAAGAATGGTAAATAAATTAGCCACGAAAATTTCCCAAACACAACACTGAAAAGGCTGTATTCATTTTACACCATAGTTTCGAACAAATTTTCATTTGTCGACAACCAATTGAGTTTATATTAACGACAGTAAGATGCAACCTGCGGATCGTCGAGTGTACAGCGTAAAACACCAGTCAAACAAATAAATAAATAAATAACATGCAAACATTTACTCTACATCTTGGAGACATCTTACAGACTGATGTATGCTGCTGTTGCGGTATATGTTTGCCTCAAACAAGCCCACTATACTCCCAAAACTCTGATATCGATCTAGAGATTGTAAGCCTCAAGAAACATAAACAGACGACAGTGTGAAATCACAGAGCTATTAATGTCCTTCAGTGATCCGTGTTGTTAATGGAGTATCAATTAATGCGCAAGCCGTCATAGTATGACATACATAACACACGCACTATTTTTCAAGGTCAGTATCTCTGTCTAGAGTATAGAGAGAACACGGTTCTCGGCGGCGTGTGATAAAGTTGTGAGAGGAGGCATGGCTGACATTAGTGACACAGACAATATGTTATCCAGTAAAATGGTTACATGTCAGAGATTGAGACAATCGGACAGGAAACAAGCCGAGAGGTGATATCAGATCGCAGGCCGATAGTTGGCAGTCTGGCTGTATCAGCTCACCCACTATACACCCAATCCCCACAACCCTCGTAACGTGAAGCCATTTATTTACCACTTTGAGACAGTATAATAGAGATTGATTTGGGAGATATCTGTTGTAATGTGACAAGTGTTTCAACCAGCCTCTCCAGCTGTGTTGATGTCCATAGTGACGAACCCCCCTACATCATTTAATGTGCCACGTAAACTAATCCCTCATATCATGCCGCATCTCCAGCGGCGCATTCAGACTGTATAGCTTGCCCAATTGGATCTGTCATCTCTTTTTCAGTTTCCATTATGTCGTCGCCTTGTAAACCGTTATCCAGTTTGTGTGTTCACGCATGAGAGTGCTAATCAAACACCAGAAATTCACAACAAATTAATCACAACATCTACAGAGGTGTTAGATCAAAGCGATTCCGAAGGATAACATAACTTGTTGTCATCTTTAATTACCAATCACACCAAGCGATTGTCTCACTTAACCGTCTTCTGCACCAGTGCAGTTGATGGCATCATTTCCCTGAAGACGTTCATATGTCGCATATTGTCCGTCATATATATTCTAGCTATATTTATTTGAATGAATGGCCAGTCACAGTATCTTCCGTCATGTATTGTCACAAGCTCCATGTCAACCTCTAGTTTTCTTCTCCTTTCATCGAAACGTGTTCAATTGTGTGATTTTGTACGTCGAAACAGACATTCGCATAACAGCCGCCGGTATAAATTACATTGCATGTCTGTCGTCTCAGATATAAGCGTTAAGCATTAAACAGAATCACAGGTGATATGCATTTATTTAGTTTGATCAAATTAGTGCATCGGATAGCTCTAATCTCTGGTGATAGGCGAAGATTCTGTTTTCCCTGAGATAAACTAGAGATATATCGGGTGGGCATAAAAAAATGAACCCTACTTTCATGCTGTATTGCTGTATTATCCTTTCTTCAAACCTTTTCAAACTTTAGACATTCAAATGGCATGATCTTGTTAATATACTGACCAGTTTTCAAGGTCATAGTCTGAGTAATCTATACACAGGGTTACAATGAAAACGCACGTTCGGGTGTCCCACATTGCATCAACTGCCAGGTGTCATGAGTAGAGCGCGCGCGTGTGACACGCATGAGGGACTGCTGGAAAAAACTTACTCTTAAGGAGATTGGGGACTCAATCAGTTCATGGAAGAAACGTTAGCGCGCCGTCTACCGAGAAGATGGCGGACCAGTTGATCACCTTTTCAAGTAAAACAAGGTAGAACATCATTTTGAAACGTCCGGAACATGCGTTTTTGACTCTTGGTTTTGATTTTGGTCCCATGAACAGAAATCTTAAAGGATGAAATTGAAATTTGGTCTGTATACTTAGGACATAATGGCTTTTGAGTGTATGAATTTTTAGAAGCTGACGTAAGAGGGTTTCGGAGATATTGAGTGTCAAAGTACGGTCCATTTTTTATGCCCACCCGATATATTTTGTCCTCGATAGATGAGGTTCAAGGCAATGCTCCCCTTCGGGTCGATTTTTGTTTTTGTTTTTTTGTTTTTTTTTCTCGGGTGAATCACAACAGGACAAAGTGTCCTTGATTTAATGCTCTTTCCTTCGACACTGCTTTTCACTGTCAATTTACCTTGAGGGATTTGTAATTATATATATATATATATAGATACATGCGGTGTCCAGTCAGGTGTGCCCAGTAACTTTCTTGCACTACTCCAGTAGTTTCTTGTCAGCTGTGCCTGGTGTACTCCTTCCACCAGTCCGGTGGTTTCCAGACACCTGTGCACAGTATCCTCCTTCCACCATCCCGGCGGTTTCCTCTGAGCTGTATCCAAGGTTTCCTCTAGAAAAGCATTCCGATGATTTCCTGCGAGCTCTGGCTGGTTTCCTCCATCCATTCCACTGAATAATATGTGAAACATTTTCCATACACCAATCAAAGAAATAAGTAAAAAAAACACAGTTGTATGTGTTGCTAATATACTAGATTGATGATTTATGTCTTATTCAAACATATGTCTAACTTTACAACGGTTGGTGTTTTTTAGGATGGAAACCGGGCAGAACTGAAAGAAACCGATGCTGTCATAGCCAGATAGTTGTGACACTTCCTAAGTAAAGCCTAGGAAAAAAGCGTGGAATATGAAAACAGAAAGTTCGCTTGTAGAAATGGGAAGTTAGTGTCCCGAGGTGAAGCACACAATACATAACTTCCAAATCTCTTAGAACAGTTTTGTAATTGTGGTGGTTATAAATACACAGATGACTCATTTCGGCATTGGTTCCCTGGTTGATTTCAATATATAGTTCCAAAGTCTTCAGGTTTTCGCCTCTGATAAATTTGCTAGTCTGCTTTTTCAGGCTGCAGAAGAATTTTCGGAATGGTTGGGTCTTTAATAAGGTAATGATTTAATTTACATGATGTATCGCGTAATTTAAGTGAGTTTACTGGTCCCCTTGGCTCACATCGGAGTAAATAGCTCTACTTGCTGAAAGACACGTTACAGGAACGTCCCAACAACCTGAAATGTCTCCGCAATTTTTCGCACCATTTTTTTTATTAAATTAAGGATGTGCTGTAGGAGTTAACAATGCCAAATGTAATCCACATGTAACAAATGACTACCTGCAGACATAAGGTCCAGAACAGGATAATCACCGCTTTCTTTATCCGCGCCTCTCGTCTCATAAAGTAATTACGTGCTGCAGAGGAAGACTTTTGGCCTCGTACATCTTCGCGCTTAACTCGGTATTTCTGATATGCAATATTTCCCACCACCCACCAGGCTCCGCCGCGTGTCTCGTGAACAAGACGCTTGTGGAAAGTGGAGCTGTATTTTCCGACAGGACGATTTAGTGGCGGCTGAATTAATTGGAAGCAGTTGAAGGGTAATACAGCAGAATTTCCGTGTCAAGGAAATACGGTTAGAGAGTAGTATGACATGAGCGGGGTTCTCGCGTGGGGATCTGTGCGGCGCACATGTGATGTGGCGCGCACCTGTCCGGCAGCTCGTGACACGGAGAAACCTGGTGACCACTTGTGGACAACATGTGCGGAGGGGACACAAACCCAGTACTCCGGCTAATTCTGTCAACAGACATCGCCGAGGGTGGGGCACTCAAATAAATAAACTTTTATCAAGCAAAATTGGAATTTTCTTAAGCAAACGATCAACGATTTTGTCTTCTTCGTCCAACATTTTGTGGTGGGATAATACATAAATGCAATACTGAAATCACGAGAATAACATGACTATATTCTTATGATACGAGTTGTGATTTGATTGACTGGTCCATTTTGAGCTTCATTTAAGCCAGTGTAGTCATCTGTTTCCAATGCCAATGTTAAGTCTAATGCTAGGCCACATTTACTGCATTGTATTCCAAAACTGATTTTCGGGCCTAAACACCTTAAGATATATAGATGATGAGAGCATTAACAAGCAAACAAAAACAGACGGACATTTTTAAAACCCGATAGAATAGCGTAAACCTCAGTTGTCGCACGTTACGGCCCAAAGACGTGTCGTTTCTTGATATAAGACAAATACACACATACATATTGTTTTTTTATATTTTGATTTTGTTACATATATAGGCAGATATGAAAATGTTAAAGTCATCATTTTGGCACCTTAGTTAATGTCGTCTGACATGATCTCCTCCAGTGAATTAATCAAAACCAAATAACTTAAATCAAAGTCATAAAATAAAACATTTATTTCGTACCCAAATTGTGCAAAATAGATTTCTCTCAGATATTTGGAGAAATTTCAGATTCAGGTGAGTCTGAAATGACCGCAGATTGGTTTCACTCCATGCAGTAACACTGACTGAGGGACGGAGGTTGACGTGGACGTGATATAATTTGTAAATACCAAGGAAGAAATATACACATCTAGCGCTGTCGGTCGGTTAGAGGAGTCTCCGTCAAAAACACTGACACCTCACAAAATGAACAGGGCTTGTCGTTGGACGCATGTCTGAGAAAAGGGCTGGTAAAAAGACCATGAAATAATTTACAAAATTGCTAGGCAATGTACGCGTATGATATAAAAGTTCTAGGTTTAAAAAAAAAGAAACACAGACACAAATAATCGTCCTGTCGGATCCGATTTCTACAGTATATATAATATGTCACAGAGTTCCAATTGCACGTGAGGATGAATCCTCGTAGAAGTCACATAATGACGAATATATACACCTGTGATTGGCTGGCTATAGCCATGTGATGTTCATTATTCATTGGACGACACGGGGGACTCCTTGATTTCTGCCACAGCACTTGTAAACATATCCCCCTTCACACTTACGTTGGGAGGTAAAATGGGCTTTAGTTGGCCAGTCACTTTATCCTTCACCAGTTTAGCCCCTTTAACTCTCTTCCATTTCATGCGTCTATTTTGGAACCAAACTTTTACCTGAAATGTAAATGAAAACACGGAGTAAATACAGATGGATATGACATATGATTATGTGAGGCAGATTATCCAAGTCATGCTATATATATATATATATATATATATATATATATATATATATATATATATATATATATATATATATATATATATATATATAGCTAATCTGACAAAAATGAAACCACAAACTCTGACGCAAACATGTGGTGTGAGAATTCAAATGATTCAGATGAAAGTATAAATTGAAAATACTGTCCTTGTTTTTCCTTACTTGAATGCTACCAAAGGGTTTTTCCATTTTTTGTTTCTTCCATTTTTTGTGCATGCAAAGTTATGAATTGTCTCATATAATCAATTTATTGGTTTTGTATAACTTGGTAACGAACTTTATAGATAATCACTCCTTGTCCTATACACTTGCAAAACTCTCGCATCTACAGTGAAATCTCAACCTTGTCAAAGGTCTCGCGAGACAGAATCTTGTGAGGTTTATGGCACAGCTATCTCTCACAAACAGATCTGAACTGCCCTCAAGACGAGCGACACCGAGAGTTGTGGGGTTTTTATAGCTGTTATACAGGGCCAAGTGTTGTAGTTTGTTTAGAATGGTTGTCTCTCTTCCATGCAAAATAGGATAAAATGTCAAGAAATAGGTTGTAAAGTTCACATCTTCCAACGTATCCCTTATGCAATTCTCATTTTTAAAAAATGTTAGCATATGGTAATATAAGTCTTAACTTTGACTTTGGCACGTAGTTTTTGCTGTCGTTTTGTACCGATATGGTTACATAAGAGTCTTTGTGACCCTAGCTCTTGTTATTTGAGACTCTGCCTTAAAAAGAGTAGACATATATATCCTCAAAGATGTAATATGATGTTTTCAACTTCTGGCATATCGTGAGTACCTTTGGCCTCAGACAAGCGGAGCGAAGCCAGAATTCCCCACCAGTTACCGTATAAAAACTGTGATCCAAATCGTTTCATAAAAGCTTTGCGAACTGAGAAAATTGCGATAAAATATTTTGTTTTTATATACATGAACGTTACGATGGAAGTAAACTGTCAAATTGTAAAGTATTTTCATAGTCTTTCGTTTCGAGTTCTGCGTGGTTTCGGACAGGGCCGTGTCTGAGCTCAGGGACTCCAGTGATTGATGTATCTTTTATATTTATCTTTTAGGAGTCTGTAAAACTCATCAGCTCGGTTCAAAAACCGAGGCTCTGTGTTATCAATAACCACACACGTGTTTCGGGGGGACGCGGGAGAGAGAGCGAGAGTACGGGCGGTACAGGCCAGCCGTTCACGGGCGCTGTACAGTAGAGCAGACGCTGTGACGGAACGTCGCAATAGCGTAACCAGTCCCTGATAACACGCCAGCCTCGCGCCTCTACAACTGGCAGTTATAGAATTATCAGGTTAGGTGTTCCTATGGATTGTTTAAAACGAGCCTTTTCGGACTATTGGCATTATAAGATATGTCATTTGTGTCTCACTATATTGCATTTTCAGACATATAAATGCAAACTTTCTGGCAACACTCACATCGATGTATACAGATGCAACTGAGCTTGCTTCAGTGTCTATTCCAGACGTCGTCTAGAAAAAAAATTGGTAGGCGTTTGGACTTTTACGGAGAATTTATCCTGAACAAGTAGTCAATACACACGATATGTTGGAAAAAATAACTGAATATTCTGGAACTTATCCAGGAATGTAGCTAAAGTTAGATGGTGTATCAAAGCCCTAAAGATACTCTTTCTGTATAACGTACGTTCAGTTTTGGCATTAGTACCTATGTCATCCGTACGATCAATCAATAATTCAAGCATGTTATAAGCAGATATTATTACATGCTTGCTTATGCAGTATCGGTATAAGAACAACTCATTATTTCTACTCAATAAGTATACCATCTCTTTCTTGATGCACCAATGCATTTTTAGCTGATTCTGCTCGGTCAAGGGAATTTATAAGTTCTTACTATTCAAGTAATTACATGAACAATTACAATAAAATCCCAAGTAATTTCACACAATTCTCGCTGTTCTGGATTTACTCACCATGCTATAGTCTTTTGTATTATTTTTTTCCCATAAATTACATGTTTTATCGGTATGTAGATATGATTGTAGAATACTATGCTTTATAAATTGTTTTAGCTTCACAAGTTTTCTAATCTAACCAAAACGGTTTCCGTGAAGAACTAAATCATTGAACACGGCATTCAAAATACATTTTGTAAGCGAGGAAGGGGAATATGGCATTAGCATATTATATGTTGATGTCCTTCATGCAAGTCTGCATAACTCACCTGTCTCTCCGTGAGGTTTAGTGCCACAGCTATCTCATAACGTCGTAACCTGGTCAAGTAGTTGTGTATGGCAAACTCTTTCTCCAGCTCTCGGATTTGGTGTTTGGTGAACGCTGTTCTCTCCTTTCTTGGCTTGCTGCTCAGATCAACCTTGTAGCTATCGGAGTTCGGAGAATCTGAAAGAGTAAATTTTTTGGGATTAGATTTCGGGATCTGAAACTGCGAAAAAAAATTCCCATCTATGACACTATGGCTGAGCAGAATTTTGAACCTGCAAAACGAAAAAGATCTAACACTGTGACTGTTTTGTATTTCGGAACCCGCGATGAAGAATATGATCTAACACTGTAGGGTATGTTCGGTATCGGAATCTGCGGGTAAAAACTTCCGTCTAATATTGTGATTGTTCATTATTTGCATCTGTGAAAACACAGTGACTGACACCAAACAGTCCACTACACGGCCAGAATTGACGTCCCACTAAACTATCTGTAATCTGTAATGTACATCTTATTTATGCCCTTGCTCCAACAACATGCGTTATATTGCATTATGCATCTAAGTTATTGTGTGTTTTTTTAAGTACACCTTACCTTCTGTCATGATAATTTGTCGTCTAAGTCACATGATGCTCTGCTTCAAAACATCTGGTATATTTCTTTATTACTTTTTTTTACAAATTATGTAAGTTGTACCAATGTTAAAGAAAAACTTTTGTATTGCACATACATTAATTATTTTGCACATGATGTGCATGCAGATCTCATTTGCAAAGTTACAGGTGTAGGGATTTGCACAAGCACAAAGCAATCAAAGGAATTTCCTATTCAAATTACCCATGCAGCCCTGTATTTACCCAGCACCGGTTGGCCGATGGCCGTGGGAGACAAGACTGATTTAATGAAGTAAATTACTCAAATTACTGGAGGAGATAAGTAAGTGTTTGAGTATCGGCGTATCTGATAAATGTAACGGCCGGTGACAGATGTGAGACGGATCACATTACGAGCTCACTGATTGATAGAAATCTGCGGCCACGTGATAATTCACCAATCATTCGTCAGCTTACGTCATCGTCTGGGCTTAAATGTATTTTTGTGTTGGATACGCAATCTCGGCTGAAAACATTGCGAGGCTGATCACTGGGCTGATCACATCATTTGTTTATATTGCAGGCAGGAGTAAATCATAATAAAGGAAAGGAAACTTACCACTGAGCTTTACTATCGTAAGACTTATGACTTATGACTTATCAACATATGACTTCGTGTTATGTATGCTATTTTTACAAAGGTATCACAGATACGCATAAAAGGCAACGCTCGCATATACTCCAATCAAAACTCATCATCAGATTTTTTTATCCTCAATGATCCTCATAAGCTATCAGTGAATTAACTTCTGTCATGAAATTAGCTTATTTATTTGATTTATTTATTTGATTGGTGTTTTACGCCGTACTCAAGAATATTTCACTTATGCGACGGCGGCCAGCATTATGGTGGGAGGAAACCGGGCCGAGCCCGGGGAAAACTCACGACCATCCGCAGGTGTATGGCAGACCTTCCCACGTACGGCCGGAGAGGAAGCCAGCAAGTCATGAAATTAGGTAGGGATTCTCGTGTCTACTGGGAAGCACAAATGTTTACGTGCAACTTGATATTCCCTTAATTATGGTGTAACGTGTTCAAGGTTTTAACCGTTCCAGACAGTTCAGAGCTGGTTTAATTCTGAAAGTCCAGTAAAGATCAACACAGCCAGGTGTAATCCTAGCAACCAAACTCTTTTTCTGAAGACGTCATTTCATTCGGTATATCGAAGAATATAAAACTCCAGTGACATTCTTTTATACTTTTATTTCATGACGTAGAATTGACATAGCAATACTTCTTGTATACTGACATAAAGTATGCAAGATGTGCTTTGTATACGAAAAAGAATATCATCCATTGAGATGCCATTCATTTCATAAGTTCACTTTCATGTTTCTCGTTGTTGTGTTTTCCATAATGTACTTTGTGAAAGTTTCACGTCATTAAAATTGATTAATATAAAAGCAGTATTGTAATGACATATTTTCAATGGAAACATAGCATAAGTATTCAATTGTTTTACTTCGCACAAAATATTGGGTTTCGCATATATGCATTCATATGTTGCATCGGTACATTACACTCTTCCATGGTTAGTATAAATTGAGGGCCGCGTTCTCAGTTTTGCCAGTAGCAAGTTTCTCCTTCTTCGTTGTTGAAATTTCTTCTGTTAGACCACCATGAGTCACTCACTGGACTATTGGTATACAGGTTGGGACTAATCCGATCAGTTTGGGGGCTATCTATCATTTGTACCATGTCAGCTTCTTCTGACCTCAAATTCCCCCAAATTAAAAGGGAATTTCACAGCTGCTCCTTCCGATTACACGGTACTTGGCTGTAGCAAGTCGGTCTCAGCTCCTTCTGGTTCAGCGGGCATGCGGGGCGAAGCACTCGCCCCCCATCTCTTCACGTCCACATGTTCCCACCCTCGTCAAACAGCGGATCAGTTTACTCCAACCAAATATTTTGTGTTTTAAATTCACTTGCGTTTGAGTGTTTGCAAATATGGTAAAGTTTCAGACTTAGACTCACGCTGAAAAATGGCCAAAAAAAGTTTAATGTTTTTCGAAAGATGTGGATGGCGATTGCTATCAGATAAATGCTTATTATTTTATTTATTAATTAACAGATTCCAACATGTCAAACTGCAATGAACCCAGTGATTAGAGGAACACAGCAGGCTTGTGTATTCTATGTGCCACAATAATTCACAAGTACCCACCAATAGTTTGTGATCGTTCAGAACAATGAGTTAGTGAAGTGCACCTAGCTGACACCAGCTGATAATGTCATCACCAATGCTAATGTTTGCTGATATGGAATTGTCATTAGCGGAACACTTCAAAGTTCGTTAAGCAGATCTGATAAGCCAGATTACTTACATATTCCTCACTTTCTCTTCTATGGCAAGCACCTGTTCGACCAGATACGAGATTTTACAGTTGGAAATATGATCCAAGAACTTAAGATTTATTCTATGATTTAGTTGCGTACTTCAGCACGACACAAATTTATTTTAAAAAAGGCTATAGCCGCCCTGGTGAAATAAAATGGCGCTGTAAAATGCGGATGCAGATATGTTACAATCAAAGTACTTCCGTAAATTTATGTTTGATTTAATCTCAAAAGCTATGCTCTAACGTTTTTACTGCTCCTTCTTGCATATTAGTAAATTTGTTCAAGCTAGTGATGGTGATTCTGTGAACAATAATGGCCGTCGATGATTTTGCTTTGGTCATGGTCGGTTATGCTTTTAGCATATCGCCTACATAGTATTCCATATAGCTAATAGCTTGTACTTTTGAAAGGGTACCTAATTTGATTTAATCTAAGTTATAGGTTACATTGCCTGAATTTTAAGCGGACACTATGCAGACAGATACAGAATATAATGTAGACTTTCGATCAACATATCTTAAACACGAATAAATTACGGAATATAAATGTTCAAGGAAAATCCACAGCAACACGTCAAATCTCAGCATTAATCTGAACAATTTAGGACCCTTTTCTGCCGCTTATCCAGCTTCCAGTATGTTTTAAACTAATTTTGTTGGCATAAACAGCTTTTATCTACATTATTACTTATCTCTGATCAGTTGTTACTGTCGTCACTTAATCATTGTAGCAACATACCTGACACTCTGAAACAATTGATAAATCATTTCCCCTTATCACCTCAGCGCCTTCAAAACATTCTAACCTCGTTTAATTCGCAATAGGATTCACAAGTGCATGGAAGCGGGAAAAGCGATATTGCCTTTAGAGAAAGTTGAGCAGAAAATGGGAAAACCAGACCAGTGGTCTTCCTCTCAATTTGTGTGAGAAAGGCAGCGTGGATTGTTTGGGGAGGGTGGAAGAGGGTGTTATGAGGAAGAGCCCACCGGGACGGCCCTGAGTAAGACAGATTACTCCGTGCGAGAGTTTCGGCAGAGATGGGCCCCTCCTGACAGCCAAAGGGCAACTACGTGAACTGAGGAGCTCCTCTATAGCTAGAACAATGACAGAAATACTCCACCTTAATTCGTAACGCACGACTTATATTACACACTTCGTCGTCAAATGCCTGTGATTTTTATTTGGCGATAAGTAAGGTAATAAAGATAGGGATGATGCGAAGCTGCTGAGGTGAGAGAGGATTCAAGAAGGCCACGACAAGAGAGGACGGCCTGTAGCGGCAAAAACCAAGAGGCAGGACACTCAGCCACGATCCAGACCCAGCCACACATGTTTCTAGAAATACCAACACTTAATTGAAGATTTCATTACAAGTCTGTTTGAATAGCCCGGGGGTCACTGAGCAGACGGGGTGCCGGCGGGTTTCACGTGCTTTCTGTTCTCCATATAAGAGGCTTGTGGACAAGGAGAACCACACACACTAGAACTGAAGCAATTTGTCAGGGGAGGTCAATGAGCTATCAGGATAATTTCCAAATAAGTATCAATGTCTTGGCTTAGTACAAGTCTTCATCTGGCTTGACACAACTCTACAACGGAAATTCTGACCAAGGAATATCAGCTTTCGTTTTTGAACTTTGATACTGTGTTACACTTTTTAATATCTATAACCACCAGAAAAATGTAAAAAGTCCTTTGTTTAACAAACTTGTGTACTTTTGGTTATGACACTCCAACGAAAATTTTTATCACCAGATGTCAGCCTTTATCATTCAAAACACCGTATTACATTAAAGAAAAATGTCAAACGGATAGTGACTTATCAAACAATATTTCTTATTATGAAAATGGTATACATTACAAAATCTGAATGGTCAATAATTTGCCTCCTTGAAATTAGTTTAACGGCTTGGGGATAGAGATGTTCAGTATGACTTCACAAACCTAATTCGACTATATTGAAAACGTGGAAGAAAAAAAAAAGCTCAGTGTTTATTCATTTCTCTGCATGTAGAACGTGCTGACACGAAATGTATACACCTTGCACGGATTCACAAAGGTATGTTGACTATGGGGTAAAATAAGTCAGACTAAACCAACGATGAAATTGTGATACTGATTTCTAAGTCAAGCTTACCGGTGAAAGTATCGGCATGTGATCGTTCAAACATGAATTAATTTTGATAATATCACTGTTCATGACAACTGCATGATGACATGAAGAAATTTAATCATGCAAAAACAGGGTCAAAATTTATTTTCCCATGCCGACTGGACACATTTTAGGACCGGAAATTAGCCATAACTCAAATTATGTATATCCATAATCCAGTTTGTAAAATCTAATTTTTATGGCTCTTTGCCAAGATGCAAGTTTCCTCAAAAGAATTGCATTTAATAACCACAAAAACAAAAGCATGAATATCTTTTCAAGTAATCAAAGTTTTTGTTTTCTAAACACAACCCTGTTTGCGTCAGTAAATCCTAACAGCTGTACAGCGGCATGTCTCCTGTCAAATTTTAACACCAAGGAGTAGTAAAGAAATCTTGCAAGATGATGAATTTGTCGTCATTGGAGACCGGTGTTATCCCATTATATCAATAGTCTATACGACCAAAAACACAATATTGGATAATGCATCTGTTCATCGGAAATTTGTAATTATTGACAACGATCAGCCGAACAAATAATTCAAACCAATGACAAGTGTCAAGTTTAGTATATCTGGTAAGGCTTCATCACGTTTCACATCAAATTCTACAAGTCAGATTTAAGTGGGATAGTTTTAGCCAAGACAGTTCAACTCAAAAACTGACTTTGACAAATTAAGTATAGCTAAAAATTATCAAAATTATTTGTTAAAAATTAAGAAAGTTTGTAAATAATTATGTTTGAGAGTTTGGTCCAGTTTCAGTTAATACACCAATAAAAGTCATGATTGTGGTAAATCAGCAAAACTGGTAACATTGAGTAAGTTAGCATGAACAGGTTAAATTTCAAATTTTGGTAAAATTCTTTTACCAAAACAGTTAAATTATGATCACAACGACATTCTGAGGGTTCGAAAACAGTGTCTTCACCTACCTTTAGATTTTAAGCAATTTGAAATGGCGTCATCTTCGTAGACGTCCTTAGCTGAGGGACCCAAACACAGCGCTATATGGCGAGGGGGGCACAAGCCACTCCACATTTACTCACTGTCTGTTGAAAGGAATTACCAGGTACATCATTTTCTTTAAAATAGCCGTGTGATAGTCCCTGAATACAAAGCCGCTCTCGATCCCCACTCACACGAGGAGTTACCGTAAAGACTGGATGCCGCCGATTGAGACATTGATGACAAGGCCCAGTTGTAGGACTGCTGAGAACAGCTAAAGTTTGGGAGTACCAGAGGAACAGCCACTACCCCCAAACATCGTCCCGAGGGGGGAAGGCGCTGAAAGCTCTGGGGTAAGCCGAAGTTGACAGCTCCTCCTGATCCATAATGGTCCAGAGAACACGAGTACGATCGGGGGTTCATCCCGTACATGCTGTGTTCCATGGCCATGCTGGCAAGTCCTGATCACGAGTCACCTGTGTACCTTGTTTAGGATCTAGTCACCTATAGTATATAGCTACCATTCATCTGTCAACAAACAACTCTCCGGTACAACCTGTCTGTGGGTTATATAAAAGCACCGGAAGGCGTGCTCGTCCAGGCTGCAGGCTGGTCACGGTGATCAATGGTTACTGTCCACGCCCATTGTTATCCTCTGCCGATCTGAATCTGATGTGCGAGGAAAACCGGCTTTTAATTTTTATACGACCTGTTCGGATGCCATCTAAGCAGGATACTGTCCAGTGAGTGCTAAGGAAACGTCAGCCAGTAGCGTCAGCCCGTCAGCCAACTTGGCAGCCGTAGTACGTAAGGAAAAGTGGGTGGTGCTACCAGCGACTCGTGGGCCGAGGGCCACGTTCATACGCCACTGGCAATCGCACAGTGTGAAGTCAAAAAATACTTAAACCAAGGAAGTGCACTGACTATCATCCCCGCTCATAGCTTTCTGACGGTAGACTCCTAGCATGCAGTGAAGTAGTTTGGAGGGTTTTCTGCAGATATTCACAGCTGTTTTTCACTGTCAACAACATCGGTCCTGATTTATCAACACAGGCTAATAACACACTACCACATCCTAAAGGGGCACAACTTTTACTACCTAAGGTTACCGATGGCCCTCCCCCACTTATCAGCGATGTTGGAAATATAAGGTCTAAGTGGCGGCAATAAAAAGTCACTGCTTGACAAATTGTTTTGGTAATATCACATGATGACGATCTCAACAAGCTGAGAGAACACCTGCCAATCACAGGCGGTCTGTAGCTAACTAATTCAAGTTTTCATCTCGTTTAAACGTTTAACTTATCATCAGTTGCACCTGGTTAAGATGTCACTGACAATGATTGTCATCACAGGCAATTATGAACTTTGGGAAGAACAATTTTGTACCAACATTATAAATGAAAGCCTGTGGACACCGAGTAAAAATGATATAATTCAAAGATAATTATTTACCAGTGACAAATTATTCTCTGGTCAGGTTTTTTAAGAGTTAAAATGTGATTTTTTTCATTTTTGCACATGCCCAAATGTACCAGAAGATCTATCCAGTCCAAAAATGAAAGTGTGGTGAATCTACTAATTTGTTCGTTCGTAAACTTTGAGTTCATAGGTACCTGACCAGTATATAGCAACGCTAGATGCAACATGTTTTTGTTGTTGTTATTAAACCCCTTAAAACCTTTATTATCTGAATGTCCAGAAATGTTGCTATGCCTTTTTTGTACTTATCTCTTGATGTAGACGTTCTGTCTGCGCTTGATGAAATTGCACAAACGTTCGTTTCAGGCTTTTCAAATACATATATTCGATGCGTCATTTATTGTATTTCTCTACTTTCACTCTTATGACATATTTTCAAGCTTTGTAGAAAACATCAGTGACCCTACCACTATAAATGACCCAAGTCATGTGAAAATAAAACAAATAATACTTTTTATATCCCAGTCCTGGTTCGGCCAACTGTCGGCACAGGATAAAAATGATGTTTTGATTTCTAAGGATGTCCTTAAACAAAAAAGTATTGAATTGTTTAAAGTGTTTTCGCATCAAAAATCGAACATGCCATTTGACGTAAAACATTCACGTGTTCGTGTCACTTGGCTAAGCTCGGAAATGTTCTGTTAACATACATGACATATATAGCACAGCTACTCGTATGTAATTACCCATTCAATCAAAGTAGAAAGAACTCGTAGAAAAGAACAAAATGTGGAAATATTAGGAGAATTTTGCGAGCGAACAGAACCTGAAAATTGTGTACATACCACAAATTAGAGAGCAATACTGGTGACCACTTCTCATTCCAATTATTAGATTAAAGGGTTTGTTCACCTTTGGCGGATATACTCATTACAGCATGTAGGTCTATGCTTCTAGAGAATCTCAGCTTAAACAGTGCCAAAAAATATTTTTAGGAGGTGATATAGTTCTCAGAAATTTTCTCTCTTTGTCAGCTTATAATTGAACCTACCCGAACATTGATTGAAAACATAGCTGTTTGATCACGTATCCCGTCAGACGAGAAGCCTAAAAGTTCGCCAATGATACGGTCAATGTGGGTCTAACTGACCATGGCCAACTGAAATGTTCTTCATTATCGTCAGTTACTATTATACCTAAGCCCAATACAAGCCTTCTACCATATATTATGGCAGAGAGGTGGGTTGTGTTTGAGCTTCGAAGGTTGTATTATCCAGTGCGACGAGATGGCAGCTAACATTGGCTTAACAACTGCTAGATAAAGACATCATTTCCAGCCGAAGCAAAGAGGTCCAGTATTGAAGACATAAGCAGAGTTGTGCGCATCATTTTATAATTTATCATTTGAAAGTTGCACGAGACTGGATTGTACCATGTGGCATGCAATAAGCTGACGAGAGAGCCCGGTGACTGGCCATGCGCCAAGGCTGCCCAAGTGTAGTGAAGGTAATTAACCAAGAATAAGTAGAGAAACAGGTGCTAAACGGAAACTTCCAATAAACAGATCATCGTGGTGGGCCATATGCCGGGGGAATGTGTCACTTTAGCTCCAGAAAACCTCTTAAATTCGCACCCATAATTACAGCAGCACATTTTAATGAGTCGCTTCCCGGAAGAGATGTGGTGATGTGTGGTCAGAATGCTACAATACAACTTTAACCAGTAACGTTCGTCTTTCTTCAGATAAATTGTTCGCCTTCAAAACAAATATAAAAATGCCGTCTGAGGTTTCATTTACTCAAGGTAGACAACTTATAAGAAGAAATTCAGAGGATATGCCTCACGTCTCTACCCATGCACATCTCTCTCATTTAAGTGTCTTTGTTTTTCTGTCGCTGTAATGTTTCCAGTATGGCTTAATGCAACTCTCCCGTTATTCAGCCAATGATAATATGGACGTTTACATTTAAACTCCGTTGAATTATTTCGTACCTAGATGACTTTCAGGTAAGTGGGAAGGTCTGCCAGCAACCTGCGAATGGTCGTGGGTTTCCTCCGGGCTCTGCCCGGTTTCTTTCCACCATAATGCTGACTGCCGTTGTATAAGTGAAATATTCTTGAGTACGGCTTAAAGCACCAATCAAATAAATAAATAAGATAATTAGATAAGAAAACGTATTTAAGAGAACGCCGCCATAGAAGTGAAATATTATTAATAAAAACACCAACCCAAATGACTGTTCATTTCTGTTGAAACCTATATTAAACACAACTTTGTATTAGTTTTGCTATAATACAGTATATCACGCAAAAACATTCTTCCGTTTGCTGAGTTAGGGGTGAATATGGTACTTGTAACGCTTTTAGTGTGGCCCTCGTGGCTTTTAACATCGGCTTAACCATGTCAATATTTGCAGTGACCAGAAATAAAGGTGACTCATACACTGTTGCTGTGAGCTATGTTTGTTTTATTTGCATATAAACCTGCTCGCTATTGTCTTTGGTACTTATCTGGTGAGAAGGTGACCAAAATCAATATTTGTGCACTCCAGTATGGTAGTTGTCAGTCAACGTGCGTGCTCTTCAGTCTTGTATGCATCGGGTATAACATATGTCCAAAAGCCGGAAATTAATGGAGACTACTGTTAATGCTTACTGTTAAATGTAATGTGACAGTCATCGGTTTCTTGCCACGACAACAACTATTAATTTTAAAAAACAGACTTCCTTACCATCGTTTTTTTTTAAGTGTACCGTCGATAGATCAGTATGTGCGTGAGACTATTGTATTCAACAAAGCATCATTCTCACTGTAATTTAAACTCTGTATATTTTACGTAGATGCGATGTAGACGCCAGTTTGACTCTTTGTTCATCATGGCTATCCCTCCTGAGAAACTATTCATTTATTTATTATTCATTTATTTATTCATCTCCTTACATATTAAGAATACCACATAGCGGAATCAGACTTTAGCTTCACCTACTATAAATTATATTATTAACTGCCAGCCACTGGGACATTGGTAGAAAGTAATTCCTGCGTTTCCAAGCCATGAAATTGATGCATGTGCTGACCGGAATTTACAGGGGCTAATTCACATGTACTACAGAATTACCCATAACGATAAATGATAATCGATATTCATGCTAGATTCAAAAATGGTCGTAGTACATAATTAAATATTTATTTGCATCAACATCTTCAAGTCGCAAGTATTCCCACGTTTGTCTTTATATGTAAATAATTGAATGCCAAAAGTATTTTAATGATATTTAAAATTCAATTGTTGATATCGAGCAACTGTATTTCAGTTACATTTTACATTAAAAGATTTATTTATTTATTTATTTGATTCGTGTTTTACGCCGTACTCAAGAATATTTCATTTACACGACGACGGCCAGCATTATGGTGGGAGAAAACCGAGCACAGCCCAGAGAAACCCACGACCATCCACAGGTTGCTGGAAGACCTTCCCACGTAAAGCTGGAGAGGAAGTTAGCATGAGCTGGACTTGCTTAATAAAAGAAAGAAAATTTACAATGGCCAATGCCTTAGTAATTCATGTATATTTTTGACAACTATATCGGTACAACTATACGGTATCTATCTTACCTGATTTGGTAAGTGAGAAGGTCTGCCAGTAATCTGCGAATGGTCGTGGGTTTCCCCCGGACTCCGATTTCCGCCCACCATGATGTTGGCCGCCGTCGTATAAGTGAAATATTCTCGAGTACGGCGTAAAATACCAATCAAATAAATAAATAATATTGCGCAAATATTAAAATTCGCACATTAATGAGGACAAAATAAACAAATCTGAACTGATTTGTCAAATGAGTTTTATAAACTCATTTAAAACAATATTACAGCAATAGTTCACAATGTACATATGTATGTATGAACTTGCAAATCGTATGGTATTGAAATATTTAGTTAAATATTTAGTTATGAAATATTTAGTTAAATTATTACCAATACAATGTTAAAAGTATACCATGCGCATATATACATCGCCACAGACAAAGTTATTAGTTTTAAAAGGTAACCTGCGGATGGTCGTGGGTTTGCCCCGGTTCTGCCCGGTTTCATCCCCTTCATAATGCTGGCCGTATAAGCGAAATATTCTTGAGTACGTGTAAAGCACCAATTAAATAAATAAACAATTTTAAAAGGAAATGTACAATTTCTAAAACATACCGTTAAATTTACTAAAATAACAATAACCGTGATATGTGTGTAATTATGTAGTTTGGGGCGTAGGTGATATACATGTAATTATGTAGTTTGGAGCGTCCGTGATATACGTGTAATTGTGTAGTTTGGGGCTTCCGTGATATACGTGTAATTATGTAGTTTGGAGCGTCCATGGTACACATGTAATTATGTATTTTGAGGGGAGGGGCGTGATATACATGCAATTATGTAGTTTGGGGCGTCCGTGATATACGTGTAATTGTGTAGTTTGGGGCTTCCGTGATATAAATGTAATTATGTAGTTTGGGGGGTCCTTGATATACATGTAATTATGTTGTTTGAGGCGTCCATGATATACGTGTAATTGTATAGTTTGAGGCGTCCGTGATATACATGTAATTATGTAGTTTGAGGGGTTCTTGATATACATGTAATTATGTTGTTTGGGGCGTCCATGATATACGTGTAATTGTATAGTTTGGAGCGTATGTATACAATTTATTCATCACTGTGATAGCGTATGTTCAACTCACAAGCAGCCCATGAGGTATTTATCCCGCGAAGTTATATGCTCTGATATAGCATGTATATAGTTTCATTCAAAACTGTTGAACGCATTCAACACAACCACTTAGCATCCACGAGAAGGCGTTTTCGGTTGAAGATCAATCATGACAACGTCCTATTTAGTAACACAAACGTTTTTCCACGTGCAGAGAATCATAAAGACTTTTCATGTTCAGAAATTTTCCGTCCTCATGAAAGAATTTCGTGTTAACTTCGACGGATACAATATTTTTTTTCAGTGATTTTAACGTTTTTTCGGAATCAGTATCAGTTTAACCTACTGTATTGGAGAAAGCAGTACTGTTATACGTCTGAGGTGAGGATACAATTTCGATTGGAACAGATTGCGCAAATATTAAAATTCGCACATTAATGAGGACAATAAAAGGGATGAAAATGACGATGAAAGCATGAAGACGACAACAACAATGAATGTGTCAACACCAAGACGATTTTGGGTTTTATTGTAAAATGACTGATACTTACTGAAATATGTTCTAATCTTTCAGTGATTATGAGAAGCAAAATGGTTCCTACTGATTGTATATGTAACATTTCCACCGTTCCGTATGGAGCATGCTGCTATTCAAGTACAAGCATGATGAATATAACATTTAGTCAAGTAACATAATAGCAGTTGGACCACTTCAAAGTGAAAACTGAAAAATATTTATTTAAATGCATTGAAATGAATGGAAAGACATCTAGTTAATGCACAAGTACCTAGTATATTGAAGATGTTTCGAGACCATCCACATGCCTGTTAACTCTTATGTTTTGTTGGGTTTTTTTTTTTCAAAATCGCGTTCTCACAGTAAATGTATTGAATCTCGCGTTTTTTCACACAAAAAAAGTTTCATAATATTACTGTAGGCCCATGATGTTTTCATTTCATACAACGGCAAAATATGTGCTAACTTGCCAGCAAAAGTATCTAACATACCGTTTAAAATACCCAAAACCATTTCCTCCCGAGGACTTCCCTAAACCCCTTCCAGGCATTTTCCCTGGATTCGAACCGGGGTTTGCAGCCCCGGTGGACTCCGGTTGTTTGGATTTCTTACTTCTTTGGTATTTCTGGCTTGACAGCTCTGCACCGATGCTGTTTCAAGAGACTTGCTGTATAACATTGCCAACTATATCAAGGGAGATAATCTAACTGTTTCGTTACTCTTTGAGACTTTGCCAAAGTTATCTTCTCTTGTGAACATCTTCAGTTTTGTGTCAGTTGTGTTTACGTCTCATCTGGTCTTCTTGCATTTTCTTTAGGCGATTCCACTTCAATGTCCATATTCAAACGGTTGTACTTCTCTTTGACAATAAGCAACATCGGTATGCAAACAAAGATTGTTCCGGGGACACTCCAAGTTGTCCAGCTATCCCCTGAAGACAAAAGACAAAAGCTGCTAGTGAGGAGAAATTATTTCCACTGTTTCCTCAAAAGGATTTGTAGCGAATTCTTGTGTTACTGCTAATGTTTATTTTACGTCACCGGAGAGAACAAATGATTTGTTTAGTGCAGAGACTTTTGTTGAATTATTATATTTTGCCCGTATCACCAGTAAAACGTAATCAAAACTTCAATGTAAATCCAGTCTTACTTCCGCGCAAGGCTGAACTAAAAAAAGTATATTGTCTCTGCTAAAGCCCTTGTTGCTTACATATTTGTTTGCATTTGTTTGAAGTTGCTTTCAACGTTATTTCGGTAAATGTATGGTGACGTCTGTTTGTAGCAGATATACTTTTTTATTTCTGTAGAATTGTGCCGAAAGCTATATATAGGGCCTATGGAAACAATCGGATAGCTCTGGCTCACCTATATTAGGTATCATCATGACAGAGAGGAAGACCAGAGCCGAGATGTTGAAGTAAAGAGTGAGGGCGCCACTTGTCACTCCTTCAGACACTGGGAAAGTGATCTCACAAGACAACTCATACAGTAACGGTACAGCGGAGTTCAGACATAACCCTCCAAGAACCACGGCTATGTACAGGTACTCTGCAAACAGGCACAATGTCGGGCAACTGTCATATAACACTTTACAATGACGTCATTGTGTCTTAAATTCAGTTCAATGAGGAGCTTTTCCCGCCTAATGTAATTTGCTGTGTAGACCACTACCTCAGTCCTGCTTTGTGATTACAACACGTTTTGAACACTTTTAAAGTTTCTGCATTTCCAACATGACCAACATTCCACTCACATAGGTTTTTGGTCGGTTGTGTATTGGTTATCAGTCGAAAAATTAATAGTTTTAAGGTCGATGTTAGTTACCTGTTTGGAACGGTGCTACTTGGATGAACATCAAAGCAATCCAGATAAAGGCACCAGAAGACAGTGCATACAGCACTAAGAGATACACCTTCATGTGTTTGGCAAAGGTGTCCGCGAACCTGGAATATCAAACAGTACAAGATTTTAACACAAAAATCATAGAAATAATGAACAAAAGCTGGTGTGATAGGTTATCTTAGCCGTGTAAAATTAAAGGGGTTGCTATTAAATTTAAAATTAATATATTGTGTTGTCGCGCTATCGGATTGCAGTCAATGCGCCAAAACGACATTAAAAACTAAAGATATGACCTTCTGGTTAAAGATATGCTGATGTAAACGCCATAAGGAGCAGTTCATTGGGTTTGCCCCAGCAGCATTTGTGAAATCACCAGCTGTTGGGGCTCCAGACCATGCGCCAATGTGCTACCTGAAGGCGAAATTTAACAAATAAAATGTCTTGTTGTTGCATTGTCGATCTTTTTGTTTCACTCACAAACAGTGGGAGAAACGCTCCATTTCACATCAAAATACCGTGGTTCTCATCTTTGAATCATTACAGGAAGACAGAAAGGCATGTTGTATGTGGATATATCAAGAGCAGAAAACCACCTCATTCCGCAGCTAAATTGGCGTCGTTTTCTGCGTTTCTCTCAGCCTGATAGGGCGAAAACGAGACCACCGATATTTTATTTGTGTAAGTGAAGAACGACGGAGCGATAGGGCAAAAAGATGTTGTGATGACCCGATGGGCTTCCACAGATTGCATAAGTATGACCAAAATTAATACTGCTTACCTAGCAACGACCATGGCGCCTATAGTACCGGCTACAGTGGCATAAAAACCCATCCAGCCGGCTTGGTCCTAAGAAACAATACACCAGAAGATATTCTGTTTTTTTTTTCAGTTTTAACGTTTTTTTTTAACAGATCTAAAAAGGCTACCACGCAAGCTTGATTTCCATTGGTTCGGTTTTTTTAATGCTGCAATAGTATATCTGTGCCTGAATTGAAAATATTCGAACATAAAATAAGGACAATGTTTACAATGACAAACAAATAAATATCACAAGCGAGACAAACGCAATCAAATTCTAGGATATAGACAGCTGTAAGAGCAGCCATTGTGTCGCCTGAGCTCTCTAATGAGCCCGACAAATGATACAGTTTGGGTCCAAATACTCAAAATAGACTGGAGAAAATAAGACGTCAACATACATGACAGCCTACACACGCCTCTCTTGTATACTTATGCTCATTCTTTCCTTTAAATTGTCATGTTCCATGTTCACTAGAACACGGTTTAGAGAATAAAGGTCGAAGTACTTGTGACACTCCCAGCTTATTAAAGTTGATATCCAGGACGGACATCCAGGTATTCTCAATCCCTATAGACAAGCCATATACCAGAGAAATCAGCCAAAAATGACGATTCCTGGAAATCAAACACAAGGATTATTACCTCTCAGGTCATGTGTCAAACCCTGGAATAAAATCAAACCCTTTTTCATTTGTGTAGAATGTTACCAGTATATACATCACCAAGTCATAGATCGGTATCAGTAGATCCAGGGTCAATCTTGGGTCGGGTCACGCCTAAGATCTTTAAAGAGGATAATCTTAATTACCGGAAAATTATTTAGGTGTATACCGGTAGGCTATAAGTATCTACTACAAAGATAATGAGCTCCAGGACCCCCCCCCCCCACCTCCTCCCCCCCACTTAAAAAGATAAAAAAGAAGTGAAACACGAGTAAAATAAAAATAAAAAAAACGTCATTTGGGATACAAGTGGAATATGCTACAAAATCTGTGAGTTTCAGAGGCTTCCTTAGCTTAATGTAGGAGTACAAAACAATATACGGTGTATGAAACGGATGGGCGAACAGACAGGGGGATTTCACTTAACTGTGCATGAAAATAATTTACTTTCCAAAGAAACTCAACCGTTTACTTGAGCAGTGACATTACTCCTGCTTTAAAGTCCGCCCTGTCCACGGTGGCTGTTATACTGGGAGGGTGTGGAGGTTTAGCCGGGAAATACAGAAGTGTTGCCAGAAAAACTGAACCAGCTATGCCAAATTCTGTCAACAAAAAGCAGTAACACCACAGCATGTATGGGTTTTAGTAAAGAAACATAAAAGTAAAGCCAGAATAAATGAAACAGCCAATCCAAAGCGTGACAACATAAACAGTAACAAAGGAGACTGCAGGGCATTTAGCAAAGCAAAATAATGCTCTGTCAACGAAAACCATAATGCTGCAGAATTTAGGGCTTTTAACGAAGGCATACAAAAATGTCTCCAGAACAACTGAATCAGCTGTTTCAAACTCTATATGTACGTAAACCGTAACAATGGAGCATGAAGGCATTTTCACAAGAAAATACAGAAGCAGTGCCTAAAACATAAATTCCAATAAGAAAATTTTTAACAGAATATTGTGGATATTTCACAGACAACCTCCAGAAAGATGTATTCCACAAAAACCTTAACATGTCGTACACTACGCCTGAAAAGGCGGAAAAACCTTAACATTTAATACAATCCGTCTGAAAAGACCGAAAAAATAACATGTAGTACATTACGCCTGAAAAGGCAGAAAAATATTTCCGTATAAATCACTCTGCGCAGTCAATACTGTGTGCGATGGTGCACTAATCCGACTCTATAATATGTGTGGTTGTGCGCCAATCCGACTCCATAATGTGTGTGATTGTGCACTGATCCGACCCGAGAACCGAAAACAAAATTGAAAATACACCCACCTATGTACAGCAACTTCATAACGTCTAAACGCTCTTGTCCGAGTAATTCTGAAAACAAATGTACAAAATTCTGAATTAAGCTTGACAGCGAATATTAAACAAGAATTGAAGTATTAACAAATTTAGTTATTATTCTGATCAAATGATGTCTTCTTCAATGTTTCCAGAAAAGTTAGAATAATTTATGTGTGATCTTCCACTTAAAAACGAAGTCATCAAGTCTAACTTCTTGCGACACCAACCTTTCATGGCCGTAACGTTGCCACATCCCGGATCACTGTAGTTACCGGACTGTGAGGAGCTGTGCAGCATAGTTTGACTACAACAATATTTACGTTATTCACCAGTGTCTCATGTGTGAACAGCAACTTACAATCCTGTTAGCTCTAAGGATTAACTTTGATTGAATAATTGATTGATTTATTCTTGTTTAACGTCACGTCAGAATGGTTTACACTTACGATGGCTGTCAATGTATTGTACGTGGAGGAAACAGGTGGCAAGTGATTGCCATTTATCGTTTGGCAAGTTATATTCCTAAACGATGAAAGGCAAGTTGTCTTCACCGAATCCACGTCGCCACAGTGATGCCGCCACCGAAATACCATGCCAAAGACACCAGACATGACACCCCACCCTGTCACGTTATACAGCCACCGGGCCAACCAGTCATGTCTCCTTGCTTTAACCTCTCAGTGCTGAGCGCCAAGCAAGGCAGTAGCAAGTACCATTTTAAAAGTCTTTAGTATAGCCCCGAGGTGGGTTTGATCCCAGCCTCTCCCAACTACGAGGCAACCGAAGCAGTAAAGTTAACTGAAAACAAATTTGCTTATATAGTATGAACAGTGAATTATTACGGATGATAATTTTACATACTACGAAAGAACGAGAATTATACCTTTCATTGTAATCGAGAAGCTGTGTCATATTGCAATCAAGTCGATGCTGTGGAACCAAAAGGGGGCCTACAATAAAATAACGAAATAGTCCCAGTTTCACCGATTCGAAAACAAGGCCTGGAACAATGCACGAACCATAATTTTCATGGTATATCAATAACTCCAGTTTCATGCAACAACAAAGCTGTCCAGGGTGGTAAATTATTTGTATTTAGTCTCAGCTGACCTAATATATATTACCTATGAGGAATGACACCGCCACTCCAAACACGTTACACATTGCTCCAATACTGGTGGCCGTGGTTCGCTGGTTTGGCGGGAACCAGACTGCCGAGATAACGGTACATCCCGCCATGGCAATAGGGCCCGCAAACCCATTCAAAATCTGACCGCTGTGCATTAACCTGTTAATACAGAATCAAGTAAATTAATGTTTCACAATCTATGATACTATGTATGTACAAAGGTAACCCATAGTGTGTATTTTCCTATTCATGTCGTCATGAGCTATTTAACTCTAGACTAACACCTACCAGTTTGCCCATGGTTGTTCCTCCGTGATACACCTTATACCCGTTCCTCCAGCAAGAAGAAAACTGCAGACTAAACACGACACTTTCAAGCCTACAGGAGGAAGAATATGTACTACAAATGTAATATACGGCACTTAACAGATTATTGAATCATCATTTTACATCCCAGAATATAGCCCATACAAAAACGGAATTACGAATTTAAGAAGACCACCACGATTTTCTAAGTATGATAAGAAACCGATAATAGAGATCATATTTGTAAGTAGCACAGACCGATTATGAAGATCACAGACTGAAGATTAAGAAAAAGCTGCTATAAAGTAAAGTAGTGGAACGATTACATTTGTGCAAGGTGAACAGCTTTGAACATTCATTCTGTTTTCTAACTTAAAGATGAAATTATTCTGAAATCCTGATAGTGTTGGCCTGAAGATGTTAAGCTTTCAAATAACTCAACAGTTGTCATATGTATGTCGATCGTTAAACTTAATATCTCTCCAGAAGTACTTGCACATTTTATTAACTGACTGAAATATCGCCTCTTTTGGTATAATTAGTTTCTTGTTATGGGTGGAAGTCATTTGTACTATGTTTCTGGAATTATAAACGTACCTTTGGTGTCTAAAAGCCAAGAGAAGAAGACCATAGAGATGACGTATGTAATAGGCCCCCAGTCTGCCAACAAAGCTACATCCCCATCCGACCAGTGGAAGACACGTTTGGCAGACTGGGATATAGGACTCCACGTGTTCCAGACTAGCCCCTGTACGATTGCTATGAGAGAGAAGAGGGTGAGGATATAGAACCTTCTGTTGTAGAGTCTGACGGTTTCCTTGGTGGCAGAACCACGCCCATGTCCCGGCCCCTCCGAATCAGAGCCATCCTCATTGCCACTGTCGTCTTGTACAGATCCCAGACTTGTATAACTGTACTGATCGAAAGTGTTCTCTTTGTGAAGAAGTGGACATTTGTCGCTGTTACTTTTGTGTTCCTCAGTTTCGTCGTCCATTGTTCATTTAAGATCAGGCGATGACAATTATAACACTCAATTACGTCGCTGGTTATCTGTGTGAACAGGTGGCTTAGGTGATACACGGTGTCATTTATCCAGGCTGTTGAACTGTAGTCTTTACTAGACCTATATATCTAAATCACGCATATATAATCGTTTATTAAGTCTGGCCTATCCACCAAGAAACCCATAAACAATGGGGAAGGATAACCAAGCCATATTAGTATCTAGTCAAAGATAGAGATTGGCACACATAAACAAGACTTTACCCAGTACACAGGGTCCAATGTCCGGGCCAAATCAGTACAACTAATACTGGTCCCAGCTGGTGCACAGTGAGAGTCAGTATCCTAAATACCACAAGGCTTGCTATGGGACAAATGTTCAGAACAGTCTCTCTGTCTTTTGACAAAAGCAATTTTGTATTTAACATAGCCATATTTGTGATACTTCATAAAAAGGGTGTAACGTAAATAAACTGCAATTTAAGAAAGGGAATATGATGATGTATATATTGTGAAAACAAATATTATGAAACTAAATGTACGACTATTGTTAGGCTAAATTCTCTTTAGCCTAATAGTAGCCACAAAACGAAAAGTAAGATGTCATATTCAAGATGTCAAAGAACATGAAAGATTCTTATGAAAGCCGGAGTATGACACAGATTCTCTCTTAAGTATTCAAATTTCGTTACTAAATATCACTGATGAAAGATTTATCAATCCTTAAAAATAGTTCCAGCGCCAATCAAATAAATGAATACATCAATAAATAAATAAAAATAGTTCCCGCTCATGCAATTCACAAAAGAAGACACGCAGTCAAGAAGTGAAAATGTTCTTGAGTGCTGCGCAAAACACCAATGAAATAAATAAATAAAAAGTAGTGGACGTAGCCGTTTACAGACTATAGGCTTTGTTCCTTTATCACGCACCAGTTTATTTCTGGCGACGTTTGAAGACAACATATTGTAGGAAAACCAAATAATACAGATGGGTCATAATGCGTAAACATTGCACTTTGCTCATCTTCAACATGTCAGAACACACATTCAGATCATCAGTGGAGATGAAGAAAAACAGTGGACCGAGAATTAACCGAGTCAAGCGGGAAAACTAAAGAACCAGTCGTTACCAACACCTCGAAAACTATAATGATTAAGTGTCTGAGTAGGATATCTTGATTTACTGTATCAATAGCTCTTTCTAGACGGGTAAGGGAAAGAAAGAAGGCTAAATTTATACGACTTTTTCGCAGTCCAATCTGTAAATGTTGAATTTATCTTAATATTTCTGTACCGTAATACGGTGTAGTCAATGCGAAAATGATTGTTGTGTCTCAAACACAAATTAATAGATAAGAAAAGTTACATTTACAAGTATAAATGCCTGTAGTTTCCTGGATTATCGCTCAAGGAAACGGGTCAGACCGGTTAGTTTTACTCTGGCTGAGTTGTGTGTCTTGTCGGCATGGTACCTTTGTCATGACGTTCGTGAGATGAGGGAAATAGTGTCTAAGGGGAATTTGAACTCCAGGCACACATGTAGCCTATACAAACAAGCAAAAGAAGTTAACACGATTTTTTCAAGTCAGTGATAGTCCTCCGTTTTGAAGGCAGACGAGTTTTCCCTAAAGCCCCACCATGTGCGTAGGCCTACTGTTCATTCGGGTTTTGAAAATATCACGTCTATATAGCCTATATACTCTGAATAGTTCATTTAAAATTGTATTACCTGGCTATTTTAGACGAATATACTCGTAGAGTTTTGACTGCATGGCACAGTGCCAAGTGCCCGTTGTCTGGACTTAATATCATTTCATTATATTTTATAAACCATAAAGCTGACCCCGGTCAAGTGAAAATTAGTGAATATACAGGCCTCCTGTGGTGCCGTAAGTGTGCCGTAAGAACACTATTCAGCTGAATGGAATAGGCCTAGAGAGGATACTCCTAGAGAACAAACTTCAGTCGTTACAACTACTAGCTGCCATGCATTTACATTTGCGTATCACCTAGCCTATCAATGGTGAAGAATCGTTCACATACTTTGTTGATCCGGATCAACATCAACATTTATTGGATTGGTCCTTGGCCCAAGGCCAACCCGTGCACGTAATTTCGCCGACAGACAGGCCACCAAAAGACGGCAAAAACATAATGTTCCTGGTGGACGGTAATGAACTGGAAGGCAAAGGCCGCAAACCTCCGCCATAGCTGAAGTTACAAATTCCCGCACTACAGTCAAAGGGACAGTATACTCTGCTCTAATCGGTCATCTGGGATCCATGTCGATTCGGGTTACCAGTGCACATAATTTCATCACAATCCCTGCATAACCTTTCTCGTAAAGTTGCTGACAAACAGACAAATAAACACTGGCACAAACAGGTAGCCCCCATGGTTGAGGAAACAGGCCTAAATAACATTTCCGACAAGCAAGTGAGTGAAATTAGGCCTACTGTCTTACTGTACTGGCTTACCGTACTAACTTGTGTTCTGAAATGATATATTTGACAGTCTTGGTGCATATCCGACAAAAACAAGTATCAATACTAGTATTTGGTCAACATTTTATCTAGGTGACATTGCAACCAAATCCACGTAGCTTTATCCGACTTACATGAAGGTGTAGAATTTAATTTGCCGAGCAAATCACATGACACAAAAATGGCGGCGTTCACAAGCGTGTGTCATTTTGTATTATTTTTTCTTGTGGTGTTTATCGTTGTTTTGAGCGAACAGATATCTCTTTCAAGAGAAGATAGTGATAAGTTGCTATTTATTTCTCGGTCAACATTACTACATGAACATTTAGTGGAGCTGAAGGGTAGTTCCAGATTCAACACGTTCAAGCTGCAGCGGCCGAACGATAATAAACCTGCTAAACTAGCTAAAGCTCATCAGGAAGTTTTGCGCCCGATGCAGGGCAAGATGAAGACTGATGTCAATGGTGGACTCAAACAACAGACACGAATAACAAAGCACCAAAAACAGGTGGCGGATTTTAACATTGCTCATTTCAATAAATTAAACGAAGAAAAGTTGAAAGATGGAGAGATCGTGACGTACAACCCCGGTGACAAGGCCCCCGCATTTAGTCTGATAACATTAGACGGCGTGCTAGAATTCCCTAACAAGGAACTGTTAAACAAGAGCTTGATGTTTCACGTGTATGATCCAGATGTGGGGTTCATGGACTGTCTGTGGAATTCCTTCGTGGCGTTAATCACACCACTCTCCAAACTACCTAACAACACTCATGTTATATTTCTGTCTGATGTGCCTCTCAAAGACGGTTTTTCAACTGCGCTGTGGATGAAACAACAGATAGTGCGGGGTTTTCAATCTATGTAAGGTTTATAACCCACCATGTTTTTTACACAGTCACTGGCAACAGGCCGAAAGGGGCAGTGTAGGCTTATAAACATCAATAGGCAGCACAGTTATTGTACCGGTGCACATCTCTCTGAATGCTCTTATTTCATATCTAATTAAGTAGGCCAGTTTAGCCAAAGAAATGAACCAGCTTATCATATGATTGACTTAAAATTAAAAGCACTCTATGCTAATGTTGAAATGTTAAATACGATTTTAAACAATATGACATAAACCTACGGCTCATACAAACCAGAATTAAAACTTTATCCCTTTTTCTTTTCCCAAGGATGTTTTATGTACCTTTTAGACATACCACAACTGTTTCGTATTTATGTTTGTATTTATATGCTCAACTTCATTATTCAACTGTGTTAATTATTGAACTCCTCTTCCCATCCCACCCACATACAATTCACTGGGAGTGTAAACAGTCAGATTTGATCCATAGGCTGTAATTGAGTTGTTTTCTCCATACAGGTCCAGTTCGGTTAGCTTCAGTGATATTTCCAGTCGGCTTCATTTTGTTGTTAGCCCTGTGAAGGGTTTAGGGAATTGGATACCCAGTGTACTAAAGGAATGGATGTGTGTAGATCACAACTGTGGCTATTCCCAAGTGGTTGTTCAGTCGCCAGGTAACAACATCTGTGTACATGTAATAAGCCAAGCAGTAGGTTGACGGACGTATATTTATTTGATTGATGTTGTTATGTCATGATGAAGAATACGTGTGATTCACGTATAGGACAGTGGCCAGCATTATGGCGTGAGGAAACCAGGCTGAGCAGGGGAAAAACTCACAACCATACACAGGTTACAGGTTGACTGATAGCTGTTAGTCTTTTGAATATGAATATTTTGTACATCAAAATCTTACACTGATAAATATGTGCGTTGTCACAGAATATTTGAAACTGTGAGAAGTTCCCCAGAGAAAATTTTTGCAGATCTTGTACAGTGCATTTAGTTGCCTAGACTTAGTCATTTGTATCAATCGTATGTGTTTTTATTTATTTTATTTATTTATTTGATTGGTGTTTTACGCCATACTCAAGAATATTTCACTTATGTGACAGCGGCCAGGATTATGGTGGGAGGAAACCGGGCAGAGTGCAGGGGAAACCAACGACCATCTGCGGGTTGCTGACAGACTTTCCCACGTACGGCCGGAGAGGAAGCCAGCATGAACTGGACTTGAACTCACAGCGACCGCATTGGTTAGAGGCTCCCTGGTCATTACGCTGTGCTAGCATGCTAACCAACTGAGCCATGGAGGCCCCAGTGTGTTTTGAAGTTGCTACAGAGTTTGTCAGTGGTAAGATGTATTTACAGAGATAAAGTTGTTTCAAGCATGAATTTACACTCTGTTCAGATATCAGTGGTGCCATAGTTTCCGAACGACTGGATGCTCGTTATGATTGGCTGCCTTCTCCTGAGTCCATCTTCCCAAACAAGACTGCTATAGCCCTGACAGATGCAGGCAGTGGTTGTCTCCCCTCACCCGCTGTCAATGGTAGTGTGGCCTATGTGACCTCAGGTGGCTGCTCATTCTTCACTAAGGTAAGAATCAATACAGAATAAAAACCCATAGAAACTACTCTTGTTGCATGTGTCAATTTTGGTGAAACACACTTTACCTGTGCATGTTGCTGAAGGAGCTATGTTCCCCTGTGTTGGCCCGGATAGCACAGTTGGTAGAGAGTCTGCTTCGGGACCGGTAGATCCAGGATCAATCCTTGATCGAGTCACACCTAAGAGTTTAAAAGAGGAAGTTGTAACTTCCTCGCTTGGCGTTCAGCATGAAGGGGATAGTGCAACGACTGGTTGACCCGTATCAGTATAATGGCTCGGGCGGGGCGGCTTACTGGCCTTCGGTAAGTCGTCTCAGTGAAGCAGCACTAGATAAAAGAGCGATGGAAATCCTTCCTGCTACAAGGAGGCACATTACACGTACATGCACCCTAAGGATTTCTTCATCGTCATATGACTGAAAAATTGTTGAGTACGACGTTAAACCCCAAGCACTCACTCACTCACTCCCCCTGTGTTGTATGTATCAACAATTATAAACTGTGTGCATTTTGTTAAAATGTGAACTTAATGTGTATCCATGTTTATGCACATTGTATGAATGTTAGGAGGACTGATGTTGTCATTGTAGGTGGCTGCCATGCAGAAATCAGGGGCTATAGGTGTGTTGGTGACCTCTTTTGTCCCAGGGCACCTCAAGGACATGAACTGTGAGGGAGAAGAGTGTAGCATCCCTCTAAGGATCCCAGCCAGTATGGTGCTCGGGACACCAAGCCTGATAGGGTAAGGAGATGTGGTACTACCAGCACCCAGTTTTGTATTGTTTCAGTTCCAAGACAATACATGTATGTTTGTCCAGTAGTATCTTTGAGTGATGAACAGGATACAAGTAAACTGTAATGGTATTCTGACAGACAGAGGTGTGGCAGATGTGTTTGGGGCTCTTCTCAACTTCGAGAGAGTTAAAGTAGTTAAGATCTTAATAAATGCCCATGAACTTCATACAGATTGTCAAATGTCAAATGACCAGAAGTGAGAGCTTTACTGCTGTACCATTACACGTAAAGAAGAAACATGGCAGATACATAACAACCATATACATGTATACCACACAGATTTGGTTGACTTTTGGGGTATGCCTACAATAATCATTGATTACATTAGGCCTTTTGTTTCAGAGACAAGAAGAAGACTGTGTATTTCCAGACCACGCCATCAGACAATTACCATTTTGCAATCGACAGTGAGGGGCGTCTCGCCGAGTCAGGCTGGTGGCTGTATCCATCGTTCAAGTTCCTCGTGTGGGAAGCTCAGTGGTTAGTGCTTAACACATAGTACATTTACATCTCTGAGCAACCTGCGGATGGTCGTGGGTTTTCGCTGGGCTCTGACCATTTTTCTCCCACCATAATCCACCAATGCATATGTGAGATATTCCTGAGTACTACGTATAACACCAATCAAATAAATAAATCAATCAAATATAGTCCAGAAGGGATAATGAAAAGCTACTCTGAACCAATGTCAAGAAAACAGTTCTAACAAGGCTTTACACTATGTGAATTGCGATGTTAACCACCAACCAATGTGTAGCCTACTCCTGATTGTACAAAGTGTTTTGCTGGTACAGGTTAAACTACAAGACTGAGCTGAGTGGCCGGCTGGATGAGGCCTCCCTGGTGGTCCCTGTGTTCAGCAGTCAGGTGATGCAGGGTCAGGCAGGTGTGGTGGCTAATGTCACACTGCCTTCCATGGAAAGTGAGTGTCTCTCATGTTTATTGGGTTGTAAATTAGAACAAACTTATTTAGGATACTAGTATATATTTTTGTTCAAAATTCCAGACACAGTTATATCCACTTGTCTTGTGTCAAGGCATTCCTTGTTTATAGTTAACCAATATTTCTTCTGCTTTTCTCCAAAGATTTTTTGGAGGGGTGGGAGTTATTAGATACTAATTGCATGAAAAGTATCTGCTTAAACCTTTTCTCCCCGCCATCTTAATGATGTCTACTCAGTCAAAAGAATATGATCTTAGCTCTCTAAGAAAGCTTGGCATGCAAAGTGATTACCACTATAAATGAAGAGCTATCCTTTTAGCACTGCTGGTTATGAAGAAATAAATGTTTGAAATATATTTTTGAACAGACAAGGATAATGTATAAAAGCTTTGTTTTATGTGATTTTTAAATTCTATCAGATGATTTTTTTAGATGATTTGAGGGCATCTTATTTCCTTTTTGTTGTAATTTTTGATGTTATCTTTCATTGGATGTAATGGTGTGACTAGCATGTTGAAATTATCTGGCATTTGCCACATTAGTATAAATTTAGAAAACTTCAAACTTACTATGTGCATGTAAAGGCTTTGTTAGAGAATGGCCATAACCGTTACATGTACATTCTGTGTATTATGGCCACAGAGATGAGGCAGTATGGGAAGGTGGAGCTGGACATGTCACTATCCTGCCCAGGCACTCGGGACACCAGCTGTGCCCACTGGGATCACACCATTCAGCTGTTTGTGTGTTGTCTAGGGAGACCGCCCCAGTTCTGCGAGCTGGAGATTGGCCGCTGGATCTCGCCATTCAGAAGGTACATTTCCTTGGGGGTAACTTTTTGCACAAGGTAACCTTTTGTGGATTCCAAGCATGTCACATGTAAGACAAGAAATGTGTATGTTTTGCTTTAACTCAGGATCCCCCATCTTTGTCAGCCAATCAGGAATGATTCTGTATGCAGTTAAAACACAGCTATGCTGCTTATGAAGAGCCAAACATGATTTGTGTTCAGAATATTGATGAACAAGCACCAAAAGCCTTGATCTAATATAGATTGTGTTTACCTGTTGTAGACGAGTGGGTCGTTGGTTGACGGACATCACCCCACTTCTTCCTTTGTTAGATGGGCCCTCCTGCACATTCACAATGAAAACAGCTCCCTGGGCATTGCCATGGATACCATCTCTTAACCTGAGATTTTCACAGCCTAAAACCCAAGGTTACGTGAAATCGGTCATTTTGAACCTTCGCTTGGAGCTTCTCGCTGTATTAGGGAATAACAACACATTATGGGTTACTGCTCATTCGGATCAAGTGTTTGTCTCACTACAGTAGAAGGGCTCTGGACCATAGAGCTCACAGATTCAATCAAGCTCGTGCGAGTTCTGCTGCAGGTTTTGTTGGAGCATAGTTAATGGCGGCTGTTTATTGTGGAGAGTTTGGGTGGTTGTTTATTGTGGGTGATCTGGTTTCTTCCAACCACAAACCTGACTGTCTTTGGTTCGGCTGCAGGCAATAGGCTTCTCATACTTTTAGTCAATGTTTGGCATTGTTTGACTGAAACTGAACTAGTGTGGAAATAAAACCACAATCATTTAATTCACTCATTAACAAAGGTATGATTTCCTCCAGGCTGTTCATTTTCTGCAACTTCTCAATCATACTACCTTTATATCAGTGACATATAATTGAGTATTGCTATAAATACATGTTCCCCTAAAAGTAAGAAATGTGCAGATTCAAAGTCCAGATTAATAACTTAGTATGAATAAAGTAAATAGTTTGTTCCAAAATTATTTTATTCATTCATATATGGTGCACATCATAATGTACTTATGGACAACCTGTACTTTGTAGCAACCTGCGGATCGTTGTGGGTTTCCCTCGGGCGTTACCCGGTTTCCTCCCACCATAATGCTGGCCGCTGTCGTATAAGTTAAATATTCTTGAGTACGGCATAAAACACCAATCAAATAAATAAATAAATAAATACTTTGTAGCAAACTTTGTCATTAAAATGATATAATCGTGGTATTTGGAATTTCACGTCCAATTTGCACAGGAGTGTACCCAGCCTCTGTTCTGCCGTTGTATCATCCAGGAGCCACTTTTGATAAGAAATACAACTCCAACTTCCAGCCAATTCAATTCACAGTACCTCAGGATACTAAAAAGGTAAGGTGAATATATGAAAATGTATGTGTTGATGCTGTACTAATGTATGCAGATTTTGTGTTGTTACATGTAATTAACTTCCTTTAAGGGTTTGTAATTTGTATCTTATGATTTAAAGTAATTGATGACATAATAAAAATTGCTGTAAACATGTAAAAACAGATAGTATTCACCGAGAGATAAAAACAGTTACTACCATGTTTTTGAACGTTTGTTAAATTGGCATTACTTTATTATTGAATTTCACATTTGATGTTTGAAAATGTACTTTCAGACGTTCAAAATGGTAGTGTTTATGCCATCACTGAATTTTTTTTAAAATAAGAAATTAATAAAATAAAATTTTTTTAATAATGCCACTTTTGGTCTGCGAACGCTCTACCAAACTTGGACTTTCTTCACATAAGCACTTCATGCTGTTTTACAGGCTCACATGCTAATGTGAATGCAGGTGCAGATTTATTTGTTCAGTTTTTGTAAATGTTGATGTAATTCTGTACTGAGTTACTCCATCATGACAGGCTCCATGTTTAAGTGACTCTGTGTCACATGCTGAGTTACTCCATCATGACAGGCTCCATGTTTAAGTGACTCTGTGTCACATGCTGAGTTACTCCATCATGACAGGCTCCATGTGTATGTGACTCTGTGTCACATGCTGAGTTACTCCATCATGACAGGCTCCGTGTTTATGTGACTGTGTCACATGCTGAGTTACTCCATCATGACAGGCTCCATGTTTATGTGACTCTGTGTCATATGATGAGTTACTCCATCATGACAGGCTCCATGTGTATGTGACTGTGTCACATGCTGAGTTACTCCATCATGACAGACTCCATGTGTATGTGACTCTGTGTCACATGCTGAGTTACTCCATCATGACAGGCTCCATGTTTATGTGACTATGTCACATGCTGAGTTACTCCATCATGACAGGCTCCATGTTTATGTGACTGTGTCACATGCTGAGTTACTCCATCATGACAGGCTCCATGTGTATGTGACTCTGTGTCACATGCTGAGTTACTCCATCATGACAGGCTCCATGTTTATGTGACTCTGTGTCATATGATGAGTTACTCCATCATGACAGGCTCCATGTGTATGTGACTGTGTCACATGCTGAGTTACTCCATCATGACAGGCTCCATGTTTATGTGACTATGTCACATGCTGAGTTACTCCATCATGACAGGCTCCATGTTTATGTGACTGTGTCACATGCTGAGTTACTCCATCATGACAGGCTCCATGTGTATGTGACTCTGTGTCACATGCTGAGTTACTCCATCATGACAGGCTCCATGTTTATGTGACTGTGTCACATGCTGAGTTACTCCATCATGACAGGCTCCATGTGTATGTGACTCTGTGTCACATGCTGAGTTACTCCACCATGACAGGCTCCATGTGTATGTGACTCTGTGTCACATGCTGAGTTACTCCATCATGACAGTCTCCATGTTTATGTGACTGTGTCACATGCTGAGTTACTCCATCATGACAGTCTCCATGTTTATGTGACTCTGTGCCACATGCTGAGTTACTCCATCATGACAGGCTCCATGTTTATGTGACTGTGTCACATGCTGAGTTACTCCATCATGACAGGCTATACATGTATGCTTACATGCTGATGTGGCTCTGTGTCACATGACCCCATTTACCCCATCATTACAGGATCTATGTTTACATGTGGATGTGACTCTATACCACATGCTGATTTACCCCATCATGACAGGCTCCATGTCAACATGTTGATGTTATTCTGTGCCACATGCTGATTTACCCCATCATAACAGGATCTATGTTTACATGTGGATGTGACTCTGTGTCACATGCTGATTTACTCCGTCGTGACAAGCTCCATGTTTACATGTTGATGTTAGTCTGTGCCACATGCTGATTTACTCCATCATAGCAGGATCTATGTTTACATGTTGATGTGGCTCTATGTCACATGCTGATTTACTCCATCATAACAGGCTCTACATGTATGCTTACATGGTGATGTGGCTCTGTGTCACATGACCCCATTTACCCCATCATTACAGGATCTATGTTTACATGTTGATGTGACTCTGTGTCACATGCTGATTTACTCCATCATGACAGGCTCCATGTTTACATGTTGATGTGACTCTGTGCCACATGCTGATTTACCCCATCATGACAGGCTCCATGTTAACATGTGGATATGACTCTGTGACACATGCTGATTTACTCCTTTTTGGCAGGTGTTGATTTACTCAGTGATCACAGGTCATGGCAGTGATGAGAACGGGTGTGGAGAGTTCTGTGTTACCTCCCATCACTTCAATGTGAACAACATCACCACCAACATCACCTTTGATAATGCAGGTAAATATCCAATTCACTCTATGTACAAGAATGTACCTCTTTTTCTAACACAAGCACAGGTACTGAAATATAAGCTAATCTTGGAACAGTACCACAGTTTGGAATCTGCGTAGTGATTTGTGTTGCATACCTTCCTATTAACAGTCCAGTTTACAGATTAACAAGTGTACAGTACTGGTCACATATAACACAGTATACTAATATTGCTGTTCTTTTCAGGCACACCCGAGGGTTGTGCTGATCATGTACCTGCTGGAGTGATCCCTAACGAGCATGGCACCTGGCTGTACGGCCGTGATGGCTGGTGTGACGGACAGCAGGTGGACAGCTGGCGGATCGACATCACCAACCATGTGACCACAAATTCATACAACCGCTTGCAGTATTACGGGTGGTTTAACGGCACTGATCCCAACCCTAAGGAAAACCCTGGCATCATAATCCTGTGGTCCTATCTGGTCTACTATAAACCATTCTCCTGATCAGAGGAAAACGGAGGAGAGTATGCACCATTCCCCGTCAGGTGGAAGAGTATTTAGTGCTTTTGTGAAAGTAATAGTGGATATAAAACTAGACCTGTATGTGTGAAAGTTATAATGAGGGTTCTTGAGAGTTCGTCTGTTAGTGGATAAATGGACATACTTGTACTTTTCAGAACCATTTACAGAAAATGTTAATTGTACAAATGTCTTATGTACTGCAGGATAGTACTATAAGTACAGTGGTCTTCTGTTTTATTTAGTTGTGTGGAATTCTTTTTTCAAACATGATACTTAACACACAAAAAAGTGCTATATTATTGTGAAAGTTTCTCACATGTGTTTATTGTTATTTGCTCGTGTAGTTTTCTAATATAAACATTGTTTCTTTGAAGAATCCTTGCCATGCGGTGATGCAGGCTGTGTACATGTTGACTTCCACCCCAACCAAGAAAAGACTGTGATAAATGACAATTTGTGCATTGACAGTTCCAATAATTTTTCTCCAGTAAATGTATACAAGGCTATTCAAGGAGATACACCAATGATGATTTCGAATTTATTGTTTCATGCTGACTGGTAATGATCCTGTGGACATTTTGTTGACTAATTTATAAATGTAATCATTGATGAAGACGACATTTGCCGAGGCCATGTTTCAGTGCTGAACTGTGAATTCTAGGTTTATTTTGCATCGGTTGTGAACGTAATGTGATTTCGTCTTAATAGGAATGCATGTAAGTTGAAGACTGTTAACTTGATTTCATGTAGTTTTTATCTTTAATGCACTAAAAGTTAAGTCATACTTAAAATCTTAGTACTAGTCCTGTTTTGAGATAGGTACAGATGATATTTTAGAAGTGGATTAAGTAACAGTATTACCGTTAATAGAGATTACACTTTCTGAATACAGCACAGATTCTAGTGCTGAAATTTGGCTGAGACCAACAGGCCTTCCACAAAAATAGAAGATAGATGACCAGTATGCTTTACAGCGAACATGCATTACCATGGTTGAGTGATCTAGACAGTTGACATGTATTGCTGTCGATTTGGTGCCTGACTCTGAGGTCACTGGTTCGAAACCTGCGGTGGTCTCAGCCAAATTTTAGCACTAGAATCTGTGCTATTTTCAGAAAGTGTAATCCCTATTAATGATAATACTGTCAGTCTTGTTTTCATGCATTACTGTGGTTTGCTACTACCAGCCTTAATACTTAATGGTATCTTAACATCTCTTAACATCTGATCCAAGGAGCTTAAAATTTGACCAGGTGTTTTATTGTTGTGTTTCTGAGTACCAGGTAGTTTGTGGCAATCAGAAATTAGGGCCTATCCACCAGTATCCAACTTAATAGTGTGATGGACAAGCCTATGTCATTGATATATTGGTACATTATTGATGTATAAGTTACCAAAAAAGGTAAGAGCTTAGCTTGTCATGTACCGGTATGCAGTTTATGAAAACTTGAAGTGGCAAATTTGTACAAGAATTTAAGAATTTATTGATCAAAATATTGCTGTAGATATGTATATATATATTTAGGCCTATTTCAGATGTTATATGGAAAATGTTAAAATTTATAATAAAATGGTAAATGTCCAGCCTATATTATGATGACTTTGTGAGAATGATTTCTGGTATAATTATCCAAGACATGTCGGTAGAAGGTCTACAAGCCTAATTGCTTATCACAGTGCAGGCATGAGGCCTTAGAGTACCGACGTTGATAAAGGAAAGATCCTACCAGCTTGATGTTTACGAAATATCACATTAAATAAAGGTGTTCCAGACGAGACAGGGTGGCTGTGCTGACAGGCTTTAATTTTATAGTTCTGATTTTCAAATTAATCTGATTGACCACAAGCGCTGGAATCTAGTCAGTAAATCGTGTTTGTGCCATATAAATACAAGTTCATGGCATATATACTTTTTATGCTGATGTATATGTAGGATGCTGGTAGGCCGAGATGGCATAGCCTACCAGTATATAAGGTTTACAGACTGGATTCGACCGCCTGTGGAATGAACCACCCGTTAGAAATACACGAGTTTCTAAGAGAAATATTTTTGCTTTTCTCAAGGGTAATTCAACATATTTAACTGCACTTTCCTGATACCCTTCCCTAGAATATCTTTAGTTAAAATTTAAATAACCTACTGGTGGGACTATATATAAAAAAAAAAAGTCAATACGAAAAGTAAGGAAACTTTCGTGCTACCGGTAGGCCTACAGGTAATGATACATGCATTTCTGGGGCTTTATTGACAGAAGTCTTTGACATCAAACAACATGCCGGAGTAGGGTAAACCATGCAGTGCACAGCCACGCTGTTCCAGTGGTGCACATATTTATGTATCGACTGCTGTTCACGTGCTGTCAAATAAAGCAGTAAATGTATTAGAGAAGACAAGGTACGGGTTACGAGAACCGTAACTGTTCCACTGGGACCGACACCAGGGGACTAATGTCTCATACTGGAATGCCCGGCACCGCTAACCTCAACTAAAACTGTCAACAACTGGTGTTCTTACACACATTTTGAGCGATAGAGTTACTGAAAATAAACTTTGTATTCAGTTGTGAATTTGCTTTCTTCCTCTGTTACTGACATTCTTGAACGAGTGGTAACAGAGCCGATTCGGCGCTCGTCAGAAAAAATGATAACTTTAGTTTGGACTTTCACCTTTCCTACCGTGGATCCAGCCTTAGAGTTTGCTTGAAGTGCAAAAAGCACGTGGCAAGCGGCCATATTATAGTATACTATAGGTTATATGTCGTATGTGAAATACAATATTACATGCTATACAGTTGTATTTATAGTAGAAAGTACCAACATACATACGTGTGTAAGCATGACCAGTCCCCTCGTAGAGATTTTCATGTATCGATATTTATTATAGCATAGGCACTGAGAATTTCTGGCTCGTTTTTTAAACATTCGGAAATAGTGCTTTTTTTTTTAAAGGTTTAAAAATCATTTTCAAATCATTAAACATTTCTTTTTTATAGGTTTAAAAATCGTTTCAAAGCTTTAAATATGACATTCATTTTCACAGCTTTAAAACTTTTGTCCAAAGCCTTAAAAATATGGAATAAGTAGCACAAGAGAGCCCTATAATTTTGAATTCAAGGCAAGAATGACCAGAAACCATTTTCCCTTCCACCACCTCCATGCTTCCACACGCGCACATGTAAACTACACTCACGGTAAAGGTGGTGACTTTGTAGCACACACGAATGTTATATGCCCGTATGAGCAGATCTTTTGCGGATGAATCTCACAGGAATATTAATTTATTGGTTCTATATCAAAACTTCGCTTGTAAAATTCGGTGTGATCAAAGGTGTGGGAATTAAAACGCAGTAGTCACGGTATGATCTATGTTGGTTGATGTAAGCGGCTAAATTTTCCCATCGTAGAGCTCTGGTATCCTGAAGCCGGTCTCAGTCAGAGGGGGAATGTTCGCTGCTTGATGATATCAGACGACGATGGTGTTACGGGCGATTTTAGGGTACCGTATTATATAATTTTCACTTGATTGTCCTGTTCAGAAAAGTCTGTAACTGTGTTCACCACATTAACGAAGAATCAGACGGCTTTGTGGGTAAATAAAAGGGTGACCTGATGTTGATGATATTTACTCAAGCTTGTACTATACTGTACACAATGATGTACATGTAGGGCCTAAGTCTAGTCCACCTAGATGTACTCATTTTGCTATTTTACAATTGACATTCATCGTAACACTGAGCACATTGCCGACCCTCAAACAAATCGTCGCATATCTGCGCACTCCAACTCGATGGAGCCGATCTCAATGAGGTCCACGCTTACGGGACCCAGGCTTACCTGCACTGAAAATACAAGTTCTTTATGCCTTGTTGGATTGAATTAAGAAGGTTGAAGCTGTTCTTAGAGATGGCAATCGAAATATAATAGTTTTCTTGATGATTTCAATACCAAAACTCCGGTGTATTTCAAACCCAGAAATAGGTCTGGTCACGTAACACTTCGAATGGCTGTGGACGGCGAGGCACTTGGTAAGAGGAGTAGGGCCTATTAGAGATTCCACTATAAAATTACATACAAATGAACAGAGGAGGTGAGTTACAGTGCCATAAGTGGGGAGGAGATGGGAGTTTGAAATGTGCGCCATGTTTTTTGAGAGTTGTTGATGGACTTGGTGTTACGATGAATGTCCTAATTTTGAAGTATCACACTGAGTCCATATAGATGGACTAATGTAAGTCCAGATCTATGGTACAATGTTTTTGTTGACAAACATAGATCCATAGAACTAAAATTAGAAATTGAATAGTGTCAGTATCATGACTGGAAACAAAGAGTTAGACACAGCTTGTGATACCGTAACCTGTACTGCCTAATTCATTGAGATAAATGATCTCCCTCCGTATTGATCTATCGACCGAATGAATGTTAGAAATATAAAATATAAGGGAACAACATATGACATTCTTGAATTAACTTTACGCATCTCTTATGTGTGCATTATTTACCTTTTACAGCTATCTGTCCCGGAATGAACAACTTATACAAAAGGTAATCATTTAAATTTGAAGCCTTTTGGCTTTACATTGCCTGTAAATTTGGTGTGATATTCAACTTGAAAGACGCCGGGCATTTTATAAAGCATGTTATGGTGATCACACATGTATTGATACTCCGCCATTTTTGCAGTTAGCTGTGCCCATCAAAATCATATCGTTGTTAGATGTGTTAGTAGGCCTGTTTGTTTGCCACAAGCCTACTGCTTTTGTCTCCAAGTTAAATGCAAATTTCTTGACACTTTTCGCTACAGTATGGCTGAAATACTGACATTAAGCCCTATACTTTCAATCATTACTCCAGTAAGCTTTAATATTCACTGTTACTGGTACTTTATATATGCACCTTGGAATTTCATTGTGTGTTCTGAAATAAACGACGACGTACGATGTACATACATTACAGTTAATTATATCTGACATACTGGTTTATTTTCAGCTAGCAGATAGCTACCCAATGCGTAGAGCTGCACAGATGACTGCCTTTCTGTTTTTCAAAGGAAAAGAAATAGGTATAAATGCATATTACATAGAACTTAGCTTTAATATTACCTTTAGAACTGATTGGATGGAGTTGTGCATAACTTACATCTCCCATGCTCTGTTTCACATGACCAAAACAGAGGAGAAGTAGTCCTTGGGAACCCAATTTGACAAATGAAGATTGGGGTTGTCAATAAGTAATATTTCATTTGATTGGTTTGCTTAGATATTCAGATCATCAGTCTGTGTTTTGGCATCTCGCAGACTTTTGAAGAGCATGAGTGGGACGGGAAGCTGTTCTGTCCAGTAAATTCTCATGGTACATTGTGTTGTATTCTGATTTGTTCATGTATAACGTATATTTATGCGTACAAAATGACTTCCAAAAATTTTAGAGCATCGCTAACATGATTTTTATCTGTGAGTGGAGTTAACCAAATTCTGGCCACCAGAAAATTGTTATGAATAAGCATATATACAATGCTTTGTCAGTTTTTGAAGTATGGATTTAATCTGAGCTGTTAAAATGGAAAAAAAAAACCTACCCCATACAGACAGTTGTATGCTATTCCAGATGATACTGTTGTCTCTTTAATTTTAAAATAGCCAATTTCTCTTTTAGGTGAAGAAAGCATGCACAAACTAAAAGATTCTGAGGCTATGAACAGACTGAGAGAAGAAGCAAAGATCAGTGGAAGCAGGTTTAATACATTTACTAAAGAGATCAAGGATGGATTCAAAGAAATAAGCGATGACATCAAAAGGCGACAAAGATGACAGGTGTAATGCTTATTTTAACAGTGCATGACATGGGTGATATTTTGTCCTGAGATCTTCCCATACCATGTGGGAAGAATTTTCGTTGCCTGTTGCAAAGTGTGCACCTTTGCAATGACATAAGATATTTTAATTATACATTAGCTGACTTGATGTGTGATAACACTGGTGTTGTACAGATGTATATATAAATGTTTGTACATAAATGTACATAGCTGAAAAACAGATAGTGGACCTACAAAGTAATTAACACATGTACATAGATTTGATAATAAACATTAAACATTTTATGATTGCAATTTATAGTCTGTGTTCATCTTTTTTCTTTTGATATTTCAAGCTTGTTTATGTCAGATTTGTCAGGTTTTTGGCACCCACAAATGTGACCTGTTTTTCTGTGGTTGATCACTAACGCAGCACTCAAAACTTTCAGCTTTTCTGACAGCCATGACAGTTGTCAGGTTTATGGGTGGAGAAAGCTTGAGTGCCCGGAGTAAACCAGTGACCTTCACTAAGTTCCCAACAAACATCTGGACTTAAGGATGAGGCTGAAATTTTCAAAATAGGAGACCATGATGCAATCACAGGCCAACACACCCAACTCACTTTATACCCAAGGCAAAATCTGTTGCCACCATGCCCTCTCATTGACCAGGACAAAACAGGGCCTTCAACTCAAATGGTGTGGTCTCATTTTCACCAGTGAAATCAGACAGTATTGAAAATGGCCTGGAGTGTCTAGCCTGAGTGAATATTAATTTCAGTGAATATCAATTAAATGAATATCAAGCTGGATGCTTCATTAAATAAAATAAAACAAACTCTCATTGTAAACACTGATATGCGCATACTTTATTGCACTAAGAAACTTGTAAAGGTGAGCAAATAAAAATAAAACGTGTAAATGTATACATGTATAAGAATAGAAACTCAGCAAAAGGCACTGAGCACTAATATGTAACATTAACAGCAATAACACTGCCTCAGGAAAACATGGTACAACTGATGGCACAATTTGCAATATTAATATACTGCACTTAAAAACTGGAATGTGACCAGGAGCACTCGTATTACATGTAGACAGGTACAGCTCCTAAATGATGCCATCACATACGTTATAACATAGAGCATTAGATAATCTACCTAAAACAAATATAAGCACTTTTATTATGATAAAACTCAATGGAAATGTACTCTAGTAGTAATTCCTAATTAACATCTGAAAAACATTGAGGTGTGCCTCTAGCTGATGTGATACATTAAGTAATAAGTGCCGGTCGTCTGGACATAGCAGAAGTACTGTACTATGTGAAGCTTGGAATAAGAAGCGTGTAACATATGTAGCTGTAGACAAGCAACTGAAGGAAAAACACATTGAACAGCCCCTAAATCTGCAACAAGTCTATCATAACCCCTACAACACAGCTTCAGGCAGTCCTCCAAACATCCCTGGAAGGTACGTGGTTTTTTTTGGACAACTGTCCCTATTTGTAATGGTTTTCACTGTTTAATGATGCAGAAAACTCACCTCTCCTTTAACATCACGATCCCTTTACATATGAAAATCTGATGCCAGAATACCGTTCTCTTTGGACAGACCTGGGATTAAGATAGATGTCTATCTTAATCCCAGGACGGACTGATAACCTAAGCCGGTTACGAGCATAGTATAAAACTGATGTAATTGGCTTTTAATAATGTATGTAGTGGCCTAAATATGTTTGACTTTACGGATAGGGCTTAACTACGGTTTAATGAAAGAAATCCATTTCAGAAAAGAACATACTCTGATCAAACTTCATGATTCAAAACAAGGCATTCTCTTGAGCTGGGGAGACATTAAATGGATTTTTTCGCTCATATATTCATATTTTGTGAATTTCTAATAGTCTGACAAATATGTCCTTACTGTTGAAGGCATATTTCACAGGCAATCTTGTCCTTTCTGAAACTCTCTTGTATCAAATATATCAGATACAAGCAAGAAAATATGCCAGCAATTTCACTGTCTGTGTACAGTGTCTGCTCCAGAGAACATCGCCTGCATAGTTTGCTGGCGGTGAAGTTCATCACTACAAGCGAAACAATCTAACTTATGCATCCCAAGCTTGAGGTGATTAACATTTTATTTCCCCTTGCCTCCACGAATCCAACAGGACCTTATTCTTGCACTACAACCTTATTATACAAGTTGAACAAATCCTTAAATGGTTTCGCTTCAAGTTTGTAAAAGAGGCTAAAATCTTTTAACCCTCAGCAATATTAAGGCACCCAGCCATTTCAGCACATGAAGGCAATTGTAAATATGTACTATTAGACACATGCTCAATCCTCACAACAACATGTACATGTATCGCTTTACTAAAGCTTTTTTTGTTTTATAAACATTACATCCATCAATGGTATCATCATTTGTACTTAAATACCTACAGCCACTGAATCACGTGAACATGTACATGTACACATGTAGCAATGTGGTCTGGAACAGTAAAACCACTAACCACAACTGAAGTCCTGGGCCTAGTTTCACAAAGATGTAGTACATGTACCATAATTGCACATATAGGACAATGGTATGGTAATAATGACATACAACATATCGTGCGCCACTTTGTGAAACTCGGCCCTGGTCCTTGGCTCACAAAGTTTTGAGCTTTACACAAATTCAGTCTTAGCATGTTACTGCCTTATATGTACCATATAAGCACTTGCTTTCATCTTTGGTGTCACAATTAACACAATTTCTTAACAATTACAATGATAACTGACAAATTTAGCATAGCAAACAGTTGTAAAGTTACTAGTTGCTAGTCTCTGCCTGGCCTACATCGATTTCATTCATCGATGACTGGGCGTGTATTCCCTGTAATAGTTGTGAGAGAACAAGAAAACTTCAGCACTTTTACCCCATGCTAGTATCAAATATAAGCTTAACAGGCACCCTAATATTTTTCATGTCTGGATATGTTGTAACACGTATATCTTTTGGTGTTCAATATTCAGTGGAGAAAGAAAATAATCATTACTGTGTGAACTAGTTCAGAAAGGTTGTCCATTGAGGTAACTACATCAGACCATAGCTCAATAAGCATGTACAACGTGCACGTAAAAACAGGGGAACCCTCATTCAATAAGCAAACAACATGACCCGTTCGTGGCAGAGAATACAAGGCCGTGGACAGCTGGGGTCTCTCCATCAGTACATGTAGCAGATTTAGCTCAATGTTCATGGTAGGGAAGACAAGGCCCTAGACAGCTGAAGTCTCTCCTTCAGTAGCAGCTTTAGCTCAGTCTTCAACATGGAGAAGAACACCTCAGGGGCCCTGTCGTACATTCTGTGCAGCTCTGCCAACAAGGAGCCATCCATCTCTGGAAATCTGCAAAACAAACATAATTACCAGATAGTAATGGACAGTTATAATCAGATACATCAATAGATTACCTTATTAAGCTCAAGTGCAAAGTTGTAAAAAACACTTGAAGTTGCCAACAGACAATGACCAAAGACTACAGCTGCCAATCCATTACTAGACCTTGACTGGAATTAATCTGACTCTTTGTGTCAGGCTGATTTCAGAGTGAACTATAAGGCACCTTTCATTTCTTTTATTGTTCTCAAGGCATTAGGAAGTCAGCAGTGGGCTTAGGCTTACATGCAGTTCACTGGTGGCCACTTGCCTTCTACCAATGTAACATGAAACAAGCCGAAATGTTTGCCTTGTCAACTTGTCAAAAGATCAGTGGTTTGCTCCAGGCACTCTTGTTTCCTCCACCATGACACAATTGGAAAATTCTTGTGAATAGCAATATAATAAATCAATATTCTGGTTAATGTAACACTGACTTTTGCAGTTTTGTATGAAGTCTTTCAAGACTTTCGACAGGGAAGTGACAAATACATACACTGACAGTCTGTTTATTCCTGACTTTGACAACCAGTCTGCCACTTGAGCTTCTGACCACTTCCTCCAATCCACTGACAGCCCTGCATTGGGAAGAATTCCACCTACTTCCTGTTGATGACTTTGCTGAATCAACTGCTCAGTTTGCTGGGTAGTTCTCTGAAAAGTGACCCTGTTATCTGGAGACACCTGCTTTCCTCTGTTCCCAAGTTCTGACAATATTTTAGCTAGAGCAGCATCAACTTGATCCGTGTGGTAAACAGAGATGTAGAGCCGAGTTCCAACTAGCATGCCCAGCCAGCCATCTGGAGAGTAACTGGGCTCAACCTGTAGCGGCAGTACAGCCTTCCTTAACTTGTATGTGTACTCAGCCTCTAAAATCAACAAACAGTTATTTCATGTCTTTACCGCAATGGCTCGAACCAATACAAGTAGTACCTCAGTGACCATTATTATTGTTCTAGAGCACAGAATCTTGGACTGTAGGCAAATCTACAAATCTATCATCATATTTTGACCCTGAAGAACTTTAAATCCTGACATCACTTAAATAAAAAAGGAAGCTCTTTACTCTCAAACCTGTTCAATTCTAAATAAATAAAAGTTTATTCACTGCCAATTCTTCAAATCTGAATAATCACTTATTTACAGTCAATATCTGTTTACTAGTTAACCATGTGTATCACACTTTACTGCTTTATTTTCATAAAGCAATATTCCTACTGTTAAACCAAAAATAATATCCTGTTTTCTTATTCATAATGATGGAATAAATTCAATTCATTATAACTGAAATACATTTACAAATATTAAAAGAAACATTTTTTATGGAACATGTACATTTATTTATTTGCTTGATTGTTGTTTAACACCATGCAAAAGACTTCATTATTACACAATGGGGGTCAGTACACCAGAGTGCCTGCATATACCACCAACCTTCAGCAAATTACTGACAAACTTTTCCACATGCACAGCATACTGGTGGAAGACCAATTGTCTTCACAATCAGCCACACATGCGTCAGTGACCACTTTGTCAAGGTCGGCAGCCCGATGAAAAGTGAAAATGAGAATGTACAATTTTCAGTTGAAGGACAGGTTTAAACTCACACCCCAAAACCACATGCATTTGACAGGCTTTCTCCATGAGGAACAATATTTAAGGAGAAATCTTAAGCAGTGATGCAAAAGACTTTTATTTATCAAGCAGTATGACAAATTACACGATGGTGGATGTGCTGTGCTGACCTGTTCTGCAACTGGGGCTATCCTTGTACTTCTGGGACATCGCCACAATGACAACAGCTGCCCCCTCTACAGCCAGGGCCATGGCTTCCAGGGTGGAGCCACCTGTACACAACAACACACTCAATAGAAATGCCTCCACTAACTACATGTGCATATCACTCTGAAACTATGCAACAAAAACAGCCACCAAGCATCATCTGTTCATCCTGCTAATAACAAAATCTAAATTGGATGCCAAGGACTTCCACAAATGTGACACAGTTCCAAAAATTACTGCACATTGTTCCCTTGTACTATTATAATGTACTACTATAATGTACTACTTATCAACCATAGGCAACATTTGTACTGGAAATGGGACAAACAGGAACAAAATGCAACAGAGCTTGGACCTGAAAGTTCTGAGATAGAAAGGTTCCCATTTCTTCCATCTATGTGCAAGATGAAGCAAGCTTGAAGAGAATCTTTGCTTGATGATTCTCTATGAACTTTAACATGCGAAAACCGCAGTACAATAACTCACCATTACAAAAATATGGACTAGAATAAAACAGATTGAAAACCCCTAATCTCTAATCAAAATCTAGGTGAGTATATGCTATTGGTAGCAGACCAAGAAGACCACTCGTACACTTTATGGCATCAAGTGTACAACACATAACTAACTCACTCATTTGCTCTACATCCATCCACACTTTGTACCCAGCATCCTTCAGTTTGTCCTTGACCTTTAACATGATGGGTTTGGAGTCCCACTGATAACTGATCATCACATGGGGAACATTCACCGGACTTGCTGCAACAGACATTTGATAAGCTCAGTGGTATTTGTGCCAGTACATGTTTATACCACCTGCCCATCTGGTAATCAACAATTTTTACCAATGTGGAAAGAAAACACAGATGAGCGCACAAATAAATTATGACACTATTCATTCTACAGGTTTTAGTTAAAATATTAAATTAAAAGTCATCCTTGTAGTTTTTATGACATGGCAATCTAATGAAATTTGGACAAACACTGTACACACTTCTAATACTTTCAATAAATAGTACATGTAAACAGTAAGACATGATATACATCTGTGTCTCACCAAATTTCTCCACTGGCAGAGGTTCAATCAACTCTTGTCCGATCACGACGTTATTCTGGATTTCCCACAATGCTCCTCTGGCTGCATGACACAGCGCCTCGTTGTCACCTTTTTCCAACCTACTTAAAGCTGAAACAACAAAAAAAAAAAAAACAGGCTCTGAATCATGGGATCAAATAAAGCTCATATCCCGTACTATGTAATTTTGATCCATATTTCTTACAGTACCTCAAAGAACAACTCTTTCAATGCCTTTGACCTTGGACCCAATAAAGTGCAGGTTCAACGGATGCCTTGAACAGAAAATTTGTGGATTCCCCCTCTTACCATCAATGTGGCTGTTTAAAAGGTCAATCACTCACTTTCGTGTGCGAAAGTTTGACGGTAACTTGCCAAAGTTCACTGGTTAACCGAGAGTGCTCCAGTTTTCACAGGTCTGACAACTATAAGTGAAAATTCTTTAGTATCACACTAAACAACAATGAAATAACAGGTATAACAGAGTAACTTGTTTAACCTTAAGGCAAACTTTAGAGTACCATTGCTCTCACCTTCTACACAACCACTCTTGAGACACTCATCTTTCCTGGATTTACAGAAGCTGATGAGCCAGAGACCTTTAGCTGCTAGCAGCTGTTCACTGTCTGTACAGTCAGGCTGGAGGAGAGACACATATAGTGGCAGAATCCCAGAGTCAACAATCCTCGCCTTGTTACTGTCATTGACTGCTAAGTTGTTCAAACCATTCAGAACCTCACAGGCAGAGATGCCGTACTTTGTGGAGAAGTGGTACGGAGATTCGAGGGCATTTCTCAGTAACAACGTCATGAAGGTGATGGTCTCCTGGTTTGATGTAATCATGCTGGTCTCGGATTCTTTCACAATGTACGAAAGGATCATTGTTGCCTTTGTTTTAATCATCAAGTGATCGGACAGACTGAACAGCTTGAAGAGTTTGAGATTCTGCCTTAGAATTGAATGACTGTCTTCTCTCTGACGTACAATATTATGCAGTATTCCCAGCAGGCACTTAGCATATGACACCACCCTGTCATTGTTCAGAAATGGCCTCTCAGACTTGAAGTGGTTGGCAAGCGTCAACTGGAAGGTATTCACAAAACCCGAGTCGCATAGACTCTGACAGAAGGTAGGCGATATATCACTGATGTTCCACATGGCATGCAGACATTGCTTGAGCACCTTAAACACAGAATAATTCTCCATGTTAAATAGCCACATCGACTTCCAGTGACAAAGTATCCACAGTTGATCGCACAGCTCCAAGAAGCCTGAGCTGCAGATAATCTCAGCTATATGCCTCCTTTGTTTCTCATCAGGAGTGTATTTCGTTGCCTTCCATATTTGTTTCATGTCATTCTCCAATGAGGAAGAGAAGACGAGGTTTACGTCTGGGGAATTCTCTCTTGCTTGACTGATGGAAGTCACCTGATCTTTGAGGCGCTGTAAGGTCTGGATAAGTATTTCCTCATGGGCTGACTTCTCAATGCCATGTGTACCTGGATTGTCCTCACTGTCTGTCCTTTGTCTGATTTCTGACAGCTTCACTTTCCCACGCTGAGAAGACTGAGTTGGCGGGGGCAACTTGTTATTATCCATGAAGAAATATGTGCTATTTAAGGTTTCCTGTACAAAGAATCGAATGAAGAACCATTGTTAATACGACAGAAGTTATGGGTGTCCAACAGCATCATTACATATCTGTTGGCACTAAACTAAGATCATTTCCATGGCCAAGGTTTAAAGGGCTCTCCTCAAATGACCAGACAAAAAAAGTTTGTATCTGAGTACTTTTCCTATTGGGTTGGCTGAGCGATTTGGTCAGGAGATTTGTTACGTACCCATGGGCTGGGTTTAACTGGGTTATGTTATGATTCCCCGTAGACGTGATTGCTTTTATTACTCTCGCCATAAGACTACAACCACTTACCTAGGTCTCTCACTGTTAAGCTTGACACTCAGCCACTACAGTGATGTTATGATGAATGGACTAAAACAAAGACTGACTTTTAGTGTTTCATGGATGCTGATTTGAAGTGACAATAAGGGTGCAAATAGCCCAAGATTGCTTTGAGGTTAGATTTGGCAAAATTTTGCTCAGCCAAGAATGTCCCCAAACCAATGTCAGAACATGCTCCATTTAAAAACCCGGGGACACCTGTTTAGGACTACAGATATCATTTAGGAAGGGCTAATCGGACATGGCGTGAAAGGGTGTATGGCTTACCACTGGTTGCCCCTGTGGCTACGATACTCCGCCAGCCAGAGAGAGGAGCTGAAATAGTCTCCTGTGACAACCCAACAGAGCTAATAATGAGTGAAACTAACAATAAATTATTGAATAATCCCTCGGGGTGACATCCAGTCTGACCTTTAGACTTGCGGTCACTTATGTGATAATACAAATCCGAAGCATCTTGGTGTATTGTTCAAATCAATAATGTAAAATATGGTACCGGCATATGCATGAAGTCAAGTAACGACAATCGGGCCCTGACTAATACACGCAAACTGTAAAAATTACGGAGAAATCGGTTCGAGTTTAGCCTTTCATAGCAGCGCTCATTTTCCTTTTCCATTAACCTCTAGAAGCTGCAATTACTTCCCCGTGTTCTTTAAAACGTCAAAGCAAACATCAATGTTTCATATGAACTCGAAATTCAACCCACACTATCCAACTTGTTATCGGCAGTGTCGCACCTGTCAAATCCTTTGACAGTCGGACTCATGGGCGATAACTCTTGATGACCGAATAAAGGGGCATAACCACGTAACCTGTTAATCCAACTCTTTCACACGTATTGTCAATCCAGCAAATTTACGTTTGTATTTGCTAGATGTATACTTGAGAGAATCACTTGTTAATGTGTTCTGATGGTGGATATGGGTACCATATGTTTGTCATTACATATGACCAGCAGCCTGTTAAACTTCTTATATGACGCAATCAATATCATGTTATTTTACTCCTTTATTTCATTGTTGATCATGAACCTTTCCCTTCAGTTTTGTGGATGGCCAAAACCGGAACGCCCTGGTTAAATCGCCAGGCCACAGGCCCCCATTAATTTCCCACAAGCGACAATGTTAACGTTACCACTGTAGCTCAGTCCCAAACATTCCGTGGCCAAAAAGCTTTGGTGCATACCTGGTCCAGCCTATGAGAAAGAAGGCATAAACTCATGACATAGGTTTACCGTCAAATTCTGGACCTTTCTATGCCGGCAGCTGGGAGGGGTGTCTAGCAACGCCCAGGGGACGTCACTCGCAGCCTCGTCACCACCTTCATCATTAAAACTCATACCTGCCCAAAGCTTAGACAATTTTCATCATTTTGATACCAAGCATGCGCCCGTACACCCAAAACGGCAGGCTGGCAGCAAAGACTTTACACCCTAAAAAAACAAACACAGAACTACATTCGTTCCCGAAAAACGGGAGTTCTAATAGGGGTCTGTGTCCACCTACGTGAACCTGTGGCAAGTTACTGGCGAAGTATCTTATATGTGACGTGCGCACCATAATAAATGGAGGAGAATTGGTCATTAGCGAACGTTAACTCTTGTACAAACTGCCATCAAAGCGTCGTTGATTGTGTTTTACAAATCCCTAGGGCCCGCATGAGAGGTAAGGGCGTGGAAATCCTCAAATTCCCTGTTCAAGGCGTGGACTACATCCACACCGAGCCTGTCCTAGCGACTGAAAGAGAACAGGTTGCCCGCTAGATCCAGATCGCAGTATAGGATTACATCGCACATGTATTCTACTCGCTCACTGAATCTCTTCACCTTCCACAAATTGCTGTCAAATATGCACGTTTAAAGTTAATTTAAGAAAAAAAAATCCTAACGAAACAAAGGAAAATAAATAAAGTGGAGTAAATAAAGAAATTTTAAGACATGAGTTGATTTCGATACTGGTGTTTATTCAATGTGAATGATATCTCATGAAAATTAGACAATTAATGGTATTTGTAGAAAGCCAACGGTTGAGATACCACGTCAATGTACATCACGACAATTAAACAATACTGCTTTCATGTGTAACTGACACTTTCTAACCAATGACAAACGTGCCAGAAAAGGATATAGAAGACGTCACTGGACGTCATGCATGCGCTATACTAGTAACTTGGAGGAATCGATTTACATGTTTACAACCAAAGAAAAAGGAGTCAATTTAGTTTTCGTGTGAAGTCTACAGTGGTCGGACGCCCGTTAGTGAACCCAGACGAAGTACATCCGGTCTGTGGTGCTCTCCGTGGTTGACCAGACCGTGAGGCTACTGCCAAGATGAACTTCTGTGAGCCCCTGGTCATCTCCGGTATAGGCTGTTTTTCTGAGCTCTCTGTCATTCTTTTGGCGCTGTAGATGTCTGGTAGTCGTAGTGAGTTGAACGCAGAGCGGGTTCTAAGGAAGGTAACGCTGTCGGGATCGTTGTTCGTATTTGCCCTGATTTGGGCGAACCTGTATTCGATCAGCTCCTGGTAACTTTTCTCGTTGATAGCTCGTCTGTCCACAATTTTTTTACTGTCGCCAGATGAACTCGAGTGGTCTGCTGGTCTTTTGTTATACCCTGTAACAACAGGTGAATATGGCTGTAATTAGTGTATACACAGAACGAGGAAAAGTTCCTACAACTGGACCAAAATGTCTTGCATTGACCTGCAGTCGAATTCTCACGACGGAATCATGCATTTTGCAACTCAAAGGGATGGCCTTTTACATGGTTTGTATGAACAGTGCTCATGAGATGATTTTATTTATATAGGAAGGACACAATGCTGGGTTTCTGACTGTCTGAAAATTCATGATCTCAACTGAAAATGTTTTTTCAACCGTTTACAAATATGTTAAATCTAATGCTGAAGTAAGTCACTATTGTTGTAATATTTGGGACAAATCTCTTGAATCCTAAAGACATGAGCCTATTCAGATGAATAGACTTGTAACGTGGAAAGAGCAGCCGTAGGGGAAACATGAAATTTAACGCTCCCTTCTGTTAGAACATTTCCGATAATGGCAATCCATGGGATCAAGCATCCCTAAGCTTGTAGTGATGGGGCATGTCCGGTTCTTTAATCTCTACGATCGTGACTAGTACAATAAAGTGGACAAAGTACACGTAAAGTGAACAACATGCACGCTCATATCAGAGCATTGAAATTTCTACCATCGCGATTATTGTAATCCAGTAAATAATGTACAGGTAAAATGAACAACAGGTACGCCCATATCTGGGAACATTGAAATCTCTATACCACCGTCGTCAAAACCGAGTGGATAGCATACATGTAAAGTGAACAACAGCACTGGACAACACGTACGGCCATATCAAAATTTGTGTGAAACTTACGGCGATAAGCACGGATAGCAGACTTTGACACACCCGGAAGTAGCAAGGGTCCGATATCTCTCTCGATTTCTAGAGTTTTCAGAATAATCCGCACCAAAGCCTGACGTCTTTTTCCTTCAAGTGCTCTCAGTCTTTGTTTCAGTTCGATATCCTCTCTGAAATTCTGTGTGATCACCTTGCACAATCGCTCTGAGGTATATAGACTGTCAGCCATGACAATGTCATATAACCCTTTGTCTCGGGTTCACAAAAATCAAGAATGGATTTGAACAACTAGCCCAGTATAAACACATTTAGAATTGTCCAATCCCTTGTCCGTGCTATCAACAACTCAACGAACAGCTCAAAGTGTGGCCTAGTATACACTGTAACACCTTCCAGACGAATGTCAGTGACAGTCGGCCATGAATTCCGAATCGTTACATGTTTAATTCATTAGAATCCCCGCCTGCTTTGTTAAAGACAAGCTGATTATACGAATGCGTGTATCAGTAATGGCTGACCTCGACAAGCAGTCACCAAACGTTATCTCCTGACCTCGTGTAGAAAGTCATTTCTCTTATTCCCCCATTAAACTGTCCCACTGGTATATATCAACTGAACTTGATGTCAAACTCTCTTGATTAAATCCACAGGAGCAAGAAGAGAGTGCGTGCGTGAGAGCTGATACACCTTGCTTCATTGATAAATTACCGAAATAAAAAATACATAAAGGCAAAGCAAATCCGGCGCGCAACTAAATTAAGGAATTTATTCTTAACTATTCTAATCGTATATTCTGCATTATTCAGCAGTAAACATTTTGGTTGACGACTGTTACACGAATGGTTCCGACGCATAGATTTACCAGATGCTAAAAGAAGTCTCCGTATCAGGCGCCTGTAACAATTAAGAAGAAAAAAACTAGTATAAATTCTGGACATTAACCACAACGACGATGTAAAGCATATGCTTACTAGGTACTCTGGAACAACGTGTGAGACTTGTGAACATTGCTATTGCGCTAAAACGCCATCGTTGGGTTCCCGGAGCAGACTGTAAATTCATGTGACCCTTCACATTACCTCTAATCCAAAAACATTGGCCAATACAGCTTATTTATCTAATTGATGGTTGCTTAACGCCATGTTCAAGAATTTTTCACTTACACGATGGCGGTCAGTTTTACGGGTGGTAGGGAACCACTCCGGAGTAAACCATTGCCCTTTGGCAAGTTACTGACTAACTTTAACGCATGTGGTGTGTAGATATGCAGATCATATAGGTGGAAAGCCAGCTATTGTTACATACAAAGGGAAATTAAGTTATAGTTTGCATTTTAAGTGACAGCATTATACATGACACATATTTAGTGTACAGATATGTAGTCTATCTCTATGTGTTCAACAAACTAGAAAGTCTGTTGAGTGATGACATCGAGTGTATTGTTTTATTGTTATATAGCACAGATTTTCTATTTTGATATTTCCTTCAATAATACACAGAATTATGTTATAACAGAATGCATTCTAGCATCACTCACCCGACATACTGGTTTTCTTTCTTTCTTTGTTTTTTTTTTCAGTATACAAGGGGTTGCAGCGATCGCCAAGTTGGCATTTAATTAGAAATATCATAGAGTGTTATCTTCCTTGATTGCCACATTTGCCCACGAATACAAATCCGTTACATCCCTCATCTGTTCATCGTGTCTTTGATTGATGTATACATATTGCTGAAACTGACCTAGCAGCTATCAATCTGCATCGCGGATATCGAGCGTGACAATGAATATACGTGCCACGGGAAAAACGACCGCAGTGTAGCTGTGAATAGGTAAAGCCATTCCATACATCGTGCAAAACAATGTTCACCTTTCCCAGTCTCACAGTAAACAACTTCAGGCTGGCGTCTTAAGTCTTCATATGGAATTCACTTAGGTAATTTTTGTCAAAGATATAATATACTCTGTGATACCATATAAATAGTTTGTATATAAAACCAAACAAAAATAATAAGAAATACCTATATGTCACAATCACCATATGCATCGGAAAGATATTTTTGAATCAATCGCGACATGAATCATATTGTAGGTGGTTTGATATGCACAGGTACAGACCTATTCACGCCTGTAAGACGTGTACTCCCCGAGGACAGCTATAGCTAGGATGACGACGTTAGTGCGCTTAGTTAAAATCAGTGAGGAACGGGACCTTGACGACAAGATCACAGTATAGCTTAGGTACGTGTTTGTATTGTGGTTTATAGACGAGACAGTATATCACATTTTGTGCACAGAGGGGATTTGAGGTCGGGCATAAATTTACACCTTTATTACCCTCTATTTAAACCCCATATTTTACGAGTAGTATATAGCGTGCTGTTCTCTGCAGTGTTTACTCGACCCCATATGCGGAAGGATAGGCACCATAAACTGTCTGTCCCACATGTACATACATCCAATGGTTGTATTCATACGAAACAATCCATTACGTAAACAATATAAATCTACATTGTGTGTACCCAATCCAATATGCCTTGCAGCATGTGACATAAATTACACGCTAAAACTGGAAGCATGTTTAGTTCGTAACGAGTGTAAGCTTTCTATACACAGGTAAAATTTGACACTTTCAAACGTGTTTGTTAGGTGATGGCATCTGGTTACCCGACATCGGACCGACTTTGTCGGGTGATAACAAAGAATTTTTTGGCCGAACACGAACTGCAACAAAAGCTGAATTCTATCGAGAAGAAAAAACGAAAGGCATCCGTGCAAATCAGTCTAAACCGTTTGGAAATAAAAAAAGAGCTTCAGAGTATTGTCTATCCTGAGAATTGCCGGAAAGGGCCGAGCTATCCAAAAGGTAAGGTATCTAAACGAAATGCCACACGTATAACATGCCAGATTTACCCTGAGTGAGTCATTCAGTTAAATTGTATTTATCTTTATGTAAGACGTATTTCCACTGAAATGGGACGTGGTAAGGAAATATTAGTTGACATGAATCGCTTAATGAAATTCCATTTCCAATTTTATAAAAATATGAATTTTTCTATTTTTTCTCACAAATATGATGTTATTCTTCTCTCAAACAAGTCGGGTCAGACTTTCTATAGTAATCTTTAAATAATTCTACTGATGGTTCACGTTATGCTAAAACATATTCCATCTGGTTCATGATCATTTGTGGTAGGGTACATCGCCATCACCTTCTGTCGTATCAGCTACACCTGATCCTGATTAGACCCTTGAGATACGAGCATCTCATTACCGCAAGGCCGACAACCAGGGCTTCATAGTGACAAGCATATTCACCGCTTCCCTGTAAACACTTGAACGGCTTTGATTGCCATGTCCATCAACATCATGTTATCCATGTATGTATTCACGTCTGAATTTCAAGCCGCCATAAACATCCCAAGAGATTTATCTGTGCTGTTTATTTGTTATTTAACTGTTAGCCTCAAATATCTACCAGTAAGATTTGTTTCCTATATTCAGCTGACGAGTGTCTCATCGGAATTTGTTGGCATTTTGTATTTGCCTTATTTTTCTTTCCTTAAGACACTGCACATACATCTGCTCATCTTTCCAAGGCTTGTTTTCTACATTTTGCTCACTTTATATATGAAGTATTGATACCATCATCGGTGAATACATTTTTGTTACCCGACTGTATGTCCATATTAAATTTGCTCTTTACACCTTTTCTTAATCAGTTGTAGTCTTGGTATCGAGATGAAATTCAAACGTTGCACCGTGATGGTGCAATAGTTTCCGCGCTCTGCACCTTACGCTTTGAATATCAGAAAATGTATTTTTGTTATCAACATTCTCGCTAACGTTTTGTGTATTGCACACAGAAAAAAAATTACACGTCAAAATAACAATTCTGTATCAAATACACGAGTGTTCGCTTTTTTCACAGTTCCTCCTGTACGCCAGAGACAAGTATTTGTTCTGTCAGGTTCCAACATTCCGGCTGAAAGAAAGCGCAGAAACATCCGCAGTTACAACGAACTCTTGCGAAAGCTAGAACTCAAATCTGCTATAAATACTAGTATTGAGTCAATCTCAAATCCCACCACCAAGAAATTAATACCGGTACAGCATTCCAGTCTCAGAGGCTCACCTGTGAGGAGCCTGCCGAGGCCGGTCCAATGCAAGAGCCCCGTACTACCAGAGCCCGCCACCAAACCTGTATTCACTGGCGTTAGAGCCAGGTTCTCGTCTTTAAGTAAGTATACAGGGGGGAAGAAAAGCAGGGAGACTGGAGGGTCTGTCAGGGCGGAGCTCCATGAGCCTGAACAACTGTGTGGGGCGGGAAAAGTGGATGCTGCAGCGCGGGACGGCAGATTGAGGCCGGCAGATGTCCTCACATACAGTCGGCTCAGTGGCCACAGCTTCCCTTCACTGAGGTCGAAAAGCCTTTATCGATAACGCCATCAGGACAAAAAAAAACTGAATACTCTTCACAGTATTATCGTTAATAGGGATTACACTTTCTGAATATAGCACAGATTCTACTGCTGAAAATTGGCTAAGACCACTGTGGGTTTCGAACCAGCGTCCTCAGTCAGGCACTAAATCGCCTGTTGGTGGGGTGGTCTAGACGGTTAACATGTATTCCTGGCGTTTAACCTGGGACTCCGCTATGTAGGAAGGCACGCTTCATAAGCTAGGTGTCGCTTGACACCAAGGCTTTGCGGCTAGGTAAGAGATTGAAAAAGGATTGGTCACTGGATACAGATCAAGGGGCTGGCGGCTGGATAGAGAACAAGGGATATGCAACCAGTTACAGAACAATGGATTGCTGACCGTATGCAGAGGAACAAGTTGGTGCCTGGATATAAAGCAATGGATTGGCGACTGGATACAGAGCAAGCGATTGATGTCTGGATAAAGAGCAAGGGACTGGGAACCGAAGGCTGGACCCAGAGCAAAGGATTGATGACTGGATATAGAGCAAGAGACCGATGACTGGACACAGAAGAAGGGATTAATGATTGGACCCAAAACAAAGGGACTGGTGACTAGATACAGAACAAGTGATTGATGACTGGATACAGAGCATGGACGGATGACTGGACACATAACAAGGGATTGATGACCGGATACAGAACAAGGGATTGCTGACTGGACACAGAACAAGGCATGGATGATTGGATCCAGAACAAGGGATTGATGACTGGACACAGAGTGCAACACTGATGACTGGGCACAGAACAAGGGATTAATAACTGGATACAAAGCAAGTGTGATGTCAGTCACCTACACTTAGTCAAACATGAAATAAGTCACCCGCACTTCTAAACGGTCTTATCCAGAAGGGAGTCGGATTCATTCAAATTTACTCGCTGAGAATCTCCATATTTAGAGGGGGCCATGTGTGTCTGATTCAGGGAATCAATTGTATGCCTTTTTTTGTCATAAATTTGGATTGCTTTGTCCAGCCCATTGATATCACACATACAGTTAGTGTAAATATAAACAGCATCAAATTTAATTAACATTTTCAAAAATCCTTGATCTTGGATAAAATGTCATATTTATACAAAATATCAGATAATATTGAATTTTCTTTTATTGTTTTCTCAATAAAACATAAACAGCCTATATTTGTTGAATTATATTTCATTGGTGAAATCTGATAAAAAAATGTATGTTTACTTATGTACCTGTCCATGGTACATAAAAATATAAAGTGGTATGGGCTTCACAATACACTGACTCACTACCTCGCATGCATTTATTTTTGATATAAATTTTGTTAAATTTACACGATGTAACAGACAGATGTTAAATTTACACGACAGATGAAGCTTAGGTTATATTCGTTGACTCGATGATCATCTTAAAGGGTCATATCAATTGAGATCATTCTTTGTATATCTGAATGGCAACTTAGGAAATATTTTGGCATGATTTTGTTACATAGTGTTCACTTTCACAATGAGGATCGTGTTCTTTTCAGTAGGAGTTTTGTACTGTAACTGGCTATTACAGATGTTATGACATCAGTACTCAGTACAAAAGCACAGGGTTAGAATGCCTCATAAACCTTGTGTGAAGACATCTACCTGTACATCTCTCTAATTGCTGACTGTCAACAGACTTGATATTGACAAAGTTGAAGGCTGCCCCATCTCGATCCTGTGTGAGGTTCACACAGAACAGCAGTCATATTTATAATACAATAACAGCAGCCTTCAGAGAGTTACGCCACAAGAATGGCCATGCTGCCCAGAACTAATGGATAACAGAAACTAGGTAATACTCCTTGGTGATAATGTCTCCTCAAAGAAAGAAAATACAAACCTTTGATTAATGGCTCGGTTGTCACATAAACATGAACATATGTACATGTCAGATCTGTGTATTACATGTCAGATCGGTGTATTACATGTCAGATCGGTGTAGTATATGACAGATCTGTTTATTAGGTGTATAGATCTGGGTATTACATGTCAGAGCTGTGTATTACATGTCAGATCGGTGTAGTACATGACAGATCTGTTTATTAGGTGTATAGATCTGGGTATTACATGTCAGAGCTGTGTATTACATGTCAGATCGGTGTAGTACATGACAGATCTGTTTATTAGGTGTATAGATCTGGGTATTACATGTCAGAGCTGTGTATTACATGTCAGATCGGTGTAGTACATGACAGATCTGTTTATTAGGTGTATAGATCTGGGTATTACATGTCAGATCTGTGTATTACATGTCAGATCGGTGTAGTACATGACAGATCTGTTTATTAGGTGTATAGATCTGGGTATTACATGTCAGAGCTGTGTATTACATGTCAGATCGGTGTAGTATATGACAGATCTGTTTATTAGGTGTATAGATCTGGGTATTACATGTCAGAGCTGTGTATTACATGTCAGATCGGTGTAGTACATGACAGATCTGTTTATTAGGTGTATAGATCTGGGTATTACATGTCAGAGCTGTGTATTACATGTCAGATCGGTGTAGTACATGACAGATCTGTTTATTAGGTGTATAGATCTGGGTATTACATGTACAGATTATATTGAGGAAGTCTAACTTGCACTCTGTGACCTAGTAATTACATATAAGAAGAAAATGTCAAGTCTTCATTGTTTCAGTAAACTTGAAAGTTTATATAAATATCAGCAGAAATGTTGACAAAATTACATCATACTCCTCCACGGAATTGATAACAGAAACTAGGTAATACTCCTTGGTGATAATGTCTCCTCAAAGAAAAAAAATGCAAACCTTTGATTAATGGCTCGGTTGTCACATAAACATGAACATAGGTATATGTACATGTCAGATCTGTGTATTACATGACGGATCTGTGAATTACATGACAGATCCGTTTATTAGGTGTATAGATCTGGGTATTACATGTCAGATCTGTGAATTACATGACAGATCTGTGTATTACATGACGGATCTGTGAATTACATGACAGATCTGTGAATTACATGACAGATCTGTGTATTACATGTATAGACTATATTATCTACTATAAGAGCAGTCCAGTAATAAGTGCTGTAAGGATGACCAGGGTATGAGTCCGTGTAAACAGTGGGGTGGAGACAGAGCTCGGCTTGGATGTAGGCTTGGGGGTGGTTTTCTTGTCTTCCCCACACACCTCCATACAGCATGGGGCTTTGAATGACCCACCTGCCTGGTAATTGTGCTGTGAGGAGAGAAACACAAGAGAGAAAATCAGTTATTTTGTATCTGCTTCAAACATAACTGTAAGTACATAACACAGCCCAAATGGTAAAATTAAGGTCCACAAAATTTGATTTTCAAGGTGAAAATTATGTAGTTCAATGCTTTTTAATTCCCATTTTCAATGTTTCCCCAATATTACCAGTAGGAAATATGTTATTGAGGATAACGTTGTACTCGTTTATTCACTTCTGACGATTACCAAGTTTATGGCGGAAGAAACCGGTCTGCGGGAGTAAACCATAGCCCTTTTGCAAGATACCCAACAAGCACCCCGACTTTTGGGTGCAGCTGAACCAGCAACAACTGGATTAAATTCATTGGTCAAGCATTATTGAGGATTAGCTGTTGACAGTAACCAGTCCGCTTATAATAGCGACAATAACCATCAGTATAGAGTCTACTAATATCAGAGACAATAACCATGAGTAGAGATTCCGCTAATAATAGAGACAATAACCATGAGTATAGAGTCCACTAATAATAGAGACAATAACCATCAGTAGAGAGTCTGCTAATAATAGAGACAATAACCATGAGTAGAGAGTACACCAATAATAGAGACAATAACCATCAGTAGAGAGTCTGCTAATAACAGAGACAGTAACCATCAGTAAAGAGTCTGCTAATAATAGAGACAGTAACCATCAGTGGAGAGTCTATTAATAATAGAGAGAATAACCATCAGTGGAGAGTCTGTTAATAATAGAGACAGTAACCATCAGTAGAGAGTCTGCTAATAATAGAGACAACAACCATCAGTGGAGAGTCTGGTAATAATAGGGACAATGACCATTAGTAGAGAGTCTGCTAATAATGGAGACAGTAACCATCAGTAGAGAGTCCGCTAATAATAGAGACAATAACCATGAGTAGAGAGTCTGGTAATAATAGGGACAATAACCATCAGTAGAGAGTCTGCTAATAATAGAGACAGTAACCATCAGTAGAGAGTCTGCTAATAATAGCAGAGATTGGGCAAGAGAGACGTACCCATCTGTGAGACTTCATCAGTTCACACAGCAGTCTGTCAGCAGGACAGGTGTCACAGGTACCAGCTCGGATCTGCTTCTCTCCCATCAAACTGTACGTCTCATTGATCTTCCCACTAAAAGCAAAATTAACCAAATCTAACAAGTAAGCTGAGCAGACATGACATAACACGCATAAATGTAAAATGCTATTATGTGAAATGATCCATGGGAAACTGGAATGCTGCAGGTGCATCCATTACATCACCCCTATCTCTCTACCTATCTGTCACCACATCCATTACATCACCCCTATCTCTTCTACCTATCTGTCACCACAGAAAAAGACTGTTTGAATTATCTTATTATAACTGAAACACATCAGAGATCTTGTCTCTTTGAGATTTCAGATCAGAAGCATTGCAAATGTTTTATGTTTTACAAGCTTTCTATTCAAACTATGTACATTTACCTGAGAGAATGTGACAGCAAATGTTACAGCACTGCACTTACATTTCCATTCCACACTTTATTAATAGTTTCACAGCTGACATCCCCCGTTTGCTTGGTCCAGCAGTTGTAAAATTACCTAGCAGTGCAATAGCTGAAATCAAACAAGTCCCGCTGAAGTACAGGTAACTCAATGAAAATTGTACAGCATAGTCTGCATCTTGTCCCTACCCCATATACTAGTAATATACATGTAGTTTTGTCTGGGTGGTGGCTTACTCCCCACGCTACAGCCTGGCTGTCTCCTACCGTAATTTTTCAACTTTTTTCCATATGAAATTACAACTTTCACTGCAATTTATCTATGTTTTTAACTTGATTTTGGAGAAAAAACTACATTGGTTGGATTGACCGATTTCATGGCTTCACAAAAAGTATATTTTTATCAGTGAACACAGAATAATACCATCAGAATATGCTTGAATAAACATCTTGCAAACAGGCTGAATTACAGTTGTCATACGAGTATTCTTCAGCAGGACATTCAACACCAGTCAAGTACGTGTAAATGTCATGTATTAGATATGAGATCGTGTACAATGAATATTTCGATGTTCAATGGTATGGTGTCTCTTTTGACATATTGTGAACATTTTGTTTTGATAAGCTCAAATATTTTAGTTACCACATAAGCTTTACTCATGCCAATTTCACATTGCACAAGAAGGACCAATGCATGTGATGAAATCCAAAAAAGCTACATAGTGGCCAAGATAAAACCTAAAAACCTGCCAATAGGTGTGTAATATACATCCCCATGAGAAAAAGTCAAAATAAAACATCAGAAATAGCAGACCACTGCTGACCTATTGATTTGGTATTGAAATCTTCTGAATGATCTCCAGCCAACTTCCATCCCCGTCCTTCAAATATGCTACCATCTTCACCAATGAGGAAGTTATATTTAACATGCCCTTCAGAATTCTGCAATGAATAAATCAGATCTTGAGGATATCTCTTCAAAAGGGTTATGAGTAACCTAAAAACTCAATCATATTGATGTACATGTGCTTTAATAGTATGATTATTTTTCATTCCTTCCTCATTAATTAAATATGGTCTTTTTCCAAATTCTGTGTATTTGTGTGTCTTTTCCATCTTTCTTGTCTTTTTTTATGCATGCCTAAAAAAAACTGCAGGACTGAACAGGGAGACCTGTGAAGCAATTGACAACTGAGGTTGATAGAATGTGATATGTCCAAGACAACATGGTTCTGGCAACTATACCAGCTGTGACTTGGCCTCCTTCCCACATGACTGTCTGCTGTAACAGTTCCTGCTTGATGTCTGGTACACTATCACGTTGCCCACGGGGTGCCCCAGCATCTCTGCGTCCTCCATCATAGAAGAGCTCCAGTCCCTGCGACTAATCACAGCTGGGCACACTGGATCTACAATATTTACATTGTTCATGGCAGTTTGTTTCCAGTGTCTTAATACACGGCTGGCTCTATAAATATGTGATTAATTCTAAATATCATACAAAACTTCCTTAGTTAAATTTATTGAGGAGTGAGAAGAACTGGACATCCATCATCCATCATGATAATCACATCAACATTATGAGTAATCAATATCACTACACCTGAGGACGGATAAATTTGCTTCAATTTGTTTTTTTTGTCTTTCAAGGTTAATACATCAACAATATTTCAGTCTTACTACAATAGTATCAACATACCTGGAACATGAAGCTGACACTGGTAGGCCAGCTGCAGTCTGAAGACACCAGACATGATGCCCCACTCACCTCATGATATATTGACACTGGGTCATCTGCTATGTGCTCTATTCATTTATGCTGAGTGTCCAGTGACAAAGTACTATGGATGCCAATTTTAATATCTTTAAAGACCTGAAACAGGAACTCTTGGGTATGAAGGTCACACAGACACTTGCTGCATCCACCCTACATTTTACATAAAGATTTTGAGATTTTGAGACTTGAGACATGTAACCAGCACAGTGAAGATCATTCCTTTGCTCCCTGAGAACCAGTTACTGAATACCACAAACCTTACGAGCCCAATGTCAATACATCTGCCAGTATTGTAGGCAATAGTTTTGTAATGGTAATAGTTCATAAATTACCCTGGGGATATGGGCAGTCTGATACATGGTAGGATGCTATGGTGAAAGCTTCTTTCTTTATCACAACCTCCACATCTGCAAAGACAAACCATACACGTATTAGTGTACAGTAACATAGGAGTAAGAGGAAGGAAGGTACCATAGCTGGGATGTATATCTAGTAATTGTCTATATGAAGCATTTGTACCATTCAGCTATAAAAATATAGTGAAATGTTCAAGAACATATCTGAATCATACATTTAACATCCTCCAAGTAGGTCTTAATACAGGACATTAAATCACCAATAATTCCTTGAAGTTTTTCACCAACTAAATCTTCTGGAGCTACAGTACAGCCGACATTCCAGCCAAATATCTTACGCCCATCATGGTTCCACAGTCAGTGTATGGTGGGCCCACCATGGTCGGATCATGTTCCATTGTACACGTACGATGGGCATGTGTCATGGCGCCACCGTGGTGGGATCATGTTCCACTGTACGCGTACGATGGCCATGTATCATGGCGCCACCATAGTGGGATCATGTTCCACTGTACGCGTACGATGGGCATGCATCGTGGTGCCACCATGGTGGGATCATGTTCCATTGTACACGTACGATGGGCATGTGTCATGGCGCCACCATGGTGGAATCATGTTCCACTGTACGTGTACGATGGGCATGTATCATGGCACCACCATGGAGGGATCATGTTCCACTGTACGTGTACGATGGGCATATATCATGGCGCCACCATGGAGGGATCATGTTCCACTGTACGCGCACGATGGGCATGTATCATGGCGCCACCATGGTGGAATCATGTTCCACTGTACGCGTACGATGGGCATGCATCGTGGCGCCACCATGGTGGGATCATGTTCCACTGTACGTGTACGATGGGCATGTATCGTGGCGCCACCATGGTGGCATCGTGTTCCACTGTACGCGTACGATGGGCATGTGTCATGGCGCCACCATGGTGGAATCATGTTCCACTGTACGTGTATGATGGGCATGTATTGTGGCGCCACCATGGAGGGATCATGTTCCACTGTACGTGTACGATGGGCATGTATCGTGGCGCCACCATGGTGGAATCATGTTCCACTGTACGTGTACGATGGGCATGTATCGTGGCGCCACCATGGTGGAATCATGTTCCACTGTACGCGTACGATGGGCATGTATCATGGCGCCACCATGGTGGGATTGTGTTCCACTGTACGTGTACGATGGGCATGTATCGTGGCGCCACCATGGAGGGATCATGTTCCACTGTACGTGTACGATGGGCATGTATCGTGGCGCCACCATGGTGGAATCATGTTCCACTGTACGCGTACGATGGGCATGTGTCATGGCGCCACCATGGTGGAATCATGTTCCACTGTACGTGTACGATGGGCATGTATCCTGGCGCCACCATGGAGGGATCATGTTCCACTGTACGCATATGATGGGCATGTATCATGGCGCCACCATGGTGGGATCGTGTTCCACTGTACGCGTACGATGGGCATGTATCATGGCATCACCATGGTGGGATCATGTTCCACTGTACGCGTATGATGGGCATTATCATGCCGCCACCATGGTGCGAACATGTTCCACTGTACGCATATGATGGGCATGTATCATGGCGCCACCATGGTGGGATCATGTTCTACTGTACACATATGATGGGCATGTATCATGGCACCACCACGGTGGGACCGTGTTCCACTGTACGCGTACGATGGGCATGTATCATGGCACCACCATGGTGGGATCATGTTCCACTGTGCGCATATGATGGGAATGTATCATGGCGCAACCGTGGTGGGATCATGTTCCACTGTACGCATATGATGGGAATGTATCATGGTGCCAATATGGTGGGATCATGTTCCACTGTACGTGTATGATGGGCATGTATCATGGCACCGCCACAGTGGGATCATGTTCCACTGTACGCGTACGATGGGCATGTATCATGGCACCGCCATGGTGGGATCATGTTCCATTGTATGCGTATGACGGGCATGTATCATGGCACCGCCACAGTGGGATCATGTTCCACTGTACGCGTATGATGGGCATGTATCATGGCACCGCCACAGTGGGATCACGTTCCACTGTACGCGTATGATGGGCATGTATCATGGCACCGCCACAGTGGGATCATGTTCCACTGTACGCGTACGATGGGCATGTATCATGGCGCCACCATGGTGGGATCACGTTCCACTGTACGCGTATGATGGGCATGTATCATGGCACCGCTACAGTGGGATCATGTTCCACTGTATGTGTATGATGGGCATGTATCATGGCGCCACCATGGTGGGATCATGTTCTACTGTACGCATATGATGGGCATGTATCATGGCGCCACCACAGTGGGATCATGTTCTACTGTACGCATATGATGGGCATGTATCATGGCGCCACCACGGTGGGATCATGTTCCACTGTACACATATGATGGGCATGTATCATGGCACCGCCATGTGGGATCATGTTCCACTGTACGTGTATGATGGGCATGTATCATGGCGCCACCGTGGTGGGACTGTGTTCCACTGTACGTGTACAATGGGCATGTATCATGGCACCACCATGGTGGGATCATGTTCTACTGTATGCATATGATTTTATGTTTACATGATTTTATGGCATCAACATAACTGCTACATGAGTATATTCTTGGGACGAGTTAACTTGAAAACTCTTCAACAATGTAATTACTTTTATGTCTGCAGATTATTTACTGCAGCTAATGATGACGTCACAGCATCATTTGTCTATGTTCCCAATCTTTACAAGGTGTATGCGTGCACAACAGTCTCCAGTAGTAGGCTATAAACACTTGTACAATACACTCCAATATTACGGGAAATTGTCAAGCAGGCAAAAATACTCATCAAAACATGAGGACAGGATGGATTTGCCGTAAAGTCTGTAACAAAACAGCATGGGCAGTAGCACGTTATGTGTATGATGGCCAAGCCGTGAACAGATGGCCCATCCATAATACGTGGACCCTGATCCACGATGGACTGCCTGGCCACGATAGGTATAGGATATTTGGCGAGGATCCGGCTGTACTGTAATCCGGCTGATTTACTGTAAATTACATATAAGTTTATACGATTTTTCATAAACTAATCTGCCTTCTGTACAACACTTCACACAGTATCAGTGTAATTAGTTGGTGAACAATTGCCTGAGAGTGCAGGCATTACTACTCACCCAGCTGCAGATCATACACTGCCTGTGTAGAGAGCACCTTGAGATAGAGCGGCTCTAGCTGCGAGCTGTGGGTGACCGTGATGCTGACAGTGTTGTGACGTATCACTACATCCAGGCTGTTCCCCAGGTAGTTCATCCCTAACAGGCGTAACCCAGATGTCATAGGGGGCAGACGCGGGTTAAAGCTCATGTGTTCATTGTAAATACGAACCCCACCATAGCCAAAGTACACAGCTTGGAGGAAGCCTCCCATTCCAGTGATAAAGTTGACAGCTCCAATACCAGAGCGAGCCTCTGTCCAGATCTGGTAAACAACCACTTGGTTTACACAATATTTCATAGTAATTACATTTATCCAATTGATGAATCATAAAACATACTTTCTGCAATGAGTTACTCAGTAACACAAATCCTTTTAAAAACTACCCTTAGATGTTAACTCTGCTTTTGGTTTGTGTGATCTAATTTCTACCAGAAGCAACAACCACAACGGCAAAACGTCATATCAAATAAGAGTTATCCAGTTGAAACTGTTCTACATACTTTAATCTTAAATTCATGTCATCCAAGTTACAATTTCCATAGAGGTTGCGTACAGGAGCTTCAATCAGAAGTGGGTTGGGTGCCATTGCCTCAGGTTTCACCAATAAACACATGAATGGTTCAGTGGTGCCAACTATCTTTATGCCTTGTAAAGTTGTGATTGTAAACTAGAATGACAATGTTACAGTTCCAAACAAACTACCATCATCTGACTGATGTATTGTTACCATAATCAATCAATAGATTTACTGCTGACAATGTGGGCATTTTTTTCTCTTGGTCTCCAACAAAATTTATTGCAAATACATCCATGAAATGAATGATTATAGCTTAATGCTACTGCGGCAATATTGCAGCCATACTGTGGCAAGAATGTATTTAAAACAAGAAACAAACAAACCAAGACTGTATGTCTGTATATTATCCTCACCTTGAAGGGTTCTCTGGTATAGAGCTCATAACTTTTGGTAAATAACTCTGCTGCCTTGTCTATATCACCAAGTTCCAACCAGCCAATAGAAAACATTCCCCAGGTCATGGCCGGCCCAAAGGCATTTGTGACACGCTCGTAGTGTAGCAGGTCGTTTCGTCGTACCTCTTCACTCACGTTGTACATCAACGGGAAGCCTAACAGTATCACATCAGCCTGTTTCACGCCACGATTATCTGGAAGTTTTCACCAAAATATGTCACAAATGACACATCACTATTACTATCAATTCATAATTAGAGGTAAACTTTTCATTTTGGAGGAGACATCACCTTTACAGCTTTTATTCCAAGTTTGTGTAAACATTGTATTTTTAAGTTTTTCAGTCCTAAGTGCTTTCTTTTCTTGTTTCCAGTAAAATTATGAAGATGAAGAAAATTGTCTAAACTGCCATTAAATATGACAAAAAAGATATATACATGTGTAGCAACTGAAAGAATACATCATTGCAGGTACTGCCATGTACAAGTTTTACCTGAGCCTTCCACATATCCCTCATACTCTGGGTGAAACATTCGCGTCTCGTCAAAAGGAATATGTAAATTGTCAGCTACATGTAGCCAGTCATCCGTCACCTCTGTCCTGGCATTGAGATTGTTGATACAGGCCATGTAACGGGCATAGTAAATGCTGAGCTGAGCCTGGACATTGGTGTAGACAGAGTTACTCACATTCTGAGCATGCTCATCAGGGGGCATCACTCCTGTAAGACAAACATACACATGCACGAATTACATATTTACCACACAGTGAATACATATATCTATATAAATGTTTCTGCTGGATAAGATACATGTACATGGCATTACATCCTGTTGGCAAATATTACTGCATTTGTGAGGACTTGTTCCTGCATAAAGTACACGTAAATCAACCACTAGCCGTGTCGTCTATTGTTCATTTCTGCCTTTAGAATGATGATTTCGAGGCAAACTGTTAACATATGGTGCCAAGGTGTCCATAAAAGAACACAGGTCAATCCAGATTAGATCCAAGGTGTCATTTCAAACTGATAATGTAGTACTCAACATTACTATTACTGTATAACAAGATATACCTTTTACTGTATGACATGATATTCTTGTGATTGTGTGACATGATATTCCTGTGACTGTATGACATTATATTCCTGTCACTGTATGACATGATATTCCTGTTACCATATGACATGGTATTCCTGTTACTGTATGACATGATATTCTTGTTACAGTACGACATGATATTCCTATTACAGTATGACATGATATTCCTGTTTCAGTATGACATGATATTCCTGTCACCATATGACATGATAATCTTGTTAATGTATGCCATGATATTCCTCTTACCATATGAGATATTCCTGTTTCAGTATGACATGATATTCCTGTCACCCTATCACATGATATTCCTGTTAGCATATGACATGATATTCCTGTCACTGTATGACATGATTTTCCTGTTAGCATATGACATGATATTCCTCTTACCATATGAGATATTCCTGTTTCAGTATGACATAATATTCCTGTCACCTTATGACATGATATTCCTGTTACTGTATGACATGATATTTCTGTATGATATATGCTCTTGACTTTTTAGGTTATAAACATTTAAAGATGTTTATAAGATCTCTGTCTATGGATCACAGCATCCTATCATGAGGTGATTACACACAGTCATAACAATTTTCATACCTTTAATTTCATACTCCTGTTTTGCCTCGTTCCATGTGGGTCTAGACTTCCAGAATCTAGCAATGTCTTTGATAAGTGTGTATCCTTTCTCAGACTTAAGCCAGTGAAGATCTTTAGTGACACTCATGAACTGTTTGGCTGCCATGGCGATATCTCCCGTGATGTGAAGTTGGTTTTCCCGACAGGGCACGCAAATATCTGGTGTCACCTCAATTCCAGTCTGAGCTGCTTCCCATGGAAATCTCAAGCCCTCATATCCACCGCTTCGAGCTCGGTCATATGCATACTTCATTCCTCGAATCCTGTACGACAGCATCTCCTTGGCAAGTTCTGGGTGGAACATGAGCATTGTGGGATACATCCAGGTCTCCATGTCCCAGAACACGTGACCCTGATAGTCTGTCCAGTTGGCACCATTTGCCAGGCCGCCGGGACTGAGACCATTAAATGGTTGACTAGGACTGAAGGGTTGTGTGGAGGGCAGGAAACTCAACAAATAATAAAAACAGCCATACACCAGCTTAGACAACTTCAGATTGCCATCAATCTCAATGTGACCTCTCTTCCACTTTTCTCTCCAGGCAAGAACATGGGTCTCATAGATTGATTTAGGACTAGCAGCGACCATTCCTTCCACACTGTCAAAGTTTTCTGTGACTTTGGAGATATCCATACCCACAGAAGTAAGGATGAAGAGGGTCTTAGTATTCTCGTTTTCTGTCAGTACCAACTCCTGGGGTGTGATGGTGTAAACCATGTACACATCAGATGTAGACATATTCCTGATCTCAGGCACCAATGTCCTCGCGTGCTTAAACCTTATTAAACAAAACCAAATACTTATGAATACGATCTCTCACAGGAATCATAACCAAGACAAGTTCATGCATACTTAATCCACAGCCCTGATATAATGTAGTCCAGGGTTCCCACCCATAAAAAAATGACTTTCAGGGAACTATCATCCCATGTTTTCTAGCACTTTCACAGACAAATTACTCCTTTCATTGTTGTTTAATGCCAAAATCAGGAGTTCCCAAAATTCAATTCAATTTAAGTAAAAAACGTTCAGAAAAAATTAATAACATACTATTTGGGCAGCTTACTTTAATATCGGTCCATTCTGAATATAGTATAATATGATATTAACAAGTACTTTCAAGGGTTTATTCCAAAATGAAATTTTTTTCAATAAAAGTCTTAAAAATCTTTTTTTTAATGGACCTGAGGAATCCATGTTGTATTAAGTATCAGTTTTGATTTATTTATTTCATCAGTGTTCTACGCGTACTCAAGAAAGAAAAAGGAAGATTAAATTATCCTGAATGGATTTTGAAATAAATCTGATGGTTACTGACTGCTAGAGTGTGTGATGAACTTTGACATTTCGACATTTCACAATCAAGTCTGAGAACTAACAAGGAAAAGAGGAGTAAATACTCACAAAATGCTGTCATCATTTCCATTGTAGCTTCTTTCTTCCAGCATTTCCAAGTCGATGGAGGCGTTTCCTTGGTTACCGGTAAGTTTGAGCATGAAGCTTCCTTTGGCTGAAGGTTTTCTGGTAACTGTTATCTCTGTGATGAGTACACGGGTGAACGTCTGGTGAGCGTAGATACGATCAACAACCAGCAGGTTTGGGGTCTCAATTGTTTCCATAAACACAGCTGCAACATAAAACAAGAGGATTTTTAGAGCCAATGAAAATGATGAATACTTGTGATTGCAAAAAATACATTAAAAAAAACACACTTTTACACATCGTAACACTGAAATGGTTTTTGTCTTTGGCATATTTACACCTGTAACATTACTTTTGTTTTGACCTCAGCTCCACCTCAATCCAGTACAAACATTCTGGAGTTATTTTACCACAGAACATACCAAACTCTGTCACTTGATTTGGGGACAAAGCAAAGCTGTAACATTTCACCCTGCTAAACATAAAGTAACATTTCCCATACCTTTCTCCACATCAAGGGTAAATAATCGCTTCACCCTGTCAGGGTTTTCCTCCACAATCCTGTCAACTCTGACAGCATTCGGTGATGGGATACGAGCGCGGTGACTCCAACCTAAATGTCAAGGTTTCATACACTGACAATATGCAGTAATGTCAACAATAGCTGAGTCTTCAGAAAGATCACATGATTCGTAAAGGATAAGTTTCTCCTAATGGTCTGGAAAAGGAACAGGACAAGGGTAGAAGATGCCTACATTTTAAGTCCGTTTATTTTTCTCCAAAAAAACTATGTGCATTAATAAGATACATGGACACATAGAGTACATGTAGTTCCAATGCAAATAATAAAGAATAGAATTAAAAGTTAATGATTACAGTTGTATGATGCTTCAAGTGTATTTTCTTAACAGTTACAAGTACATGCATAAACAGAATTACCCATATGTTCATTGTAAAGACCATTGACATAGATGGTATCACTGAACACCACAGTGGCTAGGTGACCGTTTGAAACAGAGGCCATATAGCTGAAGTCAATCTTCCCAGTTTTACTGTCCACTGGGAGTCTGCAAAACAATAAAACTGATAGTATACACTGTGTTTATACACTGAAATGAAATATTTAACACCTGGATATTGTTCTTAGGCAGATCACCAATATCTGTATACAGCTAACTTAACTGTTAGGCAGATCGCTGATGTCAGACTAGTGTACAGTTAACTTACTATAGGTTTGGAAGGGTGTAGGCAAACCACTGATATCTGTGTACAGCTAGCTTACTGTCTGCCCTAGAAGAGTATAGGCATATCACTGATATCTGTGTACAGCTAGCTTACTCTCTGGCCTGGAAGAGCGTAGGCACATCACTGATATTTGTGTACAGCTAGCTTACTCTCTGGCCTGGAAGAGTGTAGGCATATTACTGATATCTGTGTACAGCTAGCTTACTCTCTGGCCTGGAAGAGCGTAGGCATATCACTGATATCTGTGTACAGCTAGCTTACTCTCTGGCCTGGAAGAGCGTAGGCACATCACTGATATCTGTGTACAGCTAGCTTACTCTCTGGCCTGGAAGAGTGTAGGCATATCACTGATATCTGTGTACAGCTAGCTTACTGTCTGGCCTGGAAGAGCGTAGGCATATCACTGATATCTGTGTACAGCTAGCTTACTCTCTGGCCTGGAAGAGTGTAGGCATATTACTGATATCTGTGTACAGCTAGCTTACTCTCTGGCCTGGAAGAGCGTAGGCATATCACTGATATGTGTGTACAGCTAGCTTACTCTCTGGCCTGGAAGAGCGTAGGCATATCACTGATATCTGTGTACAGTTAGCTTACTGTCTGGCCTGGAAGAGCGTAGGCATATCACTGATATCTGTGTACAGCTAACTTACTGTTTGGTCTGGAAGACGGTAGACAAATCAAAGATATCTGTGTACAGCTAACTTACTGTTTGGTCTGGAAGACAGTAGACAAATCAATGATATCTGTGTACAGCTAACTTACTCTTTGGTCTGAAAGACGGTAGACAAATCAATGATATCTGTTTACAGGTAACTTACTGTTTGGTCTTGAAGATGTTCGACAAATCAATGATACCTGTTTACAGGTACAGTGTAACTTACTGTTTTGTCTGGAAGACAGTTGACAAATCAATGATATCCGTGTACAGCTAACTTACTGTTTGGTCTGGAAGACGGTAAACAAATCAATGATATCTGTGTACAGCTAACTTACTGTTTGGTCTAGAAGATGGTAGACAAATCAATGATACCTGTTTACAGGTACAGTGTAACTTACTGTTTTGTCTGGAAGACAGTTGACAAATCAATGATATCCGTGTACAGCTAACTTACAGTTTGGTCTAGAAGATGGTAGACAAATCAATGATATCTGTTTACAGGTAACTTACTGTTTGGTCTTGAAGATGGTCGACAAATCAATGATATCTGTTTACAGGTAACTTACTGTTTGGTCTTGAAGATGGTCGACAAAATCAATGATATCTGTGTACAACTAACTTACTGTTTGGTCTGGAAGACGGTAGACAAATCAATGATATCTGTGTACCTCTGTGATAACTTACTGTTCGGTTTGGAAAAGTGTAGGTTGGTCACTGATATCTGTGTATTGACTACTGTGGGAGGATGCAGTGGGGTCTGGCAGGAAACACGATCCATGACATTTGGGTGCCTGGAACTTTCCTCCTACTTGCTCCTTGTCCTGTTCAGAAAAATCAACAATTCATCTCACTCGTAATTCTCGCTTTATCACAGAAAGTTTATACCAAATTTAAGCAGCATGAAAGTACTATAATGTTTACAGGCAGAAACAAATACACATGTGACTATAATAAAATTTGTCCATATTGCTTGGACACACAGGATACCCATTTGAACTCATGGGGCCTGTTTGAACTCATGGGACCCGTTTGAACTCATGGGGCCCACTTAAACTTATAAGGCCAATTTGAATTCATCAAGCCCGTTTAAACTCATGTGGCCCACTCGTGCAGTCTATTAAAGACGGCTTGTTTTCCACCAAAATGGTGCACAATTCAAATCTGTATGTTACATTTCGGAAAGTTCATTAATAACTTGCCAAAGGACATTGGTTTCCTCCACTCATAAAACTGACTTCTACAGCATTATAAGGGAAAAATCTTTAGTATGACCTTACAACCCAAACACTGAAAAGGTATTAGTAGCTTTCTTAGTTAGCTTGATTTCACCTTTACTATCCCAACACTCAACACTGTGACATACAACATGATTGGCTCACCAGTAACATGGAATTGACAGGTTAATTTATCGACAGGACAGCGTGTTGTCTTTGAAGCCCACATTATAGTTTCTGAAAATTCATGCCTTTACTGGGTTTTCACGTAGTTCTCTTTTCCTGCTTTCCAGAAATGTTAATTCTCCAGGCATTCCTCAAAAGTGAGAGGGACTTTTCGAAGTTCATGGTTTTATTTCATAATTCATCACTCTCCACATATAAGCAGTTTGAGAAGAACAGCTTTAACCTGAACTGAACTGAACTGAACCGTAACTGGCCTCAATCACTAGACAGCAACAAGTAGGTTGTAACTGCGCCAGTGTTCAGGTTGTATTGTAAGAGACAATCAAAAAATAAAAATATTACATACTTATCAATCATGGCCTGTCAGTTAATACATCATGGGTATATGTTAGGATTAAGATATATAATATATGATGCCTATAAAGCAACTTAAAAAATCTATAAATTATCTTTGGATAGTCAATTATCCAATCAAAGATTCACACTGCTGCATATATATCAAATAATTCAGATAAAGCAGTAAGACTACACACAATGTTGTCATAATGGTTTCATACCCAGGCCTTCCAGGTGATAAGGACGCAGTCCAGTCTGTCCCCCGGGCAGTAAGCAGTCTGACAATCAGGGTCTTTGGTCTGACGTAGGGTTAACAGCTTGTAGTCATACTCCAACATACCCCTGTCAGCACAATACACTATCATTTAGCACATTTAACAGCTTTGATCATACTCCAACATATTTCTTGTGCCCACAAGACATAATAATCTACATTTATAGAGTAGAGTTAACAATCCATGGTCATATTCCAGCATAGTACCCCTGGGTGCACAAGACATGATAATTGAGTACATTGAACAGCTTGCCCTTATACTTTCCACATCTTGTGTGCACAAGACATGATAATTGAGTACATTGAACAGCTTTCCGTTATACCTTCCACATCTTGTGAGCACAAGACATGATAATTGAGTACATTGAACAGCTTTCCGTTATACCTTCCACATCTTGTGAGCACAAGACATGATAATTGAGTACAATGAACAGCTTTCCGTTATACCTTCCACATCTTGTGAGCACAAGACATGATAATTGAGTACATTGAACAGCTTTCCGTTATACCTTCCACATCTTGTGAGCACAAGACATTGAGGTAATTACAGTAAGCACTTAAATACGTTTTACAGAATATACTATTTTTTTTTCATTTTGTTATGTACATGTACAGAATTCCATTCATTGCAATTTACATTTGTAGGTGACTCCTTGGGTGCAGCAATAACACTTACATCTCAACTTTACACTTGATAAGTTGTTTCGCTGCAGCAATGGCCAACTGTGATGGTTTCTTACAAGTGAACTCTCCAATAAAACCAATTTCTGTAACAGACCAGAGCTAACATAATTAAGGCACATCTTAAAGAACGTCTTATTCCTATGATTTATTTGTGTGCACAAGAAAGATGTGATACTTACAACAGTAATCATGCAAATCATATCTACCGTACAGTACAGCCCACATCAAAACGGAAAGTTATCGGGTTTTCTACCGCCTATCTATCGGGTGTCTCTAGACTGTTTCGCGGCTTTCTCTCGCGTTGTTATCGCGTTTTCCCCCACCCCCGCCAGCCTAATC